>NC_044401.1:77224956-77829539 GCF_006542625.1 Nomascus leucogenys | reverse complement strand
TCCCAATACATGGACCGAAAGCCACCCCACTTAAGGTACATGTATGAATAGAATGTGGGTAAGAGCACTGCTTCTGGACTATGACAGGGAACTCTGTGACCACTGAGGAGTCTCTTTCCAAAGCCCAAAGGCAAAGTAATGCTTAGAAAAGATGCCTTCTAGTCCCAGCTACTCAGGAGGCTGAGGCAGGAGAATTGCTTGAACCTGGGAGGCAGAGGTTGCAGTGAGCCAAGATTGCACCACTGCACTCCAGCCTGGTGACAGAGCAAGGATCTGTCTAAAAAAAAAAAAAAAAAAAAGAAAGAAAGAAGAAGAAAAGAAAAGATTCCCTGCTTGCCCTGTGATTTCAAAGCACCTGCAGGCTCACACCTGTGGGCACTGCCTCAGGGCACAGATGTGGTTCAGAGAAAGATGCCTTGTAGAATGACTATGAACCAGGTAGAGCCTCCTATTCCCTGGCAGAGCATGGTTTGCTCATTTATCCATAGATCTGTGAAAGGAAAACAAAAACTCAGGACCCCAACTCACTATGTCAAAAAGAAAAGGTTAAGCTGAAAGTTGAGTCATGCAAGAAACTGCTTTTCCTTTTATTCCTAAGCAGATAGCTATAGATTAAAAGTTAAATATCTCCACAGGTAGCTACTCTATGTTCACCTTACCTTATGTAAAATGCTTATTTACCGAGTGCCAGATGTGTACCTAATTGACTAATTCCCTACCTGCTTATTTTATCTTGCAATATGTGGATTCAGTAATGCTACCATATCCTCACCTTTTCCCCTCCAGTCTGCTTGTCCCTTTTAAATACTGAAGCCCACAAAATCATCTTTGGAGAAAGTCACAAACCTCTTCCAGGGCATGTCCTTAACCTTGGACAAATAAACTTCTAAATAAATTGAGGCCTGTCTCAGATACTTTTGCTTTACAGATTCATTCATTCATGCAAACATTTGAATGCTTATTATAAGCCAAAGATTGTGGGAGATACAGATATAAATAAAATGTGGTCTCTGCCTTCAAGGAGCATGAAGACCAAGGCTTAAGTTGCCAGTTCCAATTCCAGGAACTGAGCCTGTCGGGGGAGGAATGATAGAGGAGTTCAGGCCTGGGAGACTCTGGAGGGTGCCACAGAGGAGGAGAGATGTCAGAAGACCAGTTGAGCAGTATCATCAAGGAATAAATGGATTGGTGATGATGGGAACACAGAGAAGGGAACGGACATGAAATGTTAACGACTCCATAGTACTGGGTCACTGACTGCATGGAGACAAAGGAAACGTTGGAGTTACGGGGATGGTTTTAAGTCTGTTGTGGAAATGTCTGTCCAGTAGAACTTTCTGCAATGGTAGACATGTTTTATCTGCCTTGTTCATTACGGCAGCTCCTAGTCACACATGACTGTGGAACACCTGAAATGTGGCTAGTCCAACTGAGGAATTAAACTTGCATATAATTTTAATTAATTTAAGTTTAAATCAGTTCCGTATGGGTAGGGGCTACCATGTTGGACAGCATAGTTCTATAGTTAAGCACTTTACATGAATTACTTCATTTAATCCTCACAACGATCCCATGCAGTTAGGTATCGCCATTAGCCCCATTTCATGGAAGAGGAAGCTGAGGCACAGAGAGGTGAAGTCCCTTGCCCAGGATGACATAGCCAGTGAGTAGGATTTTAGCTGAGATATCCTGGTACCAGAGCCCATGTTCTCGACTGCTTCATAATTATGTCAGAATTCTGTTCATACACATCTTTTTACAGATATAAGCACCATTATGTAACAAACATATTATTAAAAACTTCTGAGATTTTGGCATTAGAATTATTCACAAAATATTAAAGCAGCTTACTCTTTAAATAAATTCATGTGTGTACTCCCTTCAACTCTTTGGGAAATCTATGAACATTTACTTGAGACAGTTCATATCTCTAGCTGAATGACCTTATGAATGAATAAATTCTGGGAACTCCAGATGCTTTTCTACCAGAAGTCACTTAATCCAGGGAGGGAGCTCTTGACAGGAATGGAGAACGGTCCTTAGTTAATTTAAGGAAAATCAGTGGGTATTTTTTGACTTCTAGTGTAGGGAATTGGCATTAGAGCTCACAGCCAGGGACTCTGTTGCATGGATTTGAGAATGCTTCTGGGAACATCTGTCTACAGTCCTCAAAGATTGCTGACATTTGGCCTGTCCTGCCAGGAAGCTAAAATTGAATTCTAATGCCAGTTTTTTCTTTAGTGGGATTAGTGACAAGTTGAAGAGAAAAATCTTAGAAGTGACATACCCTGGGGAGGGAGTTAGAATGAATCACGAGCTCTAAAATAGATTTGAACCAGTGGCTCCTAGGGTAATGTGGCACAGCTACAGGAGACCAGCAAAGGTCATATAATGTGTTACTTCAGGATGAAAAGAAGGCAAATCATGCTGAGATGAAATGCCTGGTTGTATTTTCCCTTAGTTGCAAAAGGTATAATTTTGAAAGAAGAGTAAAGATCTCCAATGCAGGTGTCGGTACATAAAAAACAATGTTCAATCCAGTTGACTCATCTTCATAGCAAAGCATGTTCCTCTGAAAGTTCCCTCATCTATAATAGGGTGCCCACAGATGAATTCTTGGAACATAGGGAATTTTTAGTCAAGCAATGCCAACTCATCATGCTGCAAGACTTAACTCTGACTTCATTCCTTTCTACTACCACCAGGGATATTAAATACTCCACGTCAGGCAAGATTTTAGGTACTGGGGACATAGCAATGAATGAGTCAAACAAGGTCTCTGCTTACTTGGAGCTTACATTCTAGTAGGGGAAAAAAGGCAATAAACAAGAACATTAAACCAAGAAGAAAATTTCAGATAATTACACTTGTGCTGCAGAAAATAAAATAGGATTTGAGACAGTAGTTTAATGGTATAGGGGTATTTCTCCTGGCCTGAGTGACAGAATGTAACTTCATTCTTCTTTACCCTCAGAGAATATTCCTTCCCTGCTCTCTGAATCTGTTCCACCAATCACTCCTGGTAAATTATAGCTGTGAGATGCTTGTCTGTGCTATAATCATGTGAGTATAAATTTGACTTTCATTTGATTCACTCTGTTGCTCACATATGATTTAATGATATCTAAGGAAATTTGGTGGTATCCATTGGGGTTCTGTTTACTTCAACCACCATTTTATTTATTTACTATTTGTGCCCCCAACTAGAATCCCTAATTTGGTCTACCTTTTACCTGGCAGGCTTCCTTTCTTCTGCCCACTCTGCATTGGACTTGGTCATGATGATCGATTCGCTATATTGAAGTTGAAGTTATCATCATTGACAAATGCTGGGGATTATTTGGGATGGTTTATTCCTCTTGTACAAGGTAAATAACATCAGCCAGCCATAGCACTACTGGACATGTAAAAAGGTGCCATCAAATTTTATCAGGTATGGAAGGATCCAGTGTCAAATAGCACCTGATAATTTCTGCTTTTTCAGAATTCATAGGTATTCCGTAGACTATTTTCTGACAACTTTCCAAATCAATTAACAAATCACAGCATGGAAAGATCTCTTTCCCTCTCTCTGTTGTATCACTCCTGGAAAGCACCATATGGGATAATGCCCCAGTGGAGTCAACAAAGTGGAAACATCAAGCCTACAGGAACGCCCCTCGTCAGTGAACCAAGCCCACCATAACTGCACCTTGATGATGTTTGGGATTCCAGCTTAGCCTTAAAAGTAACCTGTGATAAAAGTAACATTCCTTCGAGTAAGACAGAGGAGGGGCTCTGGGAGACACAGATGGAACTGGTTTCCTTTGCTGTGCCCTCACTTGATGGCAGACTTTGAATAACTCTCTCACCATTTATGTCCTGCGCTCTAATTGAAGAAACCGAACAGTCAGGGGTGAGGTCATGTGAGATTCTTCTCTCCCTTTCAAGGCGGTGAGTATCCTTATCCTATAGCTAGCTCCCACAAAAGACAAACTGAGGAATCCTCCTTTGCCCACAGATATCCATCTCTTCCAGCATCTTTCCTCAGTTGCTCCTCATTTCCTACCAGACAGGCATAACAAGGGATATCCCAGGTGTGATGGTTAATATTGAGCGTGTCAACTTGGTTGGACTGAAGGATGCAAAGTATTGTTCCTGGGTGTGTCTCTGAGGGTGTTGCCAAAGGAGATTAGCATTTCAGTCAGTGGGCTGGGAAAGGCAGACCCACATGCAATCTGGGTGGGCACAATCGAATCAGCTGCCAGTGTGGCCAGAATAAAAGCAGGCAGAAGAACATAGAAAAACTAGACTGGCTTAATCTCCAAGGCTACGTCTTTCTCCTGTGCTGGATGCTTCCTGGCCTTGAACTTCAGACCCCAAGTTCTTCAGCTTTGGGACTCGGACTGGCTTCCTTCTTCCTCAGCTTGCAGATGGCCTATTGTGGGACCTCACCTTTGCGATCGTGTGAGTCAATACTCCTTAATAAACTCCCTTTTATATATTCATCTATCCCATTAGTTCTGTCCCTCTAGAGAACCCTAACTAATACACTGGGATTCTCCTCCATTCCCTTCTGCTCTCAGCAGCCAGGGTGGTCTTTTGAAAACATATATGACATCATGTCATTTGCCTCCTTAAAAGCTATTCTGCTGCACTTAGAATAAAACCCACATGGTTAGTGATGGCGTCCAAGGCCTTGCTGTGTGGCTCCTGGCTTCTCACCCACCCTCAAGTCATATTGTCACTATCCGGGCTGCCACCCTCGGGGTTACATGGCTTCTGACTGCTTCTAGAGTGTGGCAGCTGCTTTTCCACTTTAGGGACTTTGGTAGGCATTCCTTTTGCTTGGGATTCCCCAGATCATTGCTTCCTTTAGATAAAGACTTGAATGGCACCTCTCCAATGAAGTCTCCCATGATGTCCACATCATAGTAAATTTTCTGCCACCCCAATATTATTCTCAGTCACTACATCTTATTAACATAATTTGTGATTGTAGATTTGTTTCTTTACATATATATTGCCTTTGTCCCTATTAAATTGCAATTACCTTTACTTTCCTCATTAATTTGATCACGGACTTTGCAGTAGGGCCCTTTACCAGTGAAGGTGGAGGCCTCCCTATCTTGAAATAGGAGAGAAAAGAACTATATGGGTTTGCTGAAACTGCTGTCACAAGTACCACTGACTGGGTGGCTTAAATAACAGAAATGTATTGTCCCCCAGAACTGGAGGCTGGAAGTCCAAGATCAGGGTGTTGGCAGGGTTGCCTCTGAGGCCACAAGGGAGAGTCTGTTCTGTGCCTCTCCCTAGCTTCTGATGCTTTGGCAGCCACCCTTGGTGTTACTTGGCTTGCAGAATTAACACCCTCATCTTTGCCTCTGTCTTCATATGGTGTTTTCTCTGTGTGTCTGTATCCAGATTTCCCCTTTTTATAAGAATATCATCATAATGGATTAGGGCTGACCCTAATGGCCTCATTTAACTTGTTTACCTCTGAAAAGACAATATCCAAGAGTGTGGAATAATCACTGGGGACTTGGAAGGGTGGAAGCAGGGCTGAGGGATGAGAAATTACTTAATGGGTACAACGTACACCATTCAGGAAATGGCTACACTAAAAGCCCAGATTTCCTCGCTATGTAATATATCCATGTAACAAAACTGCATTTCTACCCCTTACATTTATACAAAAAGAGGATTCTGTCTCCAGGTAAAGTTATATTCTATTACTGGAAGTTAGGACTTCAACACATGAATTTTAGAGCAGGGGTCCCCAACCCTCTGGCCACGGACCCACTACTGGTCCTTGGCCTGTTAGAAACTGGGCCGCAGCAGTGACTGAGCATTACCTCCTGAGCTCCACCTCCCGTCAGATCAGTGGTGACGTTCGATTCTTATAGGAGCGTGAACCCTATTGTGAACTGCACATGTGAGGGATCTCCGTTGTATGCTCCTTATGAGAATCTAATGCCTGATGATCTGGGGTGAAATAGTTTCATCCCAAAGCCATCCCCTGCAACCCCGGGTCTGTGAAAATGTTGTCTTCCACAAAACCAGTCCGTGATCCCAAAAAGGTTGGGGAGCACTGTTTTAGGGGGATAAAATTCATAGGACTACATCACCATTATATCCATAACACTCAACATGACGCCTAACACATAGTACCTACTGAATAAACCCTTTCTGAATGGATGAATCAAAAGCTGATAGTGGGACCTGAAGGGAAAATACTGGGTTGGCAAGTTTTCATAAAGTTGGGTGATAGAAAAAGGTTGTGTTGTCCATTATGCAGTCAATGGGTCAGTGCAGCTACTGAGCACTTGAAATATGGCTAGTGTAAGTTGAGTTGTTATTGCAAAATATATACCAGAGTTCAGACTTTAAAAACATCAACATAAGAAAACACAACGTAAAATTTCTTAATTTTTCTACTGACCATTTGAAGTAATATTTTAGTTATGTTAAATATGTTACTAAAATTAATTTTACCTGCTTATTTTTATTTTCTCTGATGGAGCTACTAGGAAATTTAAAATGGCATGTATGGCTTGCATTATATTTGTATTGAACAGTGTTGGTGTAAGGAGAGTTTGGAGCACAGACACAGTGCTGTTTTTGTTTTTGTTTAGAGACGGAGTCTCTACTCTATTGTCCAGACTCAAGTGCAGTGGCATGATCTTGGCTCACTTCAACCTCTGCCCCCTGGGCTCAAGTAATCCTCCCACCTCAGCCTTCTGAGTACCTGGGACCACAGGCACAAACACCATGGCCAGCTAATTTCTAAATTGTCTCTAGAGGCAAGATCTCACCATGTCGCCCAGGCTGGTCTTGAACTCCTGGGTTCAAGTGATCTGCTTGCCTCAGCCTCTCAAAGTGCTGGGATGACAGGCATGAGCCACTGTGCCTGGCCTAGCACAAAGAAGTGTTCAAGTGGAGAGAAAAAAAAAAGCCAAGATGATATTTGTATATGTATTATATGTGTTTGTGTGTGTAATGGTATGCACGTGTATATAGTACTGTTGATGTATATATGATATATGTGGATATAGATTTTAGTACATATCCAACATTGTGCTAAGTAAATGCAAACTCTTAATTTTTATGATCTGATGTGTTAATATTATTATTCTTATCCTTATTTCACAGATGAGAAAAGTGAAGCACCAAGAGGTTGGGTAACTTGCCCAAGGCTATTATACGTAGAGATGAAAACTCAGGCATCCTGTCCCCTGAGCCCTCTCCTACAGGCCCTGCTTCGTTTTCATGGGAGAGCTATCTCTGTGGAGAGGGTAAAACACGAAGATGGGCTGAGGTGGGGAATGCAGAACCCTGTAGGAGAATCCTATCTCCTTCCCAGTCTTTATTAGGAGAGAGCCAAAGCAGACATAATGAAGAAGCTGAGCCAAGTCGCTTGTGACCCTGCTATAATTACTTCCACTGTAGGATCAATGAGGAAGCCAAATGCTGAGCAGCTGTGGCATCTGCAGTAGCTGAACAGGATAAAGAAAGGGGTAGGGGCGGAGTAAGAGCATTTCGACTTTCAGGGAAGCCTTGGGACTGGAAGTCAAGCAGAAAGCAAGTGCAGACACAGAACACAATTAACTATTGGAGCCTCTCTGCAAGGGCTCCACCCTGGAAGGAGGCTCTGTGCGATGTGAAGAAATGAGCTCCCATGCTGGAACATGAAGGTACTTATGAGAGCTAATTCTAACAACAGCTTCTAGATTTCCTGTCTCAACATCTGACAGTTAATACTGGCTTCATTTAGGGCACCTCCAGCTCTGGCTCAAACAAAGGGTGTGGCAAGCAATAATCTGACAAATTGGGTCACTCCCTCTTCCCTTCCCCTAACACTAACTTTCCTCAGGGTGAAGCACAACAAAACCGCATTTCTTCATGCATGATCAGACTTTGAAAAGTTTATGTAGACTTTTAGAATTATAGAAAATGTGTGGCAAAGCTCTGGTTCAGGGTGCAGGGCTTTGCTTTTGGAGAATTAAAGAGACATGTGCTTAAATCTCCACTCCCTGATTTTATTAACTGTTGGACCTTGGACAATTTTTTTTGTTTAATGTCTCCAATCTACAGTTTCCTCCTGTGAGTTTTCTATAGTACACACCCTTATTGGGTTGTTGTTTATCATTCACTTAGATACTGTATAGAAAGCACTTGGCCCAGCAACTCCTACATTCAGTAGCTATTTATTGCTCTCCTACTGTGCGTTAGGCATATGCCAGACCTAGCTTATTTACTGTTCCCTTAAGCAGATTCCTGAGGCCTCAGTCCACACCTATTGAATCAGAATCTCTGGGTGCAGCCTGGGAGCCATAATTTCAACAAGCTCCCCAAGGGATTCTGAAGATGGACACTGAAGATGGAGGACCACTGGGTTTTATTTTTATTTATTTTTTTTGAGACAGAGTCTCATTCTGTCACCCAGGCTGGAGTGCAGTGGTGTGATCTCGGCTCACTGCAACCTCCACCTCCTGGGTTCAAGCAATTCTCGTCCCTCAGCCTCCCGAGTGGCTGGGATTACAGGTGCCTGCCACCACACCCAGCTAATTTTTTTTGTATTTTAGTAGAGACAGGGTTTCACCATGTTGGCCAGGCTAGATCACTTGAACTCAAGTGATCCACCCACCTCGGCCTCCCAAATTGCTGGGATTACAGGCATGAGTCACTGCGCCTGGCCATATTCTATGTTAATATCTCAATAGTGGTAATTATTACTTTATTCCCTTAATTAAAAGTCTTGAGAACAGATTATCTTTCTCTCTGTCCTCACTACTTAGCACTGAAATCTCTGTGAACTTGTTGACTGAGTGAATGATTGCATCTCATGAAGCGTCTCAGTGGTTCTCAATCCTGGATGCACACTGGCCTCAACTGGGGCTGGGGAGGGGGCAGGTGTTTTTAAACAAATACTGATTCCTGGGCCCTGCATCAGACAATTAAATTAGACCCTTCAGGGGTGGGGCCAGAAAATTGCCATTTTTTAAAAAGTTGAGATATAATAATAATAATAATAATGGAGATAAACCTTGGGAAAGTTACCCAACCTCTCCATGCTTCACTTTCCTCATAAGCTCAAATCTTAAATATACAGGTCAATGAATTTTTATATATGGATCCACACATTTAACTACTGGCCAGATAAAGATGTGAAACATGTTCAGCTTTCTAGAAGGCCCCCTCATGCCTCTCTCAGTCAGTAATGTACATTATCCCTATTCTCTCCCACTGAGAAAGTTTTAAAAGCTCCCTAGGTGATTCTGATGCACAGCTAGGGCTCCGAGTCACCAGTTTAGATTCTAGAACATTGGACTTCCCACCTCTGCCACCTCCCACCACATTTGTGAACTTGTCTTTGGGCAATTTCTTCATGAGGTGATAAAGAAAAGGAAATAGTAAGATTAATCTTAATTAAATTAATTATCAGAGCAAAGAGGAAATTAAACACTCAGGCTAACCCGAGCTTATTATCGCTGCCCCCTCCCTGTGCTTATCGCTTCTTTTAATTCCTGACTTATGACTTCCTCTGTGCCTATTCCTTCAGGATCCCCCAGTGAATTGCTACCTTTGTGAGGTTTGTGCCCCTCCCCGAGAAGCCAGTCACTGTTGCTTCTGCAACAGGAAAGCCAACAATAAAAAGCAAAGCATTGGGAATTTAAATTTCTTTGGGGCCAAGAATTCCTCAGCTCAGTCCTATTTAGCTATATTATAGACCTCTTTTCAGTGTAAGGTTTTAAAATGCATAAAATATATGATATTATAAAGGCAACCAATTCTATTGATATACACATATCAGAATAATTTTAAACATTTTAAATAATAGGTATCTATTTATTCATTAAATTACAAGATCTAGCAACAAACCTAATGTCTATGGTAATCTGCTATAGTGATAAGTGTAAACAATATTTCAAGGTATCAGCAGCAATTGTTAACACGATATAAATGTATCTGCTAGTATTATTTTGGTTTGTTGCCTACATTTATAATGGAATGAAGTGTTACATTTCAGGTAAAGATTAGTAAAAATAAAGATGCAATCTGATTTTCGGTTGAATTCATGGACCTCCTAAATATAAGTCATAGACTCCTCCAAAATACCCCTGAATTCTCCGTGTGAGATAGTTTCAAGTTCTTGTCTAATTGCGATTTTTCTGGATTATGAGCCTTAGCTAGTGAGAGTGATTAGCTTGGCCAGCTTGGTGATTTTCCCCGCAAGGAAGCTGAGATAGGAAGGCTGAAATGATTGTCCACTGGTAGCTGAAACTGGTAGGTGAAACTGAATCCCAAGTCTCCCCTCAGGTCAACACTCCTAGCAGCTTATGATCTGATCTTTTGGTTTGTAGCAGGTTTGCTCATTTCATTTGCTTGTTTATTGATTCATTCATCTATGGTATTGCTTTATATTCTAATAGCTATATGCATGACTGAGGAATTTAGTATCCTTCTGTTACCTCACTAATCCCATCATGGCCACTCAATAGCAACTTAAAAAACCAATACGATCCTGAGTAAAAGCTTTTCAGTCCTTCTAAGACATCTAGAAATACATATTTATAAAACGGGATCATACTGCCAATTTTCTGCAACTTAGTATTTACACTTTAAAATATATTTTTGACATCTTTCTATTTCAGGAGCTATATACACTTCTTTAATGATGACTGCACAAAATTTCGATTGTATTGTTGTATCAAAATTTTAAACAACTTAATTGATGGCATTTTGTTTTAAATTTTTTTGCCATTAAAAACAATGCATATTTGTGTATATATTTCTTTGATCACATATATGAATATTTCTTTAAAGAAGACTACTAGAAGTGAAATTCTTGGGTCAAATGGTATTTTATAATTTAATTTTGATAGAGACCATCTTATTTGTTCTCCAGAAAGACTGTGTCTATTTCTATTCCCCCCAGCAAGGTGTGAGGGTACAAGTCCCTGCACCCTTGCCAACACAGATATTGGTAGTCTTTATTTTAAATCCTTCCAATAAGGTGAAAAATCTGATACTGCTGTCAAATATGCATTTCTTTGTGTACTCACAATGTTGAAACTTTTTTCATATGCTTGTTGCATGTTTGTGCTTATTCAATGTTTATGCCCTTTGCTCATTTTCTATTTAGGTTATAGATGTGTTTCTTAAATGATGAATTAAAAATGAAGCCTTGTTGTTCACCTCTTAATGTCATTTCTCCAGCTTGCATCCTTAATTTGATTAGTTCAGAGTTGAAACATTTGCTACTTATATAAAATACGAGCAGCCAAAAATCCTTTTGGAATGAGGCAGGGTTATAAAGAAAATGCACTTTTAAAAATATGTGAAACATGGCTGTGTGTAACTTGCCTCAGTTCTTCCCTTTGATTCTACTAGAGATGTTTGGCACTAAAATCCGTGGATTTCCCAGAGACTTTGACAACTGGCCATAAATTGTGCTCTACAGCAGTCCTCTGACTTAGCTTGGTATTATTACCACCTTTTCTGAGAGGAGGAACAGGCCAGAAAGGTTAAGACTGAAGGTCATAAAGTTAACGGATGCAAATAAGCCAGCCTCAAACCTGGCCAATTCTGAGAATTCTAGAGTAACCACATCAGGACTTTCTCATAGTGAAGGAATTGCTAATGATTATAGAGCCTTCAGCATGGCTGAATTGTTGCTCATTTTCTCTTTTATACTGTAATAATAATACTGACTACAATTTACTGAGCTTTTACCAAATGCCAGATATTGTGAACATTATGTATTAACTTCTTTAATCCTCATTAAAACTCTGTGAGATAATGTGATGGGAGTTTTTTTGTTTTGGTTTTTTTGTTGCCCAGACCATTTCTCCTTCTCCTGGCAAAGGACTACCATTTCTTTTAGGGGGATGACCTCTTCCTCACTGTATTTATTTGTGGTGGTGAGGTAGGAGGCAGGCTCAGACTCCAGACCAGATTGAAGACTGGCTGAAACAAGGAAGAGACAAAAGCACCTCTCCATAAGACATGCCCACCAAGGCCTTGTCAGTTTACCATTGCCATGACAACACCTGGCAGTTATCACCCCTTTTCAGGGCAACAACCTGGAAGTGATCAACTTTTTCTAGAAATCTCTGCATGATCCACCCCTTATTTTGAATGTAATTAAAAGTAGGTGTAAATATGACTGCAGAGCTGCCCCTGGGCTGCTATTCTGGGCATACTGCCTTTGCGTTAGGCCTGCTCTGCTGCTGCTGTACCCTGCTGCTTCCATTAAAGTTGCTGTCTAACACCACTGGCTTGCCGTTGAATTGTTTTCTGGGTAAAGCCAAGACCCCTCCTGGGCTAAGCCTCAGTTCTGGGGCTCGCCTGCCCTGCATCAGTGGGACCTGTCCATTAAGGAGCCTTGTCAAGGAGTGATACTGTAACCCAGCCCTGTTCAGTGTCACTCTCCAGGGACTTGGAATCTTTCCTGTTGCAGCTGATGTTTCTCAGGGGTTGTGCCCTGAGATCATTCATTCCTGCTACTTATAGCCTTATAGCCACCTGAATTTCTGCCTTTTCTGAACCTCATATGCAGCTTTTTAAAAAAATTTCTCCATATTCTTTATATTATTCCAATACCTCGATCTTTGGTTAAATCAACCTGAGTATTTATATAGTATTATTAGCACCATTTTATAGATGAGGCCATTGAGGCTCATCCAACTTATAAATTAAGGAGCTGGGAACTACAAAATATCTGTTCAATACCAAGAAACTCTTAAATGCAGGTAATGTAAACAAGATCACAGCTAGTTGGTACAAAAGAAAAGCAAGCAAGCAGACAAGCAAGCAAAAAATGTTGGAAGTTACTATTAATTTCTCTGTTACAAAGCAGTTGAATTAAAAAGTCATTTTCATAATAAAGAATTATATATACATTAAATAACTGTGCATCATGGTTAATTCATTGCTCATTTTCCTCATTTTTGTGACTGGGTACTGTACATGTTTCTAATGTGGAGAGATCATTCAGGGAGCCAGAATCTCCATTAGGTCAATTCTGGGGTCCTAACAAGGGAATACTCTTCCCTTCCACTTACTGTTTTGCAACTGCTGTTCAGCTTTGGTAAATGGAGGCCAGAAAGATCATGGGAAAGCCAATTACCTCACGGCTGTGATTCCAAAGGCAAAGGGAAGAAATGAGGGTGGGGAGCAGTGTGGGGGAAGGGAGGAAGGTCGTTTTGTGTAAAGCGAGACACAGAAATAAGCCTGCCTGCAAAGTATCAGGTGGTTCAAAACATAAGGTACCCACTTAGAAGGGCAGAAAAAGTTAGCTAAAAAAGAAACACTATTTGGCAAAATTCACAGATATAAACAAGATATGATTGGGTTAGACTCCTAAAGAAAAGATACCTAGGAGCAAAATATTATTGTCATTTTAATATTATTGATGATGATCTCCTGCCATATATGACACAAATTGTTTCTGGGGTCAGTAAAAGTTTTATTTAAAAAAAATTAAGTTTCTACCCATAGACTAAAAGAGGCTCGAGAGAGATAGTACCCAATTCACTATGTATGAACCTCATTCAGAGAACAATTTAAATTTAAACAAAGTTTCAAAAAATTTCCAGATACACACAAAAACATGGAAATGTGACCATATTTGATAGCAGATGATAGGGAATGTTTGTAAATGTGTTACAGGCATCATAACGGTTTCCTGCCTATGACTATGGGTGGTTGTTTTTGTAAAAGTGCTGTCTTTTCAAGATACGTGCTGAAATAAATACAGACGACATGATATTTGAAATCTGCTTCAAAATCATCTGAGGATGGAAGAATGGGAGGTGCCAAGATGAAACAAGAATGACCATGACTTGTTAGGTGATAAAAGCTGGATGATACCTACATGGGGCTTATTATACTATTCTGTTTATTTTAGCACATGTGAGGCATTTAGCTGGGACTAGAGGTGCCCGCCACCACTCCTAGCTAATTTTGTATTTATGGTAGAGATTTGGTTTTGCCATGTTGGCCAGCCCTATCTATCTGTCTGTCTGTCTGTCTGTCTGTCTATCTATCTATCTATCTTATATATAAATATATATTTTTATACTTATTTTTTGCTGGGGAATTAAACATTATATTACATTTGCTTGAGTCACAAAAGATACCATATTTTAGTAAAAAATGGTTTACATGAACCTTAGAAAACACTGCCACGTATTAACACATGCACATTAAATATCATAAATGCTATAATACTTGCGGATAAAATCTTTAAAAAATATTTAAGACATTTCCCTTAGTTATTTAAAATACCACGTATGACATTTGGAATATCATCAGACTATGCTAATTCACGTTTATCCCTTGCTTGTGGACAAGAAAATAATAGATTGTAATATGTGGTACCACATTTCAATTTATAATGATTATAAATTTTTTTTTTTTTTTTTGAGACGGAGTCTCGCTCTGTCACCCAGGCTGGAGTGCAGTGGCGCGATCTTGGCTCACTGTAAGCTCTGCCTCCTGGGTTGACGCCATTCTCCTGCCTCAGCCTCCCGAGTAGCTGGAACTACAGGCGCCCGCCACCACGTCTGGCTAATATTTTGTATTTTTAGTAGAGACGGGGTTTCACCATGTTAGCCAGGATGGTCTTGATCTCCTGACCTCGTGATCCACCCGCCTCAGCCTTCCAAAGTGCTGGGATTACAGAAGCGAGCCACCACGTCCGACCATAAATCTATTTTTTAAAAAACACTTTTGTTTTGAGACAGAGTCTTGCTCTGTCGTCCAGGCTGGAATGTAGTGGCATGATCTTGGCTCACTGCAACCTTTGCCCCTTGGGTGCAAGTGATTCTTGTGCATCAGCCTCCCAAGTAGCTGGGACTACAGGCACCTGCCAACAGCTAATTTTTGTATTTTTGGTAGATACAAGGTTTCACCATGTTGGCCAGGTTGGTCTCAAACTCCTGGCCTCAAGTGATCCATCCACCTCGGCCTCCCAAAGTGCTGAGATTACACGTGTGAGCCATTGTGCCTGGCCTATGATAATAAATCTAGATTTAGTAGAGAATGGTAGAAAAGTTTCTGGAAAAATCTAGAAAGCTTAGGGTTCAGACCTAAATGATAGTTTTGGTTTGGGTTTGTTTTTAAAAATGTGAAGTCAGACCTTTATGCAAACTCAGAATGTTCCATATCATTTGCTTGCTACATGGTCTGACAGATCAAAGCACTTTGCCCTTTTCTGAAGGTGGCATTACATTAGATACTGTCACCCAAACAAGATGACTTTACTGTAATTTTCTACCACCGTCTATATCAAAACCAAACCTTTAAAAAAATGACAGAATTGGGACAGAGCAATGACATGTTCTTTATCTTTTACATCAGATTTATAGGGTATCAGACCAATTAACTGAAGAGTATATTGGTCCTCCACCATCTGCTCATTGTGATTAACACCTATCATGTAGTTTGACAGATTTTTTTTTGGTTGAATTAGTAGATACTTTGGAGACAGTCAAAGCATCACAAGATCTTGAAAAGCAAGTGTTCTTATCCCAAATGGAACAATTTTTCTACTTTGCTGGTGGTACACCTGCAGATTCTCCAAATGTTAATGGTTCATAAAATCAACGTTAGGAAGGCAGAGATAATTAAAAGACTAGTGAAGTTCATGATGTAGACCATTCAAGCCACCCTTTTAATTTTTGGTTATTTCATAACTTCTTGGTGGCAGGGCAGTTTTCTTTGTCAGCAACAGCCACAGAAAATCTACATACTGGAACAGATTGATTTTGTATTTTTCCTCTATATGCAAATATCTCCGTATCATTCACCTCTCACTCAGTACGCCCACTACACTGAAGACTAGACAGATAAAACAACCAATGAAGAGTTGGATTACTAGCTCATCACCAGCCAAGATGAAATCAGATCTGCTAGGGTTCAGTACAGAATCCTAGCTTGGTTATTTGGTTGTGTAATAAATGCTAAACACCACAGGACTCATTTGCATTGTTACCAGACCATTTGGCATTTATCTTTCATTCAACAAAGATGTGTTTAATACAACAGCATGTGATTCTGTACTGAACCCTAGTAGATCTGATTTCATCTTGGCTGGTGATGCTAAGGGCTCCGTGTATATTTAATTGTCCACTTAGATATCTAATCAAAATATCAAAGATAACTTGCATAAAAGAGAAATTTTGACTCCGCCCTCCTCCAAACCGGTTCCTTTCTCATCTTCAAAAATAACACCTATATTCAACCCATTGCTTATATTTAAAAACCTGGGAATCATGCTTATTTTCTTTTTCCCCTCACATTCCGTGTCTAGTTTGGCATTCTTATTGGCCTTGTTTCCATATTGTTCTGCTGAATTTGACAGCTTCTCAGTATCACAAGACACCATTATCTCTTGCTGCATCAGATTCCTACCTGGTCTCCCTACATCCACATTTCAGACCAGTTTCCTTAAAATAGCCAGGGTGATCTTCTCAAGGCATAAATGAAATCCTATTGCCATTCTGCCTAAAATTCACCAGTGGTGTCCTGTTGCACCCAAACTCATCATCATTAACTACCTGATTGACCCCATTAGATCCTACTCACCTTTCTGGCTTCATCATTTACCACCATCCTCCCTGTCGCATGTGTTCCCACAACACAACACACTCAGTTTCTTCTTGCTGTTCCCTCTACCTGGAAACTTATTTCCCATCCTGCTCACAGCTGCCTCCTTCTCAATGTTTATTTCTTGGGCCATACGTCACATCTTAACTTTTTTTTTCTCTTGGCCACTCTAGCTAAAGAAATCACTCCTCCTTTTTCTTGACATTCTATCTATTGTCTTCTTTTACTTATTTCATAGCACTTACTACCATCTGCAATCTTATTTCATTAGTCACATGTTTATTGTCTGTGCTTTCTTAGCAGAATGAAAGCTCCCTAGTACCAAGAACCCATTTATCACCTTTCCAGCACCATGTCTGACTCATTGTAGGTGCTCAATACATGGTGTCTTGGTGAATGAATGAAAATACATTTTTTAAAAAAAATCTATGCATGTAAATGTTTGAGAGACCACTATGAACCGGGAACTTTCTTCTGAAGCTATGTACGTCAAACAATTTCTACCTGTAAAGCGTTTCTAGACTGTTATCTTTGAACTCAAAGAGAAATGACCAGAGAACTTGCTGTTTTTCTGTACAGGTCCAAAGGGCAAAATCTAAGCTTCTTGTCTTCTGTAGCACAGCCAGGTGGTGTTCCTAGAATGCCAGTTGGAGAATCCTAGATGTTTCCTAGTTGAGTAACTGTTGCTCAGTTATTCTCATTCATGTGTAGACATGAGGCTGGGGTGGGCTCAGGAGGTTGAGTCAGTTTGGCAGCAGATCTACAAACTCCAGTCCTCTAAGGTTAAGGAGATGACACATTCCAATCCTACATTTCTGAAAGACAGAGTACAACCCACATTCCCAGGAGGGAACAACATATTGTCAGCCGCATTAGAAGCATTTTGCTCTCTGCAGGCAGTGGCACTGCTGTGCGTGGATATCACATTTCCTTCCCGGAGTCCGTGGGAGGCCTCCTTGAATGTGAGAAGTACAAACAGAGAGGGACACATTTGTTGTACAGAAGCTGGCTCCAGGCTTTGGGTTTGGAGACAGGCTCAAGAGATTTGCTTTAAAATGTCACAGGTAAAGTATGGACCTGTGATTGTAGAACATTTTTGGTGAGGGGAAGGAATCAGAAGGCCTTCCAAACACAGGGACTCCTTTGTACATTCAGAGGTCCTGGTGATACCGTCTGGGTTTACATATCAATCCCTTACGTGAGCTGATCAGTAGAGATAATGACTCAGATCCTGAAGAGACCTCAGCTGGGATCTGCGTGGCCTAGCCCCTGCCTGCCTTTCTGGCACTGTCTTTCATCATACCCCTCCTGGGCCCTGTCCTAGCCATACAGACTTTCTTTCAACCCCTGTGACATCTAGACACTCTCCTGGCCCAGGTCCTTGGCACATGCTGTTCCTTCTGCCCTAAATGTTTCTCCTGCCCTCCCTACTTCACTTAGTGAAAACCTACTCATCCTTTACATACCATACTCAAGCACCAGTTAGGAGAAACTACCCCTGACCCCCAGACTATATCAGATTCCGTCACAGAGCTCTGTTTCTTTCCTTCAGAGTTTTAATCTCAGTTTACAACTATAAACTCCCTGGTGTGATATTTAAATTAACTGGTGTCTTCCTCCATGATCTGTATAGTATGCAGTGCAAGGACTTTACCTGTGTTTGCTGACCATTAGATTCTCAGTGCCAGGCACAATGCCCACCTTTAGCAAGGATTTGTTACATATAAATAATTGGGTAATCTGCAAATAAGGGTAATGCATTCCTGGCAAATATATATCCTGAAAAATGTAGCCATTGCCTAAGGAAAGGTTCATCCTACCATTATACCAACTAAATGGCCGTGATGGTCATTCATCATTCAGTTGTTAGGAAAACATTTCCAGCTCTCCACCTTCTGGGAGCACGGTAGGATTTGACTACCTTTAACCTTGGGATTTGGTGGGGTTACATGACTACTTCTGGCCTATGAATTGTGAACAGAAGTGTTCTGTGTCCCTTTTAGGCTGAAACTTGTATTTTCTGGTGAAAGACCCTCCAGAGCTTTCTTTTGCTCTGGCACAGCGGGAGCATCATTTGAAAAGGGGGCTGCACCATCAGCCTGGGACATAGGGTAACAGAGTCTCTGTCAACTGATGATGGACACAAAACACAACAAAGAAATAAACACTTCTCTTTTAAGGCACTGAGGGTTTGAATTGTAACCACAGTACAATGTAGCTTACCCTGACTCATGGAAGAGCTGAATCCAAACTTCCTTAAACAAAAAGTAACCATAGCAACAACAATAATAACAATCATAAAAACTTGTTGAAAAGTTAACATGTGTCAGATATAGGCTTTATAGGAATTATCTATTTCATTTCAACCTCACAAGAATGCAGGAATGGTATCAGGGGGCATTTTTGCTTTTTTTTTTTTGGAAACATGGTTTCGCTCTGTCACTCAGACTGGAGTGCAGTGGTAAGATCATAACATTGAACTCCTGGGACTTCTATCCTCAAGCAATCCTCCCACTTTAGTCTCCTGAGTAGCTAGGACTACAGACATGCATGTACCACACTCTGCTAATTTTTAGAAAATTATTTTTTTTAGAAATGGGGTCTTGTTATGTTGTCCAGTCTGGTCTCAAACACCTGGCCTCAAGTGACCCTCCTGCCTCAGCCTCCCAAAGTGCTGGGATTACAGGCATGAGCCACTGCACCTGGCCCTAGGGAAAAACATTTTTAATTTCAGTATACAGATGGAGAAATTAGGCTCAAGGAAGCCAAGCAAATTATGCAAAATCAGCTCGTTTGTAAGAGATGGGGCCTGATTCTACTTTACTTCAAAGCCCACATATTGTTAATTACCATTCTTTCCATATTGTCCATTATATTGTTAGGTTTTTTTTTTTTCTTTTTGAGGCGGAGTCTCGCTCTGTCACTCAGGCTGGAGTGCCATGGTGCCATCTTGGCTCACTGCAAGCTCCGCCTCCCAGGTTCACGCCATTCTCCTGCCTCAGCCTCCTGAGTAGCTGGGACTACAGGCGCCTGCCATCACGCCTGGCTAATTTTTTGTATTTTTAGTAGAAATGGGGTTTCACTGCATTAGCCAAGATGGTCTCAATCTCCTGACTTCGTGATCCGACTGCCTCGGCCTCCCAAAGTGCTGAGATTACAGGTGTGAGCCACCACGCCTGGCAGGTTTTTTTTTTTTTTTAAAGAAGAAAAAAGAAAAAGTAAAAATAGACATTCAGGTTTCTGTGTGAGGAAAGAAGGCATAAAGTGCTTCTGCTCATCAGAGCGGCTGGGATCTCAGGATAGTGGGACCATTCTCCCACAAGAGATTTTTGTTGGCGAGAAAACCACCAGGACCCCTAACTGCATATGCCTAACAATACTGTTCACCAGGGGGCATTTTAGCCAGGGTTTACTCAGGAGCAGATTTTATGGAGGAAATTACTTTACTGTGGAGGAGAATTTGTCCTTGAACCCAAACAACAGTAGGAAACTTGGAAAATTGAAGTTCAGTGCTCTAAGCTGTGGGTAGGTGAGCACACAGATTTGGAGACCACCATATCACTGCCTTCTACGGGATTCAGAAAACACTTTAATTGGACGGCTGTGAAGCTTCCTGAAACAGACAACTTCCAGACTGTTCTGCTGCTTTTACAACATTGTCAGTATCTAGTTTGACAGATCTTTCCAACTTAGATTCAACAAAAAAGCCAAACAAAACATTACCTATTTTTAGTTAATAATTATTTAAATAATTTATATGACAATAATTATTATTACTATTGCCAGGCACTATGCTAAAGACTTTATGCACATTATTTTATGTAATTTATTTAATGTTCACATCAACCTTGTGAAGCAGGTACTATTTTAGATGCCCATTTTGCGAATGAGCAAACAGAGGCAGGGGAAGTTTAAGTAATTGCCCAAGTCATGCAGCCACTAGTGTCAGATCCTGGTTGTGAATCCCAGTCTGGCTTTAAAACGTGATGCTAATGACAACCACATAAGAACATCACCACAGTAATAGAAAGCATGCAACAAATATTAGCTGTCAGGTGCTAGAAACTCCACTAAGCATGCATGCATGCATCTCCTCGTTCGGTGCTCGTAACCACCTGATGGGGTTGGCACTGTCATTATAGTTGAGGAAATGCAGCCTCGGAAGGGTTAAGTATCTTGTCCAAAATCACAAAACCAGTAAGTGGCAGCCTCTGAATTTTCACTTAGGTTGTCCGGCTCTAGAATGCTCACTGTGGCCTGTGTTAGCAAAGATTTCACACAGAATTAGGGAGAGGGGCTTCTTCCTACCTCTCTGTGGAAGACGGCCATGCTGACTTGGTGAGGCAAAGGCTGCAGGGCCCCTCAAGGCTTTGCAGCTTTGGAAGTCCCTGCAGACAGGATCCCGGAAGGCAGCCAGAACCTTTATGGAGGACAGTGGCCACAGTGGTGTGGTGAAGACCACCCTCAAGTGGCTTCATAAACAAGGGTATAAGCCCAAGCGAACATCTCATGAACATCTCAGAAGTAACTAAGGGAGATTCAGGGGCTGGCTGAGATCCTGTGTCACGCAGGTAGAGGCTGCAGCCAGAAAGTGAGTTGCTGCAATGCTTTCACAGGCTCATTTGCCTTTGAGTAAATCAACTTCTATCTTTGCTCCATTGAGGAAAATCTAAGATAAACAGCTTCTTTTCTGGCGATTGTCTCTCCAACCGTGACCAAAAAGTTATGACCCAATAGTTTCCGTAATTGAAAGAGCAAACCTGCCCTGCTTAGGCATAACCACACATGAACAGATTGATCCAACGTATAGTTTCTCGACCTCATCACAACTGACATTTGAGGCTGGGTAATTGTTTTTTTGTGGGGGTGTGTCTGTGTGCTTGGTGGGGGCCATGAGGGTCCTGTGCCCTGTGAGACATTTTGCAGCATGCTGGCCTTTGGCCTCTACTAGATGCCAGTAGAAAAACCCCCTTACCCCCTGTTGAATAAAAACTCACACATGTCTGGGAGAGGAAGGTGGTGGTGTCAAAATTGCCCCCAGCTGAGAACCACTGATCTAGCAGCTAATTTTATTCATTTGTTGAGGACTTCATATAGTACCAAGCTCTGAGGATGGTAAAGGGTGCAAGCTGGGGCCATCAGAAAGCTCCCAGTTTTGAGAAAAAGCAGCAGATGTTAACCACACAATTATGGCAATAATTTCTTGTAGAAAGTGCTACAAAGGAAAAGTACAGTGCCATTAGCTAGGATGAAAAACATTCTTAAACCCAGCTGCAAGGAGGCAATTCATATCGACTAGATTTTTATCAAGAGAAGATGTTATAGGTCTCCGATGAATGCCAGTAGATTCTGCTGAACCCGAGTGTGACCAGGCTCTACATCATCTTAAACTCTAAAGCTTTTCCAGTTCAGGGGACCCTGATGCCAGCCTTAAGGTTGCAGACGGGTGGAGGAAAATGGACACAGCGTAGACAGCCTTCCTTTCACATAAGAGGGCATGTGGTGCACACCTCTGCTGTCTGAATATACATGAGCTAGACTCTACTATGCATTTGTTCTATCAAGTAGCTGTCAGAGGACCCCACAGGTCTGGGGATAATGTACTCAGATGTTTATCAGGCCAAATAGAAAAAAAAAAATCCACTGAGACTGAGGCAAGGGGAAATATATCCCTCTAAAAATAAACCTGATTTTAATTTCAAACTGGGTCAGTTTGGCTTGGGAATTATTGGGTTGTGTGTCTGAGCCTCTCAGGAGATGAAGTGGAACCCTTGCTAATTTAATTTGCATATGCTGCTTAAAATGCAAGAAGCCTGCTGCTCTGAGCCTGGCAGCTCCCTGCACGCTGACACTTCGCTGGCTTCCTCTCCTGCCTCTGCAGGCTCTGTCTGGAGAGGCACTGAAGTAGCCACGTTCTCAGAGAGGTCAGAATTCAGTGGGAGGCCTTGGAGAGCCTTTGCCTCAGGGCCACATGCCCAAGGCAGGGTGGACAAAGAGCACTGGGTGGAGGGTGGCACAGTTCAGGTGGCCTTATGTGGGCACTGCTGTGTCCAAGGGAGCCGCACTTGTGGCTTGCTGGTGCAGTGAGATGGGCCCTGCAAGCACTTAACCTCATGTATCTGCGCCCAGGAAGAATGCTCAGGAGCTCCTCCAAAACAGGGGCAAAATAGCAACAGGGATGACGCTGCAGCAGGGCTCAAGGTCCTCACTCACTGTCTCTGCTGCACTTTCATTCAACATGGGCTCTTTGGAGACCACCGCCTTTCCTGTATTCCCTCCTCCTTGATTTTTTTCCTCATCCACATGTCTACGAGCTTTTATCTCAGTCACTCTCAAACCTGCCACCCTTTTACCTATGAACTCATCAGCTCTCACCTGTGCACAATTGCGATGGCATGCAGCTCAGAACTTCCCAGGTTTGGGGAGTTCATGGACTAAGAAACAATAACAGTTTTAAAAACAAACGAATCAAGGCACAGACATACATTTAATTTTGTCTGGTAATGACATAAATTCCTACTATTTACTATCCTACTGTGAACAATATCTCATAAACAAAAGGAATTTTAGTGCCAAAAAAAAGTAGAAAACTGGTAGTTTCCAAATAATAAAGCATTCTCAAGAAAGTACAATGGGGACTGTTGGTATTCTCATATATGTGGTGTCATGCATCACACACACACAGCCTTTACCTTCCTCATTTAGCAATGCATCAGTGAAAACTCTGCCAAGAACTGTCACCAGCCCAAGGGCCCACACATGAGAACCAGCATCCTCATTTCCGCAACTCATATTTCTCTGTTCCTCTCCACAAAACCTTCAAAAGATAGCTTCCGAAAAGGCAAATCTGATCATACCTCTTCACTGCTGAAAACCCTCCAACGGCCGCTCAGCTATCCTCAGGATAAGCTGAAACACACGTGGGAAATAGATCCAAAATGATCTGCTTGAATTTCACGGCTAATTCTTGACAGAGCCTGGATTTGAACCTCAGGCATGTCTGGCTGTAGTGAGAGTGCTCTGTGCCAGTGATACCCAGGCTCCCCAGGTGGCCTGGCCAGCCTGTCTGCCTGCTGGAAGACTTCAGGTTTTCTGCCTTTGCTCCTTTCCCATACTTCTTGACTACCAGCCTCGGAATTCCCAATCTTCTCCTGAAAACCCAACCTGAACTTCTCTCTCTTGCTTCCTTTATCAAAAATCTAAAATCTAATAGAACTGTCTCCAGTCATGGAAATAGTCCACACCTGCACTGCCCAAGATGGTAGTTAACAGCCCTAAGTGGCTAGTGAGCATCTGAAACGTGGCCAGTGTGATAGAGGAATTACTTTCCATTTTGAGTAAATTTTAATTAAAGTTGGATTAGCGACACATGACTAATGATTATGGTACTGGACAGTGCAGGTTTAGACATTTCTCTGTACATTTAATTCCTAACAATAATCTTCAGCCCGGATCAATTATCCCATAAATGTTCAAAGGAAAAGTTAGTATAGCAGGGCTAGACCCTCTCGGTTTGAACCCTGGCTCTTGCATGAATTAGCTCTGTGATTGTGAACAGTTTATTTAACAACTCAGTTTCCTCAACCATTGAAGCAAGAATGATAATAGCACCCACCTCATGGGGTTGCATGATGATAAAATGAGTTAATATGTGCAAAATGTTTAGACATTGCTGGCATACAGGAAACACCGGTACATTTGCTATTATTATTATTTACTTAGTTCATACTACGTGGGAAGCTCACAAGCAAGTCTGTACTAACTGCTGAAGAAAAGTACGTTAGGTCTTGCTCCTAAATCAATGCTTTAGAGGAGTCACCCTAACTCATGGCAGCAGTGGCCAAGGGAAACATTTATCATGGCATTCTACAGGATCACACTTGACACTCAGTGCCTTATTAGCAGGCATTATCACCACTCTCCATTTCAAAGACAGGGTAACCGAGGCATTGAGTCAATAGCAGTTTGCCCAAGGTCACATTGCTAGAACCTGCCAGAGTCTGGCTTTGGACATTAGGCTCGTCACATGGTGCCAAACAGCCTACTCCCTGACCACTGGGAAGGGAGGAGGCTGATGGCCTATGGTGAAGAATGCTACTCTGACCAAAGGCAGAGCATAGAAGGAAAAGATGAGGGCATCAACAGGGTGAAGGAGGAACACAGCAGATATTTTTGAAGCTCCATCCTTGGGTAATTGAAGGATGGAGGGATGAGTAGCCTCTGGGCAGTCACTTTCTGCAGCTATTGTTGGTAACTCGGGCCTGGCAAAAATCCACCTTGGGAAGGATGACAGGGACAGAGATGTCCACTTTAGGTCCATGGAAGGGCTTTTGAATTCCTCTGGTTGGAAGAATTTCCTTCATTACTCCTCATAGCATAAGTAATGGATTTGTACCTCCTTGACTTTCCTATATTCAAATTTGTAATAAAACTTTGGTTCCAGACTAAAGAGTCATACCCCTTGGACTGAATGAAAACAACCCTGAGTTTCTCAGTAGACCAGGCCTTAGCCTCAAATATTAGGTGGATTGAGTATTTACCTCCTTCTGTCAGGGGCCACGGACTCAGCCCTCACTAGAGGAGACATGGAATTATCTCTACTAGGAAACCTAATTTGCTTTATCTTTAATTACAGGAATCCAAGATTGCTCAGTGTCTGGTTATGCAGGGGATATGCGATAGCTTTGAGTGACCCATTAAGTGTACTGATCAATTGCTAATAATAATAAAGGATTCCGGCCAAAGGAAGCAAAAACACTATTTACCAAAAGTAATTAACCCTTCTGCTTCCTACCAACCAACAAACCCTCAGACAAAAGTTCTTCTTTCTTAATGGCACAGTAAGACTAGTAAAACTTTCCACAACAGAGTCAAGTTCTTGCTCTCTTCAAGTTTCTATCTGGTATTGATGGGCATTTGGGAGTTACATGGACTTATACAAGTTTTTGCATGCATCTCTTTAAAAAGAAGTCGTTGCTTTAAGATCACACGGGTAAGGCTTATTTTGGAAGTGAAAACAGGAAGCACCTAGACTGTCTTAGATTGCTAGTAGCTGTGCTTATTAGTAAAAGCACCTTGGAAAACCTCTTGGCACTATTTACTAAAGCTGAGTATCTGTTTATAGATATCTAGATATCTATCTCCAGAATTCTATTCCTGTGCTTCTACCCAAAAGAAATAGAATTGAGTGCTAGCATACACCGAAGAGCAGGTATAGGAGTATTTCAGAACAACTTTATTCATAGTAGCTTCAAACTAGAAGCTTCAAACTACAAACCAGAATACTGCATAGCAGTGAAGGAGAACAAACTACTGTTACCTGCAACAATATAAATAAATCTCACAGATGTGAAGTCAATCAAGAGAAGGCAGACACAAGAGGGTAGATATTTTACAATTTCATTTATATGAAGTTCAAAACAGGCAAAATTAATTTGTAAGAACAGGTTTAGTTGGTGAGAAATCTGTGGAGCATTGTTGATTTTACAGGACCAATACCCAGCTTTTCTCTGATTTTGCAGTTGTCTCCATAGCAATAGTCACAGACTCTAAAATGGGTAGCCTCTTCAACAAAAGAAACTGTCATTCTCAACAGCTGTCTGTGAAAGTGTGCAATGCCCTGTTAAGGAGGCACCTGCAGAGATGTGGGGCTTTTCCTCATTTAGAAAAATTATTTTGCAAACCATAATACTAATACAACACTGGATGAGAAAACCATGGAGGCCTCTTATAACCATTGTCTTGAGGGACAGAACTAACATTCACTTAGAAGATAACATTTCCATTCTGGGAGTTTGTGATTCATCTGATGGGAATTGGATACAGGAAATGGAAATTCTGCTGAAGCTTCCCCTCAAATACTTAGCTCACTTATACCCAGAGTGACACTAAAATGAAAATGTTCTGGCTGATAGTCTTGTTCTTTTTCTGTAAGTTCAGGAGCAAGAGTAGGTTTTAAGAAATGACACAAACTCAATTTTGGTTCAACTTGTGTTTGCTTAGCTCTTATCAGATTAGAAATGGCCATATATACATTGCATCCTTTGATTGTGTTTATAACTCTACAAGGCCAATAGAGCACATGGTACTGTTATTTTTCAGGTGGGGAAATAGAGGCTTATCAACATGAAGTCGCTGTCCAAGGTCAAACAGTTAATATTTAGGCTGCTGCAAAAGTAATTGCGGTTTTTGCAATTATTTTTAAGGGCAAAACCGCAATTACTTTGCACCAATCTAATGAATGACAGAGCTGAAACTCAAATCCAAAAGTGTCTGTTTGCAAAGTCCATGTTCCTTCCACCATCTGGGCTGTTTCCCCCAGCAAAGATTGTCCTCCTCTCGAACATCTGCAGGGAGGTGGATGTTATATGTTCCTTACTACCTTTAACAATCTGTTTACAACCTAATTAGGAAAGTTTTTATACATCTAACACTCATCTCACTTTTTCCTAAAATAAATTCATTTAATTTTTCTGGAAGATACTGAGCCAAATCTCAGTTTTCCTTTTTCTGACTATCTTCATTTCCTTAACTTTCTCCTTTACAAATAATTGTTACCAAAGGTCTTCAGCACCCACCTCAAATACGGCATTGAAAACTAGAGCTGGAGCTTGAGGGAGATTTTGGATTCATTGTTGTTTCATTTCCAAATGTAAATGTTCTCTTAGTGATAATAACATAAGCGACTGAGTTATCTCATTCTGGAGGCTTCTTGGCAAAGCCTGACTGCTTGTGTTTAATATTCTCAGATAACCCCTTCAACCAAAGGAAGAAGAAAGCGAAACATATCTGTATTTTATTCTCTGTTATCTTTAAAGTAAATATTGTAAGCTTGACTTGGGGGTGGGAGAAAATTAGAAAGAGATGAGGGAGTATGTTTAAAACCTTAAGCAGCTTCTTGTGTCCACTAGGGTGGATAACTGCTTGCAATTTGGAATGAAATCCGGAATCCCTCCAAAAACCTGCTGGGTGACCTCCGCTGGTTCACTTTTCACAACTTTTCTCATCTATAAAATGGTGGTATTAACACTATCTACATAAGATAATGCACACTTATACTAATACCTGGCATAAATGCTAATCGTTTCTATCATTGCATGCTTTTGTATTTAACCCCTTGGCATAAATGCTAATCGTTTCTATCATTGCATGCTTTTGTATTTAACCCCTTGGCCTTAGCATCTGGATCTGCTTCAAGTGGGGTGGTCCCAGCATCCGAAAGATTCACACTGCTGACTCCACTACCTGATTTAGTGTGTCAGTTTTCTTAGTACCTAAATTGATGTGGAGCTCATTGCTCTCTCTCAATGTTTGGAAACAGATTTTACTTGTTTCTCTGAGCATGATCGCCCTCATGATGGAGTGACTAAGGGCTTCTTCCAAATGCTCCAGGAATGGTGGAATCCATTAAGAAAAATTGTCAGGGAGTGGAAGGATAGAAGGCATTTGCAAATGCCCTTAACTGAAATCACAAAAGTATAGAGCAGGTTACAGGGGAGATAACTTGCTAATTCAACCCCATAACGAGAGAAGGTGGTTTGCACACCAGCCAAACTGATTTATAAAGTGGGGTCTAAGAGCTCAGTCTTTTTTTTTTGAGACGGAGTCTCGCTCTGTCGCCCAGGCTGGAGTGCAGTGGTGCAATCTCGGCTCACTGCAAGCTCCGCCTCCCGGGTTCACGCCATTCTCCTGCCTCAGCCTCTCTGAGTAGCTGGGACTACAGGCGCCCGCCACCACGCCCGGCTAATTTTTTGTATTTTTAGTAGAGACGGGGTTTCACCGTGGTCTCGATCTCCTGACCTCGTGATCCGCCCGCCTCGGCCTCCCAAAGTGCTGGGATTACAAGCGTGAGCCACCGCGCCCGGCCAAAGATCTCAGTCTTTAATATCAGAGAGACCTTGGATGAAATCTCAGGTCTGCTACTCACTAGAGTGGTTTTAGGCAAGTTACTTGAGCATTTTGCATCTCAATTTCACAATCTTTAAAATGAAAAGAATAAAAGTATTTACCTTATTGGGTTGTTGAGTGAGAATTAAGTTGTCTGATACATAATAAGCATAATCCAAATTGTAGTCACTATCACCTCAATGTTATTATTGTTGTTTTCTGCCAAGTGCTGGGTAGCCTTATATATCCTGCCTTTAACACTTTCTCATTCTACATCATCAAGGAAGGGAGACCTTCTTTGCATCTGTGGTGGCCATTAGTGCTGCCTGCCAAGTATTTCTTGTTCTCCCCTCTGCTGGGCATGTGGTAAGGCTATACTCTCAGCTCTCCTTGTATTGAGTGAGTCTAGTTCTGGCCAGTGAGTTGTGAGAGCAACTGATACAAAACTTTTGGCATAAAGCATTTAATTTCTGGTTTGAGACCTTTCAGAGCACTCTATTCCCTCTGGCATGGCAATTCATGATATTGGATACATTGGCTGCTCTATCAGCCAAAGTCTCTGAAGTAGACTGTGAATCTGTGAAGTATCCGTGAAGTAGAGTCCTTCTGTCACTTCATGATGGTCTTCTTTTTAGCCATTGAGATGATGGGGTTGTTGCTATGGCATATCTGGCCTATCCTGACTGACGTCACCTTCCTACCCCTGGTCCAGTGCTTCCCAACTGGTGGTGATTCAGCCCCTCCCACATCTCCTGGGGATGTGTGACAATGCCTGGGGACATTTTGGTTGTCACAAATAGAAGGTTGTGCTACTGGTATCTAGTGAGTAGAAGTTAGGGATGCTGCCAAACATCCTACAATGCACAGCACAGCCCCTAAAACATCGAATTATTCAGCTGAAAGATGTGGGTAATATTCTAGTCAAATACTGAGCTCCTCTCAGCCCCTCATACTCCTCACCCTATCTCACTTCCTATGATTGGATAATATAGCTGGAGTGGCAGGTACACCACAGGGACATGCTCATTTCTTACTAGGCTTCTAAGCTTGGTGAGCTGGGTCACTGCGAGCTAAGATGGGGCCAATAAACATTCTGCCATGAATATTCTGCAGGCCACTCCTTCAAAGGGTACCTTCAGGGTTGCACCAGGCTGGAAGACCAGACACTGCAGGAGAAACAAAACTGCTTTCTCCTGCAGAGGTCTCTTTCTGTTCTTCCATTGCAAAGCTGTTACTTTTGCCAATGAGCTGTATACTTTCCTGATGTCTTCTGTCAAAATTGCACAAAAACCATATTCTAGATCATGACACATTTTAGTGTGAAGGCTTGGAATGGAAGAGGAATTTGGCATAGGTATGAGATGGCCATTTGGGCCCAAGCTTCTGACAGTCCAGTAACTGTTAGCAGTTTGAGTTGAAATTCTAATAGACCTCTTTCAAAGATATTGATTAGCAGAGGTTTAAAAATGACATGTCCAAGGTGACATGATTAGAGATATAACCATGACTAGAAACAAGACCTGCTCATTTCCTCAACTTTAGTCTTTCTAAATCTATGTTGGAGAGGAGAGAGGTCTTGGTGAGTGGGTGTTAAATACAGTGCATAGAGGAATTAGTTTGGCCTTTCAATTCTGATGGCCCTGAAGTTTTGATTTTACTTTACCTGTATTGCAGTCTCCTGTATAAAAGTTGTGATGAGAATTGGGAAGGACATGTGTAAAATCTTTAGTCAATGCCTGGCATGCAGTCATCACTTACTAAATGGTGGCTATTACAGCATTGTGAAATTTAGCCCTTACTTCTGGAGTGGAGGGTGGAGCTGAGAGGGATGGCACAGAGGTGTGAGGCTGCTGCCTACTTTGGAGGTATAAAGAAGTCTGGAGAAGGCAAGGTAAGGAGATGGCAAAAATCTCAAATTCAGTATCATGTGTGTGATGGTGTCTCACCTTCCAAATTGAGGTAGTCCACATTTATCATTGTGGTTTATTAGTAATTGTACCCCAAATTAGTTTGCTTTGTTGGTATGTATACTGTCTAATCCCAGAACAAAAAAGAGTCCCCTACACTGGTGCAGCTCTGGTTCTAAACTTCTGAAAAGCCATCACAAATACTAGCTCTCCAACTGGCAATAATTTTACAAAGCAAATAAATTGCAATGTGAGATAGGAATACAATTTGCCAACACATATTTCTTGAGGCGTATTATCTGTAACGCACTGGTGAATGAGGAGTGAATCAGACAGGCCAGCTCCTGCCCTCTTGGAGCTGACTTCCTGGTGAAAGAAACTGGCTGTATGCGAAAAAAAAAAAAAAAAAAAAAAAAAGAAGAGGGGAAGAAAGGAAAGAAAGGGTAATTTGTGCTGAAAAGAAAATAAAAGGGTGCTGGGCTAAAAGCATGGCTCAGGGATCATGAAGGCCCCTTAGAGGTGGAGCCATGTAAGCTGAAACATAACAGATGAGAAGGTTGTAGGGGCAGTGCATTCAAAGGGGAAAGAACAATCTAGAAAGAGCAAACGGCAGACCTATCAGAACTTTCATGAACATTGTCTCATTTTGAACTTCCTCATAGTCTTGTGAAATAGACATTTGTGGTAGGTAGCTTCTGAGGGGCCCCTAATTGTCTCTGCCTTGGTATTCACGCCCTTGTGTAACCTCTTCTTCTTGCATGATGTCTGGACCTAGTGACTTGCTCCTAACAAATCAGATACAGCAAAAGCCGTGGCATGTCACTTCAGTGATTAGGTTAGAAAAGCCTGTGACTGCTGTACTGCAAGCAGACTCTCTCTTGCTGGTACAAGCTGTCAAGTTGGAAAGTGTCACATGGCAAGGAAGTGAAGACCTCTGTCCAACAGCCCACAAGGAACTGAATCCTTCCAACAACCACTGAGTGAGCTTGGATATAGATCCAGCCCTAGTTGGGAGGATAGTGACTCCAGCCAGCACCTTTGTTGCAGCCTGTGAGAGACCCTGAAGAAGTGGACTCAGCTAAGCTATGCCCAGATTCCTGACCTTCAGAAATTGTAAGATAAGCAATGTGTGTTGTTTCAAACCACTACGTTTCAAGGGAATGTGTTACATGGCAAGAGATAATATAGCACTCATGCACTTATTCACTGATTCGCTTATTCAACAAACTTCTCTTGCAATTTCCTGCAGGCCAGGCAATGGCCTAAGGAAATAAACATGCACCTTGCAGTCTCATAAACTCATAGAGGGAATGCTGCACCTGGTACTAAATGACGGGACATGTGTACTCTGTACTTTTCCTGTGGTTGCAATGTCTTATGGTGGAAACAAACATAAGGGAGATAATACTCTGTCAGGCAGAGTCAGAGAAGGCAGGAAGTGAGGAGACTGGCTCAGAGAGGGTAAGAAGTTGCCGAGGGTCACCGAGCTCTTCTGACACATTCTGCTCTGTTCAGTTGTGATGGAGGGTGTGTGTTTCATTCCAGTGCAAGACTATTTTGACCTACAATAGTCGATGGCTTTTCTCTTATGCTCCTTGATAATCTAGAAACTATATGCTGAAATGCATTATTTCTTGCAAATGTAAACTAGGCAACGGGTTAATCAGAGTTCTGTGATAAAGATTAAGTATACTTCCCATTAACTTTCTTAAACCAGAGATCAGGTCACTCTAACCTAACTCATTACTCTGTATGCATTTGATCACAGTTGGGGTCACCCATCTCTACATAGGCAAATATGCTGGTGTCGGACAGAAAATGATTGAAATGATACTTCATGATGGAATCAAATTAGCAACAGAAATTAGTTACATAGAAATGTAATGAAGGCAAAGATGCCAGAAGAGCATCTATGGATGCTTCAGAATTTGAAGAAACTTGCCTGAGAGATGAGCCTGATGTTTTCATTTTGTTTTGCTAATTTGCCAAATCTGCAAACCTAGAAGGAGGCTAATGAAAGTTAATGAGAAATAATCTCCATTTTAAAAGTCTTAATAATTTGATACTTTTGTACAGAGTTCTTGTACATTTTTCTCCTGAGGTCATATTTTACATTCAAAATTCAAATTTAAAAGGCACTGAAATATTTTCTTTTATTCCTTTCCTTTTTTTCTCTTTCTTTTCTTAGTTTCCTTCCCATTTTATGAGGCATATTTATTTTGAAGCACATTTTGTTTATGAGGCATACTAATGAGGCAAAAATTTTTTAATTTTTACATTTTAATTTGGGTAGTTTTTGAGGAAAAGGTGGTTTTCGGTTACATGGATAAGTTCTTTAGTGGTGATTTCTGAGATGTTGGTGCTCCTGTCACCCGAGCAGTATACACGATACCCAATATGTAGTCTTTCGTCCCTTACCCCAAATCCTACCCTTCCTCCAGAGTCCCCAAAGCTCATTATATCATTTTTATGCCTTTGCATCCTCACAGCTTAACTCCCACGTAAAAGTGAAAACATATAATAGTTAGTTTTCCATTCCTGAGTTACTTCTTTCATTCCGTTTTACGGTGAGTAGTATTCCATGGTGTATATGTACAACATTTTCTTTATCTACTTGTTGGTTGATGGACATTTAGGTTGGTTCCATAATTTTTGCAGTTGTGAATTGTGCTGCTATAAACATGCATATGCATGTGTCTTTTTCATATAATGACTCCTAAAAGGGCAAGTTTTAAGGGCACAGTTTGATGAATTTTTACATATGTACACATTCATAAATACCACCCAACTCCAGATATAGACGAATGCTGCACAAAAGAGCTTTCTGTGATGGTGGAAATGTTCTATGTCTGTGCTGTCCATTTTAGCGGCCACAAGTCACATGTGGCTACTGAGTAGTAGATATGTGGCTAGTGTGATTGAAAAACTGAATTTGAAATTTATTTAATGAGGTAGTGGCTACCATTTTGGACATTACAGACATAGAACATTTCCATCATCTCAGAAGCTCCCTGGTGTACTTTTAAGTCAGTACTTACCCAGTGCCCCCTCCTTTTCCCTCTCAAGTAGCTACTATTCTGATTCCTATTGCCATAGATTAGTTTTTCCTGATCTTGAGTTTTATATAAATGAAATAATAGAATATATACTCCTTGGGTTTGGACATTTACTCTCAATACAATGTCTATGAGATTCATCTTTTCTGTTGAGTGTGGCAGCAGTTGTCCTTCTTTTTAAAATTTGTTACTGTATTCTATTGTATGGCTATGCCATAGTTCGTCCATTCTCCTACTGATGGATATTTAGTTTTATTCTAACTTTAGAAATAAAACTGCTACAAATATTCTTGTGCATATCTTTTGGTGGACAAATATGCTCATTTCTCTAGGGTATTTACCAAAGGATGGGACTACTGAGCTTTATCCTCCCCATAGCAATGTAGAAAACATCTGGTTGCTTCATTATAATAAAATATTACATTTGAAACATGGCTATTTGTAAAGAGTAAAATAGTTACTTATATTCTATTCAAGGGAATGTACAACTAATTGAAACATTATGGATAATACCCAATAACTAAGATGTAATTACCATAAATATGTCCCAGTAATTATACTTCTAGGTATGTTCCCTGGAGAAATTCTTATATATGTGCACAAGAAGTATTTATAATGCACTTTTTGTAATAGCAAAAAAATACTTATTTCATTAAGTGACAGTATATTCATACTGAGATATCATCCAGAAAAGCAGAGCTACATGCATCAATATAAATCAATCTCTCCACTATAATCATGAGTCAAAAAAGCAGTGGCAGAAAATTACAGTTCAATATGATGTATATAAAGATTTAAAATAGTCAAAACCCTACTATAGATCTGTTAAGGGTATGTATTTCAGTAATGAAAGTATTAAGAAATGTAAGAAAGGGATTAACAGCAAAGCAATAAATGGTTACTCTGTGCTTGGGGGAGAGTGAGGGAAGGAGAGTTCAAATGCACCACTACATTTATTCATTAACCTGTGTAATAGGTACACAGGTATTGATACTATATTAGGTATCATTTTGCATGTCTTAAATACTATATAATAATAAAGAATCCAGAAAGTGGTGGAGACTGCTAAGCCTGTGCTAGTAACTCCCTTCTTTTCAATGCTTGAATCCCTCAACCCCGACAAGAGTTCAACCCAGTACATAGCTGCCCAGCTAGAACTACACTTCTCAGGTTTGTCGTAAAGAAATGTGGTCATGTGACTGAGCTCTTGCCAATGGGATCTGAGCAGAGGTGAGTGCAGCTTCTGGGTTATATCCTTAAAAGGAAGCATCTTGCCTACCCCCGCCTCCTTTTCTTTTCTTTGGGCTGAATATGAATGTGTTGGTGGTGAGACAGCTTTGGTTGCAAGCACACAGATGATACTGTAGGAGATGACAGTGTAATGAAATTGAAGAACTACTAGCTCAGACTTTTACATCACAGAAGAATAAAGCTCTCCAGGTCTCTTAGGTTATAGCAGTTTATACCATACCCAGCTATTATAATACAGTCAGCTAGACCAGTGGGATCTAACTGATATAACTGATCTCCCTGATTACTATAAGGGGGAATCAGTTTTAGAGATGAGGCATGGGAAGCACTGCAAGACTGCAAAGATTCACATGTGGAGGTTGACATGTTGGGTTCAAGTTCCAAGGATACCTGTGTTACCTTGCGCCAGTCCTTCACCTGCCCAGGTACCATTTTCCTCATCTTTAAGGGGAAATAGGAAGATGTTCTCCTTGCCTTGTTGTAGAGCTGTGAAGACCAAATAAAATAATGCCAACTGCCTAACTTGGTATAAAATCTAAATTAGCATGAAGAGAAAGATACTGCACGACCTGGTACCATTTCCCCAAAACATTATTTTTTAAACAAATTAAAAACACAGTTAATTCCAGTAGGTTCATAAAGAATTAACCACATGAACATATTATTTAAAAGATGATTTATAGATGAGACTTCCACAGAGCAAACCTTGGACACATAAATAATCATCTGGGGCAGTTTGCAGGCAATTCTCCTAGCAGGCAAATTTTTAAATAAGCATTTTTTATAATTTCTTGCATAAACATTCTTGACCCATAAATTCTACAACTTTCTATCTTACTCCATGAAAGAAACAAATACTTAGAATAAACCTAAGGAAAGTGTTGAGTCATTATATAGGAAAAATTAAATTTCCACCTTTATGTTGTTTGTTCCTTTTAAAGAAGTTAGACTGAATTAGATAGAAAGACTGAAGAAACAATGCTAGAATATGAAAAGAAGTCCTTATTTCTTTCTAGTGGATTTTTTACTATATCCTGCATACCTGTACAACTTGCAGGAATCCAGAAACCATGGCAAACAATTCTATTTCTGAACTACAGACTTATTAAACTTAAAAAATCTAAGTAGCTGGGCACAGTGGCTCATGCCTGTAATCCCAGTGCTTTGGGAGGCTGAGGCAGGTTGATCGTGAGGTTAGGAGATCAAGAGCAGTGTGGCCAACATGATGAAACCCCATCTCTACTAAAAATACAAAAAAATTAGCTGGGCATGGTGGCGCGCACTGTAGTCCCAGCTACTCAGGAGGCTGAGGCAGAAGATTCACTTGAACCCGGGAGGCAGAGGTTGCAGTGAGCCAAGATCACGCCACTGCACTCCAGCCTGGGCAACAGAGAGAGACTCTATCTCAAAAAATAAAACAAACAAAAACACACACAAAAATAACCCCCAAAATCTAAGTTAATAAGTCAGTCATATAGGAAGCCAAGGTGGGAAGATCACTTGAGGCCAGGAGTTCGAGACCAGCCTGGGTAACATAATGCCACCCTCTGTCTACAAAAATTAAAAACAGAAACATAGTAGCAAGGTGTGGTGGCACATGCCTGTAGTCCCAGCTACTCAGGAGGCTGAGGCAGGAGGATTGCTGAGTCCCGGAGGTAGAGGCTGCAGTGAGCTGAGATTGCACCACTGCAATCTAGCCTGGGCAACAGAGTGAGACACTGTCTCTTACAGCAAAACAACAACAACAACAAAAAAAGTAAACAAAAAAGTCATATCAAGATTCTACAGATTCTCATCTTTCCTTCCACTGGGCAAATCAGATCTGTCAGTCTCTCACTTATAAACACCTAAGAGCTTCTTATAATCCTTGGAGTAAATCCAAGCTCTGAGGTATGGCCTAAGATGCTCTGTGTGATCTGTCCCCAGCCCAGCCTTCCAAATGTACTTCCTTTCCATTTCTGTTCGGTCTCTGTGCTCCATCCACACTGATCTTGCGTCTTAGTATCCTTTGAACCAAGCTTATTGCTTTGTTTCATCAAAAGCACTTCCTTTTCCAGGTATGATCTTCCCCAGGCTGTTCCTTCATTTCCATCAGGCCTCTGCTGAAGGGTCACCAACCCTAGAGACTTCTCTGTCTACATAATCTCAAATACCACCATTAACCTCTGTCCTCTCATTCTGATTTGTTTTTCTTTATAGCCCATATCTCTGTTTAATGACATAATATACTTTTTTTTCTTGTTTTGCCCATTTAACATCAGTTTTTTGAGAGCAGAAATCTCATCTGTTACATTTGCTGCTATATCCTCAGTTCCTGGAACAGTGTCTGGTGTATGATAGACACTCAATTCACATTGAATAAGTGCACAGTTGAATGTTGTTTTATCATTAATGGTGCATCCAGTCTTACACACCTATTTTCACTCTCACCTCATGTTTCTATGAGGTTTTGCTGATTTTATTGTAATCAAGACAGTATGTTAAGATGGAAAAGCAGTGCCTGCCCATTTCAGAGTGACATAATGAAGTAGCTAGTACTTCTTCATGACAAAAGGATCAGAGAGAAAACATGTTCTTTTCTCTGAAAGGTATTTGAAATAACAAACTAATGACTCTCAAAACTGTCAATTAAAAACATGATTGGACTTATCTTTCTATATTTGCTAATAATCTCTGAAGAACAAAAATACTTACACGTTAAAAAAAAATTGATGCCTTGCATGGTGGCTCATGCCTGTAATCCCAGCACTTTGGGAGGCCGAGGCGGGTGGATCACCTGAGATCAGGAGATCGAGACCAGCCTGACCAACATGGTGAAACCCCATCTCTACTAAAAGTACAAAAAAATTAACCGAGTGTGGTGGCAGGCACCTGTAATCCTAGCTACTTGGGAGCCTGAGGCAGGAGAATTGCTTGAAACTGGGAGGCGGAGGTTGCAGTGAGCCGAGATTGTAGCATTGCACTCTAGCCTGGGCAACAAGAGTGAAACTCCGTCTCAAAAAATAAAATAAAATAAAATTTTAAAAAATGATTCCTTTTTCGTTAGGAGAGGTCAGTTACCTTCAGGTCTTAATTCCATGTTATATGTAGTGGTTTTGTTTAGTGTAGCAATAGAAAACATTATTTTATAATAAAACATTGACTGTTTACTAAAATAAATTGGTAAAATAAGTTGGGCATCTATTGGCTTTAAACAATTTTATGCCAGGGCATGTCAACAATAATCATAGTTTGAGGAATTATGGTAGATTCAAAGGTGACCACAATCTTTCACTCTGATTGTAACCACACTATTTGCAATATGAATTTATAGCTCCTCCCATCAAGAGATAGAGTCTGTTTCTCCTCCTTTGAATTTTAGCTGGCCTTGTGACTTCCTTTGCCAATAGAATACAGTGGAAGCAACAGTATGACAGTTCTGAACCAAGACTTCCAGAGTCCTTGTACTCTTTCACACTTTTACTTAGAACCCTGTCCAATGGCCATGTGAAAAAGTCCAGGGTGTGGAATCATTCCAATTGAAGTTATCCTAGATCAATCCATCGTCATCTGGCCTTCTAACAGAACAAAGCTTCCTACCAAACCCACAGCTGACAACGAACACAACAAACTCAATAAGTGAGCCCAGCCAAGACCTTAAGAACTACCCAGCTCATGTATAGGCTTGTGAGCAACAAGACATGTTTCTTGTGTTAAGCAATTGAGTTTAAGGATTGTTTGTAATGCAGCAACGGCTAACCCATACAGGTATTATCACAATAGTAAAATAAACACATCCCTCATAAAGGTAGGGGCTTTGCAGCTTTCTAATGATCCTTGTTAAATATTTTTGGCCTCACTATACATAAGGATTTCAGACTTCTTATCTCTTGTCCAGTTCCAAAATCTACTCAGATTCCGCCCTTACTCTTGGATAATGAGGAACTCTATTTAGCTTGAGTTCCTTTACCTCAGCCAACCTATCATCTCCTCTCTTCCAATTTCAAAGAAGCAGTCTTTTAAAGCTAGCATATCAGCATTGATGCCAGGAAGCAAGCATACCAGTATACTTTAGAAAAGTGGACAATTTAGGTTGAAGACAGAGAATGAAAGAGACAAAGAAAGAGATTTCAGATTAGGACAGTTGCCACAGTAAAGAGAGGTTGGTAGTTAACACTAGAACCCCACTGTAGTTATGCCTGCATCTTACTAGTCATCTACTACTCATAATGCTTATTTTAAATGCTGTTTGTATTCATAAGCTATTTTACACAATAATGCTGGATAGCAAACAACCCTTGAAATCAGTGACTTACACTAACATATGTTGATTGCCATGTCCATGGGTCTGTGAGCTGACTGGGGTTCTGTTGACCTAGACTGAGCGTGGCTGTAGGTTTTAGACTATGGGTTGCTTTAGAGTTGGCTTAGCTGGGCTTGGCTCCAGGCTGTGGGTTGAGTAGATTTGTTTCGTTTATATCATGCAGAGGCCCAGGCTACAGGAGTCACAACTGCCTAGGGCATGGTCTTCTCTCAGAAGATCCCCAAAGTGCAATGGCAGCAAAACCGTATGCACAAGCACATCTCAAGACCTCTGCTCATTTAGTCTGCTGACAGCCCACTCACAAAGCAAGCATGATGGCTGGGACCAAAGTTAAGGGGTGGAGAAGCTCACTTAATGCCCCATGAGCCATGGTAGGGTGTTTAATTTAATACACAGTAGCAAAGAATTTAGGCAATTATTTCATTCAACCACATTACACTTACGATACAATTTTGTCTCTACTCTGGTCTATCATTGGGTAAAAGAAGATACCAGACACCTCAGATCATCTCTCTTTATTCAGCCTAAACAATTTCTTCATCATTCAAACCCAGCTCACCTAGTACCTTCTCTGTGAAGCAGCAGCTGACCAATCAAACTCCATTGTTATCTGATAGCTCTAAAGTGCTCCAGCTGTTGAAACTTATACCACTCTGCTATGGCCCCTACTACCCCCATCACCATGCCACCAACTGCCATCACCAACCCAGGCTATCATTTACTGAGTTCCTATCATGTGATGGGCTCCTTACATACCTTATTTCTATATGATAGTTATTAATATCTGTTTTATAGAAAAGTTAATTAACTTGCTAAAGGTTACATAGATAATAAATAGCTAAGCCTGGATTCACACTGCCACTATATATTACAATTGTCTACTATTTTACATATTGACTTTTTAACAGTTAGAATGTATTGTGGATGGATTTTATTCCTTCAAATTGCATTGTAAACTTATTGAAGGCACTTCTTCAGATTGTGCCCTGGCACAATTTGATGAATTGTTTCAATAACTGATTCCAGAGAACCAGCCCACCCTATACTTCATTATTCATTAGAAAGGAACTTTCTTAAGATGTGAGAATTTGATTAATTAATGGTAGCTAATAATAACTAGCACCAACCACCTTATTAAGTGGGTACAATCCCAGCTGTACAAGGAAGAGCTGGTACCATTCCTACTGAAACTATTCCAAAAAATTGAGGAGGAGGGACTCCTGCCTAACTGATTTTGTAAGGCCAGCATCATCTTGACACCAAAACCTAGCAGAGACGTAGCAAAAAAAGAAAACTTCAGGCCAATTTTCTTGATGAACACTGATGCAAAATCCTCAGCAAAATACCGGCAAACTGAGTCCAGCAGCACATCGAAAAGCTAATCCATCATGATCAGGTAGGACTTCTACCTGGGATGCAAGTTTGGTTCAACATATACAAATCAATAAACGTGATTCATCACATAAGCAGAATTGAAGGCAAAAACCACATGATTATCTCAATAGATGCAGAAAAGGCTTTTAATAAAACCCAACATCCATTCATGTTAAAAACTCTCAATAAACTAGGTATTGAAGGAACATACCTCCAAATAATAAGAGCCATCTATGACAAACCCACAGCCAACATCATATTGAATAGGCAAAAGCTGGAAGCATTCCCCTTGAAAACCGGTACAAGACAAGGATGCCCTCTCTCACCACTTCTATTCAACACTGTATTGGAAGTCTTGGCCAGGGCAATGAAGCAAGAGAAAGAAAAAAAGAGCATCCAAATAGGAAGAGAGGAAGTCAAACTATCCCTGTTTGCAGATGACATGATCCTATGTCTATAAATCCCCCATAGTCTCAGTCCAGAAATTTCTTAAGCTGATAAACAACTTCAGCAAAGTCTCAGGATACAAAAATCAATGTGCAAAAATCACTAGCATTTCTTAGTACAACAGTGAAGGTAACAGCCAAATCAGGAAAGAACTCCCATTCACAATTGCCACAAAAAGAATAAAATACCCAGGAATACAGATAAATAGGGGGTGAAAGATCTCTACAAGAAGAACCACAAATCACTGCTCAAAGAAATCAGAGATGACACAAACAAATGGAAAAACATCCAATGCTCATGGATAGAAAGAATCAATATTGTTAAAATGGTCATACCACCCAAAACAATTTATAGATTCAATGCTATTCCTATTAAACTATCATTGAGATTTTTCACAGAACTAGAAAAAATATTTAAAAATTCATATGGAATCAAAAAAGAGCCTAGATAGCCAAGGAAATCCTACCAAAAAAAGAACAAAGCTGGAGGCATCATTCTACCTGACTTCAAACTATACTACAGGGCTACAGTAACCAAAACAGCATGGTACTTGTAGAAAAACAGACACAAAGATGAATGGAACAGAATAGAGAACCCAAAAATAAGACTTTACACCTACAAATATCTGATATTCCGCAAACCTGACAAAAAGAAACAATGAGAAAGGATTCCCTATTCAACAAATGGTGCTGGGATAACCGGCTAGCCATATGCAGAAGATTGGAACTGGACACCTTCCTTATACCATACACAAAAATTAACTCAAGATAGATGAAAGACTTAAATATAAAACTCAAAACTATAAAAACCCTGGAAGACAACCTAGGCAATACCATTCAGGACATAAGCACAGCAAAGATTTCATGATGAAGACATCAAAAGCAATTGCAACAAAAGCAAAAATTGACAAATGGGATCTAATTAAACTAAAAAGCTTCTGCATAGCAAAATAAACTATCAACAGAGAAAACAGAAAACCGACAGAATGGGGAGAATTTCTGCAAACTACGCATCTGACAAGGTCTAATATCATGCATCTATAAGGAACTTAAACAAATTTATAAGAAACAAACAACCCAATTAAAAAGTAGGCAAAGGACATGAACACTTCTCAAAAGAAGACATACATGAAGCCAACAATCATATGAAGAAAAGCTCAACATCACTGATCATTATAGAAATGCAAATCAAAACCCCAATGAGATACCATCTCACATGAGTCATAACGGCTATTATTAAAAAGTCAAAAAATAACAGATGTTGGAAAGGTTGTGGAGAAAAACGAATGCTTTTGGGTGGAAAAAGTAAGATCTTACATCCATGGAATAATTTTTTGAAAGTAAATAATTATTGCTGTTATGATGTGGTAATTATTTAATTTAGGGGTTAACAAACTGCAGCCCTTGAGTCAAATATGCCAGCTGTCTGTTTTTGTAAATAAAGTTTAACTAGAACACAGCCACGCCCATATACCTTACGTATTATATGTGGCTGCTTTCACTACAATGACAGAATTAAGTAGTTGTTACAAAGACCATGGAGTTCACAAAGCCTAAAATATTTACCAACTCCTAGTTTATTTATTAACTGAAAAGCTTTGCAATTTGGAATTTTATGTGTGATGTTGTATGTTCTTCCTCCAAAGAACAACTTTTTAAAAATTTGGCCCAGCCAGGAAACAACATGAAATAGCTACACTTTTCAGGTCATCCAATTGGCCAGATCACACATAAGCATGAGAAGATAAGCAAAACAAGCATTCCCTATCCTTCAGCCATCCTCTGAAGACTGCAGGGCTTTGTTAACTATGTTTTTAAAAATTAAATCAGAAAACACTTGGATTGCTACAATAGAACGTAAATGAACGAAGCAAACAAACCTAAGCAGTCTCCATTGAATAGATGCGTCCATTAAAATAATTCTTAGGCAATATACAGAATCGAGCCTTCAACTAAGCTTTCTTTTCCTGCAACAAATTTTAGGGGAAAAAAGAGCAGACCAAATAAAAGAGATTCATAAAAGACTTAGCAAAATACACACATATCTACCACCTTCCTAGAGTCTAGACAGGATCAATAAACTTTCCACTTAATCTCCAAAATCTTCTCTATGGAAAAGATGACTACTTAGGAGCTTGCTTTGAAGTCTTGAAATGTTGAGTTCAAATCCAAGCTTTGTTGCTGACTGGCTGTTTGACCTTGGAAAAAAATTGTCCAACCCCCCTTTCAGCTTCTTTATTAAAATGTAGGTACAAATGTCTGCTTTAAAGGCTTGTTATGAGGATTAAATTTGATGATGCATATAAAGTATTAGGCTTACTGTCTGGCACATAGTAAGTATTTAATACTTGGTAGGTATAACTGATGTCCAAACTGGAGGTCAGAACATAGATTATGAAGCCTCCACTAACAGTTCACTCTAAAAGAATGATGTAGAATCATTCACTAGCCATCAAGGGAATTAATGTATTTTATTCATATTTTCAAAAAAAAAGGATTGAAACACAAAAGGTTAACAACAAAATTTAATCAATACACTATACTCCATTACCCAAGCTTCTGCTAATTTTAGGTCTGAATCACTGAGGAAACTAAAAGGCTGCATGTTGGAAGAAGAAAAATTCAAATTACTAGCATGGGGAATCTGGACTGGTGAAACGTGTTCGAAGGCTAGTAAAATATCTCTATTTGCCAGGCTGTGCTAGATGGCTTGTCATAGATTTTGTCGTTTGGCAAAAGGTAGAAAAAAGCAGAAAATATTAGTTTTGTATGTATTTTTCTGAAAGCATGCCTCTTTAACATCTCTGATTACAATTTTGTGGCTCAATGCATATGAAAAGACTGAATAAACGAGCATACTCATGAATCCATTTTGGCAACAAAGGAAAGAGATTGCTGAAATGTCTATAGCAGTTTTGAAGGCTGCATAGAAAATGCCCAATTCCCTGCTCCTTACATGCAGGATACCCACTGTCTCTCAATTTCTACTTTCCATTGCTGTTAGCATCTTGGTAACAGCAGGTGCAATCAGATAGAAATATCTGGCCATGTGTTCTAGAAACAAGTGATAGAGAAGTAAGAAAAACCATGATGGGGTCTTCAGAAAGTTGTGGCTCTGGGAAATTAAATATTGCCCTCTGGCCCTGTACCAACCACATCTTTAATGCCTCTAAATGTGTCCCTAGTAACTGAGTATATGCATCTTTTTGCTTTCTTTTTTTTTGAGACAGGGTCATGCTCTGTCACCCAGGCTGGAGTGCAGTGGCACAATTACAGCTCACTGCAGCCTTGGCTTCCCAGGCTCAAGTAATCCTCCCATCCCAGCCTCCCAAGTGTGAGCTACCACGCCCAGCTAAATTATTTTGTATTATTTTTTGTAGAGATGGCATTTCACCATGTTGCCCAGCCTGGTCTTGAACTCCTAGTCTCAAGTGATCCACACTCCTCAGGCTCCCGAAGTGCTGGCATTACAGATGTGAGCCACTACACCTGGCCAGTATATACGTATTGATGTATTTTTGCTTTGGAAGATTGCTGAAATTAAGGTACATCTGGCAAGCAGTCACTTAAAACTGGCAGTCCCTTGAATATCTAATGACTTTTAGGGGCAGTGTATGACTTTGAAAAGACATGGTTAATTTCTGTCCCTCTTTGATCAACCATGTCTTGGAAGAGACAGATTGAGTGTGGTCAGAAGGAAAGTTTATGCCTGCAAGATTACTGTGACCCTCAGGTAATATCCATGTTATAAAACAGGAGTACCAGCAGGTGAATTCAGGCTGAATACTGAAGACCTGTGACACTGCTGCACTTTGCTGAACCAGAAAAAAATGACCAAACATGCACCTAGTGTGATGTGGGCATTTAAGCTCCTTGAGGCCATAACTACCTTGGACTCTGCATTTACTGATTTAGTCAATATTTAATTGTGCATCTATTTTGTGCTGGGCATTGTGCTAAGTGTTGGATGTATACTGGTGAACAAAATAGGCATCACTCTTCCTCTTAACGAAATCTAGAAGAAGAGATAGACAATAACAAAGAAAATAAGTGTGCAAAGCAACTTCAGACTGCATTAAGTATTGTTTCAGGAAGGAAAACAGCAAACACGGAGGAGCCCATTTTAGGCAGAATGGTAATGGAGAATTTCTCTACAAAGGTTACACTTAAAATGATACCTGAAGGAACCAGCCTTATGAAAGCCTGTGGGATGGGGGAAGGACAATGTAGCAAACAGTGTTTGGATGCCTCCCACAGTGAGTTATGCCCTACTTCGGTCCCACCCTTGAGTGTGGGAGGAACGGAATCAATAGTATATAACTTCTTTCAAGAGTATATGCTTCTAATCAATAGTATATGACAAGAATGAATAGATTTTACAGATGTAAAATTCTTAATCAGTTGACTCTAAATTAATCTAAAGGGAGACTAACTTCATGGGCCAGACTTAATCAAGCAATCCATTGATTGATTGAGACAGAGTCTCGCTCTGTCAGCCATGCTGGAGTATGGTGGTAGGTGTTATCACGGCTCACTTCAGCCTTCACCTCCTGGTCTCAAGTGATTCTCCCACCTTGGCCCCTCAAGTAGCTGGGACCACAGGTACATGACACCATGCCTGGCTAATTTTTTAAATTTTTTGTAAAGACAGAGTCTCCCTATGTTTCTCAGGCTGTTCTCGAACTTCTGGCCTCAAGCAATCCTCCCTCCACAGTTTCCCAAAGTGTGGGGATTTCAGAAGGGAGCCACTGCACCCAGCCAGGTGATCCTTTTAATAGTGCATCTAGAAATAAAAAATCTGATGCATCAGAGACTCTCTCTCTCCATGTTGCTGGATCTGGAGATTCTACAGCTGCAAGGAAAGGAGTTTTGCCAACAACATGAAGGTGCTGAGAAGTGGATCCTTCCCTGTTGAGCCTCCAGATGTGAACACAGCCTGGCCAGCACCTTAATTCCAGCTTTGTGGGACCCTTAAGAAGGACCTGGCTAAGTCATGCCTGGACTTCTGACCTAAAAAAATGTGAGATAATAAATGGGCATTCTTTTAAGCTGCTAAATTTGTGGCAATTTATTACACGGCCAAGACAACAAAAACAATAATCTAAGCAGGACAACTACAAAGTCATTGAGAGGTGCGTAGTGAACAAGGAGGACAATTAGTCAGGAGCCACTTCATGGGCCACTGTATGACAAAGGAAGAAAGTTTAGGCTCTACCCTCAGCATACAACACATGACGCCTAGTGCACAGTAGATGCTAAAATCTGCTGAATGAATGATGAAAGTATGTTTCTAAATAAAAGGGTTTAATATTAGCCTTCCATCACTACTTCCCATCTCCAGATTTTAAAACATTTCTTCTGTAGGTGTTCAGTGAAAGACCATTCATGCAAAGGACTATATTGTTGTTACAGGATCAAGAAAAGAGATGAAGAAATAGAGTCTGGCCGCCAAAGCAAATGTTCAGTCAACAGACCTACTGGAAACTTCTGGACAAGGAAAAAGCTATGTAGTGATATGGAGATTAAGGGCTCTGTAATGAGGTATGGATACAACCCAGCAATCTGGGTCACAGCTGAAAGCCTGATAATTTGAGGTTTCTCTTCAGAGTCTAATAAACTATCTGAAAAGCTGCCAAGTGCTCATCAAGTTCAAGGAACATAGTGCTGGAATAAGATAACCACATCATCAAAGGCCATGCTGATGTTGGTTTGGAGGAAAGGAAATTAAATGTTAAGAAAATTAGCAGTTCAGTAATGATAGAGAATCCAATATTAAAAATACAAAGGTGTTTATAAATTGAGAAATCAAGTTGCTTGATTTCTTTCTTCTTCCTTCCAGACTTATCTGAAAACCTCTAGAAATTCAGAGAGAATAAATGAAGAGATTATTGTCTTATCCTATTAGTTGGACTGTGGCTGTTATCCCTGCTGCCATTTGGGCACATGTAATGGCCAAGGAGAAGGTTGGAGTCATGCTGTGCTTAGTTTAGAAGGGAAGGGTGTGCTCAGTAACAGAAAAACCAGAAATGGCATTTTCAAAGAGCAGAATGGAAACATCGAAATACAACTGACATCCTTAGCTCATATTCACCACATCTTCAAAATTAGCTGGATTGCTTCACTAAGAAGAGTCTATTTGCCTTTAAAAATACATGAAGATGGCTGGGCGAGGTGGCTTACGCCTGTAATCCCAGCACTTTGGGAGGCCGAGGTGGGTGGATCACGAGGTCAGGAGATCGAGACCATCCATCCTGGCTAACTCGGTGAAACCCCGTCTCTACTAAAAATACAAAAAAAAAAAAAAAAAAAAAAATTAGCCGGGCATGGTGGTAGGTGCCTGTAGTCCCAGCCACTCAGGAGGCTGAGGCAGGAGAATGGCGTGAACCCGGGAGGCGCAGCTTGCAGTGAGCCGAGATCGCGCCACTGCACTCCAGCCTGGGCGACAAGCGAGACTCCGTCTCAAAAAAAAAAAAAAAAAAAATACATGAAGATGTAGATCCTACTCCTTCTAAAATGCACATCTGAGGTATTTTTCAAGTGAAAATATCCACACAGTTTTGAATGAGATAGTTAAGGATAACTTATAAAGTTAAGTAGAGGAGCAGAAAGTAGCAGACAGCTGGTACAACTGAGAATCAAATTTACACCAAATTTGAAGGTCACTAAAGGGAAAGGGGAGAGATGGTGCATCTTGAAAATGGTTTTAAATACCATATTATCATCATCATCATCGCTGTCAGCTTTGCATTTCATGAAGATGGAAAGCAGGTCTGTCTTAGCCTCATTTCTCAGATAATACAACCTATTCTCAAATTATCTCACTTAAAAATTTTTTTTGATACAGGGTCCCACTCTGTCACTCAGGCTAGGGTGCAGTGGTGAGATCATGGCTCACTGTAGCCCTGACCTCCCAGGCTCAAGTGATCCTCCCGCCTCAGCCTCCTGAGTGGCTGGGACTGTGGGTACATGCCACCACACCCAGCTAGTTTTTAAATTTTTTGTAGAGATGGGGCCTAGGCTGGTCTGAAACTCTTGGACTCACATGACCCTCCCACCTTGGTGTCCCAAAGTGCTGGAATGGAGCTGTGTGCTCAGCCTACCTTACTTTTTTTGAGTTACCTTTAGAATTCAACTCAGATAGCGACATAATTGACTGCATCTTCCCAAGGGTCTATGAAAAATAAAAACAACACTGATTCATAATAAACTTTGCCATTTTACTTTGAATATTATGTTGAGTATGAATTTCTTCTATGAGATTTATCCACTAATTCTCAAATAAACAGAATAGACATTAAGAAACTCTGTGGGCAAATTCAGAGACATTTGTTAAACTCTCTTGCTTTTCTCTTATGTTTTGATAGACATGGTTCATGTTACAACAGACAACTGATATGTAACTGATATAATCGCTCTTTGATACATGTCATTTCTCATTTGAGATAAAAATGGCAGTTACTGGCAGAACCTCATAAAGAGAGAGCATGGGAACTTTCACAAAGCAGCAGCAGAAATCAGATTACAGCTTCCCCTAGGATACGATATGCATAAGAGGAAAACATTAAGCACATTTTGGGTTTGGGAAGCACCTAGAAATTGCTTTGTTTGGTAAGGAGAAGAAGGTCCAGAAAATACGAAATTAAACAAGAAACAATTCCAGCAGAGTGAGGACGAAAGTGATACAATATCGTTTCTGTATTCTTGCTCCCACGAGTTGATAAGAGTTGTGCAGAGCTGAGAGTGTAGTCTGCGAGAACGTGAGTAAATCTATAATTTCAGACACTGATGGTAAGGCATGACAGGTACACTATCTTTGCTGCCTGTCTACATACAGTCTGCCAGCAAGGAAAGAGGAGGGAGGTAAATTAAATCTCTGCTTTGCTGCCCGCCTATGCAGACTTCATATGAAAGCTGCTCTGGTCAGTCTGAGGCTATTTTCAGGGATGGAGTCAGAGAGCTCTGTCCCACCAGCCTCAGTGCATCAGGGCAGTGGCTACTGCCACCGTGCCTTCTGCATCACTGTGGTGTGAGATGATCTAAGAGGGCCAGCCAATGAAGAGTTTCTGTTTTAATAGTTAGGTTTCACTTTAATGCATTTTTTTTTGTAAAAAGAATATATCGAAGCTGTGATTTTATGTACATTACCTAAGATAAAGACAGGTTTAAAAAGTGAACTTGGAGCCAGGCACAGTGGCTCACGCCTGTAATCCCAGAACTCTTGGGAGGCCAAGGTGGGTGGATCACCTGAGGTCAGAAGTTCGAGACGTCAGCCTGGCCAACATGGAAAAACCCATCTCTACTAAAAATACAAAAATTAGCCAGGCATGTTGGCATGTGCCTGTAATCCCAGCTACTCAGGAGGCTGAGGCATGAGAATCGCTTGAACCTGGGAGGTGGAGGTTGCAGTGAGCCGAGCTTGTGTCACTGCACTCCACCCTGAGTGACAGTGAGACTCTTAAGCTCAAAAAAAAAAAAAAAAAGGTGAATTTGGGAGTTGGTTTAATAAGAAACATTAAATAATCACCCAGGTAGTACTCGGAAATGGCAAAGATCATGAAGGTGGTATGTTAACGCCTGAAGTCTAGAAAACAATTCAGAAGATAACTTTCTTCATATCCCATTGTTTTGATGGTTCCTTTGTTGAGACTTTTGGTATTTGTTTTCATTTACGGAATAACTGTGTTTAAGGTAGAAATTTGGAGAGACATAAAAAAGCACAAATGAAAATCATAAAAATCAACCATAATGCTATCCTTTAGAGATAAGCACAGTTAACATTTTGTTCTTTGCCTGTCCAGTACCTTTTTCCATCCTTTTTTCCCATAGAAATGGGACTGTGCCTGCATATTGTGCTTCATAGCCAGATTCCCCACTTAGCAATATCTAAGGAACATTTTCCCACATGGCAAGCTTTCTTCCTTAACAACTCTTTTATTGCTGTTCTATTGGAAAAAGAATATTCCCTTGTATGGTTAAATCAAAATCTAATTAATTAATCCTATGCTGTTGGGAATTAAGCATGCTTCCATCTTTTCACTGTCATATAGAAGGCTGCAGTGAACATCTTTGGACTTAACACTCTTGCACACACTTCTGTGTACCTACTTGTAATGAATTCCTAAAGGTAGAGCTCCTAGGTCAAAAGGTTTTCCCATTATGAAGGTGTTCTGCTGCAAACTAACAGATTACAGAAAGGCTACATTAAGAATTTATTGCCACAGTAACTTTTGAGAATAGCCATTTCTATATTGTCGTAGAAATGGGTATTACATGTTGTGAAATATTATCATGACCAATGTTTTCTTTCTTTTAAAACACTTTTGTTTGCCAATACACTCCTGAAACTTAGATTACTAAAGACATAGAAATCAAAAAACCATATATTTAGAATTCATGTGTATTTTTGTATGTATAAATTACTTTCATATATTCTTTTGCCCTAATTTCTATTGATATGAAACCCTGAAACCATAACCAGATTTAGATATGAATAAAGAGTAAAATACTAAATGTCTTAAGTATCCCTGTCCCAAGAAGAAGTACTTTCCCCTTTATCTTGTAATTTTATTTTGTTGGAGACAGAGTCTCACTCTGTTGCCCAGGGTGGAATGCAGTGGTGTGATCTCAGGTTCAAGCAATTCTCCTGCCTCAGCCTCCCTAGTAGCTGGGATTACAGGCATCCGCCATCATGCCCGGCTAATTTTTGTATTTTTAGTAGAGACAGAGTTTCACCATGTTGGCCAGGCTGGTCTTGAACTCCTGACCTCAGGTAATCCAGCCGCCTTAGCCTCCCAAAGTGCTGAGATTATAGGCATGAGCCACCGTGCCTGGCCTATCTTGTAATTCTTTTTTGGCTAAGAGTACAATCTTTATTCTGGAGAGAGAAGATATTATTCTTTAATATTATTGTACTTTTTTCTATTTCACAAAAAAGATGTTGAGGGTAAAATGAGTTGGATTAATTCATTTTTTAGGAGAAAACAGTAAAATATGATCCTGCCGCTCAATTCGACAAGTGCAAAAACACTGAGATATGACAAGAAATGGCATAGCAATGGATTCACTCCAATGAAGCTGAGTTTGAGCAAGCACAGAAAATATGCATAAGCTGTTGCAATAAGAAGAAAAATTAATCCCTAGAATAATTTTGTACCTAGAAGGTTTAGGAACACTTGACTGTCTCTGTAATTCTGAATCTTGCTTATAACTCAGGTGGATGATTTTTCAATATTGAAGCTATGGCACCTTCTTGTGGTGGACATGCTGGTGGAGGGGATAGTGGTGGTGGAGGCTAACACCACCTGCTTCTCCCATTCTAAAACTGTTACATGGTGGGACGTAGTAATATTTTAAATAAAATAATGATTAAATTTAATTTTATATTGATATTTGAAATTTCAAAATACTTTTTGACCCATCACGAAAAACCTTTCATCTCCAGATTTGTAATCAATGTTTTCAATTAAAGTTGGATGAAATGAAAGTAGATACCAGCAATATGTTTGAATGTGATGCGTGTGTTGTATTACGAAATGCTAAACAGACTCTTACTAAAACATCCAGAAAATTCTAGGTGATATATCATAGTTGATAAGACCCTACCTACTAGTGAAAATAATTTTCCATTTTCCATTTATTAATTCGATAAACATTTACTGAGCATTCACTCTGTGCCAAGATTTTATACACTGGGAATATTAGCAAACAAGGCAAAGATGAATCTCTCTGATAGCTCTTTGAAGGTGAAGGGCAACATAATTACCGGGAAGGAAGGTCCTTGTTTAAAATGCAGATTCCTGGGCCATGCTCTGAGGCTGCAGAATGAGAAACTCTAGGGCTAGGGGCTGGGAATGTGCATTTTTAAACTGCTCCTAAGAGACACCCAGTAAGAATTTCAGACTGCAAAATAGGCACATAATAAATATTTGTTGAATAAATGAATATAATGCTAAGGTTAGGCAGGATATCAAGATATGAGATACCTCGCTTCCCCAATCCTCCATCTAGAGGAAATACAGGCCCATTCTGGGGTGGACTCAAGCAGAGCCTCAGCTCTCGCCATCAGAACCACTCAGAAATTCATGATGTGACTAATATACAGGTATTGGGCATTTTGCAAGCTTTCCATTTTAAAACATTATTCTTGACAGGCAGGTGCTAAGTTCAGTTGTCTTCCCAGCAGAGGAAGCACAAGCCCTTCAACTGGCAAACACCAAAGGCAGAACCATATTTTTTTAAAAATTGATTTTTAGCACTTTTGACACATGGAAAACAGGCCTTACTCATAGGGCCAACTTACCCATTAGACACAATGAGCTCAGTGCCTAGGGCCCCTGAGACTTTTAGGGGCTCACAAAAATGTTTTATTTATTTATTTTTTAAATCAGAAGAAAAGCATAAATATAATCTAGCCTAAATTATATTCAGCTTTTTTGCCAGTAGAGTAATAAAATATAAGTTTTAATCCTTTTTTAAAAAAAAATCAAGAAGCATCTCATAGAAGTTGGAATGCAGCTCTGCTTACGCACAGCTCTGGGCCCAGGTGAGAAACACCTTACCTGGCAGGCATTGTACAGGAGCTGATGTTCGAACTTCTTGATCCCAAGAATGTTCTGGAACATCTCGTAGAGTTGCTCCTTGCTCAGAATCAGCTCGGAGGCTGCGCTGGCTGTCATCCGGGCCTGCTGCTTCCGGGGGTCCTCTTCTCCACGGTAGATGGCATCAAATTTGGCCATCCAGGAGCTCAGCACAGTCTCCTTGCTGAGGCCGTCAATCTCAGGCAGGCTGCGCACTCTCTTCTCAATGTGCTTCTTGAAGACCTCCCGGGAGTCGTTGGCGGAACAGCCTCCACTCTGAACCATGCGGGCCACACGGTCGCTCTTCAGGAACACCTGAGCAAGAGCAAGGCGGGCCAGGAAAGGCAGTAAGAGAGTTGACCACAGAGGTACCAGTTCCCTGGGGCTGGACACTGGGCCAGCCCACCTTATGTGCATCGCAGGAGGAATCACTGTGGGTCTTGTCCTGCCCCACCACCTCCTGGCTGTGCAAACTCAGAGTAGTCACTTACACATTCTGCTTCTGTGTCCACATCTGTAAGATGAGAATAACAATTGTACTTACCAGGTTGGTGCAAGGATTAAATGAGATGATACTATCACAAGAGGCAGCACGTAGTATACAGACCTGTGCCCAGGCTGCATAGGTTCTCTGCCCCTTAGTGGCTGTGGGACTTTGGGCAAGTTAACCTCTTTGTACCTCAGTGTTCCCATTTATAAAATGGGGATAATAGTATTTATTTAATGTTTAATTTCTTTTTGAGAGAGTCTTGCTCTGTCACCTAGGCTGGAATATAGTGACAATCACAGCTCACTGCAACCTCCGCCTCCCAGGCTCAAGTGACCTCCAGCTTCAGCCTCCTGAGTAGCTGGGACTAAGTGCATGCCACCACACCTGGCTATTTATTTATTTATTTATTTATTTATTTTTGGTAGAGACAGGGTTTCACCATGTTGCCCAGGCTGGTCTCAAACTCCTGGGCTCAAGCAACCCATCCACCTCGGCCTCCAAAAGTGCTGGGATTACAGGCATGAGTCAATGCACCCAGAATTTAATTTTTTATTTTAAACAGAGGCAGGGCTTTGCTCTGTTATGTAAGCCAGACTTCAGTGGTGATCACGACGCACTGCAGCCTCAAACTCCTGGGCTCAAGCCATCCTCTTGCCTCAGCCCCTCAAGTAACTGGGACTATAGGTATATGCCAATATGCCTCGATAATTTTTTAAACTTTTTATAGAGACAGGGTCTTGCTGTGTTGCCCAGGCCAGTATGTATTTTAAAATGAGGATTAAATGTGTTAATGTGTAAAACACACATAAAATAGTGCCTGGCCCATGTTACACTTGCTGCTGTTATTATTATTATACGAAAAGTGCCTGGCATGATATCAGGCACATAGCATTAAACATTAACCACTATTTGTATCTCCTTTTATCCCTTCAATGATACTTTTAATTGAAAGTATGCAAGTATCAGGTAAACATATATTTAATTATCTCTCTTCCTTCCTGAAATGTAAACTCTACTTGGGCAAGGAACGTGTCCTTCTTATTCCTCACAATGTCTTCAGGTCCTAGAATGTGTTCAGCACCTGACACTTTAAAAGTGAATTAACAATGAACATAGAAGTTAGATTAAGTTTATTTTGTAGATGAAAAACTGAGACTTCAGAGAGGGGAAGGGACTTTCTTTAGGTAACTCAAATTGTCTAACTACCAATGGGTAGTCTTTTTACTTCACCCTGGTTCCTTCCTTCCCTGCAGGTTCTCCTGCTTGATGAAAACCTCTCCCGCCTGGTGGAAAATCCCTGGTTGGTCTGCTGGTGCTGCCTGGTTGAGTCCTGGGACCAAGCTTTCTTCTATTAAGAAACTCTTATTTTCGCTCCACTGCCCACCATTCGGAAGCTTACACGAGCTACATGGTTCTGGGGTGTAATACAAGGCAGTGAAGCCGCCGCTTCATATTCACAGAGAGGAAGCATCTGACACGTTTGAGCTGTGTCCTGGTCACACTTCAGAAGGTGCATAAATACCCTTCAAGAGGCAGAGCAAACGTTCATTCCCCTGTCAGATTTCAGGAAATGCACTTGTTGGCCATGAGACAGCATTCCCTGGGGCATCTCATTGCCTCATGCTTCATCACAAAGCGTTTCTGGGGTGGAGAAATGTTTTTTTAAAAAAGGCTCCGGTTTATTGTTGACTTTGATGAACTAATTTAGAAAGGAGGGCTGAGGGTTTGCCTCACAGGGTAGAGGCCATGGCCTGCTTCCCTATGAGTGGGAACTGGTACTCAGATGAGACATTAGAGTTAATTTGAAAATTAATTATAGACAAAATAGTTTCAAATGAATCCTCAGGCCTTATGAGCCTTAATGAGCTAAATAATTCACCTGCAAACCTGTAACACTTAATGGGGATGGTTTCTCCACCTAACCAACACATTACAGATCTCAAACACCAGTGTTTTGAGGCTAGTGGAGGAAGTCTCTGGAAAGGCAATGGAGCATTGTGGCAGGAGCTGTAAATCATGATCTCAGGCCAGCTCTGCCTCTAACTTGCTGTGTGACCTTGAGTAAATCATCTCCCCTCTCTGATTCTCTGATTTCTTTTTCTTTTCCTTTTTCTTTTTTTTTTTTTTTTTTTTTTTTTTTGAGACAGAGTCTTACTTTGTTGCCCAGGCTGAAGTACAGTGGTGTGATCTTGGCTCACTGCAACCTCTGCCTCCTAGGTTCAAGTGATTCTCCTGCCTCAGCCTCCCAAGTCGATGGGATTACAGGCATCTGCCACCATTCCCAGCTAATTTTTGTATCATTATTATTTTTTTAGTAGTAGAGACGGGTTTCTCCATGTAGGCCAGGCTGGTCTCCAGCTCCTGACCTCAAGTGATACACTTGCCTCGGCTTCCCAAAGAGTTGGGATTACAGGCGTGAGCCACCATGCCTGGTCTGATTCTCCAATTTCTTATCCATACACCAAAGGAGTTGAACAATAAGATTTGGGGCTCTCCTTTTAACTGTAATGATGATAAACTTCTCCATGAACCCATTCATCCTTTCTTTGGTTACTCCTTAGGTGGAAGACACTGTACGAGGCGTCAGGAATACAATAGTCGAGGAAGACACAGATTTAGATCTCATGGAGTCCAACTGACGTAATCCTAATAATGCCATGCAAATATGATTACGATCTGGAACAAGTGCTATCAAGACAAGGGTCCACAAGAACCTATAGCTAGGAAACTATTCTAATATGTGGTCAAGAAAGCCTTCCTGAAAGAAAACACCTTTGAGATGATGCATGAAAGATGGATAGGTGAATGGAGAGCTTTAAGTTATTTTGGAGAGAAGGAACAATACGTGTGAAGACCCCAAGTGCCCGAGGAAATAAGGAGGAGTCAGTGTGGCTGTGGCAATGAGGGCTGGGGGTGACAGATGTGAGATGGGCAGGGAGGGGCCAGAGAGCCCAGGGAGGCACTGAGAAGGAGGAGGTATTCAGGAGGACGAGGGGATTAGGGTTGTTGGTCTTCATTTTAAGGGCAGTGGAAAGCCATTGAAAGTTTTAAGCTGGGACACGGCACAAACCAGTTCACATTCTTTGGCTTTAATGTGGAAAACAGACTGATGAAGGGAGCCAAGAAAATAGACAGGGAGGCCAGTTGAGAGGTGCTTGTACGAGACCGGGTGAGTGTGATGGCAGTGGGGACACTAAGGGGTTAAGCCTTTGTTGTCAGTGCTAATAAACATACGGGATGACTTGAAAACATTCAATCAACAATGAAGCTATACTATCCTCTACATCTATGCATATTAGTATCCCACAAACCTGAAATGGGCCTCAGTTATAAGCTCTCAGCCCCAGATTCTTTTTTCCTAAAGCCCTTCCACAGCTGCCATCTGCCACTGTTTTTGTGATTGTTTGGTAAATATCTGATCTCCATCTAGACTATAAGTTCCAGGGAGGCAGGGTTGTCGTTGTTTGTTTCTATTACTGCTTCTTAGTGCCTGAGACAGTCCCTGGCACGTAGCTGGTGCTCAGTATTTGTGGAATGAGTGAATGAACTATAAGAGCAAAGCAGACTCCTCTAGCAGGAAAAATATGGAGTGAGACTATGTCTGGATGGAGGCGAGAAGGTCAAGGGGAAACCAGCACACCATATATTGGTCTCTTAAAACAAGAGGCTTAGGCTAGATTTTCCATGGGACCTGATAACAAGGGGTAAGAAATAAAGATGTTGGCACTTGGGTCCCAGCTGTTGTAACTGGTTGAGTGATGTATTAGTCTGTTCTCATGCTGCTAATAAAGACATACCCAAGACTGGGTAATTTGTTAAGGAAAGAGATTTAATGGATTCACAGTTCCACATGGCTGGGCAGGCCTCACAATCATGGTGGAAGTCAAGGGAGGAGCAAAGGCACGTCTTACATGGCATGGCAGCAGGCAAGAGAGCATGTGCATGGGAACTCCCCTTTATAAAACCATCAGATATCTTGAGACTTATTCACTATCACGAGAACAGCATGGGAAAGACCTGCTCCCATGATTCAATTACCTCTCACTGGGTACCCCTATGACATGTGGGAATTATGGGAGCTACAATTCAAGATGAGATTTGGGTGGGGACAAAGCCAAACCATATCAGGTGAACCCTGAATCCTGGACATGGCATCTGCTTCACATAGCCCCTTCCTTTGTACATAGTAGCTACTCAATAAATACTTCTGAATTACCAGTGGAAGACAAGTCACCTAACCTCCATCTATCTCACTCTCCTTCATGGTAAACAATGAAGGAATACAGCCTTTCTTCTTTGATGAGGATCAAACTGAGAAGACTTTGAAAAGTGGAGGGATCTATCTGTCCTGTGTTAAGATACAACTGCCAGATCCTAGAAAGAGGAGAGATGAGTGGAATGACAAGAACATGGAGGAAGGAGGCCAAAGATTGGGGAGACAGTAAAGATGAATTGCCCAATGGAGACAAGACAGCCATGAGGAGAGAAGGTGGCAGCAGGAAACTATTTTTACAGGCACATCATCTGTCTTGGCTTCTCAGTCTGTCAAAGAGGAAGTGGGGCCTGGGCCAGCCTCACCCTATAATGAACACAAACACTAAGTACTGATGTGCCTGTGTGTCTCTAAAACAACTATCCAAACTCAATTGTGCTGGGAGCTCTGTCTGTATTTTGTATCTGTGTTTGTTTCTGTTTTTGCTTTTTAGTGACTGCCACAAGAGACTTTAACCCCAAGCCCAGTTCTATTTGGGCACATCCATAAATCCTCCCTGCTTTTCTGCCAACTTCCAGACAGGTCATAATGAGAGATGGAAGATAAACAAATAAATATGGAATTGTGAAGGACAGTCAATTCAGCAACTCGACCTCATCCATCAGTCCTTCCCTCCATCACCAGAGCCAAGCAGCCTCAAGGTCATTTTAGAAACACACAAACACGTCAGTACTTAGTGACTGTTCACATTACGGATGAGGTTGGCCTAGCTCCCATTTGCTTGCTGATAAGCTGAGAAGCCAGGGCAGACTCATTCCTGCTCTGAAAAAGCATATCCTTTCAATGTAAATAAGAAAAACACCTAGATGTTGGAGTAAATACGGTTTGCAAGAAACACAAACCTCGTTGCTATTAATAAAGGGGCACATAAATAATGAAAGGAGTAGACATCATGGTTAGGAGGGTGGGCCCTGGTATTAGAACGCCTGGGTTCAAATCCTGGCTCTATTGCTTGCTAGCTTTGTCAGCTGAGCAAGTTACTTAATCTTCCTGGGCTTTAATTTCCTCACCTTTAAGATGGGGGTTATAACAACCTTCCTTTGTAGGATTTTGGTGATCCCTGAATCCTGATTCAGTGATATTATGCCTGCAAGTTGGTTAGCCTGTTGCCTACTATCGGCTAAGAATGTAATACAAGTTAGCTGTTATTTTTAAATAGAATATCATGCAGCCATGAAAAAAGATATATATTTTTTCATTAGCATCCAAAGATGTCCATGATACATGGTTATAATGGACCAGAGCCTTCCAATGGCAAGGGTGAGGTGGGATTGGAGGATAGGAGCGTGGCTCTCGATTTAGAATACCACAGGAAATAAGACAGTTTACTGTTGAGAGTATGTCATTTGTGTGACCTTTGGAAAGGTAGGAAGGAGATTGAAAACAACTGTATTAAATAAAAGAACTAGGTTCTTAATAGTCTGTGGTAATTTCCCACCTTAATATGCAAGCCACATAGTTATCTTGGTATGCATAGATACATTAAAAGTACCTGGAAAGACAGAAACCAAAGTTTAATTGTGGTTATCTAGGATGATGGGATTGCAAGTATTTTTTAACCATGTAAATGCAGAGATTTTTCTACATTGTCCATTTTATTTCTATAGTGGGCATGTTTTACTTTCACGGTCATTTGAAACACATCTTTTCTACCTGGAAAAATACAAATTTTACCTTCTTTGAAGCAAGGTGCATTTTCATTTCTAAAATAAAATGTGCTTTCAAATCTTGAAAATATTCTTCACCAAAAAGTAAAGGATTCTGGGCAAAGTTTCAGAAGCAGATCTAGGGCCATGACCTTATGGTAGGTGGTGCTAGGTTAGGAGCAAAAGTACTTTCCTTTCTCTTTTCTATATCCTTTTCCCCTGCTCCATCTTGCACCTCCCTTCCTCCATGCCCAGGGAGTGAATTGAGTCTATCAACTTTCAACTCTATGCAGCATATGGACACCATACCACCATGCTCATTTCTAACCTTAATATATTAATATATTCTAACATTAATATATTAATAATGGAACTGTCCAGGTATGTATATTCTCATTTAGTCTTGAGAGCAATTAGGCAAGGAAGGTCCTATTACAGATGAAGCAACTAAGGCTCAGACTTGGCTGAGGTCGCAGAGTCAGTGTGTAACAGAACTAGAACTCAACCCACCTCTGTCGGACACAATTTTTATTTTTAATTTATTTAGAGACAGCGTCTCATTCTGTCACCCAGGCTGGAGTGCAGTGGTACAGCTCACTGCAGCCTTGAATCTCCGGCCCCAAGTGATCCCCCCACCTCAGCCTCACAAAGTATTGGGATTACAGATGTGAACTGCACCTGGCCTTGGACACTAAACTCATCCTCTTAATCACTCTGCCTGCCGCCTCCTGCCTCCTCCTTGCTGGGCTTTCCCTGCAAGAATCAATGCTTTAGAGTGGGTAGTTATTCTTCCCCTATGGATGTACCTGTTTATCATGGTATCTCAGGTACCATGGAGTAGTTGTAGCCATTCTACTTATTAGAAAATATATTGCTTCATTTTAGAAAAATAGCCAGTGTGACCTGACTTATACTCCTCTTAAATAAAAAATGTTCAACCATAATAACTAAACAAAATGTCTTCTTGCATAGATGAAACCTGCAGTTTTAGCCTGCCAACTGTTCTTCCTCTTCTGATAATAGTACCTCAGTCTTTCTTCCAAGAACCCCTTTCTCATTGCATAGTTGCAGTGGGATTGTCAATTGTAGGACTTTGTCCTTCTTTAGCCAAGTGGTGGGTTGGGATCTGAGCTTGGTCAGTAGGACTGCCACTTCTTCAGTTCACAATCTGAGTGGGTTGGCATGAGAATGGACTGGGCTAGAGTAGGTTTATCCCAATTATTAAGTGTCTGTTATATCTTACTCTCTGGCTTCCTGAAGTTAAACTGGTCTGATTTCCTTCTTTTCTGAAGCTTAGCTGTTTCTTCTGATAACAACAATACCAGCAACAACAGCAAACTATTGTTGTTGTTGTTGCTTCTGCTGTTGTTATGATGATGATGATGATTAGGGCTTAATTTAACCACAGTCAGTTTCTGTTGCTAGCAACTAAAGAACTCTGTCTGTTGCAACATTCAAAGCTAGTTTGACAAAAATAAACTAGGCATTTATTAAAAAACAAAAACAAAACAGTACAAACAAACAAACAAAAAACAACAACAAAAACAACACTCACACACCCCAAACAAAGCTCTAGCAGCTTCACTGGCTGAAGTTCAGACATCAGATGCAGTGTCCTGAAATGAATTTTTATGTCTTCTGCCACATCTGACACTCCCACTTTCTTGCAAATACCCCCATGTTCACTTTCAGGAAGAATTTGAGTTTTGTAAAACTTTTTTATCCACCTATTTTCTCTGATGTCACGACCAGCATGTGAAGAAACTAAAATCAAGCAGGGAGGTAAGGAGGTGAGCACGAGGAGGTGAGTGTGAGGAGGCAGGGAGAGAGCAAGGGAGGGCTTATATCTTGGACATTTTTCTTAAAAATAGAAAAGGTGTGAGGAACACAGAGAAATGGCTCTCTGATGCCATATCTCAGGATCAGGGGTGTGAGAACCAGACAGAATTGCTGGGGCAGATCTCAGAGCACCCATCCCGGCCCCCAGCCCTTGGCCCTGAAAGCCAGAATTGAAGAGATTAATGGATTAATCTGTTGACCTGCTTGATCCGCTCTGACAATCCGGGCCATCAGGAAAGGACAAAAATAAACCTGTGTGCTCTTGAGAACCATGGGGACCTTGGTCTCCTTTCTCCCATCCCCACTCATGGCCCAGGCCTCACCAACTTGTTGCTAATGGTGACTAGCTTGGTTCAGAATGGGCTCGGTGGGCACAGATGGAAAAGGAATAGCACTTCCTCTCTCCTTTCATTTATTAAAACATGATCTTTACTACTCTAGCATGCTGAGAGATCATTACAGCAGTTGGCCCTCTGTATCCATAGGTTCCACATTCATGCATTCAGCCAACTACAGATACAAAATATAAAAAATAAGAAATAACAATAAAAAGTAATACAAATACAACCAATATAGTATGACAACAATTTACATAGCATTTACATTGTATTAGGTTTTATCAGTAATCTAGAGATGATTTAACGTATATGGGAGAAGGCCAGGTGTGGTGGCTCATGCCGGTAATCCCAGCATTTTGGGGGGCCAACGCGGGTGGATTACTTGAGCCCAGGAGTTCAAGACCAGCCTGGTTAACATAGCAAAACCCTCCCTCTACAAAAAATACAAAAATTAGTCTGGCATGATGGCATGCACCTATAGTCCCAGCTACTTGGGAGGCTGAGGTGGGAGAATCGCTTGAGCCCAGGAGGTGAAGACCAGCCTGGGCAACATAGCAAAACCCTCTCTCTACAGAAAAATACAAAAATTAGTCTGGCATGGTGGCATGCACATGTAGTCCAACTATATGGGAGGCTGAGGAGGGAGGATCACTTTAGCCAGGGAGGTTGAGGCTGCAGTGAGCTATGATATGACTGCACTCCAGTCTAGGTAACAGAAAGGAAACCCTGACTCAAAAAAAAAAAAAAAAAGAAAAGAAAAAAAAAGGTATATGGGAGGATGTGCATAGGTTATATGCAAACACTCTGCTATTTTATATCAGGGACTCGAGCGTCTGAGATTTTGTATTTGAGGAAGCCCTGGAACTAATGCTCTGTGGATAATGAGTAATGAATATACTGCATTAGCAAAACAAGACCGATATCTAAAACTGACTTTTTAAAGTACAGAAATCCCAGAACATTTTAAGATTATTGCTGTTAACACTATTTTTTAACGTTATTGCTGTCGGTAAACTGGAGTGTGAAGTTGTGGCATGGTATGGTGGAGTGTATGTGTATGTGAAAGAGAGAGAATTTGGAAGGAGGATATCTGTTGGTTTTGTCTGCTGAGCATATACTCCCCCTGTTTTGGTAAAAAGCAGCCTAATGTTTTATTAAGAAACCATTACATTCTTCCTGAAAATGGTTCCAGTGCAGCTGAGCCTGTACTCAGGTGCCAGAGATGGTGGCTGTCCTAAGCCCTATCCCCCCAGGCTATTTCACCCCCATCCACTGTGATTGACTCAAGAAGGGACATATGATCCATGTCAGTCCAACTAAGTCACCCCAGGTCTTTGCTAGGGAGCTCAGCAGGGGTGTTCTCTTTGCTCCTGGAGTTGCTAAACTGGTAGGATGTGCCCTGGGGCTGCCAAGGTCTTCCACATGGAGAGAAGCTGACCAAGAAGGAAGTCAACACAGGGATGAGCACAGTGGAGGAGGGGGGCAGATACCCATCCCGCTGGTAACTTTGGAGCCTCTGGATCCAGCCATGGCTGAAGCCAGGCCTACTCGTGGACTTTTAAGTTAATTGAGGAAATAAATCTCTTTTTAGGGTTATCCAGTATGACCTAGGTATCGGTCACTTATAATCCGTAGAGTCCTAAGACAGGGGCCAACAGAGAAGCAATTGGAACCCAGAGCTGGGTAGAGGAAGAGACACTAGCTTCTCCATAGCCCAAGAATGAAGGGGAAAGGAGAAAGGAAGGTGTGATCAACTTGGAGAGCTCCCAAGTAAAGTGTTAACCCTGATCTCGTGATAGAGAACCTTCGCTTCAGAGGATTAGACTTCCCTGGAAAAGTGAATCTAGGACTCCCCAGAGTATTTACTAATGAAGAGCAGTTAGGTCATTAACACCCCACATCCTTTCTTATGTTACTCAAATGCTAACATTAAATATTCAGTAATTTCTCAATGCCTGTATTCTTACCAGACAAAAAAAGAAACTGTTTCCAATAAACTAGCCACTATAGAGGACAACATTGGGATCACTATAGATGTAATGGTAATTTCCAGAGACTCATTAGCCCATTGATGACTATTAATTTTCACATTTAATTAATAGATAGAAATGACACTTTCTTTTAATTTATGCCATTAGTCAAATGAGCTTTCTAATTAAGATTTGCAATCTACAAATTTATAAACTCTGGTGAATGACTGTAAATATGGAGAACTATCGATAGGGGTCTGCTTGGCCTGACAAGGGTTCTGCCATTACTCTCCCACTGGCTTCCAGAACTTGAACAAAGAGGGAAAATTAATTTCATTCCCGGGCAGTTTCTAAACAAAACCTTTGTTAAATATATTCAAGTTATTCACTATCATATATCACTGTGATTCCAAATCTGATTTCTACTCCCCATGAAATTCAACCAAATAACTGTACCACATCAGATAAAGCAGCAAGTTTGACACTCATTGGTGATAATGAATGATGCTTGTAAAATTTTAAAAGATTTAAATTTGGACAACTATAAAAACAAATTTGACTTCTAAAATAGATCCAAGTAAAAATTTCATGAAGAAAATGGTGTGTAAAAGGAGTCTGTGGTTGGTCCCAGCAAACATCACAAAGATTGTTTACTATTCAATGCTAATTAGCAAACCAATCAATAATATTTTCACAAGATCTAACTGCAGTCTTACTCTCTCCATGAAGGAAGGAGTCAAGTGCTTTAGCAAGTGGGAAGAAGAGTTTTGCCAAATCAGGATTTTGCCTCTACCGAGGCTTCAATTAATTAACATATTGAAAGCATCTGTTGTGGGCTGAATCAGATGGGCAGACTAAGTATGTGCTTAGAGCACCAGCAAAGCAGGCAAACCAACATGTTTGTTTTGAAATAATTTTTTATCTAATAAATAAAGGAAACAAGGAAGGAAGGAAATCAGTGAAACAATCCCAGGGGAAAATCAGATTTTGTTAGGTTTTTCTTATACCTATCTTCAAGTTTATCATTATTACTGTGAATTGTATATAGCAGGACATCATAAGCTTTCAGTGCTTAGGAGCTGGTCTCTAATGGTTGTCATCTAGCCTTGACAATGCATAAGACATTTGGGGCATAGGATTCCAAACACAGAGAGTATTTACCTGGTTCACATTAAAATAGATTAATATAAAGTAAAATGTCACTCAGTGACCAAGTAATCATATTTGAAAATATGCATATGAGGAAAGCATTGCCAATAGGAAGGTATGGCATGTCCACTTCATAGTCATGTAGAAATAATAGCCAATATGCACACTAAGAAAGAACACTTATAAAATTTAAAAATATTTGCAGAAATACAAATCCACTTTACTGAAAAGCTTCTGAGGTCTAGTGGTGACAATTTACCTGTAATACATACTCAGAACACATTCTCTCTTTTGTAGATTTTCTCTAGAGAACAGCACTGCATTTTGGACAGTGGTTCCAGCTCCAGAAAAGAAAGCAGCATTTTTAAAAAAAGAATAAGGAAGTTCACGAAGCCACCATCCTTGGGAGGTGCTAACATCCTTTAAAAATGGTATAAGTGGTGAGAAAAATGCTCCTGACTCAAAGTCACAGGTTGTGATTTTTCAGAGCTGTGCGACCTTGAGTCATTAATTTAACCTCTCTGAGCCTCAGTCTCTTCATCAGTAAAATGGAAATACAATCAGACCTAATTCATAAGACTGTTATATCTTGTATGAAAAACACTCCGTATATTGCCTGGTATAAAACTCCGTTGTTGCATAGTAGCTTACATTTAGTTTTCCCCAAAAGGAAATACTGTTATTTCTTAACATTGTAACCAATCACCAACCCCTTTGCCTTAGGAGGGATGATCCTGCAGTAAACCAAAAGGATTGTCCCCATTGCCCCGCAGCTCAGACTCCCCAGGCCTAGGGCTTGAGTGGTCTTGGCATTCTTCCGAACAGTGATTCTCACCTCATAGTAACTCTGCACAGCGTTCATGAAGGCTTCGTCAGCCATGATTTGGGTTTCCCCGTTGAGGAAAGCCTGAAACCTGTCCTTGACTGTCTGCAGCTGCTGTTTGCTGATCTGTAAGAAGCAGAAAAAGAGGGAAATGTGAGAACTTGTTCTAGACAAGGATCATGGATACTTTATGCTGAAGATGCCAGACCCATTGGTGTATTGGAGCTGGCTTGTACGGGTGTGTGCCAGCTGATTAGTGAATCTGTGGAAACTTCTGTGAGCCAGTGTTAAACACAGCCATTATTTTAAAATAATATATAGTTAAATAAATTATATTAAAAACAAAGTTAATACACTTTTAATACTTAAAATTCATTGCCTCCTAGTTATTTTACCACATTTCACTTTTATCAGTGCTTTTGAGGTTACTTACACCTATGGTTTTGCACAAGGGAAATTCTATGTAAGGGAGTGCTACCACCCATCTCTTCCCAGCTCCACATTCAGTGTTGTCTCATTGGCAGCTTCATATCAGCCAAGGTGGGAATATTTATAATATGGAAATTGGCAAATGCTACAAAACAGTTTTTTTTTCCCTCCTGAGAGATGGTTGTTAAACATGAAATAGCAAACACAGCACTGCACATGCCCCTCTGGTGGTCTGAAATACCTTGATGAATGCAGCATGACCATAATGCAGAGGTTTTCAAACTTTATTGTTGTTGGTACATCCATGATCACATGACAGATGATGTTTGGGTACAGGATATACTTCCGGGATATGGCATAGAGAATTTGGGTACTAGGTTGTGTACAATTCCTTGCCTATCAATCCCACCTTTCCTTCTTAGGAAAACATTCCTAAAAGATTCATACTCATTCCTCCTCCTCACCCCTTATCTGGCTCTATCCTACCATCCATCAGGTATCAATGCAGGCAGCACTAATTTATGAAGCCCTTCCCAGCCCCTAGGCTAGGGGCAGGTCTTCCTGCTATGTGATTCCACAGCACAGTGTTTATTTAACTGCTTGGTGATGATTAAATTTGTTACATGATGTGTCTTTTCTTGCTATCTTATTCATCGATGTTTTCCCGGGGCATAGCTAACTGCCTTACATGTGCCAAAGACTCATGGCTGATTACATGAATGAATGGATGGAGTGTATGCAAGACATGTTATTTTCAGGTATCTTTTCATTGGTTCTAATTTATATAAAATATGTATATTAAAAAGTCAGCCAAAACTTTGCTGTTTTAAAAGTTAAAAACTTTTAACTTGAAATAATTAAACTTTTTGTAAAAAGTTATGCTTTATAATTGATCATGAGAAACTACCTGTGTAAACCACTGTTCTAGTGCAAAAAGTAAGAAGATCAGTCCAGTACCAGTTCTGTTGGCCACGGTGTCATCTGGAAAAAGCTACTTATATTCTGCATTGACCTCAGAGTGAAGAGCCAGCCTTTCTGGATCAGGGCTGGGTTTAAATAAATTTTATGTCATCCTTAGTTTTCTCACTTGGAAAATGGTGGTAATTCTAATTACCCATTGTCCTGGGATAGTTATAGTTATTCAATAACATAATGAGTTCTTTTAAAAAATTAAAAGTTTTTATATAAATCCAAGTGATTTTACCATTAGAGTCAATATGATTAGAAAATAAAGTTTAAAGCTTTAGGAGACTCAAAGCCAGCATGAGTTTTGACTCAGTGAAGAAACAAAAACAAAACAGAATTTTGTTTGTGACACAGATGGAAGCTGGGTGCATTCACTAATTTTTGTATCTTTGGAAGAAGTTGGGGAAGACTGAAGTCAAGGGTAGATTAAAAGGGGTTAGAAATTTATCAGACTCATATTTGTTACATTCTAGGGCACCACTATTCAATGTTAGCCACATGTATAATTTTAAGTTTTATAGTAGCCACATTAAAAAATAGAAACAAGTGAAATGAATTTTGATATACTTTATTTAACCTAATAGATCCAAAATAACGTTTCAACATGTAATCAGTATTTAAATTATTAATGAGACAGTTTACATTTAAAAAATGCTATGCCTTTAGAATCTGGTGTAGTTTACCCTTACAACATATCTCAATTCAGAGTAACCAAATTGCAGGTGTTCAATAGCCACATGTGGCTAGTGGCTATTGCACTGGACCAGTTCAGACCTAAAACATGGAATAAACTCACTTCTAAGTTACTTAAGCTTTCCTGCTCTGACCCATGGATATTGATATGTGAAATTGAAGAGAAAATCACAGTTATTTTTTATGTGCTTGAAACCATTTGAACTGAAATATTAGGTAGCAGTTGATTTGCTCATAAAAATGATACGCATAACACAAATTTATTTTAAGCAGGCCAGCCTTAATCTAGTTCACAAATCCTAACAGTATAGGACTGCATCTCACAGGATTTTTTGCTCAGAATTCCTTCTAAAACAGTGTCAATACCAGCTTTGCGTGATTTTGGGAGTGGGGTGGGATGATGGGGCAGGAGAGGAATGGAGGCCTATAGATTTCGCTTTTGTGTTAAATGATTAAGTAATTGAAATAAAATTATGCACATACCATATGAATGATCAAGACTGATTGTTGACCCAGGCCAAATCTATTATCTCTCTAACCTTCCCTTAAATAAGCATGGTGCTCATTTAGTTAAGAAATATTTACAGAGCAACCACCCTCTGCCCAGCCCTGCACCAGACACTAAGGGTTCAGTGGTCAACACACTCAAACCCTGATCTCACCCGTTATTTCTTAGGGCTGGGCACTAAGGAATCAAAAGAGATAAGGGCTTTTCTTCAGGGATCTTATAGTCTAGGTGGAGAGGAAAAGGCAAACAAAAAAGCACATAAAATTATGATTCAGGATTTCAGAGAAGAGAAATTACAGAATATAAAACTCTCAAAGGAGAAAGGAGCTAAGGAACTTCAGGAACATTAATTTTAGTCAAGTTCAGAGAACACACATCACAAAGCCACACAAAGCATCCCTTGCTTCCCTAGTCGCATTAAGCTCTCAGCAGGAGAGTTGGAGGCACGGACTTCAGTGGCAGAACTTTGTTTATGTGTGGGTTTTGCCACCTACTGGTTTACAATTCACTACTTTTCTCACCACTAATTCAACAAGCCTAGTGTTTATTTAGTCAACTCACTAGCCATGTCTCCCTGGGCAAACGACTAACCTCTCTAAAGCTCAGTTTTCTCATCTGTAAAATGGGGCCAATATTGACCTGACAGGGTTGTTGTGAGGATTAAGATAAGCAAAATACTCACTGCAGAACTTAGCACAGGATGAATGCTCAATACATCTTAGCTACTGTGATGATTAATTCTCATCTATTTTTTTTTAAACAAATGAAAAAACAGAGTCTCACTGTTGCCCAGGCTGTAGTGCAGTGGTGTGATCTTGGCTCACTGCAACCTCCACCTCCTGGGTTCAAGTGATTCTCATGCCTCAGCCTCCCAAGTAGCTGGGACTATGGGTGTGCGCCTCTACACTTGGCTAATTTTTGTATTTTTAGTAGAGATGAGGTTTCGCCATGTTGGCCAGGCTGGTCTCGAACTCCTGACCTCAGGTGATCCATCCGCCTTGGCCTCCCAAAGTGCTGGAATTACAGGTGTGAACCACTGTGCCCACCCTAATTCTCATCTTTGAGTGTTTGCACATACTGTTCCCTTGAGAATGCCTGCCTCTGGGGACATTTCACATGTCTACATCTTTAAATTTAGTGCATGTGCTCCCTTCCAGACTCCCCAGGTGGAGATCGCTGTTTTCTCAGCAATTTGTTCACAGTCCTATGGATGCATGTTTTATGTGGCGAAGTAGTTATTTATTTAAATTCAAGTGCTCAGAGGCAGAATCATGAGTTAGGAGTTGAGCGCACAGGCTTGGGGTTCAAGAGACACAGGTTCAAGTCCTGGTGATACCACTCACTTCCAGGCTGGATGACCTTGGGTAAGCTACTTTCCCTAAGCCTTGGTTCCTCATTAAAAAATTTGGATGATAAAACTGACCTCCCAAGGTTGCTAAAAAGATGAAAAGGAAATGGGGTAATATACCTCAAGATCTTAGCGCATGGCCTGGCATAAAAGAAGAGCCAAATGATAAACTCAATGGCCTCCAAGGCCCTGCATGACATACCCTGACTTTGACTTGCTCCACTCTGCTCTTTACTTACTCTGGTCTCCAACACACTGGTGTCTTTTTTACTTCTCAGCTGTGCCCCGACTTTTCTTGCCTGAGAGCCTTTGCTCTTGCTGTTCCCTTCACCAGGGATGCTCTTCTGGTTTTCCCCATGGCTGGCCCCTTAGGATTCAGCCGAGCCAGCATCTCCTGGGAAGCTCTTCCCTGACCATTCCATCTACAGTAATGTTCTCCCAGATAATCTCTGTCACAGTGCCCTGAAACCTGAGCATTTCCTGCACAGTCATTATCACAGTTGGCACTTATCTTCTCTAAGGTAAAATTATTTAATTAAAACATGTACATAGAAAAATATACTTTATCAGCACAGAATATGAGGAATTCTTTTTTTTTTCCCAAGACAGTCTTGCTCTGTTGCCCAGGCTGGAGTGCAGTGGTGCCATCTCAGCCTACTGCAAACTCTGCCTCCTAGGTTCAAGTGATTCTCCTGCCTCAGCCTCCTGAGTAACTGGGATTATAGGCAAGTACCGCCACGCCCAGCCAATTTTTGTATTTTTAGTAAAGATGGGGTTTTGCCATGTTGATCAGGCTGGTCTTGAATTCCTGGCCTCAAGTGATCCACCTGCCTTGGCCTCCCAAAGTGCTGGGATTTTAAGCGTGAGCCCTTATGCCCAATCAGTAAAAGAAATTCTCACAAGGTAAACTTTTCCAGATAACAAACTTTCATATCAAGATAAACAACGTTACCCAGACCCCAGAAGCTCCTGGATATTCCCAAAGTCATTGCTCCCTCCAAAAGTGACCACTAGCCTGACTCCTATTATCACAGATGAGTGTTGCCTGTTTTTGAACTTGGTGTCAATACGATCATACATGATGAGATTCATCCCTGTGGTTAGGAGTAGCAATAGCTGGTCCCTTCTCATTGCTGGGTAGTATTCCATTTTACAGGTATACCACAATTTATCCATTTTCCTATGATGCATATTAGGGCCTTCTTTATTTTAAAATTATACCTACTTTTCATTATCTGTCTCTCCACAAGAATATATGTTTCACAAGTACAAGGACCATATCTGTCTTGTTCACTGTTGTGCTTATTTATCTGTACACATGTCTCATTTGCTGCTACGCACACAGTGAGCTCTCAACGAATGTTTGCTGAATGAATACATGAGCCTATTAAGGGCTTAGTGTATACCAGGCACAGCGCTAGGCTCTGGCGATATAACAGTATCAAGGCACAATCTTAGCTCTTGAATTTCTCACAATTGAGTCAGAAATCGCATACTCATCTTTGGCTTCTTAACATCCTTTGCCAATTGCATGAATGAATGAAAATCTTGCTTAGAAGCTTGCAAAAGCCAGTCTAAGAATCAACTGTGGGACAGAGTTTGTCTCTGGTTAAAAGTTAACTGACTCAGATAGCATTGAACCCAAAAGGTGACCTTGCAGGAATAAACTGAAATAATTGGCCCAGAGTAGCTGACAGTACAACTCTAAATAAACAAATGGGCTTCGATGAGCCGCTTAGAGAGAGAATCCTCCTAAAATAGAAGTCCATCTAAAAGCATTTAATATGTACAGAAACCACTTGTACATCAAGGTCAGAATTCAGAATTGCAGTAATGAATTCCAAGCAGAAAACCTGAAAAGATGGAAGGTGATTATTGTAGAAGAAAGCGCTGCAGCAGCGTTTGCTAGAACTATTCAAGCATTCTTGGTTCTGTCTACCTCATTAACCAAGGCCTGAAAATTCCCACTGCATTTCAGGCAGTTTGTAATTTACTGAAGCATTCTGGAGAAGCATGAAATGTGATCTGCAGTGAGGAGAAAACCGCATGTTCTAAGTGTCGGTCTCAGGAGAGGCAATGTTGAAGTCAGAGCAAGCTCAGGTCACATCCTAGCTTTGCTATGAGACCTTGGTCAAGTAACTGGTTTTGGGTTTTTCCTCTGTAAATAGGGGAAAGCAATATCTACTTTACAGAGTCTTTGTGAAAACTAGGTGGGATAATATATGTATAATATATATATTTATAATACATGTAATAATATATAGCATAGTATCTGGCATAGAGTAAGGACTCAATAATAAAAACAATATAAGAAGTATTTTTTTCCCTATCATTTATCTTTTATCTTCTTTCAATGCTTTTTTTATTTACTCAGCCTTTTGAAGGTATCACTGATGTGGTATTCCTTACCTCATTCTTTCTTGGCCCTTCTAGTTTAGAGGCTGGAAAGCCAATTACTCCCCTCCCAGTTTCGCTTTCTATTATGGGTGGCCATGTAACAGAGGCAGAAAACTACTGGGGGCATCTTCTGGAGAAATGTTTGAAATCCTCATGAAAATGAACATACTTGGTGGTATAATCTTTTCCTTTCCTGCTGCCCCTTCTTCTGCTGAGAATACAAATCTATTGTCTACAGCCATGGTATCTATCTCATGACCATCCAGGAAAGGCTAAGAGCATCGCAGAAATGTGGTCCTTACATTTTTGGGTGGCTGAACAAATGTTTGTAAACACCCATCTCTGGCTTTTTCATTATGTGAGAAAAAATAAATAAATTTCTACTTGTTCAAGTCACTGTATGTTTTCTCTTACTGGCAGCCAGATGCATTCCTAATGGATACACATGGTTTACAATAGTCATGGAAGAATGCATACTTACTAAGACACTTATCGGTTAATAGGTCTCCTATTGCAACAGCAACTGTATCAGAAAGAAGAGGGAAGCAATGCTTACTGTAAAAGAAGGAATCTCAAACAGCAGCATTCTAAGCATAGGCAGCAGTGAGTAGAAAAATATCTTTGGGTGTATGGAGATGTTCCAGTTATACACATAAATTAGGTTCTTTTCTACTTAAAGTATAATGTCAGCATTGTATATTGCAATTTTTAATATAAGCCATGTGTTTTCTTTTTTAAAAAAGAAATCATTATCTGGGAAAAAAGAGACAGGTTTTTAAATCTTTTCTTTATTATAGATAACTGGAAAAAATGTCAACTCAAAAAGTGCTTAAAAATCATCAGCTAATCTAGAGAGATTAGGGCAATGTTTATTTAATTTCTTTTTCTTGAAGACTTCAAAAATTTATATTGGGCCATGAATTTTATCAACAAATAAAATATGCCCTTTCTACAACCAGACTAAATATTTTCTACTCTAAAGGAAGTCCTGCTTTTAGAAAATTTAGAAATTGCATCATCTTAACCAAATATTTACTTATTTACATAAAGTTCTTCTCACCTTTTATATTATATATGTATATTTACATAACATACTCTGAAAAAGGCATTTTAAGTGAGTTTTATTTAGCTTGAAGAAAAAATGCGAAAGACTTTATCATGGCAAAATATAAATGAGTAATTCTGAAATGCAAGTTGAAGGTGGGGAGAATTACGATGAGGCTGTCATCCTAGACTTCCCTTTGGAACATGGTTTCCCAAAATTCAACTATTCAAATAATAATTCAATTATTTAAGTAATACTCCCATGAGTATGTCCTCCCCATGTACTAACTGTACTATTTAGTTTTTGTTTTTGCATTAAACATACATCAAATCACTTTCTTCTAAGCAATAATATCCAAAACCATAAGCTGTATGTAGTTTTATGTAGTAGCTATTGTTAAAATAGATATGTTCTATCCTCTTGCATACCTCTACCACATTTTACAAAGTGTTTCTTTAGAAAAAATGTAAAATTCTGCTACATATAACAATTCTTGCTCATTTTTAAAAAATTTAGGGTAGCAGCTGAATATAATTACTACTTTTAAAAAATGAGCTCAATTTTAAAATTATTTAATAATAGAAAGACCAATCAGCATGTTATTCCTAAAGATCTACTTTTGGGCAGAAGAGAAAGAATGAAGACCTATAAATTGGCCACATGACACTCCAACAAAGAGTTCTATGACCTACAGGGAAATGAACTTGGAGACGTAATTTGAACACTGATTAAGATGGGATTCTCCCAATCAACAATTATCTAGTAGAAGAGGAAAAAAATAGGAAAAATGCATCTAGAAGGTGAGTTGGGGCTAAAGATTGGATTGAAGATCAAAAGAGAAGAGGAAAAGGATCAAAGGGGACGAAAAGAAGGAGAAGGAGGTCTACCTTTCACCCTTCCACCCACAAAGCTCTTAAAAGTCGTTCTTTAGTAGGACAAATGTTGTACCCTTGAATCCGATAACATTAAAAAAAAAAGAACATTTTTCCAACTTGGAGGTACTCAGTTAAAAAAAAAGAACATATTTTTCCAACTTGGAGGTACTCAGGCCGTACTCACATGGATTCTTCTAGCATGTGGTCAGATAAGGAGTTCTAGAGTCAAAGATCTCATTAAGAGTTAGTTGGCTAGTTGCCATCATTCTCAAATTTTTGATGTCAAGTCTCTTTCCCCTCTTAAAAATCACTGAGCACTGCAAGGAGGTTTTGTTTATGTAAGTTGTTTTATAGCTATTAACAAATACTATAGTGATATTAAAACTGAGGAGTTTAAAATATTAACTCATTAAAAATAACAAACCCATCATATGTTAAACTGAAATAATACCCTTTTATGAAAATAATATTTTCCAAAACAAAATAATAGTGAAGAAATATCTTTTAGAGATGAATAGAGGACAGTTAGATCCTCATTTCTTTTTCTGCTTTCAGTCGGTTGTGAAATGCAGTTTTGGTTGAAGTATATGAAGAGAATCTGGCCTCCCACAGATAGGTTGTTGGAAAACTGAGAGATATTGTAATAGCCTTTTCAGACAAATGGGATAGTCTTCCTGATACTATACCGAAGCCCAAGTGGTGGTATTTTCTTGAAAGTTAGATGCACTGTGAAATCAGACACCATATCAATGAACTTTTTACACTCAATTACATTAAAACCCATTGATCTGTCTTGCTATTTGAATGAATCTTTTACCCATAAGTGTTTTTTTAATTTTGTTTTGTTTTGTTTTGGAGACAGAGTCTCTCACTCTATCACTCAGGCTGGAGTGCAGTGGTGTGATCTCGGCTCACTGCAACCTCTGTCTCCCAGGTTCAAGCAATTCTCATGCTTCAGCCTCTCAAGTAGCTGGGATTACAGGCATGCACCACCAAGCCCAGCCTATTTTTGTATTTTTTTTTTTTTTAGTAGAGATGGGTTTTCACCATGTTGGCCAGGCTGGTCTCAAACTCCTGGCCTCAAACAATCCGCCCACCTCGGCCTACGAGAGTGCTGGGATTACAGGCATTAGCCACTGCACCTGGCCCATAAGTGGTTTTATTTTTTAAAAATCATACATTGGTCATATAAAAAATGAATTCAGTGAGTTATGTTAATTTTCCAAATGTTCACACATTTCATCACACAATACATAAAAAATCATATGACTTAATATTGCCACTGATATCAAAAAAATCTTTAGGTATTAAGAAACTGTCCAGATTAAAGTGGTGATTGAAATCTCAAATTTTATTATTAGCAAAAAATATTGTCAGTTTATTTTTCTTGAAGTAACAGGCTCCCTCCATTTACTTTCTAGAAAACATCTATGAAATACCTACATTTGTCTGTTGATTGTTTTTCCGAGTAAAAATGATTTTCCATTTTTTTAAAAAGGCTTGTTTAGTTGGCAACTCAATCAGACAAGTCCCTTCCCATGAGACAACTGTTGTCCCTCCTCATGCTGCCTGAGTGCTTTATGTATACTTACCATTTCATTGTATAGAATATTAAAAAGGTGTGTGCCCAAGGATCAACATTTAATAAAATTAACAATTTCTATGGTTTCATCAAGGAAAGTATTCCGTGAAGTTGGCCGTTTTTACATGGCCATGAGAGATATAACGATTACTAGTACAGTTTGGCCCCACTGCCTTGGTTTGTGCCAAAGTACCAGCAATCTTCCTCATCATTGCTTTTGCATCATTATTGATAATGTTAACATAGTGAGAAAAAAAGCATATAATGTCTTGGCATTACTAGGAAAATCACCTTGCAGACTTCCAGGGGCATGTGGACTATGCTTCCAGAACCACTGCTCTAGTGAATCAATGAATCTGCTAGTAGTGAATCTACCACCAGCAAGGTAGTAGTCAGGAGGAGAGTGCTAGGGAATAGTCTTGGAGAATATAGCATGAGAATGTAATAGGCAGAGAATAGAACACAGTACAGGCGCTTGCATGCCAAACTGAGGAGTCGGGCTTTAATTCAAAGAATGGTGGGAAAGCATTGAAGTGTTTTGCATAGGAGAGTGACATGGTTTAAGAACATGCAGAATTGGCCGTGCGCGGTGGCTCATGCCTGTAATCCCAGCACTTTGGGAGGCCGAAGCAGGCGGATCACGAGGTCAGGAGATCAAGACCATCCTGGCTAACATGGTGAAACCCCATCTCTACTAAAAATACAAAAAAAATAGCCGGGCATGGTGGCGGGTGCCTGTAGTCCCAGCTACTCGGGAGGCTGAGCAGGAGAATGGTGTGAACCCGAGAGGCGGAGCTTGCAGTGAGCAGAGATTGCGCCACTGCACTCCAGCACAGACAACAGAGCGAGACTCCGTCTCAAAAAAAAAACAAAACAAACAAAAAAAAGATCATGTAGAATCAGGGAATAGGAATGAGTTCTGGGGGTTAGCATAGAATCAGGAGAATGTTTCAGGCTTGCTGTGATATTTGAAGAGAGGAGGGTCCTGAATAGTATCTAGAATCTCAGTTTGCAGAGACCGGGATAGCTGGGAAAAGAGGAAGGCCGTAGGGAGAAAAGGCGAGAGAGAGATGAGGAGGGCATTCCAGGTTGAGGGTACAAAATGGGTGAGGAAAGACAAGATGATAAACTGTGGGACCTTCTTGGAGGACACAGCAAGAATCTCTTTTTTCAATTACAATCTAGACCCTGCCAACTCAAAAAACAAGGATTAGAGGCGGCTGTCTGAGTATGCACAACAGAGGAGTCCAAAAATAAAGTCACAACTATTAGAAACGAAATGACAGATTGTTCCATTTGGCTGGAGCTCAGATTAAAATACTAGCACAGCAACATATGAAATCACTAAATCAACACACACCATCTTGGGTCTTATAAGGTTTAATAGTGAACTTATCAGTAGCAATTATTTCTAGAGAAAAAGTTGAAAAAATCTGAATGCAGTCTATGTACAGGTTATACGTGACGCTAATGTAACATTCACAAACTGTGACCATGAGCTTCACTGAAATTGATTTAGATAAGAACATTATCCTGTCAGCATGAACAGGGAGAGAAGGTACAAGTGATTGGCAGTCGCTTTTCAGGCTGCTGGGGGATGTGGAGGAATGTGGAGACCTTGGCTGGTTGTTCTAACAATCGCCATTTAGGATCCAGAATAGCAGAGAGAAAAAACAGGACAAAGAGTGAAGGTGATCTGAAACTAGGAAATATGAAAAACGCAAGTGCACACCCTAATGTAAACTAGGAACTTTAGTTAATGATAATGTATCTGTATTGGCTCATCAACGGTAACAAATAGAGCATGCTAATGCAAGATATTAATGATGGGGGAAACTGTTGGAGGTAGGGGGATACGGAGTATACGGGAACTCTCTGTACTTTCTGCTCAATTTTTCTATAAACCTAAAACTCCTCTAAAAAATAAAGTGTATTAGTTAAAGAGGCACACACATGTGCACATGGAGACCTTCTGTAAAGGGATCCAAATACAGCAGCACACATGATGTAGGCCTAAGCATGCCCAGGGAAGAACAGAAAATTCTATCACTCAAGCCTGTCCTCATATTCAGAAGCAGGAAAGAGCAAAAAGCCATCAGCATTTCTGAGTTTCATCATCTCATGTCTTATGGCAATATGAGCCGGCTGAATTGTACTGAGGTTTCAGAGACTTTTCTGTACCCACAAATGAGTTCTGGCTTATTAAAATGCTATTTATCATTGGCTCGATTCTCCCTCTGTGATTTTATATTTTTGATAATTTAAAGGCATCAGTGATTTAATGACTCTTGCTCCATCTGACAGAGAAATAGCTTTGGCTCCTTTTGGAAGCAGTGCAGAGGTTGAACTTCCCTCAGGTTGAGTGACACCACTTGTCTTATCAATGGACAAACAGTATATATTTCATATATTGGTAAACACATGGGGATACTTCATGGAATACTACTGCAATCACTTTGGAGATAGCTCCTTTTTCCCCTTATAATATTTAGTTGCAAGAAATGTCGAGATCATTGTCCCTGTGATTAGTTAACAATTGTTCAAATTTCATTTTTTAGTAAGTCAATTTTTTAGTAACTCCGCAGATGCATTTTTAAGCTACTTATGCTATTTAAAAGCCTTTCTGCATTTTCCCTTCACTTTCTTCACTTGGCAAAATCTTGTCTATCAAAATGCTACTTCAGATCACTTCTCTCTGATGGCTCCTTCCAGCCCCTGAATGATAACTCTTTAGTCTGAACTCCCTCATCGCTGACTCTTGGTATTTATTATATGATTGATATACAGCATGAACTTTAATGTCTGTCTTGCATCAGCATTACCCATGAAGCTTACAGAAAATATTGATGCCTATACACCTGCCACAGACCCACTCACTCAGAATGGCTGGGAATAGAAACCCAGGTATGTACAAGTTTAGAAACTTCACGAGCATTTCTAACATAAGCCAAAGTTAAGAGCCATTGCAAGAAACACCTGCTGAACCAACTGAAGTCTGGTATATTTTTATAAAGGATGAAAGGTATTTCCTACTCTCTTTAGTATGAGGTAAATATTCTGTAACTGCATGTGAAGTAGAAACTAGATTTTTCTTTTCCAGAAAGAACATTTACTTTTTTTTTTTTTTTTTTTTTTAAGATGGAGTCTTGCTCTGTCACCCGATGGCACGATCTCAGCTCACTGCAACCTCCACCTGCCGGGTTCAAGCAATTCTGTCTCAGCCTCTCGAGTAGCTGGGATTACAGGCACGTGCCACCATGCCTGGCTAATGTTTGTATTTTTAGAAGAGACGGGGTTTCGCCATGTTGGCCAGTCTGGTCTCGAACTCCTGACCTCAGGTGATCCGCCTACCTCGGCCCCCAAAGTGCTGGGATTATAATAACCTCTTATGCTTTCTTGCCAGATGCCTTTGGAGCTGGTGCTTTTTGGGCTGGCGTGTTTTGACTCTTCTGAGCTTCCAAAGGAGGTACTGCCTTCTGGCCTTTTGCTTCCTAGGCAGGAACCTTCTGGGTTGCAGCCTTTTTGCCCGCAGTGGTCATCTTTTTTTCTGGAACTTTAGCAGCAGTACTCTTAATAGCAGGTGCTTTTTTGAGAGACACTTTCAGGAGAGCTGCCTTTTGAAGCTTCTTAATTTCATTCTTGATTATTCTGTTCCTCATTTTGCCTTCATGACTTTAAAATGATCAAAATCTGCCATCTTGGCTTTCCCTTCTCTGGCTTCAATCTTCTTGGCCCATCATGTGGCTGCCCATTTTGCATTGTCTGCCTTCTGCCAGGCTTGTGGGACATAATTCTGCTGGGCACTGTGTGGAAACTTGAGAATGAAATCAGTGAGCTGCATGCATTTGAAAGGCATAGGCTGTCTCCTTGCCTGAGTGCAAGGTCCACCGACCAAAGCCCCATTCTGATCAATAACATCTACAGTTGTGACTGGTTTTCTAGCATAAGGCCCAAGGAACATGTAGGTTACCTGGCCAACCTCCATGAAGCTCCTCAACACAATGTCAGTGGCATTCAGTGAGAAGGAAACTAGATTTTTCAATGCAGTTTTAGAAGACTAAACCAGGAGACAGTAGATGGTACAGTGAAGCAGATTTAGGGATAACATAAGGATAAAGTTCTGTTATTTGGACCTCTTTAAAAATGAATTAGGTTGCCATTTGATGCAGTTTCTCATCATTGAGAGTATTTGCTTGTTTAGAAGGGATTCATCATTGAACTGAGGGCTAGTGGCTACCACAGCCCCTTGCACATAGAGTTTATGGTACTTTATTTCATAGGGTTTTTTTTTTTTCTTCCAGGCTGGTTTCAAACTCCTGGGCTTGGGCAATGCTTCCACCTTGGCCTCCCAAAATGCTGGGATTACAGGCGTGAGCCACTGTGCCTGGCCCCAGGGGTATTTTCCAAATAGAAAAATGATCTAAAACTTGAAAATACAGCCTGGGCAACATAGCGTGATCCTATACCTCAAAATTTTTTCAAAAAATTAGCCAGGCATAGTAGTGCATGACTGTGGTCCCAGCTACTTCGGAGGCTGAGGTGGGAGGATTGTTTGAGCCCAGCAGCTTGAGGCTGCAGTGACCTATGACAGCACCACTGAACTCCAGCCTGGGTGACAGAGACCCATTTCAAAAAAATAAATAAAATTATAAATTAAACTTGAAAAGAAAAATAAAAGATAAATGTGTCACCTAGTTTGTGATGAAGAGCATTGTGTAACGAGCTTGGAGAATGAGGTCCTCCAATTCTCCAGAAAAACTCTAAGTTGGTTTGAATTACTTTTTTCTACTGATTAGGTCCAGACTCCATGAGGCTAGATGTTAACCTGTAGAATACTGATAAGTTGCAAATGATTTCTATCTAGTGGAAAAAAGATGATCCCCCAAATTATAGCATTATTGATCTAATGAACATTAACCAATTTTGAATATAACTCGGCAAACTTACTTTTGCATTCCTTTGCTAGCTGCCTATAAAAATCTCTCAGCCTTTACTGCTCTTTGAACCAGCTTTTCCATCTTGCTAGTTCCTTCATTAATGAGTTAAATAAATCTTTGATAACGGCTCATTAGATATTTATATGAGTCATGTTTTTAACTTTGTGAAAAATATACTTTGACAATATATAAAGGACTTATCATATGGCTTGGCAGTAAAGTGCTATCCAATAAATGTTAGTCATTATCTATATCTTAGGACTCATACATTTATTTTTTAAAAAGATACTATTAGGGTACAATTTCCTTCATTATCTGTGATTCTGGCTGCTAATATGAATGAGATATACTCAGATAAGCAACCAAACTTGTGTTGCAGGAGGTGTGTTTTTCTGGGGTAAGAGGACACGTACTACTATATTCACATAAAACATAACCAGGAGACTTGTCCTAGGGCAGACTCCACAATCTCTCTCAGGAATGTTTGCTACCCTGAAGGCTTACAGCAGACAAAGCCACCAGCCCTTTTGCAGCTGACTTGGCTGCTGCCAAATATAAGAGCAGTGAATCTACTAGCAGGAACAACTTAAGGCCATGTCAGAATGCATACTCCATGGATACACTCCCATTTAGAAATACAAAAGTCACTCCTCCTTTCAAACCTCCTTTCAAAGAATAAGTGGATTTGAAGTTGGGTGTGAAGCCCAGAGAAGAGTAGATATGCTGAATCAGCCTCCTGGGCCTCTAACACGTCAGCAGAGAAGGGACAATGACACAACGTGACTCACAGCATGGGCAGCCAAGAATCCAGGAGCAGAAATGGACAGGGGAGCAATGTGGGACAAGTATTCTGAAAAGAGCAAGTTAAGTTCTGTCGGGAGGGACCAAAGGGCTAGAGAGAAAACTAATCCTGGGAGCGAGAACACACCCACGATTGTGTGTGGGGGCAGATGGCAGCTGAGGTGATCTGAGATGCCCCATGGAAGCCAGTACTCAAAGCCAAGCAGACGGCAAGATGGTAGGGGAGATACTAAAGCTGCACATTCCAAGTCTTTGCACCTCAAAGACCACCTTTTGGATCTCTTTGATTATGAAAAAATAAAAATAAAAATGAAAGACCAGAGCAGGCCTTACAGCCTTCACTTCACTGAAATTCTTCATTTGTATTTGGTCCCCAGAGCCCTCACAATTTGACTGAGATTTTTGAGTTTTAAGAAGCTTCTATGAAAAGCTAAATATCAATTTCTAGTCACTCATTTCCTAATGTCTCCCTTTACCCATACTCAGTTGACATCTGCTCTCCCGAGAGATCTGAATTTTTGGTGAAGGTTTAGAAGGACAGACGCATCATTCTGGAATGTTGGTTAAAAATATATGGGGAAAGGAGAAGATATCCAAAGGTGGGAGACAGAAAAGAAATACCAGAGGGGGGGGGAAAAAGACATTTCCCCCTTCTGGTAATTTTTGTACAAGGTGGGCATTAATGAAGCCTCTCTAAAGTTTAACAACAGGACTTACTGTCCAAATTTCAGAAGCCCTAATTCATCCAGCCAGCCAGCCAGCCAGCCAGCCACTCATGCACCCATCCACCCACCTGTTCAACTACTTGTTAAGCATCACTATGTGCCAAGCACTGTTCTAGGCATTGAAAAGTCGGTGATAACTTAAAAAGCAAACAATCTTGCCCTTTTGGAGCTACCATTCTAGTTGACAATCATGAGGCCCAATGGATGATATGAGTTCATGCCCAACACTTTACTTAATGTGTTATTAAAAGAGGTAAATTTGGACTCACATTTTTTTCATGAAGACACCAAAGGGCAAAATGGCTTCATGAGTCAAATTTGGCCATGAATGATGGTCACATTTCTTTCTCTAAAAAGATGTACAGCATTTAAAGAGCAGAAATATTAGATTACATGGGGGCTAAACCCTGGATCAGAGAAAAGTGGCCTCGAAAATTATCTTCGGTGCATAAGCATGGGATTTTAGGAGTTTTGCACATAGTGTAGCATTTTTTTTTTTGAGATGGAGTCTTGCTCTGTTGCCCAGGCTGGAGTGCAGGGGCCTGATCTCATCTCACTGCAACCTCTGCCTCCTGGGTTCAAGTGATTCTCCTACCTTAGCCTCTCAAGTAGCTGGGATTACAGGTGCCTGCCACCATGCCTGGCTAATTTTTGTATTTTTAGTAGAGATGGGTATTGCCATGTTGGCCAGGCTGGTCTCAAACTCCTGACCTCAGGTTATCCACCTGCCCCAGCCTCCCAAAGTGCTGGGATTACAGGCGTGAGCCATTGCACCTGGCCTAGTCTAGCATTTCTTAATATAGCATCTTACATTCCTCCAGAAAATTGCTATGGTTCCAGAAAGAAAATAAATGCTAAAAATGTGTGGCTTTCCTCGCACGAAGATGACCTAAGTCATCAGTCTGAGACCTGGGCAAGCAATGTCAGTGATGTGTGTTCTCTCTGTTTCCTAGTAAAAGGTAAACTCTAGTTTCAAGCACCTCAACTTTTTTTTTTTTGAACCACTAAGAACTACTGTTGTTTCCTTCTACAGACCCAAGTTCTGAAAGACAACTTCCTAATACTCTGTATTTATCAAGCAATGGTAAACCAAGACTCTTTCTTATTTTTATTAATCTGAGCCTCAGGTTAGCAGTACCTCTACACTGAACTAATTCCAGGTCTGATGTGTTAGCAGTCCTGGGAAAATTGAAAGACAGCAAATATATATCGGGACTCCTGGGGTCTGGAGCTAGACAACTATGTGGGACTTGAATTCCAGCTCAGCATTTATTAGTTGTGAGACCTTAGGCAATTTTCTTAACCTGTTAGACACAATTATAAAGTTAGGGGAGGCAAATTAAAAAAGATATATATGCAAGACTATTTGTTAAAGTATTACTTATAATAGCAAATGTCTATTGCTGGGGATTGGTTAAATAACAATTGTGTCTCCACACACTCAAGTACTGTGCAAGTATAAAAGGAGTGGAGAATAGCTTTAGATACTGTTATAGAATGAACTCCATTGGATATTGTTAATTTAAAAATATGAGGTGGAGACACACATGTATAGCATGGTACTATTTATCTAAGAGAGAAGGAGAGAAATACACACAAGTGCATACATGTGTGAATGCAAACATGCACACTTACATTATAAAAATGGAAGACAAACCAAAGCTTAAAATGAAATGATGTCTAGAGTGTGACCTCTGAATACCATTTCCTATGACACTTAACCAGGGTTCCTCGGAGCAATGGCTGATTTCCTGTCTTAAGCATGAAATGTACATGATGACACTTATCTTAACGGAAATTAAGGAAGCTATCAAAGACTGCTGAGATTCTATTTAAAAAGGACACAGGAACCAATTAAAGGAGGCTCTCACTGGCCAAAGATGGTTTGAGAATGTATAAAAATAATGGCTACATAGATGTGATGTCAAATTATTTCAATCGTAACATTACTCATAAAACAAAATATATAAATGATCACCTTCCAAGGATGTTAAGGTACCAATCCATTATTTTGATAACATAAGTATCAAGCTTTTTGTGTGTGTTTGTGCATACCATATGAATTGCATCTCAGACTAAATAAATAATTCATGAGAAAAACTTTCTCTTTATAGGCTTTTTCCAGCTAATACATGAAAAATAGAATGATACTCTTCACCCTGTTGCAACTCCCAATAAAATAACAGATGTAGGCAATTGTCACTGATGGATATTAACAGTCCCCAAAGAGAGAGAACTAGTTATTATGTGTCTACTGATGGAAGTACAAATACTGCCTCTGAAGTATTCTTGTAGAAGAATCAAATATTAATGTGATAATCACTGGATCCTATTACCAATTTATGGGGAATGGAGAGAACTATGTTAAATAATACCAACGGGTGTAACCAGCAAAATCCACATTGTGGGAAACTCTCCAAGAAAAATGATCTAGTATCTTCAAGAAAAGAATGCAAGCAAAAAAGAAAAATAATAGGGAGAGAGAAATTCTATAGATTACAATATACATAAGGGCCATATCAATCCATTGCAATGTATGCAGCTCATTTGGAACCTGATTTGAATGAATGAACTAGAAAATATTTGTGAGATCTTTAAGGAAGTTGTAAACTGACTGAATATTTGAGGATATTAAAGAATTATTGTTACGGTTTCAGGTGTAATAATGGTACGGTGGGTTATGTTTGAAAAACAGATCTTTATATTTTGGAGATTCATATTATAATATCTATAATGTTATGCCTGGAATATGCTTTAAAATAATTCATTTCAGGAGCATGGGGAGCACACATGAAAGAGATTAACCATGAAGTGATCATTAATAAGCTGGATGATGGGTACAAGAGGGTTAATTAAACCTCTCTACCTGTTTATATGTATATATGTTTGATATTTTCATAATTTAGAGTGTTTTTAAAAGTGAGTGAGTGATACAACTCTGGTGGGAGTGGTGGCGGGGTCAAAGGCAGGGAATGCCAGTGACCAGGTCTATTTATAGCAACGTAACTTTCCCACCATGATCATGTTTCATCTCAACCTCCTGGCACTGTGAGAGTTTCATTTGTTTGTGCCACACTGCAAACATTTTGAAAAGCTGCTTTTTGAATGTCATACACTTTGAGCCTTGCTTTGCCAACCAGCGTTTTTGTTGTTGTTGTTGATACCAAAGTAACCTTCTTATAGAACTGCATTACTCACTCAGTACATAATGGTGAGATCTCTGGTCATTCCCAAGACTGAAAGAATGTAATGTGATACTATTAAAGACCCATCAGCTTCCCTGCTCCCATACCTGCTCAAGGTGATTAAGTTGATGATAAGAAGGTAAGCACAGTGAGTAGGAAAATGGCAGAATCAACACTGTGCTCATGTCTCATTGGCCGTATCAGGAGGTTACAACAGATGAGTTCTTCCAGTCTCTCAAGATCAGCCCTTCCAAGTACAAACAGGAAAAATATTTGATATATGGATCATCATCAACACTGAACCATGCCCTGTGCATACTTTGTCTTGAGATGTCAGCTAATGATAGCTTGAAACCATCATAATTAGTAAGACATAAAAAAACCAAGCATCTAGGACACAAAGAAAAACTCTTTTCAAAAAGAAAAAAAAAGGGACATGAATGGTGGCTCAAGCCTGTAATTCCAGCACTTTGGGAGGCTGAGGCAGGTGGATCATTTGAGGCCAGGAGTTCAAAACCAGACTGGCCATCATGGTGAAACCCCGTCTCTACTAAAAATACAAAAATTAGCTGGGCATGGTGGTGCATGCCTGTATGCCCAGCTACTCAGGAGGCTGAGGCACAAGAATCACTTGTATGTGGGAGGCAGAGGCTGCAGTGAGCCGAGATCGTGCCACTGCACTCCAGCCTGGGGGACAGAGCAAGACTCTGCTCAAAATAAAATAAAAATATATAAAAATAAAGTTATTTTCTTGTTAATCATTGAAAAAAAGGATGTCATGCAGAAAGCAATTTGAAAGTAGAAACTCTTTTTGGAAATGACTCTTTTAGTGTGTGATGTGAGGATGTACCCATATATTTGATGTGCTTATAAAAATCTCTAATGGTAATTCCAGCATTTTGGGAGGCTGAGGCAGAGAGACTGCTTAAGGTCAGGAGTTCAAGAGCAGCCAGGGCAACATAGCAAGACCCCATCTCCAAAAAAATAAATACATTAGCTAGGTATGGTGTCACATGCCCATAGTCCCAGCTACTGAAGTAGGAGGTTAAATTTGGATAAGAGCTTGAACTCAGGAGTTCGAGGTTAAAGTGAGCTATGATCATGCCACTGCACTTCAGCCTGGGTGACAGTGAGAACCTGTCCCTACAAAAGACACACACGCACACGCACAGACACGCACACGCACACACACGCGCACACACACAGACATGCACACACACACATCTTCCTAAAATATTGTAAATGATCTTACAAACTTGATTAATCTGCTCTCAGAGGTTTTGAACTAAGAATTTTAGTAAGTTTTAAAGAAACTTTCAAAAAAATATAAAGATGAAACATTTATTGAATAATAACAATGATTGACACTAGAAAAGACAGCAATTTGCTAGCAGATTTTTAAAAAATCCTGGAGTAGTTGGTGGGTAGAATTGAAACACAGATATCTTGGGGCAGCCAAGCAATGCCTATCTTTCATTTGAATCTAAGGATATTTCTGAGGCATCTTTTTCAGTTATGATCAAGTATTTTTTTAAAAACCTCAAGCCAGGCATAGTGGCTCATGCCTGTAATCTCAACAATTTGGGAGGCTGAGGCAGGAGGATCGCTTGAGCTCCGCATTAGAGACTAGTCTGAGCAATATGGCGAAACCTTGTCTCTACCAAAAATACAAAAAGTCAGCCGGGCATGGTTGCATGCACCTGTGGTCCCACCTACTTGGGAGGCTGAGGCAGGAGGATCACTTGAGTCCAGGAGGCGGAGGTTGTAGTGAGCCAAGATCGCACCACTGCACTCCAGCCTGGGTGACAGAGCAAGATCCTGTCTCACACACACATGCAAAAAACCAAAAGCCCCAGAACTGTGCCTTTGAGTTACTAATTCAGAAAGCCTGAAACAAAAATTTTCAAAAATACCGAAGCATATTCAAGCATATTTTTGATTAAAATATTATTTTATTTTCATGAGAGTGAAAACATAAATAAATCAATGTATTTATCATACCATTGATAAACACAACCAAAACATTATTTTATCTATGGCTCACCCTTTTAAATGTATACTTTTATCTATATTTCCATGTATAGTATATTTGCATAATACTAGTTATTAATAAATGAGTGCAAAGAAGAGGGTAGCCTCAAAATGTTTTACTGATAGGATGTATGTTCAAAATAGCTTAGAAACCATGGATATAGTGATTAAGGGTCTTCATTTTGGAATCGGACTGCTGAAGTTTGAATTTTGAATCTATTGTGGCCTTTTGACAATAGCTTGGCTTGTCTAAGCCTCAGTTTGTCTGTAAGACAGGTATATTAATAGTATCTGCATTATGACTGTTACAAAGATTAAATGAGATAATATGTGATGTTGCAGCTCTGTCTTTGGCACATCGTAAGTATACCAAAATGTTAGGTACTATCACCACAATCATTATCATTGTCCTCATCCTTGTCATCGTCATCATCATCATGAAATCAAGCTGTCTGGTCACAATCATTCATGTTCTAAATATAATAATAAAATATAAGTCATCTTTAATGTGTCTTTAATGTGTTTCTCACAGTTGTGTAAAAAATGTCATACTTATTTTGGCAGTTTTATTAAAGGTACAGCTGCTCAACTAGGTCAGATGTCCCTCAAGGCCCACTTGAATGATGTGATATGAACACACCACACAGTCAAATCTGAAATAACTGAAGGGCAGGCAGTGAATGCAATACCTTTCTCATTAGATACCTCCCTTAATTATTTACAAAGTGCATTAATGAAAAATTAGAGGGTCTTGGAAGAAATCGGGCAGGACATAGGCCAAGTACTTATAACCATATGTATTCTTCCTTCAGTTTCCTCTAGAGTTCTGCTTGTGTGGCTGAATCCCTAGGTTTTCTCAGATAAAAACCAACTGAGTTAAGAAGAGGTTAAGAAAAGCACGCACTTTACCACGAAGTCGGTGACCCATGGAAAGCTACACACTTCTCAATGTCTAGATCTTAAATAAGATCGTAAATAAGGTCTTAAATGATCTTAAACAAGATCCATGCCTTCAATCCATGTGTTTTGAAGACATATCAGAATGACCTTGGGACCCGACACATCTGTATTTGTAAAATTTGCAAAGCTATTTTATGTGTACTTTAGTCCCTGTTTTAGCTTTTGATGTGATGATATTCCTTGTTGGTAGGGATTTCCTGCAGACAGGGTCTTTCTTAAATAATGGGATTATTAGTGTATTTTCAATTAGATGACTTCTCTGCTTGAATAAACTGCTATCTTGCCCCTCTTTTTGTGCTCTACCAGAAAGCTAACAAATATGGACAAAATAAATCTCTCCTTATGAAGGAAAGCAGGATTTTGCCCATATATTTTTCCAAGAGGATTTTAAAAATAAACTCTACTGAACTTTAAATTTGAAGGACTAAGGGCTTAGGGTATCTTTCGCTCATCTTAAATAGGACTGCAAATAGGAAACAGAGTTGAGGTTCCAATATTAATCCGGCTCCATATTCAATGCTGGTGATTTCAAAGACATTCATTCAATGATCACAAAAATATGTTCTCCCTGATTTTTGCTGAGAGCAGGTATTAGTTTCTGAATGATTGATTTTATTGGCCAGATTGCAGTGGTTCAAAGCATAGACTTTGGCATCAGAAGGAAATGGTTTCTGGTCACATGTCTGCAGTTCCCAGCTATATGATCCTAGACAAATAAACTCAACTTCTAGGAAAAATAGCACCTATATTCATGGGTGGATTAAATGAGTAAATGGGTATAAATGCATATGGCCTGGTCAAAAAAAGCATTCATTATATGTAAACTTCCACCAGCATCATGATGAGCATTATTATCACCAGTACCATTTGCATGGTTACCATGAAGTAGTCTGACACCTTAAATTGGAAACGGAGATGCCTTGGTTGAAGTTTCAGTTCCAACATTTTTCTGAATCTCTAGCATACCAGAAGCATTTACTGTGCAATTTGGGGTCTCATTTTCTCCAAGCAGAAAATGGGCTCAATAAAACCTGCTGAAAGATTTCCCCAAGTGGTAAGCACGGCAAAATCAAATGCACTAATATATTAGAGTTTGGAAGCAAATGTCAAGTCTGTAAAACAGAACTGTGGCAACATAAAACTGCCACATATTCATTCTCAATCACTGTTGTTTATGAAGTTCTGGTATCAATGGCCACTATCTGAGCTAGAGTTGGTGCCAAGAGCTTTATATGCACTATCCTAGGGGTTCTTCTTGACAATCCTGAGAAATAAGCACCGCTACTACAAGTGAGGAAACCAAGACTTAAGGAGACTGAGGAACATATCCAAAGTCACACAGCCAGAATGGAGTAGGACTCCAAGTTCCAACCTAAAGCCCGTGTTCTTAATAAACCCACTATATAGTCACCCCAAAAGGGGAGTAGGAGTATGTGAGTCTAATCAGCACACTTCAAGCATTTTATTGAAAATGGCAGGCCTGTTAGCATTTTCCTTGTTTTTCATAAATTTAACAGTATTTTGCTCAGGCTACTTTGCCCCAGTATGTTGTTCTTTGCGACTCAGTAAATATCAGTTGACAGCAAGGAAGAAGTTTTACAAATATGCTGGCAAAAAAGCGGGAGGGGTGCAGAAGCCAGCTTCACACGGAACACGTTTCAGAGATATTCAACAACAGAAGTAATCCATATGAGAAGACAAAGGAAGTAGATGGAGTCTTTCAGAAGTTTTATGTTTATTCTTAGACATAGTTTCAAATAAACCTATCAAAATATTGCAGTGCAGTAAGAATGTGAATAATAATAACTTCAAAGAAAGTAATAATTATAATTAACATGTATCAAACCTCATTATGTGCTAGGCTCTCGGCCCAGTCCTTAACGTATTTTTTCCTGCTCTCACTCCCTTCGACAAACTTTTATTGAGGGCCCACTGTGTGTTTGGTCCTATTCTGAACTCTGTGAAATAGAGCTTTGAAAAAAATAGCCATAGTCCATGCTCTCAGGGAGTTTACTTTTATATATTGTCTTTTAGGTACGTGAATACAAGCTTTTTGCAGGAAAATTTGAAAATTTTCATCAGAAGGCTTAAAATTCTTTAAAATATGTGATTTTTGATATTATCATATAATGAAATGATACTTCAGACACTAGAAATGATTTAGAATTTGATGAAATGATGCAGGAAAATGTTCATAAAGAGTATGCAACATATATTTTCATAAATTATGGACACAGAAAAAATAAGAAGGCTACATAATCACCAACTTTATACTAGTATCTCTGAATAACTGGATTATGGGTGATTTACATTTTATGCATTTTTATTTGTTTTTTCTAAATTCCTATGATGAATAAGTACTACTGATACAAGAGAAATTACTTTATAAATATTGTAGCCCTATTCATTTCTATTCCAGACAATTTGTTCTGAATCTTATGTCTCCATGTATATTTGTTTCTGAATCTAATGTCTCCATATATATTTTGAAAGAGCACAAGAAATGGAAGTAAACAGTGCTATATTTCAGTGATTACTGTGTCATTTAGAGGCAAATAGTACAGTGGGGAGTCACAGAACTAGATTCATACTAGTTCAGCAAATATCATTTTGCACCGAGGACCAGCTCTAACTACCAAGAACTTCAGATTACATCTCCTGTTTGAGCCTTCCATTACCCATCTATAAAATGAAAGGATTGGAAAAAGTGATTTTTAAGGATATTGTCAATGATCAAAAGTTATTTTCCTTGCTCTGTTGACGATGACTATGGCTTGTAGACCTTTGGGCATTCATGGAAGTCCAGTCCTTAACAAAGCTACACATGGAGAAAAGTCACATTGTGATTCAAAGGGACCAGAGAGTGTCTATTTGCAGATACACCCTCATATATTTTCTGAGTCTAATTAGAACATTTTCACTAAAGTTCTGGTGCTTTTGTTATTGTCATGATAGTTCTGTGTTATTTTAAAAATGATGACTTTTTTTTTTATCCTCAAGCACATGTGTTGGCTCCTAATTAAAAAAAGTATGTATTTATCAGTATTCTTTGTGCAATATTTCCATTTCCCATCAAATGTTCAGGTGACTTACATATGAATAGGACAAAACAAGAGAGGAGACAAGATTCCAGGTCCATTAAATGAGATATGAATGTAACTGGGAATCTTAAAGCAGATTCTTTTTCTACACACTGAATATTCTATAGCAATATAGTCCAATGGGACTTTTTGGAATGGTAAAAGTGCTCTATATCTGCACTGTACAATATGGTAGACAACAGCTACATGTGGTTAGTTAGTGCTTGCAATATGACTAGTGTGAATGAATAACTGAATTTAATTTCAATTAATTGAAATAGCTACCTGTGGCTAGTGACTACCATATTGGGCAGCTCAGGTTACAGCCTTGCTATACAGAATATGTCTCATGGACCAGCAGCATCAGAATTATCTGGGAATTACTAGAAATGCAGAATTGTTAGAAATGCAGAATCTCATTCCCTATTGTAACCTACTGAATCAGAATCTGCATTTTAACAAGATCTCCAGGTGATTCATATGAAAACTCATATATGAGAAGCAGTGCTCTGGAGAAAATTGTTCAACTTTCCATTTCGTTGCATGGGTCAATCAAGCAACCAATTGATCTCTCAATAAGTCAGCAGGTGCCAGTATCTGCTCATGGCATCAGGCACTGGATAAGTCACAGCAGTAAAACAGAAAAGATGTAGGAATGTGCACTAGGCAGTACAGCATGGCAGATAAGACAATTACCTTTCAAACTGTTCTGGCAATGCCCTTTCCTAAATGTGTTACCTTAAGCAAGATAGTTTACCTCTCTGTTTCCCCATCCTTTAAACAGAAGCGGTTTGTGAAGATTAAATTAGATAATGTACTTTAAGTGCTTAGCACATGCCTGGCATATAGCATGTACCCAATAAATTGTCATTTTTGCTGTTGTTTTACTTATCAAGGTTCTTATAATGAAGCTGCAGGAGATTCACATCCTTAAATCAGCTGGACCTTTGCAGAAGATGAGGGTATTAACCACAGCCCATGCTGAAAAGATGCTGAATCTTATGTGGCTTCATTCTCCAAGGATGCACCACTCTAATCAATATCAGCATGTAGGAAGATAAAACACTTCAGTACGGACATATTGTTCATCAAATAAAATGTCAAAAGAGAGTCAATTCATGTGACTAATGAGTGTGTTTAATTTTTTTTTTTTTGAGATAGGGTCTTGCTCTGTTGCCCAGGCTGCAGTGCAATGGTGTGATCACAGCTCACTGCAACCTTGACCTTGACCTCTCAGGCTCAAGTGATCCTCCCACCTTAACCTCCCGAGTAGCTTGGACTACAGGCATGCACCCCCATGCCTGGCTAATTTTTAAATTATTTTGTAGAGACAGGGTCTTACTAAGTTGCCAGGCTAGTCTCAAACTCCTGGGCTCAAGTAATGCTCCCACCTCAGCCCCCCACAGTGTTGGGATTACAGATATGAGCCATTGTGCCCAGCCTTGTTTAACTTTTAAATGTCATGTCCTCTGTCACAGGATCTTGGTATATTTTCTCAATTAAAGCTCGCATTATAATTAATTTACTTAAAAAACTTATTTTTTATTTTTTAGACAAAGTCACACTCTGTCACCTAGGCTGGAGTGCAGTGGCAAAATCATAGCTCACTAGGCTCAAACAATCCCCCTGCATTAGCTTCCCAAGTAGCTAGGACTACAAATGCATGCCATCATGCTTGGCAATTTGTTTTTTAGTTTTTGTAGGGACAGGGTCTCACTATGTTTCTCAGGCTGGTCTCAAACTCCTGGCCTCAGGTGATCCTCCTACCTTAACTTCCCAAAGTGCTGGGATTACAGGCATAAGTCACTGCACAAAGCTAACAAATATTTATTGATAACATAGTTTTGGGAGAAGGTTTAAGGATGGATTCTGCAGTCAGACTACTTGGATCGGAAGCCCAGTTCTGCCACCTAGTAGCACATTTTAAATCTTTTCTGTACCTTAGTCTCTTCATCTGTAAAATGGGAAAACTACAGTAATGAATGACCTTTTAAAAAACTGCCTAAAGGTTGTCAGCATAAGAAGTGTTTGGAAGTACTTTTCTTCACAAATTAGTACTACCCCTACTTTGCTCAGCTTTCAGACCAAATGCTGCAAGAACTTATGAATGCCAAGTGACAACAAGTATTTATAATGCTTGTGAAACATTAACAAACAAAATTTAATATGGTGTAGAATGCGGCATCACTATTTATTTAAAATAGGTCCTTTTGGTATTCTCTGTAACTGGGTGTTCTTCAAAGGAATCCAAAACAGACCTGAATTATACACGATCAGTTTCAGTGGTGCTGTTGACCAAATTTATCCATGAACTGAATTAAAAATTATAGAAGAGTTTGGAGGAAGACATTCAGCATTTGAGCTAATATGTGCAGCAGATCACTCCATTAAGCATCATTTCTCATTTTGCAGCATCATAGTTAAACCAGATGATATAAACCATTGCTGGAAAATCACTGTACCAAGTAACTGGGTTCTTTCCTCTGACTCATCCTGACCCCAGCTACAGAAAACCAGTTATCTCATATTGATTAGGGATGGGCTTACTTTTGGAGGATAATTAATCCGTTTTTTAAGAGAACTAATAGATTCACGGACTTTCAGATACAATTTTTTTAAAAATTGAAACCATCCTGAGCATATGGTATGAATGTGTGCGTGCGTGCATGCGTGTGCGTGTGTGTGCGTGCGTGTGTGTGCATGTGTGTGTGCGTGCATGTGTGTGCGTGCACATGTGTGCATGCATGCATATTTGTTTGATGATTTTTTTCCTCAAAATCATTGTTATAAATTACAGATAACACTGTGGAAAATCCCTAGAAGAGAAAGAGTTCTAATTAACATCCGATTTGTTGTTGGGGCCTGTGGAACTCCCTGGGGTGTCCTAGAGACAAGAAGTCCAGGCAAAACTAAAGACCCTTGGGCTTCCAACTCAATTATCCCTCACCCTCTCAAACGAACAAGCGAATAAAATATACAATCAAAATCTGCCAAGAAACACATGTGAATAAATGGACTAGTGGAATCCAGTGATAACTCTAATTTAAATAAAAAATATGATGGAGTGATGAGTAACAGCTTGGGCTCTAAAATCAGTCTGGGTTCAATTCCCAGCTCTGCCAGTGCCTACTAACCATGAAACCTTGGCACATGATATAAAGCCTCTGAAGTTTCCCTGTGTGTAGAATGCGGATAACAATTGTGTCAACTAGATACGTTTGTTATAATAATTAAGTAAGTAGTGATGGAAGCTTGTATTTACATCAGCATGTGTGAAGTGCTTCTTTAAGCACTTTTTGTATATTCCCTAGTTACTCCTCACAGTGGTCCACAGGATGTGCCCCGTCTCCACTATACAGATGAGGATATAAATACACATACATTTAGTAACTTGCAGAAAAACAACAGAGCTGGTAAGTGGAGCAGGTAGTATTTGAACTCAGGAGGCCGGACTCCAGAGCCCACATGTAAACCATTCTGCATGAGATGTTTGATATATTCACAGGTATTTAGTAAATAATCATAATCAGTAAATATTAGCTATTCTTGTTATTGTATTTATGGTAGCTGGTAATGAAAAATATAGCAAAAACTATTGCTAATGTCCCTCATTCCATCATCTTTTTTCCCTAAGGATGGGAGGGCCCTGCGGATACATTTCTGTGGACTAGAGAATCTGTTGTTCATGTTTACAAGACAGATGCAAGGTGGTTAAAAAAAAAATACAAGAGCTCTTCCTGATGAATATTCTGGTATCAGTAGTTTAGGTAAAGAATTTTTAAAAATCTAATTTCTCCCTTCTCTTGCACATCAGTCTGGAGAATGTGGATGCCAGTAATTATCCTGTGGCGGGCTCTCGTTCAGATCACCGTCTCTTTGCCAGAGTGCTATGGGATCTCAGGGGGCCTTTCTCTGCAGGCTGCTGAGTGCTTTTGGTCTCAGAGCTACCCACAAGCCACTCATGTTTACTGACATCTTCCTAAGAACTCAGACGCTCCATCTCTCTTGACGGAAAATGGCCATATAATTAAAGATCTCTATATACTAACAGACCTCCTCTTCCTCAAAATCTTGATCTCTGTCTCACTGCAGGGCCTTTACACACACTAGAATACTGTCCCACCAGCTCTTGGCAAAACCTCACCCTTCTGGTGCCATTTTCGAAATCACCATCTCTAAGAGGCTTGCTCTTCCTAATCCAAACCTCTTCCACTACAACCCTTTCATCACCCTCACCTTTTCTATTTCCTCAGAGTACTTACCATTAAAAAAAAATACTCTTGTTAGCATATGCCCTAGATGTAAGCTCCATGAGGTAGAGCCCTTGTTTTTCTTATCACTGCACATTCTATCTTAGCATGTGACACTCAGTAAACATTAAATCAACAAATACATAAATTTGCTTCTCTTTACATTAGCTGGATTCTTCAGACCGTTCTTGTTTACTAAGGCTTGTATTCTTAAGGTCCATCTTGCTTTACCAACTTTCTGTTTCAGGTTCTTCTTCATAGGCCTTCATTCATTCATTCATTCATTCAACAAATATTCATTGAGTGCCCAGAAAGTGCCAGACATTGGGGGTCAAAGAGGAATAAAACACATTCTGGCCCCTGAAGAACTTTGAGTCTCTTAAGCAAGGCACATGTGGACAGATGATTTCCACAGAACCTTCTGTCTACCACTGGTATTATGGACCACAGAGGGGCTCCTAACCAGACTTGGATAGTAGGAGAAGGCCTCCTGCAAGACATGAAAAAGGAGCTGATTGCTGAAGGATCAATGGGAGGTAACTGAGTAGAGAAGACTGGGACCATATTCCAGGTGGAGGGAACAACATCAACAGGGGTACAGAAATCATGATGGCGGGGACACTCTACATGATTAAATGTTAGATGGTTAAGCGTGAGGAAGGGATGGCATGGGCCGCCGGGTCATGGAAAGTCTTGAATCATGTGCTAAAAAGCTTGAATTTGATCCTGTAAGAACCAGGAGCTATGAAGGTTTTATTCAGGAAAATGAAGGTATTATGTCATTGGATTTTTTTTTTAAGAGACAGGGTCTCACTACATTGCCCAGGCTGGAGTGCAGTGGCTAATTCACGGGTGCAGTTCCACTATGAACAGCATAAGAGTTTGACCTGCTCTGTTTCTGATCTGGGTCAATTCATCCCTCCTTAGGCAACCTGGTGGTTCCTGCTACCAGGAGATAACCACACTGATGCTGGATTCAGCACGGACACCAACTGGCATAGTGCACTACAGCCCAGAGATCTTGGGCTCAAGTGATACTCCTGCCTTAGCCTCTGGAGTAGTTTGGACCACAGGCACAAGCTACCATGCTGTGGCTTATTTGAATTTTTAAGAAGCACGCTTACAACTTCCTTTTCTTGAGCTCATGAATGGCAGCAATTTGCACCTGGTCAAGTTAAGAAAAAGGATGATGAAATCCGTGAAGGAGTTACATAAGAAGACAAATGATGTCTTAAAAATACATTAAAAAATTTTCCGGAGAAGGCCTATAGCAGAGAGAGTCTAGGCATGGGCATAATTGCAACTCTTATTTATATGGGCATCATTTGCTTAAACTAAGAGATGATTTCACTCTGATTGGAAACCATTTCTGATTCAACTTAAATGACCTGCGTAAATATTTTATAACCATTCAGGATCAGCATATTTGCAGATAAGCCAGACTACTTAATAAAACGTGTGTTTTAGTGCTGCAGAGAGGAAAAAAATTGAATAATTGTAGGAAGTGTTGGAATCAAAAAATGTGTGACAGAAATTCCTTGGGTAAATAAATCATTGCTATGAAAACACTGCTTCCCATAATTTAGTATTTAGTAATCACCTGCTAATTAAATAAATGCTAGAATATTGCTAAGCTTGTCATTATTTTTCTTAAAACTGTAAGCATGCTTGTATTTACAATTTCACCAACTGCATATTTTTTCCTTTATTCTAAGAGAAAAAGAGAAGTGAGATGGCATTGAGACAGTCTGGAGAAATTAATGCACAGAGTTAACCTGTATTATCCAACCCAAAAGTTTTTCTCCCGGAAAATCAGTTTGAGTTACTGTATGCATTTTGTTTTTGTTTTTGTTTGTCCTCAGGGAATGTCCATGAAATAGCCCTTTAACCCCATTCTTTTCTTGAGGAATGGCAGTTACATTTCTTTGTTTTGTTCTTTCTTACATAGGTGGCCCACAAATTGTGTCCTGTGACTATGTTTGGTTTCCTCATGGGTAGGGATCAAGTCTTGCCTTCTGTGTGACTGCTCCCCTCCCAGCACTTTGCATGCAGTAGACGCCCATAAAATATTTAATGAATAATGGACGAATTATCTAATCAACTCTCACTCCACTTCGTCTCCTGTTTGATAGAGAAAATAGATATTTCCAGAAAGGCAAATTTAAAAGGTTTCCTGATCAAGTCCTTTGCAGAGACGTGGATGGAGCCGGAGGCCATTAGCCTTAGCAAACGAATGCAGCAGCAGAAAACCAAACGCCACATGTTCTCACTTATATGTGGGAGCTAAATGATGAGAACACATGGACACATAGAGAAGAACAACACACAGTGGGGCCTGTTGGAGGGTGAAAGGTGGGAGGAGAGAGAGGATCAGGAAAAATAACTAATGGGTACTAGGCTTCATACCTAGGTGATAGAATAATCTGTGTAACTGACCCCCATGACACAAGCTTACCTATGTAACAAACCTGCACTTGTACCCCTGAACTGAAAAGTTAAAAAAAGAAAAAAATATAAATAAAAGGTAGTTAATGGGTGCAGGAAATCAACACGGCACATGGATACATATGTAACAAACCTGCACATTGTGCACATGTACCCTAAAACCTAAAGTATAATAATAATAATAAAAAAATAAAAATAAAAAATAAAAATAAATGTTTGCCACAAAAAAAGTTTCCTGAAAGTAATCTATAACAAAATAATCTTTTGAGACTGAAAAATGTAACATATATATTTTTTAGAAACCACCATGAAGAAGAATAAATGCAAAACAATGTTTGACATTCATTCACTCATTCATTCATTCATTCAACAAATACTGAGCATCTACTGTGCTCTAGGCACTATACTTGGAGCTGGGGATACAAAAGTGAGTATGAAAGACATGGCAGACAGACAATATACAAGTAAGCATTAAATAAACATTCCAGACTGAGATAAATACAATGAAGCACATAAACAATGTGATAGCTAATATTGAGTGTCAACTTGATTGGATTGTTCCTGGGTGTGTCTGTGAGGGTGTTGCCAAAGGAGATTAACACTGGAGTCAGTGGACTGGGAGAGACAGACCCATCCTTAATCTGGGTGGGCACCATCTAATCAGCTGCCAGTGTGGCTAGGATAAAGCAGGCAGAAGAACGTGGAAGGACTTGGTTTGCTGAATTTTCCAGCCTTCATCTTTCTCCTGTGCTGTATGCTTCCTGCTCTTGAACATCAGACTCTAAATTATTCAGCTTTTGGACTCTTGGGCTTACACCAGTGAAGGCTGCACTGTTGGCTTATCTACTTTTGAGATTTTTGGGACTTGGACTGGCTTCCTTTCTCCTCAGCTTGCTGATGGCCTATTGTAGGACTTCACCTTGTGATTGTGTGAGTCAATAATCCTTAATAAACTCCCCTTCAGATACGCATCTATCCTATTAGTTCTGTCCCTCTAGAGAACACTAATACAAACAGGAAGATGAATTTTCTACTCATCTTTTAAAGTTCAGCCCAAATGTTACCCCTGTGAAGCTTCCCTCAATATCCCTAGGATGTGTTAGGTACTTTTTCCTGCTTCCTCTCATTAATCTTTCTACATAGCTTCTTTACACAATGTTTCACTTTGTATCCCAGTAACAGGCTTGTCAGTATTTATGCCAGATTATGAACAAGAATCTCACATATAGGAGACATTCATTAAGAAATTGTTGAGTAAAGAACGAATGACCTGTATTGGCCCTTAAAGCAACAGAAGCTCCCAAGTACTGATGGAGAATCCACTGCCATGAGTCTCTCTAGACATCAGCAGATATTTTGGCATGAACTTCAGCATCCATTCCTAGTATTACTCTATAGAGCTGCTTGTCCAAGCTTTACCTGATGATCATCCTCCAGCACCCTGTAATGACCCTCCTCTAGACAGCATATGTGCATCATGTGTGCCTAACTTGCCCAAGTTCTCCAGAAGAGCAGTGCTTCACAGATTGTGCTTCACAGATTGTCCACCACTGTTGACAGCACTTTACTTGGGTGCTCTGAGGAACTGTGCATTTCTTAAACAAAAGGGTTAAGACCCAAATGAGGGGGTTACTAGTCCAGAGCTAACTCTAGATTCTGGCTTTTGTAGCCGAGGGTGCCTCTCTCCAGTGTTAGCCATATAGCCTGTTGGTGCGCTCTAACTCTGGAGGCAGACTACCTAGATTCAAATCGGCTGTGTCACCTACTTGCTCAACAAGTTCACCTATGAAACACTCTTCCTTGATATCTTGGTAAGAAAAATTATACCTTCACAGATCAATCCTAAATTTATCTCTATTTTTAAATAACTTGTTTCCTCTATGGAATATATTCAGGTCTAAATACACTTTGTCAAGCAGCAAGATAATGTTGGGATTACAGGCACAAATTCTAGAGTCAAATCAACCTGCACTCAAGTGTTGGCTCTTCCAGTTTCTGTGTATGTGGCCCTGGGGCAGTTGCTTAACCTCTCTGAGCCTCAGCTATTTTTAATGTATAAATGTAGACAATACTGTATAATTTGGGATTTATAATGGGGTTGAATGAGATTATGTATGCAAAGGGCTTGATCATGCCTGGGAAATGGGAGCTCAATAAATGTTAGCCACCGCTACCACCACCACCACCACCACCACCACCACCACCACCACCACCACCACCACCGTCACAGTTGGGAAGTGATTATCCATGATATTTCTACATTTCTTTGACCACTTTCATTCTTGGCTGTCCTTTCAAGGATATTTACATGTCAAACAGTCTTGCAAAGTAGAAATAGAGCTTCTCTGCAGGGCAGAGGGAAGATTTGTTTCCTGACTAGGATAATAAGGATAATGGTTCTCTCCTGAGCAGGTTTGCTAGCAGTACCTTATAAGATTGGGCTTTCCTAAGCTCAGGGTTCCTTAGCTGTCACACAGACCCACACTGTTTGTGGGATCTGCCTGGGCTCCTTCAAATTACCCCCAGGACTTGGGGAACAGGGGAAATTGGTGCCAACAGAAACCACATGCCCTCTGCTGTGTTGTGAGTAGGACAGTCCTTTGTCACTTTCACAGTTTTGTGTCATCTGCCAGCATTTAGGAAGCTCAGTGGAGTAAAATTGTAGACCCTTCTCAGTTCTTTAAAATGAGAGTCATCATCATTATCATCATCACCATCATCATCATCATCATCATCATCATAACCATTCTTTTGGGTGAAAAAAATGTTGAAAGCAAATATTAAGGTCATCATCCTAAGTGAAACTCTTTTTATGATTCAGGGGTACCACTCCCTTTGAAGTTACTCATCATTTGACTTTAATATATAGACTATGACTAATTTATTATATGCTCTTCCAGAATATGTAGAAAAAATGAAAACTAAATTTACTGGGAAGATATTTTAAATGTGTGTTTACTGAATGTGAGTTAACATGACTTATTAAATATAGAAATATGTTTAAGTTACAAATTACAGATTTGCATTATCCTTGTTAATATAAACATGTTCATTTATTTCTGCTGGTTTTGAAGGCACAGAATTCAAAATCAGAGCCACCCATGTAATTTGGTATGTATATTGTAGTGCCATGATTTTGTTAAATATGTTTCTTAATATGCTTTTTATCTATGTCATTTTAGTTAAATGGTTTGGAATAAACCAAAACAACAACAAAAAGATTAAAATATCTCTCCCAGAAAACTCATTTACAAAACATTCTTTCTCGATGTCTTAGTAATAAAACAGTTTTACACCTAGAGCCCCCAATTTAATTTTCCTTCTTTCTATTTTCATATAAAACCCTTATTTTCCCATCAGGGGAAAACAGAGCTTAGCTACATTTGTTAAGGTGGTAGGCTGGAGTAGATGGTAAGAGTAGAGTCAAGTCAGTCAAATGGATCTTGATTTAAGTCCTGGCTTCCCCACTTCCTAGTGTGGTGACTAACCTTGGACTGTGAACCTGTTTCTTAATCTGTAGACTGGGCATTATACCACAAACCTTGAAGAGTTACTGAGAGGCTTAATTAACAGATAGTGCTTCAAGAGCACTAGTTAAATATGTGCTTATAATATAAGAAAAGAAAGAACAGATGATCTACTCCATAAATGCCATTGATGCAAGAATTTTTTGGCAGATTTAAAGTTGAATTAGAAATAATCCCTGCCCCACAACTGTTCTTTGGTTTTATGACTTTGGCTTATTCTGAAAGATTAAAAAAAGAAATAAGCACATAGAATTTATATTTATTTGCCACAGGGATGATGTTAAAGATATTGTCTCCTATATTTCTCAGTGAGACCTCAATGAAAACCCAGGAAAAACATTATTTCATGCATAAGGTCCCAGATAATCTTGTCTTTCCTTTAGGAATTTTTATGCTTTTATTCATGAAAAATATAATGTGACTTTCCTGTTGTGCTGTGGCTATCAGGAAGCTGTAAATGAAATCCGTGGTTCCATGTTTAAAATCCAGCAAATTAGGTATTAATGTTTGATTTTAATTTGATATTAATAACCATAATAGTAGCTACCACTTATTTAACACCAATATGTGCCAGGTGTTGTTCACAAATCATTTCTACTCCTAAATTGACCTGTGAACCATGTGTCATTACCCCGTTTTACAGATTAAAAAAAAAGGCCCAGCTGAGTGAAGCTACTTTGTTCAGGGTCACACATGAGGTGAAGGTGAGATTTACACCCAGGCGGTTCTGACCTCAAAATGTATGTTCTTTCTACAGTTGTAATCATTGAGCCTGTCTAGATTTTCCTGAATCTTAATTTTTTTCTTTACAGTTCTTTTGTTGGACACAATCGTGCAGACATCACTCTTTGTTTTAGCACACTTTGCTTGTTTTAAAACATTGCTTTGTGGTTTCTATCCAGTGAAGTCTTCGTGAAGAGAAAGATTCAGATTAGCAACTTTGCCTCCCAAAGCTGGCCTACACAGCAAAAGTCTGTTCTGTGTAAGCACATAATATGTATCAGTGGAACATGATTAAGCCACAGGACACATAAGGCCAAGCCAAATTTTGACTATAACCTAGTATTATGGAGTGTGGACAGTGCATAATGATGCCAAATTAAGACACACATGCACACATGTGCACACGCACAAACCTACATACCTGTAAAACACGCTCTCATGAGTTTCTTGAAATATTGTCCAAAAATTCTGCACCTACAAAACCAGCTTGTCTGCTGGCTCTTTGTACATGCTGTACTCTTTGCCTGGAATGTTTTCCGTCTTACCACTTTCTTTACCTAATTCACTTCTACTCGTTCTTCAAATGTCTGAACAGCCTTCCCATTCACTGAGCCACCTCCCACTCACCCCTCTTCAAGATTAGGTCAACCTCTCCTAATCTCTCTAACAGGTGCCCAGCATCTTCAAAGTGATAGACACCTAAAACATTTTAATTCAATGAATCAGTGAATCTCTGGCTGATGGATTTTGACGAGGGTCGATTTAGAGCCCCTGGATGAAGGTGGTGGTTTCAAAGTGAAAAGAGCTCAAAATATACCTTTAAAATACCAGGTACTAAATGAATTGAATGAATAAACAAACAGATAGGTTATTTATCCAGTGGACATTCATAATGCTTGACACCTTCACAGTTTTTCAAATCAGGAATCTGAAGTTAGTTCACTATGGTGTACGATCTTTCCCAAGGGTCACTAAGCAATTCCCAGCCATCCTGCTTTTTCCTACTATGCTCTGGTCTGGTTCAGAATGTTGATTCAGAGAAAAGAGGCATTCTTCTGTGCCCCCAAATAGGTCATCGCCAGCAATATGTCCACACTGTTAAGAGACACTAGTTCTCAGACTCAGATGGCAGTCACTTAGCAGTGCTGAGTAGGCTTCTGAGATGAGCAAGAAGAACACTTAGGAAAGGACAGGGCTGAGGCAGAGAACACTAGTCTCTTCTATGCTTTGCCTCCTCTTAGCAACCTCCACTATTCTGCCTTCAAGATGTGTTTTAATGCATAGGAGAGATGAACCATGCAACTCCACATCACTACACCTGCTGGGTGATTTATTGAGTGGGTAGACCCACAAGATCAAGTATCCACTAGCTGGGGAAGAAGAGAAGCCTTGCTCTGAGATGAATGATCCTTGAAAATACAGAGAAAGCTTATTAAAGAGCCTGTAAGACATTAAGGTAGGGGCATTACTGAATAATGGCATTTGAGATGCTTTCCTTTTTTTTTTTTCTATATAGCAGGGATTCTCAACCAGAGAGGATTTTGCTCACCTCTTCCCCAGGGCTATTTGGCAGAGTCTGGACATGTTTTTTTAGCTGTCACAATTGGAGGTGAGGGGGAGACTTCTACTGGCATCTAGTGGGTAGAAGGCTGTGTCGCTGCTAAACATCTCAAAATGAACATGATGGCTCTTGCCCCACGTGTCAACGATGGTGAGATGAGAAACCCTGATGTATAACTATATGATCCTGAGTTTCTTACCCTCCTTGTGCCTCCACTTTTCATCCGTAAAAGTGGGTATAACAATCATTCTTATCTCACAAGGTGAATATGAGTGTTAGCATTGTCATCTGTAAAGTGTTTTTGGCCCATAGAAAAAGCACTCTAAATGTTAACAGGTAGTAAGTCACCGTGTAGCTTAAAAATCCTCTCATTTTCCCAGGATACCAGAGGAAAACTTTCAGGGTAACTTCAAGTTTTTCTCCTGCTGATCTTGTCCTACATCCTCTCACCAGTGAAGCCTTATTTGCCAATTTCTAGTCCTCGAACAGGTCCAACTTTTCCCTGCCTTGAGGCCTTTGCACAGGCTAGTCCTTCTCCCTAGGTACCCTTTCCCCGCCTTTCTTTTGGAAGGCCTTCTAATGTCACCGGAAACATCATTACCTCAAAAAGACCTTTCCTGACCACACTGCCTCAGTAGGACTTTGATTTTATTTTCTCTGGTGCCTCCCTGCTCCTTGAACAGCCCTGGTCACAATCAGGACGTATTAATTTGTTTTCTTACTTGATGAATGTCTCCATCCCCCAGTCGATTACATGCTACATGTGGACAGGGACCATTATGTCTGTACTGCTTAAGTCGAGGATCACAATAAATACTTGATGGATGAATGAATGGACAGATAAATGAATACACTGGGGAGCTGGGAAAACCACTCCCCCTTTGACGTTGGAGGAGATGAAACACATAGTGAAGACTCAGAGCCATCTTGAGGCCAAGGACATTCTATTTTAATAGCTTTCTCAAGAGGAAAGGCCACTGTTGCCTTTCTGGGTAGAATAGGGCTGAGTTGGGTGACAGGGGTGAGTGACTGAGAGAGAGGAAATACATTCTCATTATGTTGAAGGACAGCCCTTATTTATATTAATGTTTAATTCCACTGACCTAGTTTAGACTCACTAGCTTTACAAGTTTATTTTTGGCTTTTTTTTTTCTTTTGGGAAGAGGTTCATCAGAGATTAGAGCTGCAGTAACAGCATGTTTCAATATGTTGCTCCCTGGTGATATGAAACACCCTGAGAAATAGCTCTGTATTGTGTACTGTTATTGCCTTGCAAATCTATAGCATGTATTTGACATAAGTGCTTTAATACTGGGTGGCTGTAGTTCAGATTACAACATATCACAGTGATTTATATTTTATATTTATTTATTTACATATTTGTTTATTTACTTCAAATGGTGAAAAGACAAATCACATAGTGTTGAAGTGCCATATACACAGTATGTCCTGACCTTATAATGGGAAGAGGAGAACAAAAATCTCCAATTTACTGAGAGTGAGCAAAGTATAAATAATCATGGATTTTAATAACCAGTATCAGGAAATATAGAGGCCCAAGGATGGAAATACAGGGATGAAATCAGTACAGGGAAGGATTTCTTATCTCAGAGCTATTGACATTTTGGGCCAGATAATTCTTCGTTGTGGGTGGCAGTCCTAGGCATGGTGAGATATTGAAGTAGGATTCATGGCTTCTACCAACTACATGCCTATAGCACTCCCCAGTTGTTACAACCAAAAATACCTCCTGACACTGCAGAATGTTTCCTGGAATGGGGTTAGGGGTCAAAATTGCCCCCAGCTGAGAACTGCTCACTGTTATTGAGAATTTATTTGCTAACATTTCTCAAGCACTGCTTTCTGTGCCCAGTGTACTGTATCCATCCTCTCAGTTACTCCTCAAAGGCAACCTATGAACTAGGTATTAACCTTATCTCCCTTTGTCTGAGGAAGAAACTGAGGCTAAGTCATTTAGTAACTGCCTTTGATCACTCCATTAGGAAGCACTAAGGGATTGGTCTGATTTCAAATCTTACCTCGAAACTACTATGCTATTACGTAGTGTTTTTCTCAATCTTCATTTAACGATGAGTTATCTATAGTTTATGAACTGCCTTCAATCAGTTTTCCTTTCCCTTCCTTCCACAAACATGTATCAGCACTAACTATATGTAAAGCAGCTGTACTAACTGAAGGCTGGAGAGGCTCTGCTGCCTACTCTCATTTTACTTTCCTAGATCCACTCTCTTCCCTTTTCCCCTCTGCTCTGTTTTCAGGGATGCTGATTTCTATAGACTGCTGTAACCAGCTTCCTTGCCTGATGCTTTTCTGCTGAGCTCAGCCAATGAGAGGCACCAGCAGGAGATCAGGGTGAGAAGAGAGAGAGGTTGGAGTATTTAATCTACTGGCTCCTTCCTGCCAGCTAGCACTTTGGCACTTCTGTATCTAAAACCACAGTTCTTGTTGAGTGGCCTGTCATTTGTGCTTCAAGTTCTCACCAGTAACCTCCTCCCCTGCCTCTACAAACTCTGGGCTCCCTGCTCTTGCTAGCCCCAGGGAGTTTCTCCATCCCTTATAGCTTTTCTCCTTGCTCTGTCCAACCTTCTTTAAATAATCCCTTCACTATGTACCCCTCAATTGCCCAGTCTGGGTGAGGCAGCTGTGTTTTGCCAGCTGTGTTCTGCTATGACTGATACAGAGGAATGAAAGACACTAATAAAGGATGAGAGCCTAACCCTTCCCTGGGAAAATTTTCAAACTATTTGGGAGACAAATTGTTCAGACCAAATAGCTAAAGTAATTATGTTGTGTACATAGAAAATGTACAGTATACTAACAATAGTAGCAACAGTAAAGACTTTCATTGAGCATCTACTTTAAACCAGGGCATTCAGCCTGGGCAACATAGCAAGACCTCATCTTTAGTTAAAAAAAAAAAAATTCGCCAGGTGTGGTGGCATGCAACTGTAATCCTAGTTACTCAGAAGGCTGAGGCAGGAAGATTGCTCCAGTATGGCAGATCAAGGCTGCAGAGAGCTGTGATCTCCACTGCACTCCAGTCTGGACAACAGAGCAAAACCCTGTCTCCAAATAAATAAAAAGAAACAGGGCATTAAAGTCTTCCTCTCACTTAGTCCTGACAATAACCCTGTGGGGTGTGTGTTACTGGTCGCCTTTATGGTTGAGGAAATAGGATTAGAGAAATTAGGTAACATATTTAAGGACATACAGCTAGTAATTGGCAGAGTATGTTACTGAATTTAATGACCAAAGTAGAGTTGAACTAATATTAACCTCAATTGCAAACCAATGTGATTTTTTAAAAAAAGGAAACAAGCATAAGAACAAGCAAGTATTTTTGAGAGAACTGTTTGCAGTTGAAAAGGCACTAATTCAAATGACACTAATTTAGAAATTGTCCTTGCTCAGGCAAGGAATCTGCAACTCTTCCTGAATAAGATTCTGGAATAATTATTTCCTCTCTAACATTTATAGTCTTGGGACAGTGAAGGCTACAGTCCAAAAGAGATCACTTTTTAAAATCAAGGGCTTTGAAATTAAAGATGACTTCAGTGAGTCTTTAATTGCTGTATTTTAAAGATAGTTTGTGTTCATGATATATTATTGCACAAAATGGGTCTATCAGGGAATAAGACATTTTGACCCAAGGGTTTGACCCTGCCATTTCAATGCCACAAACGTCTAAATGTCTTGATTACAAACATTAATCAGACTTAAATCAACACTGGAGAATCTTCATCAAGGCAGTTGTTTCTTGGACAAATATCAGTAAGCCAATTTAATTCTTTAATCAAATTTCCTATTTTTTTTGAGATGTAGTTTTGCTCTTGTCACCCAGGCTGGAGGGCAGTGGCGTGATCTCAGCTCACTGCAACCTCTGCCTCCTGGGTACAAGTGATTCTCCAGCCTCAGCTTCCCAAGTAGCTGGGATTACAGGTGCCCACCATTACAACCAGCTAATTTTTGTATTTTTAGTAGAGATGAGGTTTCATCATGTTGGCCAAGCTGGTCTCACACTTAGGAGTTCAAGTACTTCACCTGCCTCGGCCTCCCAAAGTGCTGGGATTACAGGTCTGAGCCACCGAGCCTGGCCATGATTCTTCAATCAAGTTTCTATCCAACACAATAAAATCATTTCCAATTTTTCAATATTTTTATTTTATCAATTATTTTCATAGGGGTGAGCTCATTTCTTTTGAAAATCTTTAATACATATTTACTTCATCTGCCAGTTTTTATTCACAATGATTTCAAATATATATTGCCACAGTGATTTTTTTCATTGGCCATTATTTCTACTGAGGTTCATTTTCCTGGGTCAACTGTTATATATCTAGATTTTGTCAAGAGGGTGCTATTTCCCGTCAATTTTTAGGTACTATAAACTTGGTATTTCTTTTTTCTTTCTTTATTTTTATTTATTTATTTTTGAGACAGAGTCTTGCACTGTTGCCCAGGTTGGAGTGCAATGGTGTAATCTCAGCTAACTGCAACCTCCACCTCCCAGGTTCACGTAATTCTCCTGCCTCAGCCTCCAAAGTAGCTGGGACTACAGGCGCATATCACCACACCCCGCTAAGTTTTTGTATTTTTAGTAGAGATGGGGTTTCACTATATTGGCCAGACTGGTCTTGAACTCCTGACCTCATGATCTGCCCGCCTCGGCCTCCCAAAGTGCTGGGATTACAGGTATGAGCCACTGCACCCAGCCTCAATTTGATATTTCTAAATGCTGAATGTTTCTAAATGGAATAAAACGCTGAATATATCTAAATTGAATAAAAATAATAAATGAGATAAAAGATTGCTAGCCTTATGAGAAAACTGGGGTACAAGATTTTGAGTCTGACTCTCCAGAAAAATGAGACTTAGAGAGGTCAAGAGGCAGAGAATGAGACAGGAAAAGTAAAAGTGGACAAAGAGAGAGAGCCTGAAGCTCTCCTGGTGGTCTGGTTTCCTATTCTTAAAGTCTTCAGGGTCAAAGGGTGGGGTCAAAAAGTCCCGCTTCAGGCCAAGGTTGATTGCTATTTGCCATCATCATTCTTTATTTTCCTTAGTGGCACCCAGCTATATCTTATTTGTATAACTTCTCTTAGGTTCCATGGTACCATTCTCCTGGTTTTCCTTCCGACTCCCTGACCTTCCTTCCCAGCATCCATGGTTTATTCCTCCTCCTCTGTTTGATGTCAAATGTTGGGGAGTTTCAGGGCCCTGTCCTGGGTATCCTTTCCTCAGTGTCCTTTCTCTTTAGATGTTATCATCTAATAGGTGGCCTTAAGTGCCACCTTCTATGCAAATAGCACTCAGAACTGTATCTCTAGCCTTGACCTTCCACTAAGCACTAGACTCTTAGATCCAATGCTTAACGGATACCTCTACCTGGATGGTGGAGTATAGTATGCATCTCAAACCTAACACAGCCCAAACAAAATTCTGGACTTTTCCATCCTAAACCACTTCCTCCTCCAACTCTTCCTCCTCCAACTCAATAAACAATACCACCATGTACTCAATTGCACAAACCAAAAAATGTAGACATTATTCTTGATTTAGCTTTTTCTTTCTTTTTCCTTCACTTAATCCATCGTCAAGTTCTGTTGAGTCTATTGCCAAATATAGCTCAGATCCTACTACCTCTGTACATCTGCGCTGCTGCCACTTGAATCCTTGCCACAGTCCTTTGCTGATCAATTGTCATGTTTCCTCATTGAAATCCCAGCGCTTACTGTTGCTTTTCATACTTTCTAGATGTTAGTTATCTCTTAAAAAATATATTGAATCATGTTGCTCCTCATGCCTGAAACTTCCAATGGCTTTCTATTGCACTTAGAATAGCATTCAAACTGTTTCCTCTGGCTCAGAAATACCCACAAGAGCAAACCCCTGGGCACCTCTGTGATGTTATTACCTTTGCCCTCTTTTACTGGATGCCAGTGCCACAGGCCTTCTTTCTCTTCCTCAAGCAGGCCAGTCTCAGGGTTTGTCCTTTCTCAGAGCTTTTCCACAGCAATCATCGTTACATTTGCAGGGAATACTCATTCCTCTTATCTCATGTGACTGTATCCTTTTGTTGTTAGGGTTTCAGCCTAATTGACATCGCCCCAGACTGCCCAATCTAAAGTAGCTCCCAGGAAGTCTCTGTTGCATCACCCAGCTTTAACATTATACAAAGCACTTAACACTATCTGGTGTTTTTCTTATTAATTACTTGAACAGTCTTCTGTCTTATTCCACTAGAACGTCAGGTCCACAAGAGGAGGAATGAGGTTTGTCTTGCCTATTGCTGTATTTTCATCCTCTGGCACAGCGCCTATCATACAGTAGATGATGCATAATATCCATGAAACGAATATGTGTATGGTAATACCATACACATAAGAATATAAAGACACTGTGGGTGTTTCTTTAATAGACTCTCACCCCCATCATTCTGAACACATACAATTACATCTTAACATAAAACATTGCTTTTTAATTTTGCTGCAATTGCCACAATATAGCCATATCACTCACAAATAATCTTTGAATACCAGGATTATTTTCAAGTGGTCCACGTTGGCCTGCACGTTTTCTGAATCTAATTACAACCACAGACCAGGGTGCAATTCTAACTCTGCTGCTAAGGACCTGTGTGATGCTGGTCAAGCCACTACCATTAGGGGCCCCTAATCTGGGAAATGACCTTCCCTAAGATCCCTTTCAGCTCTAAACAAGCCATGGAGAGTAGTAGTCAAAAGCATGGTTTCGGTACCAGATGGACCTGAACTAAAAACTATTTTCTATGTTGGAGAACATGGGCCTCAGTTTTTCCTCTAAAAGGTGAAGATGATAATGTTATCTATGGCCAAATAAATGAGCAATTTTATTCACATAAGCACCCAATATAACTACCAGTTTATAATGAGCACTCAAAGCATATTAGTAGTAGTGGCCATATCATATTATTCTTATTAATATAATCATCATCATCATTCATGAGTATCAATTTCTAAGAAGCAGCTTTTCAAGTACATGCCCACTAAGTATTAAAATCATTGGGGAAATTCTTCTGAAAGTATCTGATTAACTTCTTTATTACTCGGATTTGTTTTTACGAATGGTCTGTTGTCCTTTTCCAGAGCATGAATTTCTGATAATCATTGAAAGAACAAAATGACTTCCATTACCCAGTTAAAATACAGTTCTGTAGCAGAATTAATCCATGTCTTTGCACGCTAAGTCATAGAAAACTGAATAGCTGTATCCTAAAACCATAGCTTCACCCTTGAGGGTTTTTGTTCCCTGTGAGCCTCCTGTGCTGAATATCCCACTGTTATTTCTTTGCTTTTCCACTCCTGGTCCACAAGTAGAAATGCTGCCCATTAGGGCGATTGTGAGGGCACAGGGCTTTTATGTGTGTTTGGTGCCTAGCACAGAGCTGTGCACAAAGCACAAAGGAGGCGGTCAGTTAAGCTGAGCTTTCTTCTCCCCTTCCAATTCAAATGAACCTGAGACAAAATCCAAACAAACTGGTACTGGTGGTGGGGAAACAAACCCAGAATAGAGGAATAGCAGTTTATGTAACCAGACTCTGCTTATAAACCAGCCCTTCTTAAACTGGGACCCGTGGTTCTTAGCTTTCATCAAGCTTTCTTAGACGTTGATGCCCCAACAAAAGCTGAGTCAGTGATGTAAATTGCAAAAGGAGTTGGAGGGAAAGCACATTTGAATAAATCAAGTCAAATGCTCCACAATATTGTTAATATTTAACCAAGAGAGTAGCCTAACATTTTTACCTAATTGCTCTTTCCTCTTTTTTTCCACATATTCCACCCACTCCTCCTACCAGCCAATCTTATAAAAAAATAAAAAAAAAATCTGTAAGCCAGCATTCTCCTGCACTCCTTCAGAGCTGCTCATTGCATAATCACCTCTAGAGTTATCTGCTTGTCATTTCATCTCTCAGAAGTACACAACATCCACACCAGAAGCCTCAAGAAAATGCATGCATTTGGCACTATGGATTTATATTTGTTGTTTAGAAATAATTGCAAACCTACCATTTGTAGATTAAAGAATATGGCATATGACTGTTAAAAGCCCTGCATTATAAAGCCTTATTTCAATCCTACCCCATCATTCAAAGACCAGCTTAAGGCTTCCTAAGACCTTCTCCAGCAGTTACTTCTGTTCCTTCTCTGACAGGTGTGCCACCTAATGTTTTGCTCAGGCAGCTGAACAATGGCATCAATGCTGTAATTGGTAATTCACAATTCTTTCACACGGGCCAAGGGCTGGTGCTTATTAAATCCTCATCAGCCGATTTTTGTTAGAAAGTATCTTCTCAAAATGAGGACATCCATTGTCTCTAAATGTCGTAATTTAAGCAAATTATAAACTTAAAACAACAAAAAGGACATTATGTGGGAGTATGAACTAAACTTTACAGATACTAGTATTTATTTGGCTTTAATATTTTAAGACTTTTTTATCTACCTCAGTGTTTTTTAATGGCTTAAATGTCTTTTATCTACCTATATTTCCTCCTAAGACTAAATAATAATTTATCTTATGTAATGGTATATATAAAATCAATTACATTAAAAAGATTTTCATTATGAGGCAAAGTATTTACACAGTAATGCCAAGTAAAAGAGGCAAAATACATAATTATATACAGTATGGCTTCCACTATTAAGAATATTCAAAAACAACTGGAAGGAGATACACAAAAATATTAACATATGATATTTACTTTTGGTGGTGGAAAGACAGGTGATTGTTAAGTTACTTTTATATACTTTCCTGCATGTGTACATTTTATACAATGTGCATAATTTTACTATATAATCAAGTAAATGCCACTTTTTAAAAAGTCTTTTTGCCTTAATACATAAGGTGGCCTTCAGGTGAGGTGACGCTGCTCAAGCTGTCTAGCTAATATGTCCAAGTTTCATCAGTTAGTGAGTACTAGAGCTGAAATCTGAAAATGGAAACTGTCATTCCTTAGAAATGACCCCTTCCTGCTAGAAACTGAGTTAATAAAAAAGCCATCTTTTCTATTTAGAATCGGGGTAAAGGTACAATCACATATCAAGAGTCGTTCAGCTTCAGATGTGCATGCAATTTCATTTTAAAGGCAGCAAAGAAAACAACTGGCACGTGCTGTTTCAGGCAACATGTGCTGTCTAGATAGTTCTACAGGCATTATGCAATTCACTCATAGGAGCAATTAAGTGGTTCAAAATGCATCCTCTCTATCTTCTGAAAGAAAGCTCTTTTAGGAAATTGACGTTGGACCCCTTTCTGAATTACAAGTGAGTAGATTATGCATCTCTCCATAAGAGAGGGCATTTGAAAGCATCAGACCAAGGGCATGGCTCTCCAGGCAAATGATTTATGTATATATGTGTAAGACCCTTTTAGTTAGTGACCCTCCTGATTCTCTGACTTTCTGGTAGAAATTAAATGAGCTGTTTTCTGAGGCTGTGGATGGCGGTTGATGGATAAAGCATAGGAGTAGAAGGGCAATGGACAAAAACGTTTAAACACAAACAAATGGAAAAACATTTCATACCCACGGATTAGAAGAATATCATTAAAATAGTCATATTGCCCACAACAATCTACAGACTCAATGCTATTTCTATCAAATTACCAATGCCATTTTTTACAGAATTTAAAAAAAAAACTATTCTAAAATCTATCTGGAACCAAAAAAGAGCCCAAATAGCCAAAGCAATACTAAGCAAAAAGAGTAAAGTTGGGTGAATCACATTACCCGACCTCAAACTATACTACAAGCCCACATTAACCTAAACAGCATGGTACTGGTACAAAAACAGACACATAATCCAGTAGAACAGAATAGAGGACCCAGAAATAAAGCCACACACCTACAAGCATCTGATCTTCAACAAAGTTGACAAAAATAAGCAATGGGGAAAGGACTCCTTATTCAATTAGTGGTGCTGGGATAGCTGGCTAACCATATGCAGAAGAACCAAACTGGACCCCTTCATTTTACATATATAAAAATAAACTCGAGATGTATTGAAGACTTAACTGTAAGTCCTAGAATTATTAAAATCGTAGAAGAAAACCTAGGAAATACCATTCTCAACATCAGCCTTGGGAAATAATTTATGACTAAGGCCTCAAAAGCACTTGCTACAAGAAAAAAAAAATTGGCAATGGGACCTAATTAAACTAAAGAGCTTCTGCATAGCAAAGAAAACTATCAACAAACAACCTACAGAATAAGATAAGGTATTTGTGAACTACTCATTTGACAAAGGTCTAACGTCCAGAATCTATAAGGAACTTAAGCAACTGAGCAAGCAAAAAACAAATAACCCCATTGAAAAGTGGGCAAAGGACATGAACAGACACTTCTCAAAAGAAAACATACAAATGGCCAACAAACAGCAGAGGCTGTGCTTTGTTTACTACCAAATCTCACATGCTTTGCCTTGTTGCCAACACAGAGCAGAAGCTCAATAAATTTTTACTGAATGAACAAATGAATGAATGAAATACGTGGAACTGTTCAACGAGAGACAGTGGCCATATATCTCTCTTATCTCTGCACACAGTTAGCACTTACTAAATTTATATTAATCATACCATAGCAACTTTGAAATAATAAGGTAAAAGATAGTTGCAACTGCACTAAATCTACATAGGCCCTGAAATCCATTGGTAGATGCTGAAAGTAAGCACTTGTAATATATCACCTGAGAAACTCATTTCCCCAATCCTGTCCAACTCATTGTTTTCTGGGCCAAACCACCAGTCTTTGAAAGGTGATGTGAAGATCTAAAAACACAGTAAAAATGTAACAGAAGCCACACATGTAACTTTAAATTTTTATAGCTCCCTTAATAAAGTAAAAAAAAAAAGATGAAATATTCACTATATGTTTAACTCAATATATCCACAATATTATCATTTAAAAACATAATCAGTACACATGCTCGCTCACTTGGGCAGCATGTATACTACAATTGGAATGATTACAAAGAAGATTAACATAGCCCCTAGGCAAGGACGACATAAATTCATGAAGCAGTTCATATAAAAATTTCTTTTACCTATTCATGTGATATTTTACTTTTTTAATATATAATCTCTTCTAAATCTGTGTGTTTCACATGTATGGTGCATCTTGGTATGGGTTTATAACTTTCCACACGTCTAATTCAATCCTGGGAAGAAGTTACACTATGAGAGAACCTGGATTATAGTGGTTCTCAAACTTACAATTCCTTGAAAACTGTCAAGCCATATTCTGAAAATATAACACAAATTTGTTGCTGCAAGACCATGTTTCAAATGAAGCTGGGGTATACTTTATGCTCCGCCATCCTTAGGAATTATCTCCGTGAAGCTTAATTGTTAAGCACAGGGAGTACCCACTCTCCTCCTCTTTCAGCCATTTTTATTACTTTAAAGATCAAAGCAATTAGTCAATGAAATGAATCACTAAACAAATTATAACATTTTAAAGTTAACTCCATTTTGACACAAACTTCACAAGACAGGTTTTGCGGGACTTCCGTCTTCTTTTTGGTCCCTCACTTAACAGAGCTAGTCAATACTTTTGAAATTGTTCTGTCCTTTCTACATGTATATAGTTTTGTAAAACAAATTAAATTTCAATTTCTTAGTATTCTGAGAGACTGCTGTTCTTAAAATAAATGAAGATAAAATATGTAGGTAAGTATTCACTAACAAGGTACCTACAAGATTAATCATGGCAATACAGATTATAATAGCCCTGTACTGGAAACAACCAAAATGCCCACCAGCAGTAGAATGGGTGAAATATTGTAATAGTCAATGGAATCCTACACATAATGAACATCAACTACTGCTAGATTAAAAAAAAAAACTCACAGATTAGTTAGTGAAGAGGCCAGTCCCTGAGACATCACACAATGATTTCATTTATATAAAGTTCAAAACTGGAAAAATTAATCTATAGTCCGAGAAATCAGGATAACGGTGACCGGGGGTGGAGGAGAAGTGATTGGCAGGGGGCAGGATGGGTCTCCTGGGGGACAGATAACATTCTGTTCCTTGATCTGGGTGCAGATTACATGGGTGTGTGCGTGTAGGATTTATACAATTCTGACATTCATTATGCTTCAATATCACTTCCGTAAAAATAATCAGACACGTGAGAAAGGTAGAAGCTTGCTATCATACACTCCTGCCCCATGTGTTTCTGTTAAAAATTGGTCATATTGTGCTGCTTCCTGTTTCTACCTTTTTGAGTTTCTAACTAAATCAAGGCAAAACAAATGATAGGGCTTTTAAGTAAAAGGCACGTTTTTCTCCGTGTTTGTGTCTTTCCTTCTCCCTCACTCTCCCTTCTCTTTCCCATGCCTTCCTGCACTCCCTAGGCCCAGGTCTTTCTCTTCTTCAAGCAAATTTACTTAAAAGGAGGAAAGATGAGTAATAACTATACTTTTCTGATTGGATTAGAACAGCTTTGGGATATATCTGAAATCTTCAGATGATATGAATAATTTGAATGGTTAAAATATTTATTGTTGATTTCTCATTTCATTCTCCGATTTGTGCTGTAAGAGAGATCAAATTTCTCTACCCATTTAACTCCTGTAGAGTATGGCTGTGGGGGATGCATATATTTTAATAAAGCTTTAAATTAACAGTTTCATGATACTCTGACCTGCTCTTGCTATGAATACTTAGCATATTTATAAGAAATATTGTTATGGCCAAAAGGAAGACAAAATGTGTTATGTATACCAAAGCCTATGTGTAACAGGAAAAAATCCTTTCCCATTTTAACTGTTTCTGAACTGGTGTCTCTTTAGGAAAAGGTTTAGCTAACTGAAGGCTTTGGAGGCAGTCCCCAAGGAATTGACTACTTGTGGGCTTAGAGGTTGTCTCTCACTCACCACCCCCACTGATCCTCAAATAAATTTGTTTACAAAGGTGGGTATGTTATTATTCTCCCCCACCCAGGAAAGTAACTTGTGTTCAAACAACCTCATTTCCAAACATCATATGGAAATTACAGGAGATGACTTAACAACAACAAAAACATCAATGTGCAGCTTAGGACAGCCATTTAGAGAAAACACATTACTCCACGGTGAGGAAAAGGAAGAAAATTTCCCCTTGATGATGACTTTAAATATCTATGTATATATTTAAAGCAGCCATGGCTAAATGAAGCCTTCCCAGCACTGCTAGATAAACATGACCTCACTACCTTTGCAGGAACCTACCTTAGTGCAGAACTGTAAGAAGTTGTGTATTCAGAAAGCCTCACATTTTTCACAGGAGAGCTTTAAAAATGCAGTTTCTCTTGGAGCAAACCAAACAGAGCCGACATGTAGTCATCACTCTTTTCACATTTCAGTATCTTGTGCTAATCCCCCTAGTTTTCAAATCTCTTTAGTCCACAGTGACAAAGATCTACTAGTGACCCAGAAGCTAAGCCGAAGCCCAGGTTTTCCTCCTCCTCCTTATCAAAATGTTCTAACCAGAGTTGTGAATGAAGTGAAGGATCTAGTTAAAATTTTTTTTGGCCTTTCTCCACCTCAACCTAGGAGGAATCACATAAAATAGTCCAAGGCCAGGAAGTAAAAGCAAAGGCATATGAAGTCCCTAGAGCAAAGGTTACCTGGAGTCTCTAAGGATTTGAACACCTTACATCACTAGGATTTAAAATATCTCCTCTCTATTACATGGAGAATCAAAAGGTGACTGAAGGGCCTTTGTAAACATCATGATAACAGAATATTTGATAGACACTGCACCATTTGTTTGAGTTTGCTCTCTGGCTAACTTCAGAACCTCATATCTTGAAAGGTCAGATACACAGTATTGAGAAAGGTGTATTTTTGCTGAATGATGGTGAGCATCGCAAATCAATTTCAGCACAGTTTCCTGAGCAACAGGGAAGGGTCTCTGCGTGATCTTTCAGGAAGTCACACCATTCAACACTGTCATATGAGATAGAATCTACATGCCATCTTTGTATTGCCTTAATTAAGGCAGCAGGGCTCCCTGGAAAAGGAAAAAATCTACTGCACAGTTTGGATGTTTAAGTTTGTAGAAACTTTTTGATTCTTTAATTCTCTGATTTTTTAGTCCTTTAATCCCTTAGAACCATGAACTATGAGTCAAAACAACTTCCAAACCTGGAGTTTCCCTTAAAGACAAAATGTCCATGGTTTATTAAGTAATTGGATAAAATTATTTGTTTAATCTCTTCTGTCTTTAAGCAGGTAGCTTATTTGGTGTACTGTGTAAATCAGTATGAAAATTCAAGAAATTACCTAGTACAAAGAAGCCAACATTTTGGGTCAGGGAGGTTGTCTGCTAGATAAATTGGTACAATGTGAACATTAACACAAGGTTCAAGTAGTTTCCAAATCAATTTTATTTAGAAAAGAATGCAGATTGCATGTGGGCTTCCAAGTTCAAATGTCTATATTACCACATTTCCCTTTGAGGGAAGAAAAACAGGATGTGTTTTAGGATGCTGCTACAAATCAACTCAAGGGCCCTTTAATAATTATAGTAATACCTGTGTGCAGCCCTTGTTTGGTTTAACTGACTTTGTCCAATTCTAGGAATTTTCAAGCTTTAGGTTGATGTTAAAATTCAGCGCCAAGTCCAGAGTGAGAAAGAAACCACCTACTGAGAATTGTTTTTCTAATGTTTTCCTTAACAATTTATAATAATCACCAAGGAAGTCTTTGGATGGGGAAATTTCAAGTTATGGCTGCCAAGTGCAGTTGAAGTCTTAGCAAACTGACATCAGACCCATTAATCCATTAGTCCTTAAACTTATCTGTATGTCAGAGTCCTTCAGGGACCCACACTAGATCTACTGTATCAAAATCTCAGGGGAGGCTAGGTCAGGGACAGCGTTCCTACAACTCAATAGCAAAAAGTCAAATCACTGAATCTGTAAAATAGACAAAAGCCTTGACCAGACACCTCAGAAAGGTAGGTGCATGAATGGCTAATAAGCACACGAAAAAGTGCTCCACATCAATAGGTATCAGGAAAATGCAAATGAAACTACCATAAGATACCACTCCACACCTGTTTGAACAGCTAAAATTAAAAAGACAGACCAATGTTGGAAAGGATGTGAAGCAACCATAACTCTCATACATTGCTGGGAGATGTGTAAATAGCACAACCACTTTACTTTGCATAACGGTTTGGCAGATGAGATAAACATATACCTAGCTTACAAGATAGCAACTTCTCTGCTAGCTATTTACCTGAGACATCAAAAGATATGTGCACAGAAAAACTTATATGAGAATGAGCATAGCAATTTTATTCCTAGTAGCTAAAAACTGGAGACAGTCAAAATGTCCATCAAAAGGAGAATAGATACATAAATTGTGTTATGGCCAAACAATGTAAAAGTACCCAGCAGTTAAAACGGACAATCTACTGGTACACACAACACAGTTGAACTTCAATAGTATTATTCTGAGTGGGAAAAAAAAAAAAAAACCAAACACAAAAGATCATACATTGTATGTTTCCATTTTTATGATAATTGGCAAAACTAATGTTTAGTAAGAGATAAGAACAGTTACTGGCTCCAGGGGATGGTGGTGGAGGTGGGTGGGCAGGGATTGACTGTGGGGGGCATGAGAGAACTTTCTAGAGTGATGGAAATGGTCAATATTTTAAAAGAAGTGTGGGTTATGTGTGTATTTGTCAAAACTCAGTGAACTGTACACTTAAGATCTGTTTGTTTGAATGGATGTAAATTATTCTTCAATAAAATAAAATTAAATGAAAAAATGTCTCTAAGCATATTTACATATTTACAATGTGAATCTATGTTTGTAAACCACTACATCAAGGAATATTAAAAAAACACTGCAAAATGATTTTTATTTTTTGCTACAATCCCAAGGTTTTAGTGATGATGCTCACAATGTGTTGGAAGACCAAAGTTTGGGGAGAGGTTTAAAGCAATGACAATCTGTGTGTGTGTGTGTGTGTGTGTGTGTGTATGTGTGTGTGTTACAGTAAAGGGTGGATTCAGCAGGTCTATGATGTCCAAATTCTACACATTCCAAAGAAAGGCATGGCACCCCCTTCATCAGCTTATGAGAAATAACTTCTAAACTCTTGGACTATCCTGCCTGATAACAGTGTCTTTGTATACCTGAGGCACTGGGCCATGGCAGATGGTTTGTGCTAATGATGTGATTAACGGTGGGGTTCTTGGGTTGGAGACTATGTAACTAAGGTCAGTCATATGGGCACTCCATCCCTATGTAACCAATTCCTAATTTTAAAATTCCTGGACATCAAGGCTTGAGTGAGCTTCCCTGGTTGACAGCATTCTGTACACGTTGTCATACATTGTTCCTGGGAACAATAAGTACTGTCCTATGATCTCACTTGGAGAGGAAAACTGGAAGCTTGTGCCCGGTCTCCCATGAACTCTGCCCTGTGCACTTTTTCCTTTGCTGATTTTAATCTGTATCTCTTCTGAAATAAACTGTAACCATGAGTATAACAGCTTTTCTGATATCTTTGAGTCTTTCTAGTGGATCATTGAACTGAGGATAGTTGGGGACCTCACACATATGCATGTGTGCACACATGCACACGCACACACACACACATGCACACACGATACAAATAAATTGAAATTAAAGAAGCAATAAAAAGATGCAATGCAAATGGGAGCCGTGAGTTTTCATAAAACCCCAGTGATCCTGAACAAGCCATAATTTCAACATCAGGGGTATAATCCTGTGTTGGGTTAGGGGAATGGTCTACAATTTGGTACACTGGCCTCAATCTGAAAAGGTTACAGGTGTCTACCATACAAGGTGCCTAGATGATCACAGCAGGATAGCTACTGTGAATTTGCAGTAAGGGAGACAGCACTTTTCTGAAATATTCCACAAATAGAGAAACAGACATTCACAGCACCCTCCTTGATCCGGCATGGCCTACCCCTCCAGATTCATGGTACCTGACTCTCCCTCTCGTTTTCAATATTATATCCAATAATCTGGGATTTTCTGCCTCAGTCCTATATTTTATCCTTCAGAGCCTACTGTATAAAGTGGAATTATTATTTCTTAGTCTGGTTATGTGTTTTTAACCTCTCTTACTAAAATATGAGCTCAGTAAGGACAAGGAAGAGGTTGCAGGTCCTTATTCTGTCTCTAGCACCTAGTTTAGGCCTGGCATTAATAACAATACTATCTGAAGGGTGAAAGCCTGAACAGTTGAGTTCCTTGAATGCAGCTGCCGCTTTTCAGCTTCAGGGCCTCTGCATATACCATTCCCTCTGTTTGGACCAATCTTCCCTTTCTACTCTTTACTAGACAATTCCTACTTACTCTTTCTTCCTCATCTTTTTTTTTTTTTTGAGTCAGAGTCTCACTCTGTCACCAGGCTGGAGTGCAGTGGTGCAATCTTAGCTCACTGCAACCTCTGCCTCCCAGGTTCAAGCCATACTCCTGCCTCAGCCTCCTGAGTAGCTGGGACTACAGGCACGTGCCACCATGCCCAGCTAATTTTTGTATTTTTAGTACAGACGGGGTTTCACCATGTTGGCCAGGCTAATCTCGATCTTTTGACCTTGTGATCCACCTGCTTTGGCCTCCCAAAGTGCTAGGATTACAGGCGTGAGCCACCATGCCCAGCCTTCTTCCTGATCTTAAACATCCCTCTTGGAAAACCACCCTCAGATTAGGTAGATTAGACACTCTTCTCATACTAGTCTGTATTTGTTTGCTATTGTTACATAACAAATCGCTTCAAATTTAGGGGCTTAAAACACCACTTATTATACTCATAGTTCTGTAGGTCAAAAGTCTGGACAGGCTCACCTGGGTTCTCTGCTTTAGAACCTCTGTAATGGTTTTCTAGGCTGCCTTAACAAAATATCACAAACTGGGTGGCTTAAAACAACAGAAATACATTATTTTGCAATTCTAGAGTCTAGAAATTCAGACTCAAGGTCTTGGCAGAGCCAAGCTTCCTCCAAAGGCTCTAGGGAAGAATGTTCTTTGCCTCTTTCAGCTTTGGTAGCTCCAAGAATTTCTTGGCTTGCAGTAACACATCTCCAGTCTCTGCCTCCATCTTCTCATGGCTGTCTTCCCTCTATGTCTGTGTCTTTACATGGCATTCTTCCTGTGTTTCTGTGTCTGTGTCAAAATTTACCTCATCTGATAAAGACACCAGTCAGAGTCATGCTGGATTAAGGTCTGCCCTAATGATCTCATCTTAACTTGATTGAATCTACAAAGACCCTGTCTCCAAATGATGACACAGTCATAGGTACCAGGTGTTAGGGTTTCAACACAAATATTGGGAGACACAGTTCAATTTTTGCTGGACACAATTCAACCCATAACAGTCTCCCAAGGCTGAACTCAAGGTGTCATAAGACCTGAACTCTTATGTGGAAGCTGTGGTGAAGAATTCATTCCCAAACTCAGTTTGTTAGCAGAGTTTAGTTCTTTGTGGCTCTAGGAATGAGGTCTCTGCCTCCTTGCTGGCTGTCAGCTGGCAGCTGCTCTAAGCTTCTAAAGGCCATCAACATGCTTCATCACATGACCATCCATCCTCAAGCCAGTGTTGGTGCATCAAATCCTTCTCATGCTTGGAGTCTCTCTGACTTTCTCTCAGCTAAAGGCTGGAGAAAATGCTCTTCTTTGAAAGGGATCCTATAATTAGATTAGGACCACTGAGATAATTTCCCTTTTGCCATATAACTTAGCATTATCAAGGGAATGCTATCATATTAACAGGTTCTACTCACACACAAAGCAGAGGGGATTATTTAAGGGCAAGTGTCACTGGGGGCATTCTTGTAATTCTGCCTACCACATCACCCTTGATCTTTTTCACCTTCCCTCAAATGCCTAATTACTTGTTAAATATTTTCTTTCCATGCTATACACTTCATGAGGGTAGAGAATAAATGCATGTTATTCACAGCTGATGTCTTGAGCACCAGGCATGAGGCAGAGTAGGCACCTGAATAAATGAATCAATGGATGGATGGATGAATAGATGGGAGAATGGATGGATTTCTCCTAAATATTCTAACAGACCTATTAGCTTGCTCATTTGATATAGAAACATTAAGAGACAAGATCAGCCAGGCATAGTGGCTCACGCCTATAATTCCAACACTTTGGGAGGCCGAGACAGGTGGATCACTTGAGGTCAGGGGTTCGAGACCAGCCTGGCCAACACGGTTAAAGCCCGTCTCTACTGAAAATACAAAAATTAGCTGGGCATGGTGGCACATGCCTGTAATCCCTGCTACTGGAGAGGCTGAAGTAGGACAATGGCTTGAACCAGGGAGGTGGACGTTGCAGTGAGCCAAGATCGCACCACTGCACTCCAGCCTGGGCGACAGAGTGAGACTCCATCTCAAAAAAAAAAAAATAAATAAAAATAAAAATTAAAAAAATAAAAGAGACAGGTCTTGGCTGATCGGACATTTCAGACAGTGAAATGATGGAAAGAAATGGAGTTTGCAGATTAGGAACCCAGATATCAAGGTCGAGATAATGAACCCAGAACTTTGACTGACAATAGTCAGAAACTTGCAAATGCTTAAGTTCTTCCACGACATGAGAAATGACCTGCCATTCATTCTGCCACTTTGTCTTGGTTTCTCCAAGAATATCTATTATCTTTTCAAAAATTAATAGGTGCAGACAATTGTGTGACAGCTAATGAGAAAACAGAATGTGTGTGTTGTGGCAGCACTAGCTCAGGTGGTACGACTTAAACCAACAGAAATACTTGTGCTGCTAAGATTAAAAACCTATACTAGGCCCTCAGCTAAATTGCTAAATGGATAAACAGCCTCCTTATAAGTACAAAATCCCAAACCTGCTGGAAAAATATATTTTTAGACATACAGTGCTGACATTTCTGATGAAACAATCAGACTTGTAGATTCCAAAGTTAAGCACACTTCCAAAGTTTTTTCTCATTGAGGGCAATACAAATGGTTACTTTACTTATATTTTCCCTTTGGGCGATTCAATGCAGTATGATTTTTAAATGAGTTTTTAAAATATTCTTTTTAAAAAAATGTAAGAAAAGTGGTTGGGGCCAGAGAGCCTGTAGCTAATAGCAGACTTCAAAGAGGGGTAAAGATCAATGTGTATTTCCCGGATTAAAATAGACAGCTGTAGTTTGCAAATTCAAATACATTTTAAGGCCACCTCCTCTTCCTACCTCCCAAAGGCCTAATCCTTTGATTGACAGTTACAGTCCTATCAGAAAAGCAGACTACATTTATTCTGGTGCACCGAAGGAGGTAAGCCTTAATCTCTTTAATCGTCTCATCCATGATGTCTTTGAATAAAGGAAAGCAACTACTATTTCAATTCCTGCTGGTTGCCTTTCCTGGGAATAAACTGATTGGGGATCAGAAGTTCTATCAGTTGCATCTTGCTGGACCTTAGGGGGCTGCAGATTTATAAGTTGCATGACAGCCTAAGTTAACACTGCCCATGTTTTTCTGCCACGGCTCCTGCTCTGATCCTCCATCTGACTTCTCCTCTTTGCAGGCATTACATAATGCGCAAGGGGAAAAACAGCCTGAAATAATCTCACATCAAGAGGATTTGGACAAAAAAAAAAATTCAAATTGATAATCCAAGGCTGAGATTGCCACTGTCATTCAACTATCCTTCTGAAATACTTCTCAGCTTGTGTTTTGGCACCTGTTGCTATAACTTCAAAAAACAAAAAAAAAAGAAAGAAAGAAAAAAAAGAATGTCTTCATAGACACATATCAAAGCACAGCCCAGATATTTGATAGAAAATTAGAGTTAGTGAGTCAGTGATGTTTGTTTGATGTATGAATTTTCAACAGTTATCATCTGCTAAAAATGGAGTCAATTATACTGTTTGTGGCAGCAACAGATTTAATAGCACCTTGAATCTGGAAGTCATGTTTTAGGCTATGGGAATAAATGTAAGCTTTATCATCAGTTGTGAGCGTGTTCCCTCCAATGTTAGAAGTCAGAGAACGTAAGGAGACTGCAGGGGAGCGAACTAATATAAAGAAATCAAGGGTTGCATGCAGTGTCAGGAAATTTAGGGCACCAGAGATTATTAAAATAATCCTTCAGGTTTACACCTGGGGATCCACCCTTACAAACAAAACAAAACAAAAGAAACAAACAAAAAAAACATCCACAGTGGCAAAGAAAATATTTTGAGTAATTTTCTTTATGGTGCTCACAGAACAAGTGAACTATATCACCACTTTTTTAAAAAAGGATAATTCTATAAAGTCTGCAGTTTATTCTTCCATTACGAACTGATGTAATTTGGTGTATTTAAGAAGAATAGCCCAGGGACTGAAATATTTTAATTTGCCTCTAATGAGAGGTTCTTTGCAGTTCTTCTAAGAACACTTGTTTTCTCAAGCTTCCTTCTCCCACATTCTCTCCCACATACACATGCTACAAAACTGTGTATTACAGTCCTGCTTGGTTAAAATATTACGTGTCAGAGATGAAGTCAGCTTTACGTACCACCACACACACACACAGGCACATATATCCAGGGCAAAGCCCCTAACCCTAAATTTGCTTTATTTTGTAAAAGAAAATCACTCTCACACTGGGAAATGGGAAAATTGGCTATGGACACTTGTCATATATGCTTAATAATTTCACAGCCTTTTGTTCCACATTGCTTGTTTAGACATGGCTGTCAACCAGGAAGTTCCATCAGTTTCTAGAAAGTCAGAGAACTCAGTTTATTTTATGGGTGGGAGGGGCACCTTTTCCTTATTAACTTGGAGGTGAACTAGCTTCCCTTGGGTGAATATCCAAGGTCAGATATGTTATTAGGCACTTAATGTCCTTATTTTAGGGGTTCCCAAAGTGTAATCATAAACGGGACCCCAAAGGCTCTCAAAGTGTGGTATGCAAACCAGCAGCTGCAATGCAGCACCTGGGAGCTTGTCAGAAACGCAAATGATCAGGCCTCACCTCAGACCTACTAACTCTGAAACTCCGGGTGTGGAGGTACAGCAAGCCCCCCAGGTGATTCCAATGCATGCTCAAGTTTGAGAACCACTGTCTTCTATCAGGTAAACCTCAGAATACCTTATGAAGTAGGCACTGTTATCTCCATCTCCAATCCCTTGTTGGTGAGGAAAGTGAGGCTCAAAAGGTAAGGCCATTTGTCACATAGATGGGAAATAATGGGGCTGGGATTTAAACTCCAATTGTTCCAGCTTCTAGCCTTAAGCCCTTTCCATGCAACCTTTCATATCATCACTGCTGGCCATAGAAAATAAATTTGAACTTTGAAAACAGCTCTTCACAGCCTTGCCTGAAAGCAAAGCAGCTTCCTATGCATGGAGGTATAATAGTCTTTCCTACGACTACACCTCCAAGTCAAGCTTTCTCTCCTACCCTCAGCCATCATTCATTCTGACAGAGACACAGAATCATACACTTGAGCTGGGAGATTTTAGCAGCACTTAAGGCATCAGGGGAGAAGCCAGGGTGACAATAAGATCTTCAAATTCCTTAACCTCAAAGAATGTAGACTTTGCCAGTCTGTCTATGCACAGGCCATGGACTTATAACTGAAAAACGGGCTGCTGTGCCTGATCCTAAATCCCAATGTGACCTTGGGACATAGCTTTTGCCTTATCCCAAGAATTCTGAGGCAGGTGGTAGAAGATGCAGTGGAGGCAGAAGAGAGTCAGTTTCTGGTGGAACTATTGAGAATTTCTGAGACATAAGGACTTTTGCTTTGGTCATGTATTCAGTTGATCAGACTTATCAAAAAGAGAAAAGAGATCCTCCTAGAAGTTAGGAGAGGGGTTTGTTTCAGTAGGAGATCAGGAGATTATGTTTTCCTGAAAATTGGTGTCATGGTACACATGAAACTAGCACACTCTGAATCAGGTTGATGGACTGTATCAATGTCCATTTCCTGGTTGTGATATTGTATGATAGCTATGCAAGATGTTATTGTTGGGGAAAAATGGGGAAAGGGGACATAGGATCTCTGTCTTATGTCTTACAACTGCATGTAAATGTACATTTATTTCAAAATAAAAGGTTTTTTAGAAGTTGGTGTGATGGTAAGAAGGGCAGAAAGTGGTCTGGGAAAAGTAACTTGTAACCATGCTATTTCGTATCTTTAAATATCATCCTTGATGGGTCTTCAAGTCTCCATAGCTCCTGAGCAACTGAAAGGAAACTCATGACAGAGGGGGCTTTCACACCATTCTTAACCTTTCACGGAAGTCACTGGAACATAATGCTCTTACAGTTTAAGTGACACTCTGAGGGAGGGTCTCCTTGCTCTGGTAATTAGTGGGCAGGTCTAGCACCCATCCTTAGGTTTGGTTGCTAGGTAACATGGTCACTCTGCTATTTAGGTACAGCATCTCCAACCTATTCCTTCATTGAAAGGGGTGGACAGGTTGTGGGGAAAAGATCTTCGTTGGAAGAAAATCTGCTGGTTGCTGCCTTTTTAGCTTTTTTTCCCCTTCTGAGCTGCCAGACGGAATATTTAAAAATATACCTAAGCTGCTGCTGGGAGCCAAGAATTTCACATCAACTGTTAACTGCTTGTTAATGGTTTTGATGGAAGGCTTGATATGAAACACCACATCTCAGTAGATAATTTGATTGCAGACAAGATCAGACAATGTACTGCAGAGGGTGTGTGGGTGCTACTTCTTGATTCCCCCCACCCAGGTGTGTAAAGAAATCTTTCCCATGGCTGGAAATACAATATAATCCCTAACTAGATCTTTCCAAGAAGTCTGAAAATGGGATGTTTCTGTTGGTAGTGAAGTGTGAAAAACAAGTCAGGATGGCCACTTTTCAAGCAAATGTTGTAAAGATGGTTGGGTACTGGGGGACACCTAATATCTTATGGGGGATGAACAAGATGAAAGTGTATTTTCATTGAGAACACTCATTATGCCAAAGACCATCATTTAACCCTAATAACCCCCCCCCATGAGGCACGTACTTTAATACCCATTTCATAGATAACTGAGGATTTGAAAAGTTAATTAATTCGCCCAGGGTCCCAAAGCCAGTGAGGAAGGGGTGAAGTCAGGTTTCAAATTAGGTGTCTTTGGTCTTTAAATTCATACTCCTAGCAGTTATGCTGTGTATGTTCTGCAGATTTTCCAAGCCTAGATTTCTAAGACTCTATGAAGAATCAGGAAACTGATCTTTCAAATAGCTTTGATATACAATCACATACAGTGAGGGGTTTCCAGAGTAGGGAGAACCAGAAGCTCTTAATGAATCAAAACAACCATCTTGTTACAGATGGTCCAGATTAAGCCGTATTTTTTTTTTAAAAAAAAGAGGGAGATTACAGATCTGTACAGTTCACAAGTTGTTGTAAAGAGCTTTGCCTCTCTTTGCCACTTAGTGTAATCATTATAATACCTCTCATGCATACAGTGCTTTAGGGCTTACAAAGCACTTTCACATATATCATTTGATCTTCATAATGATCCTATAAACTCAGTAGAACATTTTACAAATAAGGAAAATGCGGTTCACGGAAGGTAAATAAATTGCCTACAGCACTGTGTCTCAAAAAGAGAACTTCTGTATTTTGGCTAGGACACTGCTTCATTGTGTGGGGCTGTCCTATGCCTTGTGGGGTCGGTAGCAATGGTGGGTTCCCAACAATTAAATACCAAGAGCTCTGCCCAGTCATGATCATTCAACATTTTTCATAATTGTGCCCTCTGGGAGTTAAACCCTCCATTCCCCATGGAGATCTACTGACACATGGTGCAGGTAAGAGAGTTTGGGTGTCACGCTTCTTCTAAGTCGTGGAGCCAGGGCTCCAGATGGCAATTCCAGCACTCTTCCTACCATGGTACTATTTTAAGCTATCAAATGTGCGGTAGCCTAACCAGGGTTGGGGTGGTCTTCACAAAACTGTTCCCATTGTTTCAATCATCAGAGAAATTCTTTTAAAGTAATTGGGCAAAAACGTGAAACTACTGACAAGGAACTGGGCAAATGGCCAATTAGTAACTGAGATAATAGCTTTTGCCATAATGGCTTTAAAAAGAAAAAAACATGTTACCAGAATCTGCACCAAAGGGCAAACAAACACAGAAGAGCCTTGTATAACACAAGGGTTATGCCTAGGTTTATCTTGCACATCAGAACATTTTAATATTCTATTTAATTATATGTTCACAGTTGAGGGCCAAATTTGATGTTATAAGAAGCATACTTATTTAAAAAAAGCACACTTATTTAAATATGCTTTTAATAACATGTAAATATATACCAGCAGATTTTTAAAAATTATCTTCTACTTACTCTGCTTAGGACATATTTTAAATTTCAATTTTGCTTGTGAAGTTGCAAATTGACTGCTTATGGACCCAATTCTACCAATAAATGGGATGCTTACTTTGGTCTACCTGTGTTTTCTCTTTAATAATTTGATTTTGGTTTTCTTTAGTGGACATAAGCGCACTCCATTTCATGACCACTTCCAACTGTATGACATTCAGTTTACCTTACTGTTACCTTACACGGGTAGTCCCTGTACTGAATTTGATGGCCTTGGGGACATGGTTAGTCTAGGGCTAATTATCCAAGAAAAGAAATTTGAGGATTAATAAAAATGGTGGCATCACAACATTTTAGGGACCTGATGACTAATGGTTTAAAAGCGTGCCAGCTTTTCACCTTCTGAGACCTTGGTTTCCAAGCATAAAAAAAAGAGGCTCATGGGGTTACGCCTTTGTATTGGTGGAATCTGCATCTGCAGATTCAACCAACCGTGGATCAAAAATATTTTTAAAAATAAAACATAACAATCAAAAATACAAAATTTAAAAATAGAGTGTAACAACTATATATAGCATTGACGCTGTATTAGGTATTATAAGTAATCTAGAAATAATTTAAATTATATGAGAGGCTATGTGTAGGATACATGCAAATACTATGCCACTTTATATAAGAGATTTGAGCATTTATAGATTTTAGTATCTGTGGAGGGTCCTGGAAGCTATATCCTCCATGGATACCAAGAGATGACTATATTATAATTTCATCTATGTCACAGGTTATTGTGAATATTGTATGAATAAAGGTAAAAACATCTTGATAAAGCTCAACGTGCAGCATTTGCCTATCTATTCATGGTTCCTACCATTTACTAGACACTCTTCCAGGTGTAGTATCAAAGTGCAGCATTCACCCTATCCACCAATGATCTACCATTTACTACTAGACACTCTCTGGGTTCTGAGCCAAGAATAATAAACAGGTCAAGCTTTTGTTGGGCTATTATTGGCTCTCTGGCTTTATATTCAGTGTTAATGAATACTCATTTCTGACAGCCATCACTTTGATACAGAGCCAAAAAATATTTCCTACTAAGAAGAATGCAAAATGGAGACAAGAGAAGTCAGAGGATATGCCGCATTTCCACCTCCTACTTGACTGTAACATTCAGGACCTATCCCTGCCCAACAGCCAACTTGTTGTCAATAAACAGGGGCATCTCTTCTGCTGAGATTTCTTCCCTTTCTTCTGTCTACCACCACCACGTGGGTAAGTGGGTGGGTAGGTAGGTGGGTGGCTGAGTGGGTGATTGGGTTCCATCCCCACTGCCCATGCCATCCTGTGCTTAGCTCTGTGAAGACTCCTATCACCTCATTTTGAAATTGTTCCATTACAGGAGAACACAAGCATCTTCAGGTAATATATGTCTTAGATGGAGGTCTGGCGCCTAGTGGATCTTCACCTCTGAAATCTGTTGAAAGATCCAACTAATGCTCATCTTTGAAAATAATTCTTCCCCTCCTCTAGCCCACAGCAAAGCAAGTAATCAAAGTTGCTTTTCTGGGTTTTGACATTTTTACAAATCAGGATCTTCTTCAACATTAAAGAGAACATTTACCCCCATCTGAGTTAAAAGCTTTCTCCTAGTCCACTTTAATAGCAATCATCTGCTGACAATCTTTTTCCCTCTTGGATACACTTATCAGCCAAATTGGTACACCAAGTGAGAAAAATGCTGAAAATACTTGTGCTGTGTCTTTGTTCTCCTTGTTTTTCCCTAGAAGAATAAATACAAGAAAAGCAAGTTGAGGGGATAATGGCTACAGGTGCTAGAAGCTAAAGTAATTAGAAACCCCACAATACCACTCAGTCATAAACAAAGTCTCCCTACAGAAAATTAGAGCTTTATGGCTAGCTGCACTTAAGAAATCTTTCAATACACGGCCTTTTCAATGATGTTAAAACTATCACACTGACTGATGGGGTGTGCTGGGCCCAGACATTTCTAAGACCCCATATGTTCTGTGTAGACTTGATTAGATTATTCTTACCTTCTCATCAAATTCTGGGCTACAGACACTGTAGGATATTTCTATTATCCAGTCAGTCTTTTTACAAGTGGATATGTAACATCCTCACATATCCTCATGCAAATTGTGGACTTTGCCAACTGTCAGCCATGGAACAATTCCAATCTGCTGGGGAGGATTTATTCCATCATACTCACAAATGCCAAAATTATTCCATTTCCTAGACATAGAGTTATAGACAAATATGTACATTTCAAAGATTATAACCCAGGAAATTTGCTTGATAATAAATCACCACCATTTTAAGGGGAGGAGTGCATGGACCTCTTTAAAGTCCTGGGAAGTCTTAAAACAGACTACTCACTTCTAACCATAGATAAGTATTATAATAGCTAACATCTCTTGTGTACTGTATGCCAGTTGCTGTGTAACACTTTACATATACTTAAATCTCATGAAAACTCTTCAAAGTAAACATTATCTTCATTTTCCAGATGAGGAAATTAATAGAGAGAGAGGTGAAATAACTTTTCCAAAGTCATACAGCTAATAAGTGGCAGAGACACTATCATACCTAGGCAGACCAACTTCAGACACCATGCTTTCATCCCCTGCATGAGGCTGCTTCTGTAACAACAGTTCCATTGTCACAGTCACTGATTAGGGAATCAGGATGATGGGTTTGTCCTCTGGAATGAGCATTGAAACCTGGACTGCTGGCATGGTTCCATTACCAAATTACTGTGAGTTCTCGGCTAAATCACTTAATCTCTCTTAACCTTCAGGATCTCATTTGATTCAGTATAAGGAAACACGGGTATTTGTAAAAATTAAATAGAGTCACAGATGTAGTATTTTAGAATGTAAATTCCATCAGTATATGCTCTACAGTATCCTAAATACCTAAAACTATAGTAGGAAGTGCTAAAAAATATTTGCTGAATAAATGAGTGATCCAACAAAGGAAAAATCACTACATAAAAAGCAGTAAATTCAGCAAAACCATTGCACAGCTGATCTGAATTGACCACTTACACGGTGCTATAAGACTAAATCTTTGTATGAAACTGTAGTACCACACCCCGCAGTGTATTTGAATTCCTGTTCATTTGGAATAGATGAGAAAACAGGGATACAGACTAGTTAAGAGTCTTGACCAAGATCTCTTGGCTAACAAGTATCAAAGCTAATTTTTGAACCCAGGTTCCCTCTGGTCAAGATGCTAGGCAGACAAAGATAAATTATGCAACTGTCTCTTTCCTTAAGAAGCTTACATTTCATTGTTGATAGGTAAGCATGCATGGAAATAACAAACTGAGACCTATTGGGTTAAGAGTTATAAAAGAAAAACAGAACCAACACAGGAGGGTGAGAGTCATTCTGAATGGGTTTGTCAGGGCTGGTGTTTCTAAATTTTGGCTGCATTTTAGAATCATTGGGGCTTGGTACTACTAGTTTTAAAAATACTCCAGGTGATCCTATTGTACAGTTAAGGTTGAGAGCCACCAATCCATGCAAATCTCTTTGAGAAGTGTTTATGTTAAGCTTTAAGGGATAAAGTGGCATTATGATCTCAGAGGAATAGCGAGTTTAAAGGAATTGCCCCAAGGCCACACAGAATAATAATGTCAAAGTTAAAATAGAATCCAGAAATATTATGCCTAGATCTTAGGGAACATTTGTGAGATAAAGACACTACCACTGCATTAGACAGCATAAAACGTGACCAGGAAGGTAGTTTCATTCCACCAGAGGACATTGTAGAGAATACATTTGACCTGTGGAGCAGTTTTCACCTGGCACCATAAATTTCAGCTTGACACACACTTCTTACCAATAAGACTAAGAAACGGAGAGCAGAGAAGAATCTATTTAACGCTGCCTCTCCTCACATCGCTCATCATCAGCGTCTGATGTGAAAACACAAAGCTTTGCTTAGTCCATATCTATAGATCCTAAATGTAAGAAGACAAGCTGCTGCCGCTGAGGCGTTGCCTCGCGTGATGGATGAAGCCAACTATTGCAACTGCTGAAAAATCTCCCAGTCTCGCAGTCATAAAACTAAAAGGCAGAGAAGAAGGGGGCCATCTGCTTCATGCTGGCTACAGATTTAGCTCCACTTGGATGGAATGAAGAACCCCTCCACTCCTTTAGAAAAACAACAACAACCAACAACTTCTTGTTCATTTTTGGAGGAATTGCCTCCTGTAGGTATGGAGTGTTTTAAACACAGTTGTATGTCTGAAATTAGGAAAGGGTAAGAAAGCCACAAGTTCTCTTTTAATGACTCTTTTTTTGGCCCCAGTTCTCTTTTAATGACTGGTTTTAGGGAAAGTCCAGTCCACTTGTCTAGACTGGGAGAATATACAGCACATAATTTTCTACTATTCTTTGATTGATTGATTTGAGACAAGATTTTTCTCTATTGTCCAGGCTGGATTACAGTGGCATGATCATAGCTTACTGCAGCCTCAACCTCCCCAGGATCCTCCAACCTTAGCCTCTTGAATAGTTGGGACAACAGGCACACAGCAACATGCCTGGCTAACTTATTTTTTAAAAAATTTTTAATAGAGATGAGGTCTACGTTGCCCAGGCTGGTCTTGAATTCCTGGCCTCAAGCGATCGTCCTGCCTCAGCCTCCCAAAGTGCTAGGATTACTTAACCCTAGCACTTTGGGAGGCTGAGGAGGGAGGAGGATGAGGCTGAGGCACGGACAGCTTATTCTTAGATTTTTAACAAATGATAGTTTCAACTCTTATAGCTACTGGTACCGTTTAATACTATTTTATCCCGGAGGAGACATTCATTATCAATGTTCTGGGGTTTACACTGGTATAATATATAATGGGATCTTAACTGATATGAAAGAACAAGAGTTTTCAAATTGGGTTTCTGTAGAGCACTGTAGTGCTTTCAAATCCTCCATCAGGGGGCATAAGGGAGACAGAGAGAAGCTGGTGCTGAACCTGGGCTCACTGCTCTCCCTCCACACTCCTTGCCCCCAGACAGAGTGTCTCCATCTTTATCTGTTTATCTACTGGGGTTTTGTACAAGATTGTTTTTGAGAAAACTATTTTGGTTACTAAAAAATACTAATTGGGAAAATTCAAATTATAAACCATGTGTATAGTACAATCTCATTTTTCAAAATAGGTACACATACATGTGCATTTATAACACACAGAAAAAGGGGAACTAGAAATATGTGCACCAAATGATCTCTTCCCGATGTGATTATAATGATTCATATTTTTGCTGTTTTGCTTATTTGTATTTTGTAAGTTCTCTGTCATGGGTTTTTGTAAGAAAAAGAAAATCATGTGTATCACTAAAAGTCATGTTTTCAACAAATGTGGACCTTTGAGAACTCCTCAGTGAAGTAAAGGTGTGGTGCTGTTCAGACCCCATACAACATGAAGAGGTACTCTTCTAGACATGTCAGTTGAGGATAATACCCTACTTCAGGCCTGGAAGCACCTGCTTTGGGGCACCTCCAAGCTTACATTTCCATAAGTGGGACAAGCTGGTGGCTTTCAATTGGCCCCATCTACCATCCCTAGAATGACTGACCATCATTTCCATCTAGATGGGGAACTCTTCACTGCTTATAGGAAATTAGAACTAATCCAGATCCTTGGTCCTCTGAGTTCCTCTAAATCAAGTGGGTACTAGCCCTTCATCAGTGATAAACTGAGGCAAGAACATAGTGGTAAGGGCATCAACTCTGGATTTAGACATTTGTCAGACAGAGCCTTACCCTAACTAGCTGAACCATGGGTAAGTCACTTGCTCTCTCCACACCTTACCTTCCTCATCAGAAACATCAAGGTCATGATATTACTGTACAGAGTTCCTGTGAGGCTTAGATACAACGTTCCTACGTATGTCTGCTAACATGTGATGGACGTAGTCCAGCCTCACCAAGTATTCAGTAGTATAAGTATTATTATCATTATCAAATTTTATTTGCTCCTCCTGTCTGTCTGCTTTCTCTAGAAGCATCAGAATTGTATTTAATTCTAGGTCCAGCCAAGTGAACAGGATGATCTAATGGTATAGTAAAGGGCTTACTTGGCATTTGGGAAAACTAAGGCAAGAAACTGTAATGTTCTCCCAATTACAATTCTTACACAAATATGCATTGGTAACAGTGAGTAGTATCATAATCTGGCCTGTTATCAGAGTTCAAATATTGAATTTTACTTCCATTTCCCATGGGTTTGGAAGATGGGATAACATTTAAAGGAGCAGATACATTGTTTGGAATATAAAGTATAAGAAAATAGACTTTAATATAATTTAAATGGAAACTTTTCTAAATCTTTGCAAAATATAAATTCACTTTATGAGGAAACTGTCCCAGTAATAGCTTTTGAATTGGAAAAATGTAAATTAGATCACTTTTTTTAGTTTCATGCAAATAAATGAAGATGTATAAGATAAAATTACCTTTTCCCATTAAGTACTATCTCAAAATAAAAAATAAAGAACTGATATTGCAGGCTACCTTGCAGCAAATTAAAACAATCAGGGAACAACAGGGAGATTGGTGGGTTAAATCCAGAAAATTCTTGTAAAATGCCACACTTCAGTCAAATTATCAAAAAACCTATTTTCATCCAGGTATTCATACAATCTTCAAATTCAATTCTCTTTCACGATGTGTCTGCAAAATGATACTCAAACACATTCCTCTTGTTATTTTTCATAATTGAGCCTGTGATTGGGTGTGCTTAGCTCTTTTATGAGAAAACATGGGGCGTTGTAAATTAAACATCAGTTCCCTTTATCATCATGTGTATACACCTTGTAATCATGAATTATGCAGGCCAGTACTGGCTGTCTTATTGTGAGAGAGAGAGCAGCTACATGAACCTCAAAGAGGGAACGTGGCAAATCATAGAAGGGGCAAAAATTGAGCTGCGTAGTATTGCCAGGAGAAAGTGTCAGACATTCTCCTGTATACTGTGATGTTTCTTAAGATATACTCACAACATTTCAGGGAAACACAGCTTCCCTATTCTGAGCCTAGACTTGACAATGCCCAGCAGAATTGAAAGAGAAAGCAGATACTGAAACTGTTTACATGAAATTATTTTTGAAAAATATTTTTGTTACTGGGGGAGTCCAACTCATTAGATGACTTCATCTAAAGCTAATGCAGCTCCCTTCTCTTTTTCTCTTCGTGCTTCTCCTTCCCTTATTTATCTAAAACTGCATGTGTTTAGGTGTATTGCCCAAGTGAGATGTATTGATCAAATGACTGAATCACTACAGTTCTGTTGAGCACCCTCTGGTTAATCCAGTGTTTCCTAACCTTGGATGTGCACGTTGAAATCACCTGGGAAAAATGCTAACCCTTACTGATGCCTGGGCTTTCAGAGCCCCTGAGTGAATCCGACATGCAGCCAAGGTTGAGACTCACTGGTCTAATATGAACTTTGAAGAGAAATAAGGCATTTCTCTTGTTCTCAAGGAAATTATTATCATACTAATCCAGAACCACATAAACAAAAACCTAAGCTAAAATATTCCTGGAACCATTTCTGCCTTCCTTCTATTCTAAGCCAGAAAAAGAGGCAACCAAGACAGTGTCCTGTCCTCCAGTAGCACTTGGTCTGGTGAGGACACAGGCAATAAAAATAAGATAGGGAGAAAAATATGCACTAGATGCAAAAGGACCACAAAAGGAAGGCTCCTTGGCCAGCCAGGATGCAAGTTAAGGGAAAAGTGCTCATAAGGAGGTAACGTGAGACGGAAATTTTCAAGGTTGAGTTGAAGTTAACCTGTGTGTGTGTGTGTGTGTGTGTGTGTGTGTGTGTGTGTGTGTGTGTGTGTGTGTCTGTACAAAAGCATAAAGGTGAGGAAGCATGTGCATCTCTTGAGCCACAGGTTAATCAATGCGGCTGTAGTAAAAGGTGTCTTTGGAAGCTAAGCTGGAGAAGCTAGATTCAGGTTATTTTAAAAGTATCCTGTACCATGCCTGGGAGGTGAAGCTTCATCCTGAAGGCTGTGGAGAAGCTTCTGAAGAATTTTAAAACAGTAAGATTTGGGCTTTGAGACCAATCCTGGAATTTTCCTTTCCCCCATCCCCCGTTGTCATCAGAAAAGTGACTGGAATCTTTTGATAAAAGAAAGAATCAGTAACACATTCCTCTCTGCCAGGATGTCTATAGTAATTAATTTTTCTGGAAGCTAGCTCCCTCAGCCCATCTTTCTACCGATATAGATGCCTTGCTTGCTCAGCCTGAATTTATTCAATATTTTTGTAGGTAACTCTTCCCAATGAAGGGAGAGGCTTCACACATTTTCTTAGTGACTGAAAGACATTAAAGCTCCTCTTGCAGGTAATAATAGTAATAATATGTTAATAAATATAAGTTAATATTGATAACTTCTATCACATTCTATGTGCCAAGGAATTAACATACACTTAATCCTTACACTAAATTTCATTAAGGTGATGTTTGTATTCCCATTTTACATAAGGAAACTGAAGCTCAGTGAAGTCAAGTAACTTCCCCAAAATCGCACAGGTTGTATGTGACTGAGCTGTGATGAAAGCTCCTATCTGACTGCAAAGTTAGGGCTCTTTCATCTTACACTGCTCAGTTCCCCAACCCACATGGAGAACACCCTTTGCTCCCACTGACCTCACAGGATGGGTTAAGTTGAGAGAACTACAGCATCAGCAATGTGCCAGGGCACTTAATAGCCCTACGAAAGTCAGTCCAAAAAAGAAAGATAGAGAAATAGCTGTGGACTGGGCACCTCTTCCAGAAGCAATGGTGAACGGCCCCTGATTCATGGCTGGGGCTGCTCAGTGTTCCTCCCTCTTTCTACAGCTGTTTCCTTTTGATACAGTGCTTCCCTATGTCATGTTTCACAATGAATTATCTGGTGACCCTGTGCCAGTATATGAAGATATTGCCAAGCAATAGATATCAACATGAGAAGGTCACAGCACAGCCTATCATAGAACAAAGAGTATAAACTTTAAGTCAATAAAGATTTAAATCTCCGTTGCACCACTTACTAACTGAGTTGACTTGGGGTAAAAGATTTACCCATTCCGATTGTTTCTTCTTCTGTAAAAATGAAGGAAAATTGTAACTATGAGACATAATGCATGCAAGTCCAAGTACTGCCACACAATGAGCCCTCAACAAATATAGAATTTCCTTCTTCTAATGTGATTAAAGATGGATTAATTAAGCATTAGTGAAACAGCCCTCAAAATGCACATGCTGACAGAGGGAATTGGCTTTACATGAATGGGTTAGCTTTTAGGAAAACAAATGTCATTCTCTGATACAGGCAAGAAATCCATCCATATGCTCTTCAAGTGTGCCATCAGGAGTGAATTCTGAGATCTCTACATGAGATCTCTGCATGTGTCCCTACTGGAAAAGATGTGGCTACTTGTGAGGCACCCCCAAGATCAGCCCAGGGGCTGGTTTCATTCGGCGCGTATATTACTGACCTAATGAATGGGTAATGGCATGATGAGGCTTGGAGATAGCTCAGAAATGCATGTGTCTGCTGATTTGACAGGTGGGCTATACAATTGAAAGTGTTATGGAGAGACAACACTGGATTTATAGAAGGTAACTTTAGAAGTCAAAGTCAGGAGGCAGGAGGGAATGAGTATAAGCCATATGATATTCTCAAGGTCAAGGAGCTCTAAGACAGAGGTAGGAAAACCTAGTGTTGAGGTCATTTAGCTGGAGTTCTCAAAGGATTCTTATGTAGTTTTTAGGGAATCTGTGAAATCCCTAACACTGTGTGAAACAGTATGTGGGTATGTGTGGTTTTGGGGCAGAAACTCTACTTCTCTAGATTTTCAAAAGGGTTAAGAACGCAGACTCCAAATTCAAATCCTGACTTTGCTAATTTCTAACTGTGTAATTGTTAGTTTGTAACCTCTCTGGAAAAAATAATAAAATGTATTCCATATGACTGTAATGATAAATGAGTTAATATTTCTAGGGCACTTAGAAAAGTACCTGAGATGTAGTCAGTGTTTATTAATAATCACTATAATCTTGAATATAGAAGGAATTTCTTAGGTCCCAGATTACTGGATGCTGGACAAATCTTGCCCTGAAATTAATGAGCAAGTCATTTGAGGAATCTGAGCATCAGATGTCCAATATATAAAATGAAATGCCTCCCAGCTCAAATACATTGGAACACTGCTTTGCTCCAGGCTCTGGGCAGTCCTTCTAAAGATAAAGGTGAATAAGAGAATGTTCTTTCCCTGAAGGAACTCATGGCCTGGGTCAGGCAGATAAGTGTAAAATAAACACAGATAATTATAATTAACTGGCAAGTCCCATGACAGATTTATTCAGAGGATTATGGGGATACAGATGAAGATGCTTATTCAGTTGTGGGGACGATGACCTTCAACATTTGTCCAGAAAAGCTTTGCTTTAAGTTGTATTTCTGGGGGAGGAAGTGGTCAGGGACTTTTTTGTTGTTGGTTTTTTGAGACAGAGTCTCGCTCGGTCACCCAGTTTGGAGTGCAGTGGCACCATCTCAGCTCACTGCAACCTCTGCCTCCCTGGTTTAAGAGATTATCCTGCCTCAGGAGAGTAGCTGGGACTACAGATGCAAGCCACCACGCCCGGCTTTTTTTTGTAATTTTAGTAGAAACGGGGTTTCACCATGTGGGCCAGGCTGGTCTTGAACTCCATGGTCAGGGACTTTCAAGCAGAAAGTATATGCAAAGGCCAAGAGACGTGAAACACCCCTGTAAGTGTGAAGGGCCATAGTGGATCCTTGTCACTGGAGTTCAGAATATGGGATAAGGAGTGGTGAGAAGTGAGCAGTAGGTTGAGGCTAGACCACGAAGGGCCTGAATGCCTTGGTGAGGAGCTAAGATTCACCTGTAGGGTTTACATAAAGGAATGAATCTGGCAGGGAGTGTGAAGAATGGGTTGGCAAAGGCCAGGATGGGACGGAAGGAAACTAATTGAGTGAGATCTGTGAAGTCGACAAATAAAGGATGGAAAATGGCAAGAACTAGGGCCAAAGCATCAACTGGATTCATGGCTCGGGGTTCATTCCAAGAAGGAAGGCAGATGCATCAAACAGTTAAGAGATAAACATGGAATGACTTGGTGATTGATTACACATGAGATGAGAGGGAGACACGTTCAAATAGAATTGCTGAGATTTCTAGCTTGGGTGACCAGATGCATGGTGATTTCACCATCTGGGAGGGAGAGCTGAAGTGTATGTTTAAGGGATGGGCAGGGAATGATGAGCTCAGTCAGGGACATACTGAGTTGAATTAAATTGAGTAAGACATATTGAGTGAATCCAGAATAGGTCTCTAACAAACATTAAATTTGATAATGTTCATGGACTGCTTCATAAACTATAAAAAAGCTAATTATCTTCATTATTATTGCCATTAGCTTACAGTATGTGCCTCACAAGTTCTTATTTAACCTGTCTCACCCTTAAATTTTCCATCCACTTCAATGGGGATAATAATCACTTTCCAATTCTAATTCATAAGGATGCATGGGTATAAAATGAAATTGTCTATGAAACACCACATTCTTTCTGGGAAAGATATACAAATCCAACATCATACTATTAAATGGCATTAAATTCAAAGAGATGAGACAGTTTACAACAATGATTTACACAATGCTTAATAATGAGAAGACAATTATAGCTCTGAAATACATGGTTTAACACAAGAACCAGATCACCATGATACTTTTAATCATATAAATGGAAAACTTAGTTTTTTGAACTGACATATGCCTATTTTTGAGGACTCTTTTCCAGAAGACAAAATGTTGTGTATATTTTTGTATGTGTATACTTTTTTATATATGTATATATAAAAAAGTGTGTGTGTTTGGGCTGAAAATTGTGAAATCTTTCATATGTACAGATGGGAAATAAACAATTTAGTCAAAAGCCTGAGTCCCTGGAGTTCGTTGCTATAATAAAGTTGAGGCAGTAATACTTCTTGTAAAATGTTTTCACACTTTAATATAAACCCTTGATATCCTGGAGCAGCAGAACTGTCTCATAGGAAATAATCAAAAATCATAATTAAGCACTGACAATTATTCAAAGTATTTGGAGAAATCCATTTGGGTCCCAAATGATACAGATTCTTGTTTGCATATCTAATTTTTTGAATTACTGCTAATTTCTTGTGATATACTGATTAGGAAACCACAATAGAAACAGTTAGTTGGAATCCTGTCTTATCATACTAATAATCTTGGCGCCTCCAAAAATCAGACAGTTCTTGTATTCATTCATCTAAAAGTCCATTTTTGTTAGAGTAAATGGGACCTCATTTACTCCATTCCCCATTTCCAGGCAGAGATTCCTAAATTTCTCCCTGTAACACGTTTTATTCTTTAACAGTCCTCATCATTGGCAAATATGTCCTCTGAGTCTCATCTAAATCCATTGTTAGGCACCAACCAGAGCTAGAAATGTTGAGAGAAAAATTACTGACTAGTAAGTAAGAGAAGAAAACTCTTTAGTCTAAAACAAACAAAAGAAGTCACTAGGCCAGATTCTCACTGTATATTCCTCACGGAGATATGTGCAGACGACGTGTGCACATTCGCACAGTGCATGGGCCTTTTCCCCTTAGAGAGGGAAAAATTCTTTACTATCAGGTACTTATTTTGGCACTTGGGTCTGCAAAATACAAAGTATTTCATATTAAGTCTGGGCATGATGGCTCACGTCTGTAATCCCAGCATTTTGGGAGGCTAAGGTGGGTGGATCATTTGAAGCCAGGAGTTCAAGACCAGTCTGGACAACATGGCAAAAGCTTGTCTCTACAGAAAAATACAAAAATTAGCTGGGCGTGGTGGCACGTGCCTTTAGTCCCAGCCGCTCAGGAGGGTGAGGCAGGAAGAGGTCAACGCTGCAGCGAGCCCTGATGGCACCACTGCACTTCAGCCTGGGTGACAAAGTGAGATCCTGTCTCAAAAATACATATTTCATATCAAGAGGGAATAAGATGGAAAATGCTATGGCCACATGACATCCCCCTGTAATATTGGTACCTCCCTAAGAAGGCACCTTGGAACTATGTCTGCCAACTACAATTCTCTTTGCCAAATTTGCCAATATATTATTTCCCTCTGGCTTGTGGTTCTCTCTCGCTAAAAAATGAGGGTTAAAAAGATTTTCTTCAAGTGAAAGCTATTGTTCACATACTGAAAGTGTTTCCATGACAGTTCTATTTGTGGATCTTAGATACGAATGTAGATTTAGCAACATACATCCTCAAACTAAAAGTAAACATTAAAAAATATTGAAACCACATCTAAGCAGCAAATAATTCTATTTGAAATAAACCAAGATATTTGGGAAGTTTTATACAGAAGACAAATCTACATGGACTTCATTCATTATGGGTCAAGAGGGTAGAGTGCTCATGTATCCATTTGGCAAGAACAAGAACACTAAACAGTTACCAGTGCCAGCGCTTTACATATATTATCTCATCTAATTTTCAGAAGAACCCAGTGGGGTAGGTGCTATCATCCCTGTTTTTCAGATGAGGAAACTTAGGTAAAGGGAAGTTAAGTAACTCATCCAAAGTCACATAGATGATAAATGGTAGGGAATGGATTGGAACCCAAGTTGTCAAGTTCCAGAATCTGTACCCCTAACCACTATGGAGTGAGGATTTTCTTCAGTAATCTGTCCAATATGCAGCCAATCAAGATAATCTTGTTTTCAATTTCACAGCAAGACTATGTGTTTAATTTTCTACATGACTGCCTCAATTATCAATTTAATCATCATATTAACAATAATGATAATCAAAGTGTTTATATTGCATGTCAGTGATGTGCCTTGCACTATAATAGGCACATTGCCTAGATCATCTCATTTAGCTGAATCCTTTAAAAATACCATGAAGGCAGAAATTTGCAGAGAGAAGAATTGAGGCAGAGAGGAAGTTTTATTGTCTTTCCTAAAGTCAAATACAAGGTGATAGAGAGCCAGAATCCGGGCTTTATGACCTATGCCCTCTGATTAGAATGCACTGCCCCTATCTCACTCTCTAGACATACAGAATGATGCTTCAAATTATGATAAAAGTTTTATACTCATTTTCATGATATACATGATTAATGGTACCTGTGCAAACATATCTGTACTGCGTAACCAAGGTTTTCCCTGAAGGTTCACAGACGTAAACCCGAACATAATTGAGAGTTCATTTTCTTTCCAGTCTCTGGAAAGCATGCTATTTTGTAAAGCACATAACAAATATGTTTAAAATAAAAATGATGATTCATTATCAAATTTAGTGATACTATCAAGCTCTGGTATAATGTTTTTTTCATCTATGTTTCACTGGATAATTAATTTCCAATTTTTTTTCCTGACCTGTGAAAACATTAACAGGTAATTTTATGAAGAATGATCTTCCCTATGACAGAAATGATGCAGTTTAAAGTCAAAACAATCTTCCAAATACTGTAGGCAAATATTCAAACATTTCAGTGACGGTTAATAACATTAAACAGAAAACAAGATTTAATGATATTTTCTTATTCTTTGTTTATAACTAAAGCCACAAGTATTTCTGCATTATTAGTGAAGTTACTAAATATTGAAGATTCAAGGCTATGAAACAGAAATATCTGAGATTTCTATTTTAAAGACAATTATCTCATGTGTTTTTGTAATAGAAATATAACTGAATTACAAAATACCCCAAAATAATAGTGATATATACAAGATGGCAGTTGGGGTGTATGTGTGTGTCTGTATATCTATGTGTGTACACATGAAAACTAAAGCTGGAGGAAAGCAGCATAATGTTGGACTCAACCTCATCTGGGTGCCAAGTTACTTCCTATATGTTGCTCCATTTTCAAAACAAAACTCCTGCTTTATAGTACAAGACAGCCACTGAAGCTCCAGCCAGTCAGTCCTGCTTTCCAGCCAGCTAGAAGGAGGAAGGAGGGAGAGGCCACTTCCTTAAATGACATTTCCTGGAAGTCACTCAGATACTTCTGCTTTATCCCACCGACCAGAACCTAGTCCCAATGCAATATCTAACTACAAGAGCAGGACTGGGAAGTTTTGCCAGCTTAAAAAAAAAAATCAGCAAAAAGAAGAGGACAATGAATCATTAGAAAGCAATTAAAAGACTACCAGGGCTTAAAAATGTAAAAAGATCAATACTTTTCCTTTAAAATGAGACATTACCCTAAGGCTCTGTAGGTATCCTTACCCCAAAATCTAGTCCCTTGGCAAGTATATAAAATCTAAAACCTTAATTCAAATTGCATAACCCAGAACTAAAGATAGGCTTTTCTATAGAGGAGTGATTATTATTGTTATGCTGTTTAAAAATGGTCTTTTGTTGAGCCTCTACCACCAATGTCTAGGAAAGGATGGGGGGAAAAGCAGAGACAAATCACAGTTGTAAGGTAAGACCTCTTCTGGTGAAGTTTACGGGCATCAACATCTCCCATCAGCACAAACTAGTTCATTTAGTTTACAACATCGAGCTGACAAACAGCAGAAATCTTAGACTGGACTAAACTCTAAGGGAAGGGGAAATGGGAAACAGTAAAACCATCTGGATGAGAACAAGAATTCGGGCTGAAATAAACAACCAAAGGAAAATCTGAGGTTGACACACCTACTTTTTGACATAATTGCCTGTTCCCATGGCTTAGCTCACATTTTTTCATGTTGAACTCACATGTACATTCTCCTGTTCTTTCTTCCTTTCCTTTTATACTTTACTGAGGAGCAAACCACCACTCCCCAACCCTCATGAATGCCTGTGAAAGCCAAGGACACACAACATCCAAGCTTGGTGAGGAACAACAAATAATCTAAGCGTGAATGCAAATTTAAGCATAGGTATCAGGGTCCATAGTTATCATGACCCGTGAACTATTTGAAGACCAAAACTAGAGACTTAAAGATCTCAGTGGAGTAGATTATTCAACACACTAATGCGATTGGGAAAATCGATTCTTAGTGTAATGTGTAAACTAGAGAAAGCAGTCACTACTTTTTTAATGATGAGACAAAGTGACAGGCCCATTTTCACACAAAGTTGTGGTCAAACTCTGGCTAAGCTAATTAGGGTTCTTGGTTCCAAACAAGAGAAACTAATTCTGGTTAATTAAACAGGAAAAGGAGCTTGTTGAAAAAATATTGGCTAGACCACAGGGTCTTCAAGAAGGCAGAAAGGTTTGGAAAGCAGCCAGGAACCAAAGCTAGGCTGAGAAAAGAGCCATATTATACCTAGAAACAGTCATGGAAACTCATCATCATAGGGTGGTACTTTTAGCTCTACCTTTAGCTCCACTGGACACAGGATGCTATCACTGTGGGTGGAATAAGTTCTAAGTGGTTTCTGCTCCTTTGTTTCAACTATTCCACACTTTTCATCTCAGAAGGAAATATCTGTCAGGTTGGCCAATCTTAGGTCAGATTTTCAGGCTCTGTCAGAGTCTGAGAGAACAAGAACTTGGCTTCTTGAGCTTCTGTATTGGGAGATCGAGCTGCATATCCCAAGGCTCACATCATCACGATTTTCCCCAGATAGAAGTGTTAAGGTGTTGAACAGCCAAAAATGGAGCCCTTCACATAGAATCTACCACTTACCAGATGCGTGATTTGAACAAGTTACTTTAACTCTGTGTCTCAGTTCCACTACCTCTAAAAAGGGGATAATACGTCTCTCATTAGGTCATTTTGAAGATGAAATAAGATTATATGAAGTTATGAGGTCCACAGCAAGTATTCAATATATTGGCCTAAAGTGCAGTTGTGAAGAAGAGCCTTTATCATAATTATAGAGGGGATGTGGAGGACTTGGATTAAATTCCAAATTCCGTTTATTCTCTGTTGCCCTGAAGGTTTTGGCATGTGATTTGTTGATATGTCCCTTAAATTTCTTTTAATCTATCAGTTTATCTTTCTGTTCCTCTCCCACCTCCCACTATCATCTATCTCTTCCTGTGATATTGTTATTGTTGAAGAAACCTGGTATTTTATTTTGAACAATTTCCGATAGCCCAGATTTTATTGATTTCTTCCCCATTTGACATGTGGCATGCTTCTCTCCCTGTATTTCCTGTGCTTTGATAGTTATATCTAGATGAGTGATATGGTTTCACTGTGTCCCCACCTAAATCTGATGTTGAATTGTAATCCCTAACATTGAAGGAGGGACCTGGTGGGAGGTGATTGGATTATGGGGGTGGATTTCCCCCTTCCTGTTCTCACAATAGTGAGTTCTCACAAGATCTGGTTGTTTGAAAGTGTGTATCATTTCTCCCTTTGCTCTCTCTCTCTCTCTCTCTCCTGCCACCATGTGAAGACATTTTTGCTTCCCATTCTACCTTCCACCATGATTGTAAGTTTCCTGCAGCCTCCCCAGCCTTGCCTCCTGTACAACCCATGGAACTGTGAGTCAATTCAGCCACTTTTTAAAATAAATTATCCAGTCTCAGGTAGTTATTTATAGCAGTGTGAGAACGGACTAATACAATAAGTGATCAGATTCAGGTTCAATTTTCTGGGAAGACTACTCCATAAGCAATGTGTTGTGCTTCCACGTGTAATGTATAAATGTACAATGTTTAGTTATTTCTCTTGTTATGATGTAACTGATTATAATCATTGCCTAGATCTATTCATTCTTTAGGGCTTGCAAATGGTAATATTCCAATTCTGTCATTCCTTCTTCATGTGTTACTTGAAGTGCTCTTACAAGGAGAAACTTCTTATCTGGTTGGTCTGAAGTACAGTCATGAGGAAATATATGACAAATGCTTGACTCTTTCCCGTGATTAATCAATTTACAAAATATGTTGGTTTTCTATCATCCTCCAAAAGTGACCAAATATTGGGTCTTGTTTGTTTTTTGGTGTTTTTTTGTTTTGTTTTTTTGTTTTTTTGAGACGGAGTCTAGCTCTGTCGCCTAGGAGTGCAGTGGCACGATCTCGGTTCATTGCAACTTCCACCTCCCGAGTTCAAGCAATTCTTTTGCTTCAGCCTCCACAGTAGCTGGTATTACAGGTGACTGCCACCACGCCTCTACTAAAAATTTTTGTATTTTTAGTAGAGACAGGGTTTCGCCATGTTGGTCAGGCTATTCTCAAACTCCTGAACTCAAGTGATCCACTCGCCTCGGCCTCCCAAAGTGCTGGGATTACAGGCATAAGCCACTCGCCCGGCTGGAGGTGGGTCTTTTAGTTAGTATTAAAAACATTTGGATTTGAATATATTTTATGTGTTTTAAACCACTTTAGTCATTATCCTGACTAATGCTCAAACTTTCTGTCTTTTCTTTGGGCAGTGAGAGCCTTTTCTAGTAGCCTCCTAAGTCCTTTTGACAGGTCGTTAGTAGCTTTTGATAACTTTCTTAATTTTTTGACTTTTTTCTTATCAACCTGAGAGAATAAACTTTGCTTTTTGACATGCCAAAATGTTCCTACCCACCACCTCCAGTTACAAAATCCCATCAGCATTTTCTTTGAGATTACTTTTGCATCCGTCTCTTCTTTCATTTTCCTTTGCCTGGAGTCAAGTTCAATTCATAATGGCCCCATCATGAGACTGTTAACAGTTCCTCCTTTACTTGGTCCCCTTTTAAAAATCTTTTCTCCTTAGTCACACCAGAGAGACTTATCCAGAAAAGAAAAAAAAAAAATCTGGCCCAGCTGGTCCCCAGTTTACTCTGAATTTCCTGACACCTGTCTCTACCTTCATGACTTTGTTGAAGATGATACATAATTTCCACTTCTGAAAATTCCAGGAACATTATCAGGCCTCAGTTCAAAAGCCACCTCCCTCCAGGAGTTTTACAGGCCATGAACCACCTTTTTTTGTTTTTCTTCTGACATTTTTCCCTCAATACTTCATATCTGAGTTATTTGTTTACATGTCGATGTAGCATTGAATGAATAACTACAAACATAAAATAACTCAGATCAGAGATATGTTACTGTTATTTTCAATATTCAATTACTCCTTTATTTTAAAAAACGTTTAAAAGATACTCGACTAATAACATTTTCTGGCACGTGTTTCCCAATTCTCTAGTGAGATGTAAATGAACTACAGCCCCTAGAAAGCCCATCTAAGCAGTGGCTGAAATGCTTTATCTTGCACTTGACATATTAATTTTACACAAAGGAAATGAGCTCAATTCCTAAATGAACAGTAGGAAAAACGGGAAAATATCACTGTGATCAATGCCACTTTAATCATGTCTTTCTGGAAGCAGAAGAAAATAAAAAGAAAGAACTTCCAGAAAATAAAATACAATTCTACAAGGTCAAGTCAGAATGAGTTCTATCATATTTAATCACATTGTTTTCAGTCTTTATGGCCTATGGTCAAGAATATAGTGATATTCTTGTGAGAAACCATCTAGGGCCAGGTGTGGTGGCTCACACCTGTAATCCCAGCACTTTTGGAGGCTGAGGTGGATGGGTCACCTGAGGTCAGGAGTTCAAGACAAGCCTGGCCAACATGGTGAAACCCCTCTCTACTAAAAATACGAAGAATTAGGTGGGCATGATGACAGGTGCCTGTAATCCCAGCTACTCGGGAGGCTGAGGCAGGGGAATCACTTGAACCTTTGAGGTGGAGGTTGCAGTGAGCCCAGATTGTGTCATTGCACTCCAGCCTGAGCAACCAGAGCAAAACTCCATCAAAAAAAAAAAAAAAAAAAAAAAAAAAAAAAAAAAAAAAAAGAAAAGAAAAGCATCTAAAACATACATGACAGCCAGGCCTGGTGGCTCATGCCTATAATCCCAGCCCTTTGGGAGCCTGAGGCAGGCAGATCACTTGAACCCAGGAGTTTGAGACCAGCCTGGGCAACATGGCAAAACCCTGTCTCTACCAAAAAAAACTTAACCAGGTGTGGTGGTGCGTGCCTGCAGTCCCAGTTACTTGGGGGGCTGAAGTGGGAGGATGGCTTCAGCCTGGGCGGTTGAGGCTCCAGTGAGCTGTGCTCTTTCCACAGCACTCCAGCCTGGGCGACAGACAGTGAGCCTGTCTCATTAAAATAAATACATAAATAAAACACACATGACAAAATGAGTAAAAAGAAAGATTGAATTCTCTCATATTGGTGTCATTTCATGCTCAACCTACTGCTGCTCCATACCCTGCATCTGAGCATTTTCAAGGCCATTAAAAAATATATATTTGGAATGAACTAAAATGCAGAAATGTCACCTCAGAAAGTTTTTAAAGTTATTTGCCTGTCATCAACTCCAACTCACAAGCTTAACACTTGCTAAATTATATAAATTAAGAGAGAATTTGTGTGGTTGGAATTGATAGACTAAAATTATGAACCTCCCTGTTAAAACAGTAACTTTCTGTCTGTGCATTCCTTTCGTAGTTTTGCTTTGTGAAGGTCATGGCAAGCAATCAATGTATCTGGTGGCAGGAACATTCATCTTTTTTTGGTGCAGTAAATTTTGCTCTATAGTTTCAAATATAAAGCGTGTAATTTTAAGCTTCAAATCACTTCTCTGAAGAAAGACACTCCTATTAAACACAATACAAGGTTGGGAAAAGACTATAGGATTGGGTATTCTCTGCCGTTAAGGAATATCTCCATATTCCAATGAGAAAAGTCCTAATGCCTATCTTAAGGGCTTTATAGTTGCTTTCCTATGTGATGTGGGTGAGAACTATCACTGGGTGGAGAAAAATCTAGGTTGCAAAAGATTGCATGTTATCTTTTGGTTGGCTGGGATTGTGTAGTCATAAGTAACAAGAAGTTCCATTTTTTTTATCTTCTTCCCAATGTAAAACATCTACATTGAGCCTGAAAAATATTTCCCGTTTGTGCATGATAAATTATTTAAAAAGGCAAAGAGTAAAATTAAAATAGAGATGGAGTGCTAGTTTTCTAAACTTTTTTTAAAAGTCGACTGTCCTTTACATTTCGTATATTTTTATTTCAAAGATTCAAACGTGGAAATATTTATTCAATACACAATCTTTTAGTCTGAGATGTGTTATTTATTTATTTTTGGAAACAGAGTCTCACTCTGTCACCCAGGCTGGAGTACAGTGGCATGATCTCAGCTCACTGCAACCTCCACCTCCTGGGTTCAAGCGATTCCCGTGCCTCAGCCTCCCCAATAGCTGGGACTACAGGCGCGTGCCATCATGCCCGGCTAATTTTTTTTTTTTTTTTTGTCTTTTAGTAGAGATGGGGTTTCACCATTTCACCATGTTGCCCAGGCTAATCTGGAACTCCTGACCTCAGGCAATCTGCCCACTTCGGCCTCCCAAAGTGCTGGGATTACAGGCATGAGCCACTGTGCTTGGCCTAAAATGGGTTATTTAGAATGAGCCCTATTCAAAACAAAATATATATCTCAGCATGGAAGTTGGATTCCTCTCTCCTGAGACATCCTTCATTTTCACTAAATGTAAGTTCTGATTATTTTTTAAAACACCCCATAATAAAATTATCTTGATTTAAATTTTTTAAAGTTTATGTACTATGTTATCATGCCATGATTAGTAGTAATACAGAAGTAAATATTAGCCAATGGAATTAGAAGAAAAGGTAAAAATATACTAGAAACCAAGCAAAGTTATTATTTTCATTTACCATAAATGATTATTAGGAAGCACCAAGAATAGCTTAAAACTATTTGGAATGCCAAGCAATAAATATTTTTTAAAATTATGGTTAACTTAAAAACATTTAGCTGAAGTAGCAAATCACAAAACATAAGGTGTCAAATGTCCAGTTTTGCTTATAACTGATAATTATTTGCCTATTTTGGGGGTATAGGATTTCAACTTTGCCTTTATGCCTGGGTTCACTGATTGAAGTCTCATATCCTCAACACACGGCATATCTGGCTATGATTTCCAGTTTTTGTTTCTTTAAAGAAGAGAAAAAAGTTAAGGTGCTTGTGGGGCAATATGATAACAAAATCCTTTAGATTTTTAAACTTTTTCCCTAAAAATTTTACTGTAGTTTTGCCCAACTGCAATTTAATATATTTTTAGACAGAATTGAATCTTCCCAAAGTAATCAACTTGTTTAATATAAACAAAGACTATTCTTTGTTTTCACAATAATACATCGTTAAGTTATACAATATTTAATTATGGAATTTCAGTAACAACAGAAACAGAAACTAGCTGGAACAGGCTTGGAAAGTATAATTATTCTTGGTGAGCATATACCTCAGCTGATAGGGACAAGTGCTCAGGTGTATTAGAGAGTAGTCCATTAGCCCTGAGCTCCCATGTTTTGCAGAGGGAATAGAGAGCTTTGGTTAATGCAAGCAGTCAGTGAAGGAAGATCAGCTAGTAAATGTTACAATTTACTTAGGAATAAATTTAACAATAAATGTATAGGCCATGTACGTTGAAAACTACAAAAATAAATTAAGGTACATCAAAAACTTTTGAATCAATGCAGAGATATTCCTAGTTCCTGGGTGGGGTTTCAATGTCATAAAGATATCAGCTTTCTTTATGTTAATCTACAGATACCATGGAATTTAGGTGAAAATCCAAGCAATCTTTTATTTTAAAACTGATAAAATCGTTAAAAATTATTTTTCCAAAGAATAAAAAAATGCAAGAAGAGTCATGGATATTCTGAAAAGTATAATAAAAGGAACTTTATCAATGTAGCCAAACCTACAATGTAGCCAAACTTTATCAATGTAGCCAAACCTACAATGACGGAATCACTATAGTTATGGTACAGGATGAGAAAATTAGATCAATGGCTTTCTATCGAGAGCTCAAAATAAATTCAAATATTAATAATATTAATATAATAAGGTAATATAATAATAGTATTAACATAAGAATTTAGTGCATTTGACATTTGCATTATGCATTTAAGGCAACTAGAGAGCAAATAGATTTAATCTATGATGTTCAACTGGCTAGTCATCTGAAAAGTCATTCATACATCATTCATTACACCAATACAAATTTCAAATGAGTAAAAAATATAAAGGTAAAAAAATAAAACACTACCCAAATTTCCAACAACGATAGACTGGATTAAGAAAATGTGGCACATATACACCATGGAATACTATGCAGCCATAAAAAATGATGAGTTCGTGTCCTTTGTAGGGACATGGATGAAACTGGAAAACATCATTCTCGGTAAACTATCGCAAGGACAAAAAACCAAACACCGCATGTTCTCACTCATAGGTGGGAATTGAACAATGAGAACTCATGGACACAGGAAGGGGAACATCACATTCCGGGGACTGTTGTGGGGTGGGGGGAGGGGGGAGGGACAGCATTAGGAGATATACCTAATGCTAAATGACGAGTTAATGGGTGCAGGAAATCAACATGGCACATGGATACATATGTAACAAACCTGCACATTGTGCACATGTACCCCAAAACCTAAAGTATAATAAAAATAAATAAATAAAACACTGTAAGTAGAAGAAGATAGATATGAGCAGTTTTATAATCTTTGGATAGAGAAGGTCTTTCATTGCATGAAACCCAGGAACTATAAAGAGGAAAAGTAGATAGATTTTACTGCATTCAAAAATTCTGTTCAGCTAAACATAAATATGTCGAACAACATAACAAACATAAAAACGTTCCACCACAAATGACAAAACTTAAATTGCACAAATATGACAATGTTAATACCACTAAAATAGAAATAGCTCTGAAAAACAAATAAGCATAACAATGGATGGAAGGTAACAATTTGTGAAACAAAAAATATAAAGAGGCAATAAATATGTAAAAAGGAAATGCAAATACAGAATTTTAAAAATAACGCATCGAGTTGGTAAAGCAGAAAATAATGTCTAGTTTTAAAATGGGAAATGAGACTCATTCATGCTCCACTAGTGGGAGTGTAAATTTCTACAGATGCTTTGGAAATTGGTAACACATTTTAACTTTATATATTCTTTATATTAAAGACATATATATTTGGAGAAGTATAGAAAGATAAGTACACAAAGATGCTTACTGCAGAATGTATATAGTAGTAAAAAAAAAAAAAAGAGAAATCAATACAACTGGTTAAATAATGTTACCTCCATAAAATGGATTGCTACAAAGTCATTTAGAAGGATGACGTGGTTTTTTATATTTACTGACATGGAAACATTTCCTATATATAATGTTGTCCAAAAAGTAGGTTGCAAAGCAATATATGTAGAATTATTACTTTTATATAAAAGCATATATAATGTTAACCTCTATACATCCAGGCAGATGTATAAATATATATTATGTGCATAATGGATGCCTTTGGGTGGGTGACTTTTTAAAGTTTCTATTTTATATATTTCCATATACTTTTCTATAAAAATGTTTATTTTTGTTTATAGAAACTGTAAAATTTAATATTTTAATGCATTCATTTTGCTTATCTTTTTAGTTATAATAAAAGTTATTTTGTGCTAAAACATGATTTACATCTACAGTGAAGTGTTTGCTTTTTGGTTTTAACTAAATTATATCTAGGGAGTCAGGAAGAAATAAGAAGTTGCTTCCTACAAATATAATTATATTTCCACTTTTGTCTAAACATATTCAGAATAAAGAGTTAAGACTAATAAATCTCAGAATTCCTGTTTTAAAGAGAAATACAGCAGGAGGTCAACAAGTTTTTAATGTAAATAAGAAAAACTACAGCTCAAATTAACTTACACAACAAGAAAATTTACTATTTTATTGGAAGTCCAGATGAAAGGTGGGCTCCAGATCTGGCTTAATGGTGTATGTGGCCCATTATTGTCATCAGGAACTGAAGTTATTTCCCTAGTTCAGCAACTTCACTATATTCAGCCTTGGCTTCAGCCTAAATTGAGTCTCCTCATGGTTCTAAGATGGCTGCCAGTACCAATTATGATACATGCTTCCTTCCACAGAGTCCATCAGGAGAGGAGGAGCAAAACTTCTCCCCTAAGCATGGAATACAAGTCCTCCACTTTGGTCTGATTGGATCAACTTAGGTCACCTGGGCACCTGTGAGCCAATTGTATTCCAGTATAGTGCTGTGTGTTGATGGGTCTGAACTCAGCTGTATCTACTTCTAAAGCTGGGAATGGGGTATAATTTTTCATACCTGAAAAAATTACAAGTCTGTTTGGAATTGGGGAGTCAATAACAATTAGGTAACCAATTGTGTCTACTAAAAATGGGATACGTAGATATTATATTTAAAATGTACAATCAAAAGTTTCATTTGAACTTCAATTGGCTGTTCATACTGATTAAACACATTGGGTAAATTTGTAGTTTATCCACATTACTTTAAGGATATGTGTTGCTTGAGTTCAAGGTTATGAAACAAGCGTAAATTCTCATCCAACGTAAATGTCTCATATCACTATTTTCCTCAAAAATCTGCTTTATGATAGGCAGGTTAATTTACAAATAAAAAGAAATTACTGTATTCTAGATACCTTTGTTGCTATCATATTTATAGAAAATGTTTGGATTTTTAAAAAAACTTAGGAGTGAATCGTTATTGTTCTGAAACCATAGCTCAATGACAAAGATACTATTGAGTAATAGATTGTGCTGGAAACAAAAGACTATGCCAAAGGACAGTGATTAGGGAAGGCTTTATATAAAAGCATTTGGATGTGTACACAAGACAGAAATGCACAGAGTTCTTGCTGTGATTAGGGAAAGGGAAAATATTCTGCATCACAAATCTCCCTAAATTTGGGCATATATAATATGTATAATGTTGAATTTGCTTTCTCCTTTCCAGCGATCCTTACACTATAATGTATTTATTGCCAGGTCATAAGGATGTAAACACATATTATTAATTTGGTCTAATATTTAACTTATGCTGCAGCAGACCTACATTTCTTTAGTGATAAGTAATGGATTGTTTTCCACACACAAGCAAATGGAGGCGGGAACAAGAGACACATTACGCCCCTCTTTAAGAGCTCAGCATGGTCTTCCGACTCAAATACTAATTGAATATTGACCGAAAGATAGCTTTGGGCTCTCCACATAGAAAACTATGAAAAGCTCTTTGGACTAAATGGCAAATCTACAATTGTGTAGAACTGCTGCTTCGTGGGGAGACGTGCTTCTGATTAATTGAAACAAGTGCACATCTTAACCAGTGCCTGTTCACTTTGAAGGTCTATACTGCTGAATCATAATACACAGCAGTATGTAGGCTGCCTGTGGAAAGAAGATAGTAGAAAGAAATCCTTTTCTTTCCTCCACTGCCAGGCAAACAGGAAGGCTGACAAATTATGTGGGGCTTTTGTCAAAGCTCATAAGGAGTTGTTTCTAATCTGGCCATGGAAAAATGCTGGAGCAAATCATGTCCTTTGCAAATGAGACATTGGTTTGTGTTGACAATATTCTTCAAAAAATATAAAGCCTCAAAGTGCCTTATGGGAAAACACATCACTTCAAGACAAGGTCAAGGCCAATCACTCTCTATTTGCCAATCACCCAGAAGTCTACATTATCTTTGATGGGCCCTCTGTCTTGTTTTAGTGTTATTTCCATTGGAGCAACTCAGAGGTACAGATCATTTTCAAAGCCTCCCCACTGCCTACCAAATAAAGGACAACTGACAGTCTAGTAACATTCAGTGTTTACCACTACCTGGTCCTAAGTTACCTTTCTGATCATGTGGCTTTTATGTGCTCTTTACTGTAGTTTTGCTTGGCTTCTGTCTTTGCTCATGCTGTCCCTAGCATATCTGTTCTCCTTCCTACCCAGGTTCAAATCCTATCTGTTCCTCAGCTGCAAATGCAGCCTCCTCCAGGAAGCAGGCTGTAACCCTTTGGTAAACAGTGTAGTGTTCTGAAGCCTTTCAGATGATGTAATGACCTGGTGACCCAGGAATATCTGAATCTTACCATAAACCAAAATGTCCTATTCTCTTAAGAGAGCTATACTGACAGATGATGGTGACAAACGGAAAATACCATCATCCCTCAGTATCTGCAGGAGATTGGTTCTAGGACCGCCCCATTCTGGCATATACTAAAATCTCCAAATCTGCGCATACTCAAGTCTCACCGTTGGCCCTTTGGAACCTGCATAGGAAGTCAGCCCTCCCTATGTGTGGGTTTCACATCCTGCCAATATTGTATTTTCAATCCTCTGACTTGCACAGTTCAAACCCGTGCTGGTCAAGGGCCAGCTGTAAAATCACTATATTAAAACTTTCAAAGACTGGGCTGGAGCCTTTCTCTACTCCTATGCCCAGATCCAAATCTTACCACCTCTATTAACACATAAAAGATAGAAAAAATGGTACCAAAGAATGTGCAAGAAGAGACAGATGATCGGGAATCTTATGCTTCCTATTTATGCAAATAATTCTAACCACTAAATGTGGTCCATCCAATAACTTTTCTGTAATCTTACCACTAAGATAAGACTCTTTCCACTTGGGGAGGTGTGAGAAAGGGCAGGGAGCTTGAACGTACCCTATTCTCTGGGTGCCTATGCAAATTTAGGTTGGTTTGGGGGATTAAATCATGTGGGAGAAAGGACAAATCCAAGATTCTATTTTAGTGTGGTTGGGCACACTGAAAGTTTTCTCCCCAGATTCCAAACTGACACCAGAAGTCATGCCTCCTCCTCTCTCCTTCTATGGGCTTGACATAAACCTGGGTTTATTGTGGGGCTCATGCTTTCCTGGGGCTAGATTAAACTCCATCTGCATCCTTTAGGTCAGCTGGAAGCCAGACGGAATCACATGTACATTTTCTGAAATTATGCTAGGTTCAACCGTATGAGCTTTGTCCAAGTGTCATTATGTGCTTCACAATGTTATGCAGAAGAGTTTTTGCACCTGCAGGGGCATATCAGAGTATCGGTCACTGAAATTAAATATAACTTAAAGGGCAGGCACCTTGCTTTACATTTTTAGAATTTGTTAAAAAAAAAAAACGAACATTCATAGCCCACACATTGTGACAAGTACATAAAAGTTACTCTAATAAAAGGAAGACAAAGATCAACAATTGCTGTAGGGAAATGCCTTTGAACTATTGATTCAAGATACTTCTACATATAGACATTGATTTTCTGAGATTTTTCTACAAATGTCCCCACAAAATTATAAAACTGATCTGTGCTGGATAAAACATTCAAACCTAATTCATGACCTTCTCTCACAGTGTGAAGACATTTATATTCTTCTTCTCTCTCCTTTCCCCAGAGCTTCCACACATTTCAGTTAATCTTCTTACAATGCTACATTGGTCATGTCATTGTCCTGCTCAGAATTCTTCAGCAGTTCTCCATTGCCTACAATGTGAAGTCCCCCACTCCTCAATCCCCTTCCCTTGGTGAAGGGCATCTACCATCATGAACCAACCTTTGTTCTTATTTTCTGTCCAATATTGGAATCTTACACAATTATATTTGTCTGTTCATATGTCCTCAAACTTGCTTTGCATTATCTCATCTCCAAAGAGAGTTCAAAGTATCCTTCCCTTCTCTCAAAATGTATCACACTGCTATCACTTGATCTTCTCAGTCAGCCTGAGGCTTAGTTCAAATACCACTTCTTCCACCAAGCCTGGCCAAAGGCTATTTTGTTCATTAGGCAAGAGAGGCATAGGGACCGGAGCCTTGGAACTCTCCAAGGCGATAAAAAAAATCCAAGATCCTAAATATAGTCTTCAAAATGTAGGGATAAACATGAAAAATCTAAAGTAATATTCAATTAAGTGACTTCCAAACACATATTGACTTTGACTCCATTAATTGTTAAATGTAGTCCTCATAAAAATATTGATACCATTGAAAACAATGGTTTTTTGTTTTTTGGTTTTTTTTTTAGACAGAGTCTTGCTCTGTTGCCAGGCTGGGGTGCAGTGATGCTATCTCGGCTCACTGCAACCTCCACCTCCCGGGTTGAAGTGATTCTCCTGCCTCAACTTCCCGAGTAGCTGAGATTACAGGCGTGCACCACCATGTCCAGCTAATTTTTGTATTTTTAGTAGAGACGGGGTTTTACCACATTGGCCAGGATGGTCTTGATCTCTTTTTTTTTTTTTTTTTTCTTTTTTTGAGACGGAGTCTTGCTCTGTCCCCCAGGCTGGAGTGCAGTGGCACGATCTCGGCTCACTGCAAGCTCCGCCTCCCGGGGTTCACGCCATTCTCCTGCCTCAGCCTCCCGACTAGCTGGGACTACAGGCGCCCGCCAACACGCCCGGCTAATTTTTTTTTTGTATTTTTAGTAGAGACGGGGTTTCACCGTGTTAGCCAGGATGGTCTCGATCTCCTGACCTCGTGATCCGCCCGCCTCGGCCTCCCAAAGTGCTGGGATTACAGGCTTGAGCCACCGCGCCCGGCCGGTCTTGATCTCTTGACCTTGTGATCTACTCGCCTCGGCCTCCCAAAGTGCTGGGATTACATTTGTGAGCCACCGCGCCCTGCCGAGGTTTAAGTTTTCAGGGATTCCTCTGAATGCACCATGATTCCTGAGAAATCATAGTCATTTATTATATAGACAAATAGCTTCAAAAGCAAGATTGAAAAACATACATTCCAGTTTTTTCAATAACCAAGTAGATGTGAAATGTGACATACATTTAAATTTTTTATGAGGTGGGGTGGACCCTCTAAAAGTGGGAATCACTATGAGTTTCACAATTCTGCAATAAAATAAAGATTACATAAAATGAAGCAATTTTTTAAAGAGTCTAAAATGGCCCAGGCCATTCTTATTGTAAATCCAAGTCTGACAGTGCAATGGGAGGAAGCCCTAGGTGCAGTTAAGTGGCCCAGGTTTGTGCTCTGTAGCCCATTCCAACCAGTGGGACTTCTCTGGACCTGCCTTTTACTTGTTGCAAAACAGGAATTTATAACTCGTCTCACATATACTCAAAGGGCTATTTTAATGAAGCAATGAGATAATCTCACTGGATAGGCTACAAATTGTAGAGAATATATATTACTATTCTGAATAGTTATGAACCAACAATCATGAACTCATGTATCACCTATTTATTGAACACCTATTATGTACACATAAAATCTGTCAGACACCTGGGGAGATTAAATGATCTCTGCAGAGTCAGGAGAAAGAAAAAGAACAGTTATACATTGAAGTAAGGTGTGCTGAATGCCTCCATGTAGTTAACATAGCACGTGGTTAAGTGTAAAGGCTGGAGTCAGACTGCCTCGGCCCCAACCTATGTACTATATCTGTGACCTAAGACAAATTTCTTATCTGCTTTTCCTCTTGGTTTCCTCTTCTGTAGGATTGGGATGATTAGTACCTATCTTACAGGGTTGCTATAAAGATTAAATGAGATAAGGCTTGTAAATATATAGAACAGTGACTACACAGGGTAAAGGGCCAATGAACACTATTTATTCCTGTACCTTATAACTGGGTGTTACCTTCTACCTAGGAAAGTAATGAAAGGCAAGGGAGGGCTTTTCAAACAGGAGTGCAATGATACTGAGGCTCACGGAGAGCAATGGACAGCACAGGGATGTTAAGTGGCTTAATGGGCTGAAGCGAAGGGTGTGTGCAGAAAAACTGCAGTAGTTAAGCCTGGATGGGGAGCAAAGATCTACTTAGGCCATGGAAGTAAGTTTCGATTTTATCCTGTGCAGGCAACAGAAAGCTACGGAAGAATTCTCAGCCGTTGTTTCAAACAATGGTATCAAACAATTTGCAGACACATACACTCTTTGGTGGTGAGGATGAACAATCAAAGACTTTAAGATGAGTTGCAGATTTGTGCCTTGGCCAGCTCAGTTATATGGTAGCACCACTGGGTGGCCATTCACTGAGTTAGAAAATATAAGGGGAAAGAATCTGGATGAGAAGAAAAATTGTATCATTGAATGGTGTGAGGACATTGAAAGGAGATGCCATGGAGGTCAATGCTTCTCCAAGTGTGCTCTGTAGACCTGTGTCATCTGTGAACTACTTCTTATTGGCCCTCACGGAGATAAAGTGCTTATGCCAGAAATTACATCAATTTAATCACTATCCGTACTACTCAATACAGCTGACAACTTTGATAGCAAGACTCTCCTTGCAGAAGAAGGTAATGAGTTGATTTACATTCTAGTCCAAGCTCTTTACAAAGCATTCACTGACCTGCACCTGTCTGTGGCCACACCTTTAGCAGCACTGATGCAAATGGCTAGATGTATGGGTCTGGCAGTCTGGCAAGAGGCCTATGCTGGAGACAAAAGATTCGCAAATTTTAAGTGTAGAGATGTTAGTAGCTAAAGTCATGGTTAGGGATGAAGTCGCTGAGAGAGATGGTATGGACAGAAGAAGAGGGCTGTGTTTGTTAGGACTGCAATAACCAAGTATCACCAACTGTGTAGCTTGAGCAACAGATATTGTCAGAGGCTAGGTGATGATCAAGGTGTCATCAGAGTAGGCTCCTTCTGAGGTGTAAGAATCTGTTCCATGCCTCTCCCCTAGTTACTGGTAATTTGCGGACAATCTTTGGTGTTCCTTGCTTGTAGGAGCATCACGCCAATCTGTCTTCCTTTTCACGTGGCCTCCATGTGTGCATATCTCTGGGTCTAGATTTCCCCATTTTATAAGGACATCAGTCATAATGGATTATAGCCCACCCTAATGACCTCATCTTAATCTTCCAAATAAAGTCACATTATGAAGCAGTGGGGGTTAGGAATCTGACATATAAATTTGGGGGGAACATAATAAATCCATAACAAGAGCCAAGAATGGAAATCTAGGAAACACCAATATTTACAATTCAGACACTCACCCTATATTGAGTTAGTCCACGTCGGTGTATCTCAACTTCTCAACCAGATTGCTAGGTTCCTAGAGGTCAGGAAGGCCATCTAAAATGACTTTACGTACTTTTTCTACAGGATCTAGTGAGTTTCTTATACATAGAAGTGGCTCAAACAACATTGTCTGATGATGTATAACAAACAAAACTTGAATATGGAAGAACCCCCAAGAAATGTTTTGAACACAGTATGTTATGACACACTGCCTTATAGACAACAGTTGCTATACTTGTCAGAAAAATCGCCAATGTAGATGTTCAGGATATATTTCAACTCATTTGCTTAAACAACTCTATGCCTACCATCCACACCAAAAAGCTGTTTTTCTACATGGGCAACAGAAGGCATAATTATTTGCAAGAATTTTCAGTGTTTTCCCTTTGCTTTCTTAAGAGGCACAGTAGATTCTCTGGACCACTCGGCATGTTTGCCAAAATCCCATTGTCTTTTTAAAAGCATTCCCACTCCCAGAGGGTTTGTAACTTAGCATGTGCTCCTGGAACACTTAAGGATTAAAAAAAAAAAAAATTAACTTCAAAGTATCCCAGAACTTTTTTACTGCACATAAGTAATTCTGAGAAGCACATGATGAGTTGATATTTTCCTCCCATGGGCTGCTGAAAAGACATCAATATATTATCAATTTATTTCATATCTCTCAATTTTAGCATGGCAGACAGCAGATGCGAACACTTGAGGGCTTGATAATTCAATTTATTTTCAAACCTTTTTCCCACTTGTTAAAATAAAAGGAATAACAGAGCAAAAGTAATTTTCTTTGACTAGTGAAATGTATCAGAAAAGTCCATATCTAAGAAGCAGTTTTACTTTTTATTGATGTTTTCTATATAGCGTATTCTTATTACCATATCCAATATGCAGTGGCTCTGTAGTTATTATTTATTTATACCTTAACTACACCCAGAAAGGACTTTAGGCATCTTACAATAAAATAACAGAAAATAATGCCAAAATCCTGTAAGAGAATAAAAGTAGAGAAAATGAGCACATTTATTTATGCCTAAATATGTAGAACTTACAGGTTCTGTGATATAACTTTGGCAACATTGTGGCTTATGGTAAATTAAACAACCTAATTTTGACTAAATCAAATGAAATGCACTAAAAAACACATACCCAATGTGAAAACTTATTTCTTTGGCTTCTGCTGATTTTAATGTTTGATCACTTAAACACACACTATGGTGATTCAAGTTCAACTAGGATTCACCCATTGCAAGGGATTCATAAAGAAGACTTTTCTCTGTAATGGATCTAGAAATTTGTCACTTTTTGGTATTAACAAACAAAGTGAAAGGTAATAGCATGTTTCTGTAACATAACTTATTTTGAAGCCATTTGGTAATTGGTTCACTCTGAGAAGCTTTTATAAAAGTAAAAATTATAGAGACAACGTCTCTGTAATAAAGGTGACTGTATTTAAGACTATTTCCTCTCTTTAGAAGCTCTCTAGGAAATAAAGCATCAGTGTGAAGTCTCAACAGTTGAACACTTACTGAACACCTACTATATGTCAGGTACTGTTTTGGGAGATGGGAATCTTACTGTCTAGTGAGTGATTGGCATGTGTAAAAAGGGTAATTTAAATATAAACTATAGGAGGTAAAAGAAAAGATTGACTAAGGAGTTATGGCAATACTTAGCCCACTACAAAGCTTTGAGTAAGGTTTCCTAAAGGAGATAACACTTGAGTTATAATAATTAAAGGATGAACAAGAATGAATCGCATGAAGAAAGGTGAGAAAGATATTTTGCAATAAGAACTAGTATGAGCAAAGATATTGTAGTCTGAAATACTGTGGAGGAGTTTGGTGAACTAAAATGCAAGAATACTATTTTTACTGTTACTGATAATATTTGCCCATGTACCCTATATTAAAGATTTTAAGCAACTAACATGTTTTTTTTTCTCTTACAATGCTTAATAATTTTTCCCCATTTTGCAGATCAGGAAACTAAGAAGTAAAGACATGGATAACGTCCCCAGGGTCACAAAGTCAACATGTCACAGAGCTGACCAGGAATTTGAACCAGGGACTGACAGTCCACAGAGTTAGAGGTCTTAGTCTCTGTACTCTATTGCATATTACCTACTTATGCGAGTCTTACTCTATCTAGATATATAAAGTTTTGAACATATATATATATATATATATATACATGCTTAGAATTTACTCTCTACACAAACATAAAAGCATTTTATGAGTTCATTTTTAATGGTAACAATATGGTAATAGTCAATATCATAGTCAATATCATTAGTGTAAACCAACATTTTTAAAAGAGCTATTTGGATTGAGGACAAAAATATTAGGACTTGAAAAAGGCAGGTGACCTATTCAATGATAACAAGCATAGTGCCTTTCCTCATAGTGGCTATGAAGAAAATAAGGAACTCCGAGGATCCCATCATTTACCAATTGAGTGACCCAAGACCCCTTTATCTGAGTCTTCTGATAAGCTTGTGGCAAATCTTCCCATGTACATGTGCTTGGCATTAGCCATTTAAAATATCTCCTATGACTTCTATCCATGTTACTTTTGTTCAAAGTGAGCTTTTGAAGCCAGACAAGTGGGTCCCTGTTTTTTGTTAAAAGAAATACAAGTGAAATGTCTTAACAAAAGTGAAAGAACAGAGATGTATTGTACCCTGGACCCCCATCTGGTTTGCAGGTAATACTCTAATCATAACTACCTGCCTTCTGGTATTCTTGCATTTTAGTTCACCAAACTCCTCCATAGTGTTTCATGATGATAATCATGATAATAGCAATAATGAATATAAGGCTTGTGATGGCTAGTACTTCATATATATTAACTTGCCCAATCCTTTCAGATAAGAACACTGCACATATCAACTTAGCAATAACACGAGCTAACACTTGTATTGCACTTACACATTCCAGATATTGTTCTAACAGCTTTACTATATTATCTCAATTAATTTTCACAAAAACCCAATGATCAAGGTACCACTGCAATTCTCATTTCATTCATGAGTAAACTGAACCTCAGAGAGGTTAATTGTCTACGATCACAGAGAGAGTTAAGGGTACACCAAGAAAGCAAACCCAGGCATTCTAATTTCACAGTCTATACCCTTAACCACTGTCCTTTACTGTCCATCAATATATCAATAGCAAGGGCTAGACTCAATGCATTGGCTGAATTCATCCCCCTTTCCTCATCTATTAAAAACAGAAAAGTAATCCTATCACGTGCCTAGACTGACAAATGAAAAAGTAATAATTTTGATCATTGGCCCTCCAATTTAGCAAAAACTATAAAACCAACAAGAGAAGTATTGTAGTTGCCAGAGACAGGGAACACAGAGTTCTAAATTTCAGATCCTTCTCTTGGATGCTTTACAGGGGCCAGGGTCAGATCACTGATACTTGTTAAGCAATTGTAAAAGGAGACGGTGTTGGCAAGAACCAGATAGCTGGTATCCTACCATCCAGATTTATATGGTGGATGGGTATCTTGGACCAATTTAGTTAAAAGTGATTAACATTCTATTATTTAAATGATGGTTGGGTAGTCTTATTTCCATCCCTTTTTGCAAATCCGTAAAAACTCAGGCCCAGTGGTGTCATATTTACTTGTAAGAGAAGCCAGAAATCCAGATTTTTTATGTGAAATATTTTGATAGTTTTAAATGTTGAGAACTAATTCAAAATTTGAAAAGTGCTTTGTGGACGAAATGCATTTGTGGATCAGTTTCAGCCCATAGGCCACAGTTTACAATTTCTCATGTAGTCTGCTGTCTTATAACCTTTTGAAATTGCACCTTATGTGAAGATTTAGACAGCTGGACTAATGAAATCTAACTTCATCTCTAACCATCTTGGATTCTTTAAGACACGGTCTTATTTTGTAATGTAAAAGCATACCAAATACAACTTTGAATGAATTTATAAGTCTTGGTAAAAAGTAATCTCATTGTCCAGAAAGAACTATCAACTCCTATATCTGGAGAGGACATTAGAAATTATCCGAAGCTTGTCCATCCCCCTCTCCACATAAGAGATTAAGAAATTATCCCAGAGACTTGCCTACAATCAGTGGTTCCTTAGTGGCAGGGTTCGAGCTAAAACACAGGTTTCAAAATATAGGCTGAGTATTCCTTATCCTCAATGCTTGGGAGCAGAAGTGTTTTGGATTTTTAAAGGATTTTAGAATATTTACGTCATACTGGTTGAGCATCCCTAATCCAAAAATCTGAAATCCAAAGTGCTTCAATGAGCATTTCTATTGAGCATCATGTCATGATCAAAAAGATTTTAGAGCATTTCAGATAGTATATTTTTGGATTATGGATGCTAAATCTGTATATCCTTTCCCTTCATCATGTAGCTTTTTTCATTGTTATGGAAGTCATTTAGGCTCCTAGATCCAGCCATTCCTGCAGTCACTTCTGTACCAGTCTCTTCACTTACATGAACCAGTAAGTCACTCAACCACTTTTTTGATTTAGCCACTTGTGCTGGGTTTCTGTCACTTAGAACCAACAGAATCTGACTGACATTGTCTAACAGTGACTCTTTTCCACATTTCTACCTAGTGTTCTTCTCCAGACTGCAATACTTGTTTTTCCTATGCTTACTCAAATGAAATTAATTCTTAAAGACCTAACCCTAGTCTACTTTCTCTATGAAGATTTTTTCTACTATTGTATCAGATCCTGTGTGTGCATGCACTCTTCTTTCTTCCTCCCCCACTTTAGTACTTCCAATCAGCGTCTTACAACTAAAATTTTCTTATTCAGCTTATTTGACATATATATATGGTATCTTCCAAACTAGAAGCTCCCCCAATTCAGGAACCATATCTCACAGGTACCAATTGCTTCTGCCATCGAGCCTGGGTGAGTGCTTGGTGCAGTGAGTAGCTGGTCAGTTATTTAGAACTTATTTCTAGGTTAGAACTCTCATCATTCCAGCTTAAGCTTTATAGACACCTGTCCCCAAGTCACAAATGCTGGTTATATTTCAATATGATAGCTTATGATTGTTTATTAAATTCGCTTTTGCAGTGGGAAGATCCCTAAGTCATTTGACTTTTATCGTTTTACTCACTGCAATTCTTCAGGAATGAAACATTTAATTTCCTTTGTTCTTCAGTCCAGTTTTAGGGAATCATAAGCCTATACTAGGTGTGTAATGAGGCAAGAACCTCTCATGGTATTCTGCATCTTCAGAAAGTCTCTGCTATCAGTGCGTAACAGCGGCTTTCCAATGCACCAAGGAAAATAGGGCGGGGAGAATGCCAACAAGCCCATTTAAATAATTCAGTTCTTCCCCTGATGAAGAGAAACAATTCTGTTTGAAGAAAACTTGGTTTAATGGTCACTTTATTCTCTCAAAAGGTAGAATTTTTTTTTTAGAATGCAAGTCATATGTTGCACTAACAAAGCAAACCTTAAGAATTTTGAGTAGACCCAAGTGCCTCAAAATAGATGAGTAGACAACTTCATTATTGATTCAAAACACACACATACTTGTGCTCTCTCTCACACACACATATAGTTAGTTAGCACTAGGTCTTTTTATGAAAGGTATGCCTTTTTAGTCTTGCCCAAATAAGCCCGAGCAAATGAATAAGGAAAGAATTTCTATGGCTATGATTCAACATTAGCCATAATTTCCTGGGCAGATACAAGCTGAATCATACGGAAATGAGTAGCTTGAACTTACAAGACATTTGTCCTCTTGAATGAAATAGGAATTCCTGTGTAATAGACAGTTTTAAGGATTACCCTTTTCCCCCATCATACACAGACACACGTGTACACTATACCTATGTATGTAGACACAATACTCATTTTAGACTATTAGAATAATTCCTACCTCATTTAAAAAATGGTCATGTCAATCTAAATATTACATGAATTGCTAACAGTGCCTGCTTTTACATTTCCTCACTATAAGTAGCTAGTTCACACAAGGTAGCCACCCATCACCGTTACTACATAATTTAGAAACATATGGTATAGCTTTGCCATGCCAACTTCTAGGTATTCACTCTACCATTCTGACAAAAGAAGAAGAAAATCAAAGAACTGCTTTCCAAACTGTCATTTCTGAGCTACTGAAACATACATTGTTATATTCTGGTGGGGAGATTTTTGTTTTGGTCATAAATTATTCCACCATGTTATATTTCAATTCACAGTAATGTAACATAATATACCAGTAAATGATAAAATGTTTTTTCAAATAGTCCGTTTAAAGTCCCCTCTTTAATTGGGAAGATTGTTGGAATGCTCTTTTTCTCAGTAAAAGTGAAACCAAAGTAATTACCAAAATTCTCCAAGTGATAGTACTGTCTCCTTCTGTTCCTTCTGAAGTGTTCTTCTGAGCTAAAATCTTTTTCCTTTCAGCTTAAACGACATAGTAAAGTTGATACAGTCTAGTATTCAAATTTGCCCACTCACAGCCCATCCATCTCCTTCATATTCTTTAAGAAGTTATACCTAAGCATTCACTTTGCCCATAGTGACTATATTTGATGGGTGTATAGGGGAAGAAAGGAGGACCTCTCTCAATTCAGAGAGAAATAACTCTGGGTAAAGAAGTACACCTGACATGTTGTTAGGATTCTAGGGCTTTTTTTATCCTAGACTATTTCTAGCCAGTATCTCATATTAAAAAGATAGGATTTGGATTCAGAATGTTTCACACTTCAATTGCCATCTTTTATCCATCTACGTGGTGCTTTAGGCAAATAACAAAATTTCCAAGTTTCAGTTTTTTAAAAACAAGGATGGCAATTCGTACATTGTTAGAGTTAGGAGATTTAAAAAATGACTTAAGAACAGAAAAAAATAACTTCGGCTAAAAACTAAGGAACTCTGAATAAACTACAGACTTTAGTAAATAATAATGTATCAATATTAGTTAATTGTAACCCATGTCCCATATTACCGTAAGATATTAAGAAGGGAAATTAGATATGGAGTATACAGGAACTCTGTACCATTTTATCAGTTTTTCAGTGAATTGAAAGCTGTTCAAAAAGATAAAATCTATTCTTCAAAAAATAATCTATGTGCGGTGCACATAGTAGGTACTGGAAAAAGTGGTAGTTAGTATTGTGATATAGATTAGTTGGTTTCATACGGTGCATTATACTCTGTACAATATGGTCTTTTCTCCACAATTCAGCAATTCCTTTTTATAGATCTCGTTCTCTCTCTGACCTCCATATCACCCTATCCCTTTCTCTACGTTTTTCCTCTGACTTTTTCTAGTTCATCCTTTTCTATTTTACTGCAAACTCATGTTTAGTTTACAACTAGTTTGTCTTTCTCCAAGAATAACTTTAGCTCATCAACTCTATTTGTTGGCTTTAAACATTACCACAGTGATTATGCAAACCTTTTAATTACACTCAATGATTGCTTATTTTTTAAAAATCAGAGTTCCAAGCTTTCTACTTGAAGGAGCAAAACACACTTCTAGAAAGGCATTAAAAACTTACAGCAGTGAAAAAGCTTCTTTTTGTAATAAGGATATATATATATATATATATATATATATGATTTTTTGTTGTTGTTGTTGTTTAGCTTCCCAGTATAGCCAACAGCCCTGGGATAGCTTCACTGGGATATGTATTTAGCAACAGTTTGCTGTGATAACTAAGAATAGTTTGACCAAATGTCAGTGTTATCAATCTGTCCTGGAGTGTCTCTGAGGTTAAGGTCACGTGTAAAAATGCAACCAGCATGCCCCTCAAAACCACAGCTTTGAGTGGATTCAGGTGAAACATACAATCAGATCAGAAAAATCTGGCCTTATAATGATCTCTAAGGTAACTGAAGTTTCCATTTAGAAGAACTGTTTCTCTGTGGGATTTATTTCTCCATGCTAGCTCTGGACTTAAGCATCTATTTAAAGGACAGAGCTGTAGAGACTTTGATAAATGTCCCTACACATCCCCCCCACCCCTTTCGACCTAACACTTAAAGTCACAGTTTTCATTGTCAAAGGAATGGGATATTTTTGGCTGATGCTGTTATTACTGGGATAGATTTTGGAGGTTGAAGTTCCCATGCTATAAAGACACAATTACAATAGGAATTCCAAGCTGAAATGTGAAATATTAGGCCCTGTGGACTCAACATCCAGCCTTAAAATAATATCCCAAAAACTTTTACTTCTCTGAGGATACTTTTGCTCTACTGCAGTCCAAAATACGAACTGAAAAAACAAGGGGCCACAGATAGAGATGGAGAGTCATGTGTGTAACCCACCTCCTGTCTCTCACCCTGGAAATGAGTTTTATCTTTTAATAAAACTGATATCCAAGCTCGTGATGGCTGAAATAAATCATCAGTGCTGGGTGGTGTGTGTACACATGTAAGCAAAACAGAGAAATCTGTGCTAACTCAAGGTAAGGGTGGATAAATATGGAAAACCTAATGCTACTACAGCAACATGTAATTTAGCCTTAAATGGCAGCACCTGAAAAATCCACTATTTTAAGACACTAGTCTCACAGTCTTGATGGGGTTAGGACTGGCCTCTCACACTGCCTCTGTGTGGGGCTTGACTGGCTTTTCTGATAGCTCAAGTGCTGCAAATTTATTTAAAAGAGAGAATAGAACGCCGACTTTCTTCACTAACTCACTCCAACTGGGTTCCTGACTGCTTCTCTTTTGTCCCCACCCCCCGCCACTGCCCCTCACCTTGCAGTACCCCTCATCCCTTTCTCCAGCTAAAGAACAGCTGATAGAAATAGGCGCTTTTTTTTTTTTTTTTTTAACATCAAAGGCAGCCCAGAGCAGCCTCAGCCTTGCCCCAGCCTCAGACAGAAAAAGCTTTTGATGCCTCTAATTGCGAAGCTTTTTGCAGCTGTACTTTATCAAGGCAGTAGTGGCAGGGCTTGGAGGACCCAGGCGAGCCAGAAGGTGGCGGCGAAGTCACCTTGGGAAGAGGAGAAGAGGGTCAAAGAGAGGAAGGCGGAGGGGCTGACCCAGACGGAAGGACCAGAGGGCGTGCCCCTGCTCTGAGGTCAGTGAGGAAGGGTCAGGGGGATTGGAGAGAATTCCAGCCATAAGGAAGCAGTGCCCGAGGACTCTGGCGACCCTAGTCGGTGATCGGCTGACCCGGGCAGGGAGAGGAGGGTGCCCTTCGCAGAGTCACGGGAAGCTTCGCCTTCTGGGCTTGCTTTCTCCCGCCTGCCCCTGCGGTTGCTCTCTGCCCCAGCGAGCGGAGCACTGCTCCAAGACGCTCTTCTCCTTCCACCTCGGCGCCCCCACCTGCCGTTGCCCCCGCCCGCCGAACGCACGCCCAGGAGGGCGGGCCCGGATTTGAGCGCAGCCGCCCGCCGCTGGAGAGCGCTGGGAGCCCTGCAAGCGAGCAAGGCCTCTCTGGGCGCCGCGGGCAGCAAATCACTCCCCGAGCCTCTCGGGCCACAAAGCGGGACCTGCCTGCCTCGCTCCCCAACGCTCCCGGGCTGGGGGACTCGGGCAAGCGGCACTGCGCTCCGCGGCCCTCGCCGGTCCCAGGCAGCTCCAGGAGCGCTCCAGGCTGGGTTGGGCTGGGCCTGGGCGAGCCCGGCCGCTGGGAGGAGGCCTCGTAGCCCTTTCCCCAGGGCGCGGTCTCCACCTCTCCTGCTCCTCCTCGCCAGCTGCGCCGCCAGCTCCCATTGTTCGCCCCGCCCGCCTGGCGACGTCCGGGTGCTGCTCCCTGGGCCTCCCAGGCGCACCTACCTTCTGCTGCCGGCGAGCCATGTCGGTGGGCTGCTTGGCATTAAAGGGGTAGGCGATGCAGCGCATCACGAACACATACAGCTGCAGCCTCTTCTTCCTCTCCTCCTCCTCTTTCTGCAGCCGCTCCAACTCTTCCTTCTCCTTCTCGCTCACCACCGACGGGCTGGGGCTGGAAGGCCGGCCGCCGCCAGCGCGGCTGCTGGGTTGCAGCCCCCCGGCCCCGCCGCCGCTGCTCGCACCGCTGCCCCCGCCGCCGCCTGCACCCACCCCGGCTCCGGCGCCGGCGCCGCCGCCCCCCAGCCCGGCGCTGCCGGCCGAGCCCTCGCTGGTACGGCTGGGAGACAGGCGCGCGCCGGACGCGGCCGAGCCGAGCACCTCCTTGCCGCTCTCCTCTTCCACGATCTCATCCGATTCTTCTTCGCTGGACGAAGGGTCCAGCATAGTGGCGCCTGGGGAGCGGGGTCTCTGGAGCCCCCGGCTTGGAGTGCAAAAGGTGGGGGGTGCTGGAGGCAGCTGGGGATCAGCTCTCCCGGGTGGGCGCTTCTCCCCAGGTCAGGGAGCGAGAGCGCTGCTGCTCAGCCTCGGCCGCCGCGACTGATCCTCTGCCCGGCGGTCGCGAGCTGGGCTCAGACCCAGGAGCGCGAAGGGAGGAGGGGAAGGGAGAGGTGCGTCCGTGGACTCGAGGTGGGCAAGGGGGAGAATCAATTGCGAGCCCCGAGCCCGCAGCCGGATGCCATCTGCGGCCGCTGAAGGAGGCGCCTCCAGAAAAGATGCCGAGTGTTGCAAGCTGTCGATGCAGCCAAGAGCCGAAGAGGCATCTTGCCGATTGGGGAGGGAGCGGCGCTTACGTGTTTATTGGCTTAACTCTCCCGTGTCCGCGGCGTAAAGGGCTGCTGCAGAGGGCTGGAGGGGGGAGATTGCGGAGCGTCCTCAGAACCTCAGTACTTCTGACCCCAATACCTTGCCACCCTCCTCCCTTGCCGGCTTCGTGGATAAGATTTTTCTTGATCTCTGGCTCTCATTGCCTCAACCCCATTTCCCCTCCCGCGGACAAAAAGTTCTTGGGGAGGGAGAAATCCAGAAACCAGCCGAGCGGGCTGTTTGGAGACGCTAAATCGAGAGGTCTTACTTAGGAGGAGGAAGTCCGTGAGATCTTATACGGGAAAGAAAGGGTCCATCTCCTTTCCCCAGGCTTCTTTACACCTGGGGCGTGGGGGGCGTGGGGGCTGGGCAGCGTGTTTATCCCACCTGTGTAAACTCTGATTCCAGCAACTTATTCCGCATGCGCCCAGTCTAATTAAAATAAAAGTGAATCAAATTTTGAATGGATTGGTGTTTCGACCAGGCAACTCAGCCATTTATGTAGCGCCCCCGCCCTTGCCTACCCCCCACCCCCAAAATCTATGATGAATCTTCTTCAGTTCCCAAGACCTGGGAATCCTTTCTGCTGAGGTGAGCCTTCCAGAAAAATAGAAGGGTTTCTGGTTGCTTAACCCTCCCTCCATTCTGGCTCGGTGGAGGCTTGGGGACCCCGCGATCAGACAAAGACACCCGAAGAACTCAGCGGCGTCAACATCTAATGCGTCGACCGTCGCACTCTGTTCACCCCTGCCTCTCGGTTAAACTATTAATACAAAGCAGCAGATGGTGCCTGCCTTCTCCCTGCCCTTTTCACTTAGGCCAATAAACCCGGTAAACGAGGGAGCTGGCCAACGTGCTGAATGTAACCTGCGACCCGCACGCAGATGGATGAAAACAAACCACCAGCCACCTTCAGAACTTAGGCTATCTAGAGACCTCTCCACTTCATCGCCTATATTTATGTATTTTCTAGTTCTCTAATTATCTGTAGATACTCGTGGGAGTGATTTTAATAGTGTATGTAGCATGAGTTTAAAGTTTAAATCACATTTGTCTTTACGTATTTTATAATTTACCATGAGTTTTACTAGCTTTGATAGTAAAGTGACCTGTTTGAGACCTGCAGATGAACTCAAAACAACTGGTTTCACATTAACCCAACAATTCTGTTTGATCTTTTGAGTTAAGTACTTGGATGGCTTATATTTGACTTCACCACCATACCTCAAGGACACAACTTTTGTGGCCATCACACATTTGGTAACAATACAAAATTTAAAAAAAATTGAGCAGTGTGGGGATTGTGACAGTTTTGCAGCCTCACTTTTTAATTCTTCTAAAGAAGTAAAGGATGTTCAAATCATGTGGTATTGGTTTTCCTGGAACAGAAAATATAGTAAGCCAATCAATTGATAACAGCCTTTATCCAGCACCTTTTAATGAAGTAACACATTGTTCTAGGTGCTTGGGATAGATAGAATTTTTAGAAGGCATTCTCTTAAAGAGTCTATAATCTCCTTTGGGAGCTACAACATAAACATGTGAAAAAGATTGACAGCACTTATTTTGAGACAAAATACCAACAAATCCAGGTCAGTAAACTGCAAAAAGCTTGCATGAATGAAGCAACTTGAAGTGAAGGGAATCATACATTTCTCAAAGAAGAGAATAAAATCTTAAAGGAAGATATCATATACATGGGTGGTGAAAAGAGAAGGTATTGCAAGTGGAATAAGTGGTTTGCAAAGCCATAGTAATAGGGCAAGGGAACAAGTAAGGTTAAAGAGTGTTATGGAAATAGGGTATGGGTAGGTGACAGGAGGAGGAAAGAAAGAGCTAAAAATACAATGCATTTGGCAAAATAAAGGGACCATGTTTAGGACACAAATTAAGGAGTGTGTGATGATTTGGGGAGGAGATGCTGTTAAAGGCCAGAAACAGGTCATTTACTGATTAAATATTTCTTCTAAGGTCTCTTTAGGCATTTAAATACTGTCACATCAGACATTGGTGGCAAAGTGGCCATGAATTCCGTCTACAAAAACACTTGGAATTTCTCAATTGCTGTAATAAAGTTTTGTTCGTATTTTTCCAAATTCCTTTGGGATTATGTGGGTTTTTTCCAGGTATAGTCATTAATATAGAAACTTAATATCCACCTTTTGTAAATTACATAAACCTATGATTTGGGTATTAAACATAACATTGCTTACATAAATCTAACAATCTTCTCAATCCCCCCCAAGAGTATTCAAAGAGGCTTAAATAGATTTCATGAGAAATATTTCCATATTTTTTTCAAATGGTGAGCATTGCTGTCTTTCAAAATATACACCCTTTCAAAGACATCTTTTACCTTAGCTGAAAGTCAACTCGGTGTCCTTGGAGATAGTCTAAATATTTGTTAGTGTTGAAGATAAGATATGGCAGCCAGAACTTTTGAGGCATCTGCAGTAGGGATTGTGACTTCCCTAAATGTACATTTTGATAAACAAGGGAAAAAATGACCACAGAACACATGCAAAGTCTCTTAACTTTTGTCTACCTCTTGTAAATATTTGTGTTCTTATTTTTAAAAACACAATTCCACCATAGATTCTCATACACCTAAGAATTTATGTCCTTCAGCTATTTTACATGCTTGCATTTTGCCCCACATCCAGTTCTGCTTTGTAGAAAACTTGGATAACCTCAAGATGATGGAATAAATTTTAATCAACTATCTGGAGACCGTATCATGAAAGTGGAAGTTATAACATTGAATTTTGTAATCCTACCCCCAAAAGCAAAGTCTGCAGAAAATGGAAATGACTGAGACGCTAAGCCAGGATTTCCTAATCTAAACCTAGATGATCTCCATCCTTCTATGAAGTGTTTGCCTCAATGTGTCAAAGGCCACAAGTATGAGGAAATATCTGACTCACTGGCAATTGATAGTTTGGTAAAAATAAACCTCTTCTTTATGTCACACATAAAACACATTTCCATCGAATATAACTGAATTTAATGCCCACTTTGATATTTTTGTGGGTTTGTTACTCAAAAATAATTTAAGTTAAATATTTTAAAAATTTCAATAAACTTCATATTATCTAGATGTGATCATCTCATCTAATCAATATTTAATTTTGTTTAAATTATAAGACTAGCTTGCAAGCTCCAAAATGGGTTAATTTGATCTTACAGTGTACAGGTCAGGTTAAATGCTTGGCCTCTCAACCCAGACAGTCCTGTCTCTACCACTCAATAGTAGAGCTATCCTGAACAAACTAATGATTCACATTCAGTATCCTCATCTGTAAAATGGGGGATAATAGTACTCTCTTCCCCTGGAATGACAGAAAAGATAGATGATATATAAAAAGCAATTTTCAACCGATTTTAGCTTTACATTTTTTTTCCAGTGATCCAAGAGGGATGTGCCATAAATGTGATGACAAGAAATTGGACACAAATAATTAGAAGGAAACAAACATAAAAAAAATCAAATAATTCAGAAGTAGATCCTGAAAAATAGAAGAGTTGCTTATTTATTTACTTGATGCCTGTCTGGTTTTAGATAGTATTGTCAGGGATTAGAAATGGTCTATTTTGTTTGAGAAACCTACTTTTCATCATTACTCTTTGTATCATATGATGATTCTTACTAAAGTAAAATGAAGCAGGTTAGGATGAAATTAAAGGATCATGATAAGGCTAAAAATAATAAAAATCGAGCCACACCAAAGTATGTTTCACTCTAGGCAACAAAACATGTTTTGGAATGATAAATAATATTACTTGCAAGAGCTGGCCTTGGAAAATCACTCTCATTACTTAAGAAGATGAAAAAGAAAAGTGGGACGACACATTTTACAATAAATAAGTCAAATCCTGAAAGCCAACTATTCACAAGAGTAATCATGTTTCTTGTGTACACAATTTCTTTTAATAGAAGTGAGAACTAGATGTGGTATGGATTGAAATGCAGTTTATACTGGTATTTACATGGACAAGATGGAGGGTTTTGTCATTTTGCATTGACTCTGAAATACAGCGACATACCAGCAAATGAAAGGGAAAAAAAGTACCCAAGTGGCTGTTTCCACATCAAAAAATACTGGGTAGATAATCTGCCTAAGTAGCCTAACTCGCCAATTAGGTTAGCCTTGATAAATGCTAACATTACATCTTCACCTTCTCAAAAGAATTTTCTGAGCTGATTGTCTGGGTTATAGTTATTTTCACAGACTACAATGGCTTTAGTCTGGAGGCTTTCTTCAGATTGTAAATAGGAATAACTGAAATCAGGGTATTTTCATAATAATCAGTTTGTTTTCAGTTTTAAATATCTGAAATGGAGAGTTCCTTTGTTTAGGCTGCCCTAAAACATAGGGGTCTTACCCAATTTTTTGGAGAAAGAAAATAAATAAGAAAAGGAGATTGAGAGAGGCTTCATAAGTAAAGGGAAAGTAAGAAAAATGTAAGGATGAGTCCTGATCAAAGAGTAGATACTGTCATCTGGGTTAGGGGACATTAAGGGCAAATATATTTGGGGAAATTCTCTAAACCAGCCCTGATCACCTAGGTGCCAAACTAAACTAACAAAAGGGAATTTCATCGATTAAGGCCTGGGCCCTGCTCATAGGAGTGTACTTCTTCTTCCTCTTCTTCTTTTTAGAGTGACATTGACCTTCCATTTTAGAGTCCGCTATTCCAGCCCATTGTCATAAGAACTCCATCAGTCTTCTCGTTTCTTTCATCAGTAAGAGCTTTCTGTCCCAGTCTTTTCCAAAATAATATTTGTGGAGATGCTGACATGCTGTTATTTTTCAGTCAGAAGTTGTACCTAATGATTTACCATGAGAATCAAGGGACTTCTAAAAGAACTTGGAGTCGCATTATGATAAAGTTTCATATATTCCAACCAGGCTCTTACGAGTGTACCAATCCTTTTCTTTTATTGTCTGTTATCCCGTGTGGGTCTTGAGAGAGATATACAAAGAACAATTGCATATAAAAATCATAATGGCATTATGATAACTGGGATGGGGCTCAAAACTCCCCCAACACAGAACTCTGATAATTCTAAAGTGAGTCATATATTTTTGGCTTTATATCTAAGCAGAATCTCTACCTTCATCAGCCAGAATTCGTTTCTTCATGTTTTATCATCCTCTGCTCAGTGACAAGGTACAGGAAATGGAAATAACAGTTCAGTAAGGCAATGCCTGCAAAAAGAGACAAATTGAAGGGTCTGCCCCAAGATTGCAGGTCTTGAATCCACTCACCCCAGTCACATGGGGTGACAAACATGGATGACATACCTCCTTAATGAACAGAGTCCTACCCACTAGCAGACATGCCTCAACTGGCACATGTCACCTAGTAAATCTAATTTATATTCCCTCTTCTTGAAGAGGAGACAGAAGAGGATAGAAAAACAGGCTGACGGAAAATCAAGAGTTTGCTTTTGAACGGGAGGAAAATATTTCTTTTTTCCTCACCTATTACTATGCTCATGGCTGAGGCCCCTCTAATAAAAGACAGATTGGCCGGGCGCGGTGGCTCACGCTTGTAATCCCAGCACTTTGGGAGGCCGAGGCAGGCGGATCACGAGGTCAGGAGATCGAGACCACGGTGAAACTCCGTCTCTACTAAAAAATCCAAAAAAAGTAGCCGGGCGTGGTGGCGGGCGCCTGTAGTCCCAGCTACTAGGAGAGGCTGAGGCAGGAGAATGGCATGAACCCGGGAGGCGAAGCTTGCAGTGAGCCGAGATTGTGCCACTGCACTCCAGCCTGGGCGACAGAGCGAGACTCCGTCTCAAAAAAAAAAAAAAAAAAAAAAAAAAAGACCGATTAACAAGAGAAAAGCATACAAATTTATTTAATACACATTTTATATGACACAGGAGCCTTCAGAAATGAGGACCCAGGCCAGGCGCAGTGGCTCATGCCTGTAATTCCAGCACTTTGGGAGGACAAGGGGGGCGGATCACCTGAGGCCAGGAGTTCGAGACCAGCCTGGCCAACATGGCAAAACCCTGTCTCTACCAAAAATACAAAAATTAACCAGGCATGATGGTACATGCCTGTAATCCCAGCTACTTCGGAGTCTGAGGCAGGAGAATCACTTGAACCTGGGAGGTAGAGGTTGCAGTGAGCTGAGATCACACCACTGCACTCCAGCCTGGGCAACAGAGCAAGACTGTCTCAAATAAATAAATAAATAAATAAATAAATAAATAAATAAATAAAAGAAATGAGGGCCCAAAAAACAGGGAAACCTGTATATTTTTATGCTTAGTTTTGATTAAGAGTGGAGAGTCATAGAGAAGTATAACTGGACAAAGGGAGTACGATCAAATGGTAGTAAACTGAGAGGGACTTAGAAAACCTGTTGGTTCATACTCTTCTCTATTTCACTGCATTTTCAAAGATAAGGACATCCATTTCCTATGAATATACAATGGGTCCTTTCACGTGAGTATCTTATCACCTGCTTTAAAGGAAGTTCAAAGGATTCTTTCCAAGTTTTATGGCTTGCTTTACGGAAAAAGGGTGTGGGAAGGTGAAATTGACCTTCCTGCTTCTGCCTCTGCTGTTTCTCAAAAGCCAAGGTGCCATATTCTGGGGTAACATGTTCTGAACTCTATTTTGGGAAACGGTTGTGTGTGCCTGTAGTCCTAGCTACTTGGGAGGCTAAGGTGGGAGGATCACTTGAGCCCAAGAGGTGGAGGCTGCAGTGAACCTCCAGCCTGGGTGACAGAGTGAGACTCAATCTCAAAAAAAAAAAAAAAATCATAACCAAAGCTGCTACTTTTCACTAAGTGGGTGAGCCTCTTGGACTTCTGCTTATTCTGCAGACAAGAAAGAATGGGTTTCTCATTAGTCATATTTATTTGGAATTTTGGCCCTATGCTTGACAATATCTTTGAAGGAGATAATAAGCTAATGCATGCATGTGCTTAGGACAATGTATAGCACATGGTAAATTTCTGATAAATGCCAGTGGAGATGGTGATACTGTTGAATACTATCTTTTATTTCAGATAACAAGGCTGACTCTTATTTTTCGGAAAGGAGAGGGGCTGAATTTACTAAGGTCAGTGAGAAACATTTTGCCCTGTAAAAGGGAGGCCACCTAGGACTTATAACATTCAGTAGGCTGTTCTTATCGTTCAATTACATATTCAGGGCTATTGCAGGTAACTGTCTTCAGTTTCTTGCTGACATTTTACTGGTTGGGTGATAAAAACTGATGAATGTTCAAACTGTACCCAAATTCATGACACAAAGTATGTGACTTTAAAAGTAATTTCCCTTAGGAGTAACTAGTTCAAAAATACAACAAGAATTGTAGCCTGATAAGGGTTTTCCCCCCTAAATTTTTCCAGGTTGAGTGTCATCTAGATGATAAAGACAAACTTCTGACATCCCCATGATCATCTTTATATTCCACAATGATCACTATAGTCCCAACATCAACTATCTGGTCTCTTTGTCCCCATAATTACCCTTGTTTTTACCATGCTTTGTTTCTTGATTTTTAATTCTTGTAGACAAAGCTCCTGGATAAAACCTGTCCAGGTACCTCCTGTTTTATTCATTTAGTTGTCTCTAGAAAGGAAAAGGTCACTTGACCCAAGACTCTAAAACACTCAATATTGCAAAAAGTACAAATTGTGCCACTGTTATCAGGCCGGCCTGAGTTCAAATCCTGGCTTTATTAGCTGTGTGACCTTGGAAAAGAGAGCTGATTCTTTGATTCTCAGTTCTTCAATCTTGAAATTGGCAATAAAATATCAACAATGCACAGGGTTTTTGTGAAGATGAATCAAGTTAATGCATCTAAAATACTTGGCACATTGAAGCTCTTTGCACACTAGAAAAGAGAAAAAAACAAATAAAATGCTAAACACAATGTCTGGAGCATGTTCAGGAAATAGAGGCCATTATCAATATTATGCATGAACTTGTGTCCCACTGACTAGGATAACTACAAGAAGAGATATGTCCAGCATTTGCCTTCTGCAGAGAAGTCAAGTCCTCCTGGAAAGGCCTCTGCAAAAATTCTACTTTGTTATCAAGAACTTAACCTTCTATCCCTGAACAAAGAGCTGCATTTGAGATAGCTTATAAAAATACATGAAGTTATCATTATATATTTTATCAAAATTCATCTCAGGAAGAACTTATTTGCCACATGGCCATGAAATAAGATGTTATAAACAGACTTGTAATGAGGTTGACATTCCTGAAAGAAAAAAGAAAGAAAAGGCCATTCAAACATTGCTTTTTCAGGGCTCAGCTAAATAGCTTTCAGAAAGAGCTTCCACTAGCTTGTATTTGCATAACAAAAAGATTCCTCCACCTTCCTATAGTCTTATTTGCAGATCCCCAGTAGAATATTTATTAAAGTCTAGATGCAATTAAACCTTTTGTGAAATTTGTGTTTGATCATGAATAGGGGTGAGTCAGAAAGTCTGAACGAGACTGAAACATAAAGGGAAGTACACAAGAAAGCACTCTCATCTTATATTTAGCAATGGCATTCAAATGACAAAAAAAAGACAATTTTGGAGTAAGATGAAGTTTTCCATTGAGTGTGTTCATTGCTAATCTTGGTTTCTTTGTTTATTGCTCTCATTAATTCAACTAACATATGCTGGATGTTGGAAGATTTGTTTATAAAGTGGTGATGGGAAAGGTAGTCTTGGTCTAAACTACTCTGTCTGGATTTCGAAAGTGCTTTATTATAAGAGGAAAATATAGTGAGTCGTCAAATAGTAGTGTGTGTTTCATTAACATAACAAAAAATGGGCTTCAGATTGCCTCAGAAATATGCCATAAAACCTAAGCTTTTTAAATTTCACTCCCAAAACTTGAAAGAAAGGCTGCTCTCACCTCTATTATTGTTCTGAATTAGAAATTCTTTTTAAACTGTCGATATTTTGCTATGAATATTTCAAAGACGTGGTTACTAAAGAGTTTTCCTAACCTGGAGAGGAATTTGGAGGGTCAAACGGTGATTTTTTTTAACAGAAAGGAAGGCCTGAATTAGTCAAATAATTTTTTCCATAATTTCAAGAAGACCAGAGGAGAGCTGTGCATTTGAATGGTTTGCTTCAGTAAAAGAGAGCAAATTTTCTTTTGCTATGATTTTGTAGGTTTAAATTTCTCAATGTAATTTTCCTGCCACCTGATCTTATTTTCTTTTGCAAAGGCAAAACAAATAAACTTGAAAGGAAGAGGGAAGGAAAACAATAATCTATGTTTTCATGTTCTGGGATTATTTGATTTTCTGGTAGGCTTGTCTTGCTTACTTATAATCATACCAAAATATTCATAATTTTAAAATTGGCAGGAAATGAAGCTGCAATCCTTCTGTCCCTGTTGGAACATATAGGGGAATCAGGATTTTCTCCTACCCCAGAGATTCCTTTCAGCATGCGCCAATTTTCATGCCTGAGGATGCTAAGTGACAAGAATTCTATGTGAAATCATACAGTGAGCCAAGAGTTCTGGTGTACATACCCTGAAAGTGCATTCCAGGACCTCAGAGGCATTTCGATTCTACTAATTGAAAATGTAGATGTGTTTTTAGCAACTGGAAGTAGCATCACCGTCATTTAAGTTAGATTTTGTGAGCAGAGGCTCTGGTAATCCTTATTTATGGCAGGTATATGGGAACTTATTAAATGACTCTTGACTTTAGAGTTCAATTATTTTTCCATTGACTTAATACACATTGAGCCCCTATTCTGTACCAGCTTCTGTGCTAGACCCCAAGAATACAAAGTGAAACAGGCCAAGTTTTCTGCTTCCAAGGAGCTCACAGCGTAGTTGCGAATACAGACAATAAAAGGAAAAATGATAATGTTTTCTGAAATGTCCAAGGATAAAGCTATGTCTTGGGGGTTACCAGATCACTGAGGGGGAGTACTTGGAGTTGGTATGTGAAACATCCTGAGGAAATAGAGAAGAGGTGTTGACAATGGCCAATATCTGTGAAATATGTATGAACGATGGAAATAGTACCAAAGAACGTGATCCGGGGAGAATCTCTGTCCAGTTGAAACATGTCTCTATGATAGTGCCAGAAACATTTTAAAGTGATATATTTCCTGAAGAAGGATGGCGGGGGTGGGGGCAGTTTTCTAGGCAGGGAGAACCCTGGAAACAGGCTAAGGGGCAAAGAACAGTATGTACATAAAAGGGTAGGCTCAGATACTGAAACCAGATAGGTTTGGGTTCAAATCCTGACTGTCACTCTTTAGCTACCACCGAATCATGTAGAAATTTTCTAGAGCAGGTGAATCTACCTAACAATCTGCTTTGCTGTCATTCTACTTTTAATTTAGATTTTTATTACTAGCTTTAGCAAACTCTGAGATTAAGTAACCTTTAAGATTTGCCATTATTTGGAGAATAATTATGGTCATAATAATGAAAAATACTGATGATAATAAAAAAGAGGACGATATACACAATGTTCATGTATAGAGTATTTGCTTAGTCCACGTAGACACTAAGAGCTTGTGATGGTTAATTTTATGTATCAACTTGACTAGGCCATGGGGTGCCCAGACATTTGGTTAAACATTATTCTGGGTGTATCTGTGAGGCTGCTTTTAGATGAGATTAATATCAGAATTGATAGAATGTGCAAAGCAGATTGTCCTCTCTAATGTGGGTGGCCCTCATCCTATCTATTGAAGACCTAAGTAAAAGAAAAGGGCTGGGTGGAGGGAACTGCACCTACCTGACTGCTTAAGCTGAGACATTGGTCTTCTCCTGCCCTGCAACTAGAATTATACCTTTGGCTCTGCTGGGACTGCAGGTTGTCAATTGCAGATCTTGGGAGTTCTCAGCCTTCATAATCACGTGAGCTAACTCCAGATAATAAATGTCTTTATTTTGTATGGATATAAACATAGATATAGATAGTTAAATATATAATCTCCTATTGGTTCTTTTCCTCTGGAGAACCCTGACTAATACCGTGCTTTAAATGTTTTATCTCATTTTTCTCTAACAAGTTTCCCATAGCCTTTATTAAAGATGGAGTCTTGCTATGTTGCCCAGGTTGACCTCAAACTCCTGGTCAAGGGACCCTCCCACCTCAACCTTCCAAGTAGCAGGGACTACTGACACTCACCACTTCACTTAGCTCAATTCACGGTCTTGATTTGAACCTGTGCTCTTAGCCACCTCAGCATACTGTAGGACAAATGAGATTCTAAGAGTACTTCTAGCTTGAAATCTGAATTCCTTTCATTATAAAGGTCATCATTAAAGGCATTATTCCATGGGCATTATTTAGCTTCAGAGCTCAAAAGGTGTAGCTTCAAAGTAACCATTGTTCCCACCACCTAAAATGCAGATGATGGTCAATAGGAAAATAACTTTCACAACACACTACCATCCCTGGTGGCCTGAGGGACAGCTGAAACTCCCAAGCCCATAAAACAACATAAACAAAAGATTCCATGAAACCGACGGAGTTGAGTTTAGAAAGGAGCTTGGAGCCTCTAAGATTTTCAAGGTAAGTCTCTCTCCATGAACTAGGGGAACCAGGACCTATTGCTTGGACAAAGAAGTGGGAGAGAAAATGTAGGATTCCAGCTACTTCTGTCCTTTCTTATTTCCCGCCTCAATCAAGTTTGAACAGCACACCTGTTTATGTGGAGCCTTCCCTTGGAGATCACAGGGCATATGTTGGCTGGAGGTTTTACTTTGCCATCCGCCCATGGCAACTCAAGACATTATCTGCTGTAACTACTGGACTATGGTTTTCAAATTTTAGTGTGCATAAAGGATGCCTGAGAAGTATCTTAAACATGGAAATTTCTGGTCTCTATTTGCTAAGATTTTGATGCAGTGGGTCTGAGATCGGTTTCTAGAATATGCATTTTTACCTTAGGGGAAATTGGTACCTATGGCTATGTCCCCAGTTTAAGAAATGTTCTTCAGGGACTTTTCACTCCCATGAGACATGATGGAGGAGAAGGGACATAGACTTCAAATTATTCCTGGTGCAGCAAGTGCTGAACAGAACCTGGAAGAGAGAAAGATATTTTCCTGTACATAAATAGGAAAAGAAAATCCATGGAGAAAAAAAAAATGGAATCTTAATGACAGTGGCATTCTGAGGAACTTAAAATGAGGAAATATCCAAGCCCAAGAAAATGACATTGTCCACACAGGTCAAATCACATCCAATCCAGAAGGGTTTCCCTTTTTCTGAAGGATTGGTTTCCTCCCTCTCTTTTCTCTGCTCAGCTATGGAATAACCTAAGTACTACTCCTCCCAGAGGAATCCTGCTGTGCTCCAAGCTCTCATTATCAGCCCTCCTGATCCTGCTTCTTACTCTAAGGGTCTGCGTTTCTATTTGATGGAGACGGAACGTGAACACCAGAAGAAAAGTGATGTCTGGGAGCCTCTGTAGCCTAGCTCTCTATCCCTACCTGAGGAAGGAAAAGCTGTTCATCAAGGACAGCTGGCAAACCTGGACTGGAGTATATCTCAGGAGTGGGGACTCCTAGGCACAGCATTCAGGTGAATATCACGCACTACACCAAGGCTTCAGTCTCATTCTTGTTTTAATCCATAGAAAAATGAGTCAGGGACCACATAAAAATTTTCTTCTGGTTGCTACTCAATGGGAAATATATTTTAAGAAGAGAAAGCTATTTTTAAGAATTACTTTTATTAGTCTATTGATTCCATACTTAAAAATGGGTCAGCTTTCCTCCTGCGCAGCTGAAGGTATTTTTGAGAAGTCGTTAAATAAATGCAGTCACTAATTTGCTGCTTGGAGAAGTGACCCACTCTTACCCTCTGCTGAGGATAAGAGATGGTTTTGTTCTTAGCCTATTTTTCATTTACTGAGAATCTCTGACCTCTCCATCCCAGGTTAGGCAGTCATGAGCCCCTGTAGGATTCTCAGACTCAATCTGTAGTTATTTTAAGAATTTAAATTACGTAAGCGAGGCTCTTTTTAGAATCCCTTCTTAGGGTCAGTCCCACACAGGACATCCTTAAAATTGCTACCATGAGCATGTGAGAAGCTTTTACCATTTAGTCTTTTGTGATTAGGGCTCCAGAGGCTGCTACTTTGAGAAGGAGAGTGCAGGTCATCTGGCCTCTCTACTATTCCTAGAGAGTTGCTGGGCACAGCCCTAGTAGCAGCAAGGAAATGGCAGAGGGAACGTCCTGCTTTGGTTATGAAAAACAGAATTTCAACTCAAACTGGTCAAATCAAGTAAGGCAATGTTTTGGCTCCTATAACCAAAGTACAGCAATAGTGCTTCAGGCACGGTCTGGTCCAGGGCTCAAGACATGTCCCCAAGTCACCCTTTCCTTTCAGTTCTGCTTTGCTTCATGCAGATCTTATTCCAGGTCAGGCCTTCTTCATGTAACCTGGCAACTCCAGACAATGTTCTTTCAGTTTAAGTGCTTTGCAAAGAAATATTATTTCTTCTCGAGATAATTTTGATTTGAAACTCACTGGACTTATTTGGGCCAAGTGCCACTTTTGCTCGATCACCTTGACTAATGGCATGCAGTGCTCTGATTAGTCAATTCAAAATCCCATGCCAATCTTGCAGTCACAGTCACCTCCCTGAAGGACATGAACTGAGATGGGGAATAAATTGTTTTTCAAGGAAAATACGGGTTTCATCCTCACAAAAAATATCAATGGATGTTGGGGAAAAAACAAAAAAAAACTTATTGTGTATTACTTGATTAGATAGGACAAATAATAATTATGAGTGCCTTGCTGGATTTGGGGGGACAGCCACTATCCCCAGGACCCTCACACCCTCAAATCTCAGGAAGCCTCTGAAATATGACCAGAGGAATAGAAGTAGAAAAGCTAACCCGATCATGATACCACCTGCTTGTCCTGCCCAAGAGTCCAGTGTGCAGGAGGCTGAGAATACAGCAAAAGTTCAGTCCATTCTAGCTTTGAAAATCATATAATTTCATTCAAGAGAAAAAAATGCAATTATTTAGTGCATGCCTACCATGTACAAGTGCGATGCTTGGTGCTGCTGCCTCCCCACTGACAGATATTGCTGGTCAAGGCATACCATTTAGACTCATTGGGATTAGAGGAAGTCGAAGAAGTAAAAATGCTAAAGGGGATGCAGTGATTTTAAAAAAGCTTTTGAGAGAAGGAAATATATCTTGTTCATTTCCATTATCCGTATTATTTAACTGAGCACAGGGTCTGGCCAGTAAGAGAGTCTCAAATGTCGACTGAATTAATGCATGCCTGACTAACATCCATTTGGTTTTTACTATATTCTGGACACTATGTAAAGTACTTTTTAACCCTTAATTCATTTCATCCTTACCATACCCAATGAAGTGGTTGCAGTTTTTAATCTCTGTTTTACAAACAAGGAAACTGAGGCAAAGAGAGGTTACACAGGCAGGAAATAGAAGAGCCAGCACTCAAGCCCAGGCAGTGTGAGTATACTGGTATACAGTGTGAGTATACTGATATACTCCTAGAGAATATACTAATTCTCATCCATGTAAATGTGGAAGTAGGGATCTAGCTCTGTCACTCAAAGTTTTGCCAAAACCGCACTGGGCAGAAGGATGGTCAGTACCTATACTGCCCAATACGTCACTGGCCACATGTGGTTATTTAAGATAAAATTAATTACAATGAAATAAAACTGAAGCCAGGCGTGGTGGCTCATGCCTGTAATCCCAGCACTTTGGGAGGCCGAGGCAGACAGATCACCTGAGATCAGGAGTTCTAGAGCAGCCTGGCCAAGATGGCAAAACCCCATGATATTAGTCCGTTTTCATGCTGCTGATAAAGACATACCCAAGACTAGGCAATTTACAAAGAAAGAGGTTTAATTGGACTTACAGTTCCATGCGGCTGGGGAAGCCTCACAATCATGGCTGAAGGCAAGGAGGAGCAAGTCCTGTCTTACATGGATGACAGCAGACAAAAAGAGAATGAGGAAGATGCAAAAGTGGAAACCTCTGATAAACCCATCAGATCTCGTGAGACTTATTGACTACCATGAGAACACTGTGGAGGAAACTGACTCCATGATTCAATTATCTCCTACCAGGTCCCTCCCACAACATGTGGGAATTATGGGAGTACAATTCAAGATAAGATTTGGGTAGGGACACAGCCAAATCATATCACCCATCTCTACTAAAAATACAAAAAGTAGCCGGCTGTGGTGGCAGGCACCTGTAATCCCAGCTACTCAGGAGGCTGAGGTTGAACCCAGGAGGCAGAGGTTGCAGTGAACTGAGATGGTGCCACTGCATTCCAGTCTGGGCAACAGAGCAAGACTTGGTCTCAAAAAATAAAAATAAATAAATAAATAAAATTGAAAGTTCATTCCTCAGTTACACTAGTCACATTTCAAGTGCTCAGTAAACACATGCAGCTTGTGGATATAGAACAAGTCTCTTCTCACAGAAAATTCTTTTGGATAGCAGTGGGAGCTGAATTCCAAATGTCATTTTCAATCTTGATATGGGAAGTAGGAATTACCGTTTTCTATGGGCGCATCCCCAGTCAAGCCCACCTTGCCCAGCATGCTGGCTGCCCTTGCCTATGTGCACCCTATTCCATCATCACAACACACAACCCATGCCCTTCTGTGCCTCCCTCACTTTACACACTTCTGCTTGGGGCACCTCTCTAGTCATGCCAGGTGGGAGTTAAGAGCTCATAACTGTCACCCCCTCAAGTCCTGCTTGAAGTTTATTTTTCATTTATTTATTTATTTTGAGACGGAGTTTTGCTCTTGTCTCCCAGGCTGAAGTGCAATGGCACAATATCTGCTCACTGCAACCTCCATCTCCCAGGTTCAAGTGATTCTCCTGCCTCAGCTTCCCGAGTAGCTGTGATTACAGGCGTGCACCACCGCACTCCGCTTATTTTTTTTGTGGTTTTAGCAGAGATGGGGTTTCACCATGTTGGCCAGGCGGGTCTTGAACTCCTGGTCTCAAGTGATCCCGCCCCCTTCGGCCTCCCAAAGTGCTGGGATTACGAGTGTGAGCCACCATGCCCCGCCTCTACTAGAAGTTTTAAGGCAGAAAATCTGGCTGCATGATTGGTGGGAAACCCTGGCAACAGAGGGGTTGGAAACACAACTCTGGGTTTGATATCCTACAAGATACTATCTGTGTGGTAAGTAGCCCAGTCTTTGGAAATATATAGACCTGAGGTCTGAATCCCAGATCACCACAAACTAATGACAGGACAGGCTCAAGACTCTGAGCCTCACCTGAAAATGGGGTCAACTCCACCTACCTCATATCAGCATATGTCCTTGGCATAGTGCCTGCTGGCCAAGAATTGGCAGCTGCTGAGGTCACTATTATGATGATGACATAACTCAAATGGGTTGCAGTTCTCCAGCTTTTGGGGGTCACCCTTCTGTTTAAAACTGTCAAGACAATACCCTGAGCCAACTCTCAGGAGACCATTGTCTTCTCCCTATAGATGATTTCTGGGACACACTGAAATGTATTTTGGAGTCTTCATGGCACCCCCAAAATTTCACTTTACTCTGGGCTACAACTTCATAACAACGTGGATCAATTTTGTTATCTTGCAATATTTATTCATTAGTAATGTTTTCTTCCTTTCAAGCACGACCACAAACCCTTCCCTTAGTGCTTCAAAGCACAATGACAGCCAGGTTGTGGTATTTAACAGACTAAACTGGAGGCTTGGAGTTAAGGGGATTACAAAGCAGAAAAGAAAATGTAATATTGGATAATAACTATTACTAAATGTACAGCCCATACATGAGCATCTCTAGAGGGGTCTCCCAGCTTTCTGGTCTATCACCATGTTACATGGGCCATCCCACCTCTCTCATATGAAAATTATTTTGACCATGATCTTCTTACGCATGATCTAAAGCTAGAGCTGTCTCTTACTCCAGAGCCAGTGTAGAATGATCCTGTCCCAGCCCAGCTAAATACAAACCGGCCCCCATTCTTGCACTGGGATGACTGATTTGGAACAAATAACTTCTACTTCTGAGTCTGAAGGGCAATGGGTAGAAAGCAAGATGGCATGTAGCTGATGAAAGGCCAAGGCAAGGGAGTATATTTTGCTGATTCCTTAACCTCCCTAAACTCACACACTTTATCTCAAAGTGAATTGAAGAAATTTCTCTACCTGTATCCAGTCCTATATGCTGCTCTTTGACCTCTTGGTCTGTCGTGGGATGCAGTGCAATTAGAAGTTAATGCATTCATGCTGTGACCTCAAAAGGTGGAAGGTGCCTGGGGGCTCCTGAGTACTTGACTTCCATTCAAACCACAAGCTGGATCTCCTATTTTCAACACGTGTCTGTATCCATGATTCTAGCACTGAGGCCCCTATTTATCTCTCAGAGAAAGGACAAATGGGCCTTAGCGAGAACAGAGGGCACTGGAGTGGGAAAAAGTACAGCTACCCAGTGGAAGAAAAAGCTTAAGTGACCTTTTAGTGAGAAAAGCTAGAGCTTCCTGAAGAAATTATCACATTCGAGTGGCACTTTACAAACAATAGTTCTCATTTATTAGGTCTCACTATGTGCCAGGCACTATGCTAGCACATTTGAAGGCATGATCCCATCTCATTCTTAAATCAGTCACAAAAGTAGGTATAGTGGTCCCCATTATCTACGGAGGATACATTACAAGACCCTCAGTGGGTGCCCAAAACTTTGAATAGTACCAAACCCTGTATATATTATGTTTTTTTCGATACATACCTTTCTACAATGAAGACTAATTTATAAATTAGGCCAGGCATGTGGCTCATGCCTGTAATTTCAGTATATTGGTAGGATCACTTCAGCCTAGGAGTTCAAGACCAGCCTGGGCAACAAAGTGAGGCCCCATCTCTACAAAAACTAGAAAAAAATTAGCCAGGTATGGTGGAGTGAATAGGTAGTCCTAGCTACCCAGGAGGCTGAGGTGGGAAGATTGTTTGAGCCCGGGTGGTTGAGGATGGGTGACAGAGCAAGACCCTTTCTCAAAAAATAAAATTAAATAATAAAATAAAATAGGCACAGTTAGTGATGAACAACAAAACTAATAATAAAATAAAATTATAACAATACATCAGCATCATGACTCTTGTGGTTTGAGGCTGTTATTAAGTAAAATAAGGGTTCCCTGAACACAAGCACTGCAGTCCCATGACAGTGATCTGATAACTGAGCTGATTACTAAGTCACTAATGGAAGAGTAGTGTAGACAGTGTAGATCCACTGGACAAAGGGATAATTCACATCTTGGGTGGGAAGAAGTAGGACTATAGGGGACTTCATCCTGCTACTCAAAATGGCATGTAATTTATGAATTGATTATTTCTGAAATTTTTTATTTCATATTTTTGTTACTGACATGCCAGGGATTAAGTCTAGGTCCTGCTGCTCATTGCAAGGAAAGCCAATCACTGAGACAATGGATATTGCCAGGGAAGAAGGCTTTTGTTGGGTGCTGCAGCCAAGGAGAATGGAACATAAAGTCTCAAATCCATTTCCTTGACGAACTGAAATTGGGGGGTTATAGAACAGGGAAGTCAGGAAAATAGGATTTGGGGAAAAGTATGGAAGGAATCACCATGGATGAGAGGTCTGGCATCTCATTGTCTGTATGCGGTGATCTAATGAGTTTCAGTTCCTTGCCTGAGGGATGATTTCCTGAGGAAGAAACTCAGATGAGACAAATGTAAGTTTCAAGTTTTATGACCAGAGAGGGTCAATTTCTTTTTTTCTTTTTTCTTTTTTTGAGACAGAGTCTTGCTCTGTCACCCAGGCTGGAGTGCAGTGGTGTGATCTCAGCTCACTGCAACCTCTGCCTCCCAGGTTCAAGCAATTCTTCTGCCTCAGCCTTCCAAATAGCTAGTGAGAGGTGACAGCGTGCTGGCAGTCCTCACAGCCCTCGCTCGCTCTCGGCACCTCCTCTGCCTGGGCTCCCACTTTGGTGGCACTTGAGAAGCCCTTCAGCCCACTGCTGCACTGTGGGAGCCCCTTTCTGGGCTGGCCAAGGCTGAAGTCCACTCCCTCAGCTTGCAGGGAGGGGTGGAGGGAGAGGCAGGAGAGGGAACCGGGGCTGCCTGCGGCGCTTGCGGGCCAGCTGGAGTTCCGGGTGGGCGTGGGCTTGGTGGGCCCTGCACTCAGAGCAGCCGGCCAGCCCTGCCTGTCCCAGGCAATGAGGGACTTAGCACCCGGGCCAGCGGCTGTGGAGGGTGTACTGGGTCCCCCAGCAGTGCCAGCCCACCAGTGCTGCGCTCGATTTCTCACCGGACCTTAGCTGCCTTCCCGTGGGGCAGGGCTTGGGACCTGCAGCCCGCCATGCCTGAGCCTCCCACCCCCTCCATGGGCTCCTGTGCAGCCTGAGACTCCCCGACCAGCACCACCCCCTGCTCTATGGCGCCCAGTCCCATCGACCACCCAAGGGCTGAGAAGCGTGTGTGCACTGCGTGGGACTGGCAGGCAGCTCCACCTGCAGCCCCGGTGCAAGATCCACTGGGTGAAGCCAGCTGGGCTCCTGAGTCTGGTGGAGATGTGGAGAACCTTTATGTCTAGCTTAGGGATTGTAAATACACCAATCAGCGCCCTGTGTCTAGCTCAGGGTCTGTGAATGCACCAATCAACACTCTGTATCTAGCTCAAGGTTTGTAAACACACCAATCAGCACCCTGTGTCTAGCTCAAGGTTTGTTAATGCACCATCGACACTCTGTATCTAGCTACTCTGGTGGGGCCTTGGAGAACCTTTGTGTCAATACTCTGTATCTAACTGATCTCATGGGGACGTAGAGAACCTTTATGTCTAGCTCAGGGATTGTAAACGCACCAATCAGCGCCCTGTCGAAACAGACCACTGGGCTCTACCAATCAGCAAGACGTGGGTTGGGCCAGATAAGAGAATAAAAGCAGGCTGCCCGAGCCAACAGTGGCAAACTGCTCGGGTCCCCTTCCACATTGTGGAAGCTTTGTTCTTTCACTCTTTGCAATACATCTTGCTACTGCTCACTGTTTGGGTCCACGCTGCTTTTATGAGCTGTAACACTCACCGCGAAGGTCTGCAGCTTCACTCCTGAAGCCAGCGAGACCACGAGCCCACCAGGAGGGATGAACAACTCCAGACGCGCTGCCTTAAGAGCTGCAACACTCACCACGAAGGTCTGCAGCTTCACTCCTGAGCCAGAGAGACCACGAACCCACCAGAAGGAAGAAACTCTGAACACATCTGAACATCAGAAGGAACGAAGAACTCCAGATGCACCACTTTAAGAGCTGTAACACTCACCGCGAGGGTCCGCGGCTTCATTCTTGAAGTCAGTGAGACCAAGAATCCACCAATTCCGGACACACTGGGATTACAGGCGCCTGCCACCATGCCCAGCTAATTTTTTATATTTTTAGTCGAGATGGGGTTTTGCCATGTTAGCCAGGCTAGTCTCGAACCCCTGACCTCAAGTGTTCCACCTCCTCAGCCTCCCAAAGTGGTATTACAGGCATGAGCCACCGTGCCCAGTGAGAGGGTCACTTTTTATGTTTATTCAGAAAATCCTAACTATTGGTTACATGAGGCAGTTGGGTTGATTTCATTTTCCGATTTCAGTTGACAGTGGGTAACTGAAACTTTGAAAAGTGAAACCTCAGATAAGGGAGCTCGTTGGTGGCTATTACTGTATATTATCCCCTTTTGGGAAGCTATAGTTCAGAGGGTAAGTAACAAGATCAAGATTATCCAGGTAGTAATCAGTAAAGCCATGGTCTGAGTTTGGTTTGACGCAGAGTCTGAGTTCTCAACCCGTATCCTTGTGTTGGCTTCAGTTCTTCCAGGCATGTTATTTCACTGGTCAATGTGAGAGAAAGAGAGCAGGGGGAAGTATTAGTCCTATTTTGAAGACAAGGAAATGGAAGCTCACAGAATTTACATAGCTGGCTCAATGTTACCTAGGTCTCCTGAGTTCTAGCTCAAAGTGGTTTCCATTGAGCAGCAAGCAGCTGAGCTAGGATTCCAACTGGGCTTTCATAATACAAATTCCTCTCCACTGGGCATTTGAAAAGCCCTTAGAGGGCTGATCTGTTTTCATAGCCATCTCTGTGCCAAGGCTTCTATTGAGGTGTAATGTTAATAATCATACAGAAATTGACATTTATTATTAGAAATCTCTGTTGAGCTCCAATTTAAGAGAATAATCTCCCCTTTCCCTAGCAAGGCTTCTGGTTAAAGAAGTTAAAGAGTACTACATACCTGTGCAGATAAATTTTATTATCATAAATTTTATTATTTGTATTGCCTCCAACTAACTGTTTAGGAAATTACTAGTTCTAAAAGCTATCCCTACCCCTAAAAAAAGAAAGGTTTAGCCTTACTTCTTTTTTTTTTTTTTTTTTTAAATATAGGTACCTTGATTCTTCAAGATAAGTATCATTAGTGATGGTAAATCTTAGCATTTCAAAGGAGGAGATATACACCCTGGGTAAGATACTAATGCAAGACAGCTGAGCCCCCAAATTGGGGCTTAGCCCAGGAGGGTAATTGGCTTCACCAGGAAAGAATTCACGAGCAAGCTGGTGGTGTTAGGCAGCAACTTTTACTGAAGCAGCAGTGTACAGCAGCAGCAGAGGTATGGCATCCTGTGGAGCAGGGCTACCTCACAGGCAGTGTGCCCAGAGTAGTGGCTCAGAAGCAGTCCTGCAGTCATATTCATACTGACCTTTAATTATATGCAAATTAAGGTGTGGATTATGCAGACATTTCCAGAAATAGGGTGGTAGCTTCTAGGTTATTGGACCATTGTCAGAGAAAGGGGTGGTAACTTCTAGTTGTTGCTATGGCAATGGTAGAGTGACATGGCACACTGGTAGGTATGTCTTACAGGGCGGTGCCTTCACCTCATCCCTGTTTTAGCTATCTTCAATTTGGTCCAGTGTCCAAGTCCTGCCTCCAGAGTTGAGTCCTGTCTGCCTCCTACCTGAATACAATTAGAAAGCTTTTTTCCTATCCCCTTTTACTAAGAAGTTGTCATGGTGATGAGAGTGGGCCATGAAGGACCTAGTGGAGTTAGCATCGTACTTTGGTTATAAAATCCTGTGAAAAGCTCATCAAGTTTGGTTGGGGACTTTGATCCTGTGACAGGGTTAGTGTTTTATGCCAATAAAATTACTTCGGATTTAATCAGTCTTTATGTGACTGTATGACTCTTACTAGGGGTTCTCAAATATGAAAAGAAGAAAAAAATAGATGTTTTTAGTTGTAATAGTTCTAATTGCCTCTACATCTGGATTGCAAATTGGATTTTCTCCTTGAGCTAGTTCTCTCACTTTGGGGTATCTCTCCTAGAAATAATGCATCTATGCATATCTATGTATATAAAAATGTAGGCTTTTCATATATAAATGTACATAGATGTATAAAGTTATTTCTTGTAACGTTGTTGTAGTGAAAAGCAATACTAGAAAAAAGCCCACCAATAGAGGGAAGGTTGATTAAATTATGACACATTTATACTATGATGCACTGTGCACATGTGAAAAACATAAGTTAGAGGTGTATGTATTGGCCTGGAGGGATATTTATACATAATTGTCAACTAAAAAAGCAAGTTGCAGGGTAGAGTGATGGATATGATCCCATTTTTGGAAAATATTGTGTCAAAACGTATTTATGAAAATTTGTGTCTTTATATGCTTGAATGAGCATAGATAACCATGTGGAACAATATCCATTAACCTATTAACATTGGATTGATGATCTGGAGGATGTAGGGAAGGATGCTTGGAGGAAAGGGAATATTATTAATTTTTGTTTGGTTTATTGTGATAAATACATATTATATTTATACCTAAGAAAAATCCCCCCACCAAAATAAACACAATAATAAGGGCAGTGGCAGGGGAGGGCTTTAAGGCAAAGACTATGCTTGTATGTTGCTCCCAGACAGAATTATCCGGTAGGCTATCACAGGTACTGCTGAGATTCTTCCAATCTTTAGAACCAACATCTTATCAATAAAAATAATAACAAGCCCCAAGAAAAGGGAAGGGGCTAGATGTTTTCTTCTAAAGCTCTCTTTTATGATGGCATTTTCATTAAGGAGCCAGTAGAATGGTTACTGTTTAATAAAGACCAAATAGACAAATCTATTATTTTTTTTCCTCTTAGAAAGCATCATATAACTATGGGAATGTTTCCTAAACTTAGTATTTCTGGAAAAGGAACACAGTCTTAAGCATTTTGAGTGAGAGAAAAAATGCTGGCATATTAAACCAAGCCCTTGGCACTATCTGTTTTTAACAGACCTGTTCTTCCCTCTCTTCATCCTTCCTTCTTTCCTCCCTTTCTCCTTTGCCTTATTCCTCCTTCTCTGTTTCTGTCTCTCTTTTTTGTTTTCTTCTTTCTTTTAAAGAAAATGATTTTCTTTACTTGATGTTTCAAACTGAGACAATGTTAAACTAATGGACTTAATTCTCTGGCTTGCAGGTGAAGAATTAAGTGGTTTAGTCTTTTAAATTATCTTCTTCATTGATTTGTAGTAAGAGTTACAATGTATATATATTCACATAATGATGAAGAGTATACACCCTCTCCATCCCAGACACACTACAAAGGGAGCCACAGAATATTCTGTATCATACCTTTAAAATCAAAAGTTGTTTTACATTTCTATCATATGCTAGAACTTACTTTCCTCAGTTTATGCTGAATTCAGCTTGCATTATGATTTTTTTGTTTCAGCTCATGTTTGGGGGAATTACATATATTCCAGCAATTTTGGTGTCTCTGTTGGGCAGTTTATTATAGGTACTTTTACAAAAGTGTTAATCACTCTTTAGATGAAGGAATGTTGTATATACACAGCTATGATTAGCATATGGTAGAGATTTAATAAGTAACTGATTGATGCTAAATAATAAAAATTTCTGAAAACAACATCCAATGTTCTAAATGTTTTTTGGATTTTTCCCAATCGTGGGATCTTTTTATGTCTTTTTTCCTCTCTCCCAAAGAGAGTTAGAATTTGGTCAGTAATTTATTTTTCTCTTTGATCTCTAAGTTAGTGCCATAACAGTTTTCTACCTTCTGAGATCTCCATGTTTATGGTTAGGGCCTTTCCATAGTAGCTTTTTCTTAGAAATCTCAACTGAGGAATCACAAGATTCATAAGTTGAGAAAGGAGAGCTTTATTTCTCATATAGAATTCCAGTCTGCAGAATAGCCATTCTGTAGGCTGGGAAGCATAGCCTCCTGCCAGAAGTCTGAGACAGACACTTCGAGGGTAGGAAAGATAAGATATGGATGTATGCTGAACACGTTAGCTAAGTATACATATTCAATAAGCTATAGAAGGAGTCATGAATAATTATAACAGGAGAAACATGCATATGTACAACTGAGTATCATGTCTCTTCATGGGTTGCCTCTTCAAAAAATGGCAGCATTATGCTAAGGGTGGTGGCTCATGCCTGTAATCCTTGTACTTTGGAAGGCTGAGGCAGAAGTATCCTTTGAGCCCAGGAGCTTGAGACCAGCCTGGGTAATATAGTGATGCTCTATTCCTACAAAAAAAAAAAAAAATTTGAAAAAAAAATAGTCCAGTGTGGTGATGCTTAGCTGTGGTCCCAGCTACCCGGAAGATTAAGGTGGGAGTATCACTTGAGCCCAGGAGGCCAAGGGGGGCTGAGATCTTCCCACTATACTCTCTAGCTTGGGAAACAGACAGTGAGAGAGAGAGAGAGAGAAAAAAAAAAGGCAGAGTGAGCATGATCTGAGGGTGGAGTTTTCTGCTCTCTGATATCAAAAGATAAAGCAGAGGACATGAAAGCCCTCTCTGCACATCCTCACATCCTCATAGACTATCCAGAAGGGCTTCAGGGTTGTCAATCTCTTATCAGGAGAGGGTGCATTGTGAAACTGCTGAGCTGTCACTGGAAACTGCAAAGAGAGGTGGGGAGTCTGACTGCAGCCTCAGATGATTGGCTAAATGTTATTAAAGGAATGAGTTGTTCATTTCTTGTTTTCTAGAACTGGTTTCTGCCTACTCCTTAGGAAAGAATTCTGGACAAAGGTTAATAAAGAAGGGGCATACTGAAGCATGTCTGACCTCCTGTCCTACCATGGCTGGGAATTCAGTTTTTAAAGTGTTTCTGGCGTCTCCTTGGCCAAAAGGAGTCCATTCAATCAGTTGGAGTGCTTAGTATGTTATTTTTATTTTTCAGAAAGTTTGGCCTTCTTCCTCCCTACAGGATATGTACATTTATGTATTATGAATATTTTTATGATTGTAGATCCTTGAAACCAGGCACAATGCTTACGGACTAAGAAATATCCTTAAATGCCAAGAAAATCAGGAACGCTAACTGGAATATTTCCCATGTTCATAGGTGGGTGTTACATATCCCCCAAGGTGACAAGTACTGACAATACAAAGACAAAGTTGCTGGAAGAGCCCTTTATGGACAATGTCTCCTGATTGTGAATCAAGGTCACATTTGCCTCTTCCTCCTCTCTTGGAACCCCACCACATGTTATAGGATGCAGGTTACTATGGTGATAAGGGAAGAAAACACTGAATTAAATGAACATTGCAAAAATATTGTAGTGGGCTATAAAGGGTATTTTACAGTGACTTTTTATTTTTACAATCATTTAACATTTACAGAAAAGTTGCAAAGATAGCACAGAGAGTTCCTGTACATTCCTCACCCAGTTTCTTGTATGGTACATTACCATGGTACCCTTGTCAAAACTAAGAAACTGACATTGGTACATTACTGAACCAACTAAGGACTAAGCTCTGGCTTTATTTGAATTTCACCAGTTTTTCCATTAATGTCTTCTTTCTGTTGCAGGCTCCAATTTAGGGAACGATGTTGGGTTTAATTATTATGCTTCCTAAGTCTCTAGTTATATTTTCAAATCTTCTGCACCCTGTGACAGTTTCTGATTCTTCCTTTGTTTTAGAAAGATTTTAACCCACATAAAAATGTATCAAAGTCTACTCCTTTGAACTGGGTTTGGATTGCTGCATGATTACTTTCCTTTATATTTTTAGTGGCTCTTCTGAAGACAAAATATCTCTCAGAACTCTCATAACTCCACAAATAATATTTTGGTTTTTGTCCTCTTCGTATTAATTCTTTAACTCTGGGAGGTCATGACCACTAAGAAGGGAATGTTTCTAGCGGGTAACATTTTCCTTCTGCTAAATGTATAATCTCAGTTCTGACTTAATAAATTTTACAAATAACTTAAATTTCCAATTCCAAAATATTCAAACAGTTTTGCACCACCATGACATATTGTATAAAATAGTTTTTCCCTTCTCTCCACCTTTTGGCACTCTAAAAATAGATAGTAGTTTCTTTTAACAAGGTTCTTTAAACAATCTGTTCCGTGCCCCACCACAAACTCTACACCCCAGTCTGTTGTTTTAGTTCCCTGCTGTTTAAGAGCCCAAGCCTTTGCTGAAGCAGAACGTCCGTAGTCAATCTTGCTGCTTGATTTTTGTTACCATGTCTCCGTAAGATTTGTTCTGAATTCTAATTTGAACGCTTATTTTGGAAAGCTTTCAGTTTTATCCTCGTCATTTTGAGTATGGGTACATGCTTTGGAGGCAGAGAGATCTGAGCTCAAATTCCAGACCCGTCACCCACTATAGGACCTCAGGCAAATTACTTGTCTTCTCCCAGTCTCCTTTCCTCGTAAGCGAAAGGGAAGAGACAGCTTCTCTCCTGGATCTGATTTTCAAAGCCCTTAATGTTTTCTGGATTTTTTTCCCTTTCTAGCCATTTGCTATTACCCCAAGGCTAGCAGAAAAGAAGCAATCTAAAAGTAGAGATTGATGTTTCTGGCTTTCTATCTCCTCCCACAACCCTCCAAAACACCAGAAGCAAGAGGGATGTGAGACTGTTAGCCAAGTGTTTGCAAAGGATGGCTTTGAATGGATATCTGGAAAGGTATTGGGGCTGCTGGTAGGCAGATGTGAGGGGCATTCTACATTGAATTTTACGGGAAATGTTAGCAGATCTGCTCCATCTGGCAGAATCCTGCTTTAAGTTTTTATCTATGATAAGTCTGGTCTCTGGATTCTCTCCCTTTATCTCTTTGTGTCCATGGGACTACTCCAACCATCTTCTCTGTACTTTGGGACCCCTATCTTGATAAATAATCTATAAAATTTGACTCAAGACCCTGTCTCAGATCCCACTTATGTGTAATATTTTAACAAACACATTCTTGGCCATTATTTCCGGTGGTTTATAGAAGTAAACTTCAGCTACATCTAGTCTGAAAAATATGTTCACATTTTTACATTATTGTCTTTCTATTGAAAAATTCATGCTCATGAATCCATTTTCACAGCTCCCCTGATTGGGAGGTTGAGTCATTACAAATTTTGCAAAAAGTGGGCCCTTTGGGTACCCCCCTATGATGGTTAATATTGTCAACTCGATTGGATCGAAGGTTGCAAAGTATTGTTTCTGGGTGTATCTGGGTGTTGCCAGAAGAGATGAACATTTGAGTCAGTGGACTAGGAGAGGATGACCCATCCTCAGGAAGACCCACCCACAGTTTGGGTGGGCACCATCCAATCAGCTGCCAGTGCAGCTAGAAAAGGCAGGCAGAAGAAGGTGAAAGGAGCTGACTTGCTGAGTCTTCCGGCCTTCATCTTTTTCCGTGCTGGATGCTCTCTGCCTGGAACATCAGGCTCCATGTTCTTTGGCTTTTAGACTCTTGGACTTAACACCAGTGGTTTGCGGGGGGCTCTCCAGCCCTTGGCCACAGACTGAAGGCTGCACTGTCGTCTTCCTTACTTTTGAGGTTTTGGGACTTGGACGGAGCCACTACTGGCTTCTTTGTTTCTCAGCTTGCAGACAGCCTATCGTGCGACTCCATCTTGTGATTGTTAGAGTCAATTCTCCTTGATAAACTCCCAGTTCTGTCCCTCGAGAGAACCCTGACTAATGCATCCCCAGATCTGTCACCTCATGCTCCCTACTTTGCAGTAGGAGTTTGACTGTTTGATTCAACATATATTTATGGGGTACTGTGCAAACAAGAAATTAAAAATCCAAGCTCTTGGAACTTTAAAATATTTTGAGCCTTAGGGGAATGTGATAATGAGATCCCAGTCACATGAGAGGCAATTGTAACCTAGGCAGATGTAAACTTTTTTTCTCTGATTAGATTAGCCTTCTTCCTTACACACATTGTTTGGTAAAATGTTGTAAGTGACTAAAGAGAGCCAAGGAAGACCTCTTCCCTCTTCATTATTGATCTTCGTTATGGATAAATTTCCTTCTTACCTTTCTCACACAAAATCTCCATGACTATCATGTTGTGTAAATGGAACATTAAGTACGCTCTTTTAAATTGGAAAGGAAATGAAAACAAGCTGTGAAGAAAAGAAAACAAGAGGTATGAAAAAGAAAACAAACTGTAACTAATTAAATTTGTGTAACTCATAAACCAACCTTGTATAGAAATAATCTTACTAGATTACTTACTAGTGATAATCTTACTAGATTTCTTTGTTTTCTGCTTATATAAGCAAGACCTTAACTTTTAACTTTGGAGCACTGACTCCATTTCTCTAAAGTTTGTGTTTCCCAGAGGGCCAAGCACAGTTTTTCTCTTGAATAAACCCTTTAAAACTAGATTCTGATCCTTTCAATGATTTCAGATTGGCAGTACTTACTCTGTGGAAGGTGCTCTGTCAGGGGTGGTGCTGGTGCGTTGATTCAAAGAAATAATTATGGAAAGCATGTACTACAGCACTTGTTACATGTTCAGTGCTAATTTTTTTTGTATTCACTCCCCTTCTCCAACATTGTCAACATTCATTAATCTATCAATGAGTTCTTAACAGTGTCCAGTGCAGAGACTTGCAATATGTATAGAATGAATCAAAGAAGAAATATTGAAAGACTCATGCTAAGCAAACAGAAAAAAAAACCAAACATTTCTTTCTGCCTTTCTGCCATTTAGAGAAAATATATAGGGTCAGTATAACCAGGGATTAAAAGAGCAGGTGGTCATGTCAGATGGCTGCTTGAATCCCAGTCTGCTTTTTGCTGTGTGGGTGAACTTGGGCAAGTTACTTAACATTTTAAGTTTCAGGTTCCTCATCTATGAAATTGGGATTACAACAGTAAATACTTTATAGAGAGGTGAAGAGTAAATAAATAGATAATGTACAACCTTTAGTTAGCATTGTGGCTCACATACAACGAAGTACTGTATAAATAGTGGGTATATTATCATTATTATAAATATTATATTCTGGAAAATGGTTACCAATTTCATAAGGTCTTAAGAGTAGAACAAGGTTCTCTAAGAGGGTTGCGTAAAAGTTTAGCTCTCCAAGGTAGTTTTCTTAGTCTAAACGTTCTTTTTTCAAAATAGCTGCACATATGCGTTTTGCCACCACATGCCAGAGAAGGATCTCAACAGGCTGAATGATGCTATTTGCTCCTGGGATCCCCATTCTCCTCCTGATTGTTTAAATAACTTGTAATAAAAAGAGAGTGAAATATATATGGCTTAAGAGGGACATTTGTCTTTCTAGTGAAACAGCACATTTCTAAGACATTTCTACCTTAGGCATAGAAATCACAACAGTTACCTACACCCATTGAAATGGAAATACTAGACTTTAAAAGAATGTTATTATTGTCTAATTAAAATACTTGATGAATGACTCTAAGAAGTGAGAGAAAAAAGGATATAATAGGTGATGCTAGGAATAAATTAATAAAAGATTAAATTTCAAGAAGATTAATTTGGAGGCGATTTGTAGTATAGATTACAGAGAAAAAAAAATCCCCAGAGGAAAATCCTTAAGGTAATTATTTGTAATCTAATCTGATTTCCTTTTCTTGAGAGAGCCACTAGATTGGTGAACTGGGGATTTTAGTAAATGAATTAATATCCTGCTTTGATCCTTCACAAATTCAAACTGTCTTAAGACCTGCAATATTTTTTTCACTACGAAATTTGAAATTTGTTGTATTCTAGTGCATTCATTCATTCATCTCACACATATTTATTGATGGCCTACTGTGTGCCAGGCACTGTGATGTTGTGTATATATTTGTTAATGAGGTGCTCATGGTCCTGGTGCCTTCGGAGCATACAATCCAATCCAGTTCTTTTTGATGAGAAATTTTGTGTACCATTTTGTAATTTCCTGGGTTTAAGCTAAACCTTTTGCATATTGTAAAGTTTTTAACAACTTTTTTTGATTCAGAAAACTAATGAGCTTCTAAGCATCTGAAGGTGGCAATATTTTGGAAAGAAACAAATTATCTCAGGAAAGTATTGCGCAGGTTATGAGATAAATGGAAGATTCAACTCCCAGGAAGTGGGCAGCCATCATGGCTCAGATTTCCAAATAGCTAAGGTTAGACTGGAGATTAGAGCCAAGTTAAATATGATTAAGTAAGCCAAGAAGACTAAATATAATACTCATTACAAAAACACATTTGATTTATCCATTTCTAAATAGTAAACCTTGACATTTTGGATAACACTTTCATCATATAAGCAAAGGGTTCTTTCTAATGTAACTCACCAGTGTAGTCCAAGTAAAAAGGCCAAGGGTTGGTGAATTTGACTTACCTCATTCAGCCAGAGACATTGGGGAGAGGTGGGAAGAATGAATAAATTACTATCATCATGGAATATGATTCCTAGTGGGAGCTATAGCTGTAGCTAACATGTACTGTGCTAGGTACTGTACTGCGTGCCTTATGTACATTATTGTATTTAATCCCCAAGAAAACTCTATGAGATAGTATTTAATTTAACAGATTATACATTTTAGGTTCAGAGGGTTGGAGTAACTTATCCAGTCACACAGCTTGTGAATGGGTGAGTTGGTCTGACTGCCAGGACTTTGCCTAAGTATTCTATACTATTTCCCTCTGTGGTCTTTCCTCTCTGCAATCTTCTCCTAGGGGTAGCCAGTCAATTAAAAGCGATTCCTAATACCTTCTAGCTTTTATGTAACCCCTAGATTTGGAAACATACTTAACCTGAATTACTTGCATTTACTAGCCAGTGTTAATAGGTGTTTCAGAAGACTCAGGAGAAGTCTGGGGTGGCTACAGGAAGGAGGTTAAGACTTAAGCCAAGATTGGAAGGATCAGTAGGGCTTGAATGGTGAGAGAGAGAAAGACTGCACTGTTCCTGAGAGCTAAGATGCCGAGGCCACAGAGGCAAAGGCTGGAGCCTGAGCTAGCCAAGATAGAAGGCACGTGTTGGGGAATAAAGGCAAATGGCATCAGATCAGCAAGATGAAGACAGAGTAGCAAAGGCTTTGCATGCCAGGAAGAGGATGTATGAAGAAGGAAAAATAAATGTATTTGTAGTAGGTTGATTGCATTTTGCCCCTGATTAATGGCTTTCTTGTGTCTACTGCCTTGTGATGTGACTATGCAGCATCTCTTATCAAGAGATGAAGCCAGGTACACCCACTCCCTTGAATATTGGCAGTCCTTTAGCTTGCTTTGGCCAATGTATATGGCAGAACTGATGGTATGCTATTTCTGAGTCTGGGCCTCTCCAGACACTTTCCATGTTTCTGTTGTCTCTCTTGTCCTCCTAGCATGCCATGAGAACCAGCTCAGGCTAGGCTGCTGAAGGAGAAGAGATCATATGGAGGAGAGACCAGCTGGGCCAGAGGAGGCCATCCTAGACCAGTCAGCCCCCAGTGAATTTACTAGTGACCTCAGACATATGAGGGAACCCAAATTAGATCAGCCAAGCACAGTCTAGATCCACAGAATCACCCAGTTGACCCATAGACTTATGAGCACAAATAAATGTTAATTGTTGTACACCATTGAGGTTTGGGGGTTGTTTGGTATTCACTATGATTGCGGCAACAGATAACTGAGATATTATTGTTCCTCACGGACAAAGATGCAAAACTATAGTTTTTTTTCTTTTTTTTAATCAGAGAAGTGTAAGAAATGGCTACAATTTATTGACTTTTTTTTTTTTTTTTGAGATGGAGTCTTGCCCTGTCACCCAGGCTGGAGTGCAGTGACGCAATCTCGGCTCACTGCAAGCTCCACCTCCCAGGTTCAAGTTATTGACCACTTTTTTGGGTATGTAACAGTTACTCATAGTATTTTTATGAGATAGTCTATTTCCCCCATTTTATGAACAAACAAAACCCCAAAAACAACAATAACAAGAACAACAAAACACCTGATATTTAATGTGTTTTGCCCCAGGTAATATGTAAGATGTGATGAATCAAGGATTTGAACTAAGTCTTCTGACTCCAAGGCATTCCTTCCATGAAGCTCTAGGCAATTCAGGAGAATGCCACAGATACGGCATGACTGGATTATATTAAATGAATGTGACAGAATCTTCTATGAAATCCCAAAATGGAAAAAAAAAATAATCCAGAGAGTAAAGCCAGTTGGAACTGATTAAGCATACATTTCCAGAAGTACTGGTCAGTTGTACCTGTGCCAATCTAGACATTTATCTGTAGACATGTCTTTAGTATGATTCTGTGGGTGACTTGTTACTGACTAGATTCATGGGTTACACAAAACTGGGAGGAATTCTCTAAACACCTTATAGGTGCTGAGTACCTCAGAAGAGGAAATCAAATACATTTTAAAGAAACGTAATGGAGACTCCTCCAACTGGTTTAAGTAAATATTCAATAGAATAAATGGGAAATGAGAGTTATTTAGGCTACAACCATCCATGTAGTAAAGGTACATGGTGTGTTTCAGCGAGCGGCAGCAGGCCAGACTCAGTGAGAACAGAGGACGAGTGTTCAGCCCCTAGCACAGTGTTTGGTCCAGTACAGGTACTCAGCAAACACACCTGTAGGGAGGAAGAAATGTGGAAGACACAGGGGTGGGGGTGGGAGGGGGAGAAACCTAGCAAAAAATAGAAAACAATCAAGTTCCAAACTGATTCCTGAAGTGAGTTAAGCAGAGGGGACACTATATGTGCCCCACCCAAGTCCCATAGACTCTCCTTTACTGCATCCCCCAAGGTCATCTTCCTGTGCTGCTGCTCCTGATGGCCAGCACCTGCAGCTCTCTTTGGCCTGGGGCTTCCGGAGCTACTTCGGGTACAGAGGTGGAAGTGCCTGGGGGTTATTTCAATTCCAGGGCAGTGCTTAGCTCAGGACTGACAGGGCTGATGATAGGAAAGCCCAGCTCCTTGGCCTGTAGGCAGGACACATTCTGAGAGGCAAGTTAGACTCCAGACCTCCCTGACAGGATCAGTTCCAGGCTGAGATTTTGCCAAAAATAGCATCTTTGATTGACTTTGTTCCACCCACTGTCCTGATTTTCCAAATCCTTTCCTGATTTTCTTCCAGGAGGGCTGAATAAATCACTAGCAAATAAACCCAGGACTGGGCATCTTCTTCGAAGACTGTGATCTTTTAGAGGTCAAAGATGGTACATTTTTCATCATTTTATTGCCGGAAACTGGTAGAGTGCCAGGCTTGTAGTAGGTGGCTCATCACATCTTGGAAGGAAGGAAGGAAATCTTGAGGATTGTGAAGAAAAATGCTGAATGTAAATATAATATCGTCAAATTCTAAATAAATACTGAGAGATATTGGAAAGATTTTTGTGAAACATGATTCAGGCATGTGAAAACCTGCAAGCATAAGAATAGAGAAGAAAGAAAGGTCGGCTAGGCTTGGTGGCTGACACCTATAATCTCAGCACTTTGAGAGGTTGCAACTGGAGGATCCCTTGAGTCCAGGAGTTTGAGACAAGCCTGGGCAACATTGTGAGACCCTGTCTCTCCAAAAGGAAAAAAAAAAAGAAAAAAGAAAGAAAAAATATTAGCTGGACTTGGTGCATGCCTGTAGTTCCAGCTACTCAGGAGACTGAGGTAGGAGGATGGCTTGAGCCAGGCATAGGTTGTAGTGAGCCAAGATCACCAAAAAAAAAAAAAAAAAAGAAAGAAAGAAAAAGATAAAAGGAAGACAGTGTGGCGATTCCTCAAGGATCTAGAACTCGAAATACCATTTGACCCAGCAATCCCATTACTGGGTATATACCCAAAGGATTATAAATCATGCTGCTATAAAGACACATGCACACGTATGTTTATTGTGGAACTATTCACAATAGTGAATAGAAAAGACTTGGAACCAACTCAAATGTCCATCAGTGATAGATTGGATTAAGAAAATGTGGCACATATACACCATGGAATACTATGCAGCCATAAAAAAGGATGCATTCGTGTCCTTTGTAGGGACATGGATGAAGCTGGAAACCATCATTCTGAGCAAACTATCTCAAGGACAAAAAACCAAACACATGTTCTCACTCATAGGTGGGGATTGAACAATGAGAACACTTGGACACAGGGTGGGGAACATCACACACCGGGACCTGTTGTGGGGTTGGGGGGAAGGGGGAGGGATAGCATTAGGAGAAATACCTAATGTAAATGATGAATTAATGGGTGCAGCAAACCAACACGGCACATGTATACGTTTGTAACAAACCTGCATGTTGTGCACATGTACCCAAGAACTTACAGTATAATTTAAAGAAAAAATTAAAAGAAAGAAAGAAAGAAAGAAAGTCAACCTGGTTGAAGAGATTAGCGTGAGTGGAGGAAGGGAGGCAGTTTGTAGTATTGAAGAGGTCAGAATATGTTTCATTGAAGAGGTGAGATGTTGCAGCCATAAAAAAGAATGAGATCATGTCTTTTGCAGGAACATGGATGGAGCTGAAGGCTATCATCCTTAGCAACTTAATGCAGGTACAGAAAACCAAATGCTGCATGTTCTCACTTATACGTGGGAGCTAAATGATGAGAACACATGGACACAAAGAGAAGAACAACAGACAGTGGGGCCTACTTGAGGGTGGACGTGGGAGGAGGGAGAGGATCACAAAAAATAACTATTGGGTCCTAGGCTTAGTACCTGGGTGATGAAATCATCTGTACACCAAACTCCCATGACATGAGTTTACCTATATTACAAACATGCACATGTACCCCTGAACCTAAAAGTTTTTTTTTAAAAAAAGGAACGTAGAATTTTAAAAGATACATAAGGTCAAGCCCCCCTTTAAAAAGTTTTTAGATTCAACAGGAATACAGTAATCTGATCCATCGCTATTTTAAAAAATAATGAAAGGTGAAATGTGAGCAAAATCCTGAAGTAAGACGGTGATTCGAGGGATGTTTTTGGCTGAAATGTTCCATGCTTAGAAAACATTTAGAAAAATGGCCTAAGGCAAGGCCATGCCTGGCATCTTTAAGGAATACTGAGAAGGCCAGTGTGGTTGAAATGGCATGAAGGAGGGAGAGGAAACCGGAGGCCAGAACAACCTGGGCCCTGCAGGCAGCTGCAAGGATTCTGGAGTATGGACCCAGTTTCCCACAAATCTTGATAGCATAGGTTCTAAAGCCAGGTAGGTCATAGTCTGAATCTCAGCTTTGATCTTCCTGTGCTACCTTGGGTAAGTTATTTAATTTCTCTGAGCCATTGTTTTCTCATCTAGGAAATAGGTACAGTCATAGCACCTACTTCATAGGGTTGTGGTGAGGATTTGACAGAGCACTTAGCAGGTAAGGGGGCTCAGTAACATTTTGTGTAAAGCAGCAGGGGTCCAACAACTGAGATTTCTGCTCAGACAATGTCAAGGCTTGATGTCCCCCTAATGTCACCCACATCTGGAAGTGGTTCTGTGGGGAGAGACAAGGGGTTTCACTTGGCTTTCTATAGCTACCCTATATAAAAAAGATTTAGCAGAGAAGTCAGGGAAAAAGGGCATCTGTCTGTCTAGATGAACATTATGGGGCAAACATAGAGGAAATCATCAAGCCAGCCATGGTGAGGGATGGGAGCAGGAGTAATGAGCCTTCTCCTGTCTTAAAGAGAGGCAGGATAGTTCATGCTTTTTGCCAAGCTTTACTTTTTCCAAGTCTAGGCATCCTTTGGGCTGCTTCCTTGTCATCTGTCTCCCTACAGCCTCATTGCAGGGAAACTACCCAGCTCAGTACACTTTAGACCATGGTTCTTATAGTGGAAGTTCAACTTTTGCTTCTTCCCATCCTCCAGTGTCTGTAGGAAAATGGTTTGTCAAAGCAGATTCTGGGTGGCTCCTTCAGCTAACGATAACTGCAAATGCAGTGCTTAGAAAAGGGAAAATAAAGAGCCTTCATGATGGAGACGTCAAGGCATAGAGGCTGGGTATACGGCTTTGGAGTTTGTGTTTCTGCTCTACAAGCAGAGGTTCATGGCTATTGATGCAAATAATTCTTTGTTGAGGGATGCACCAATGTTTAGTGGATGAATCTCATGCATAACAATAACCACAGCTAACATGTATATAGCATTGTCATGTCCAAAACACTATTCTAAATGCTTTATATTTGGGAATTCTCATGAGCTTCAAACAAAGCCATGGGTACATGATTATCTCCATTTTGGAGACTGTAGGACAGGAAGCTTGAATTATTTGCAAAGTCTTAACAGGTAATAGATGACGGAGGGGCTGTCTGAATCAGAGAACCTGGCGGCAAAGTTAATGTTTCTAACCGCTTGGATCTATTGTTGCTCTCAAGCTTTGTCTTGCCTCTCCTTCATCCTATCAGTATTCTAAATGGGAAATGTTGCAGGCTTTGCTCTGACCTTTGATTTATTCTCTGTCTGCTTTAGATGATATTTAACCGTATCATCTAATACTAACTTGCTAACAAATTGGCTTAATTAGATGATATAAACACTGCACAATGTTCTGAAACCAGAACACTAACACATTGCAACCAGCCTTGCACTTTCTAAACATACATTGCAAAGGAGCTGCACAAAATTCCATTAGGAGTCCCATGCAGAAGTTCTTTGGGTTTAAATTGCTTGAAATCCTATTTAGAGGGAAACGAATGGTCCTTCCAAAATATTACAGCACTGGGTTCATTGCCACCTCATAACACAGGGAAATCCAAGTCTCATTGGATTGAGTCATAGGCAATGAATTCTGTAATAATTGTTCTCTAGGCCTCTGCTATTTCTATGACTATAGTGCACTCCTACAAGTTTCTTAACAACTAGCAATTTATAGTACTGATATTTTGTTGGGAGAAAGGTTGTTACTTGTAGGAGCTCTCTGGGAGTTTCAAAACAAATCAACATGTAATTTTTACTCTTGGCTTTTCCCAGTAACTTCATCCAAGGACTCAAAATTTGGGGTGTGGAAAGAATGTGAGATTGGAAGCAGCAATTCCAGGTTTAGTCTTGGCTCTGTCTTCAGACAGATCCATTCTCTTCAGGGGGTCAAGGCATTTGATGAGTCACAGGTCTGGCAAGCTGGCATTCTTTCATTCATCCAACAAAAATGAACTGTGTATAGTGGGGGTAAGTTCTGCCCTAGACAAGGGAACCTACCAGAGAACCAAACACACAGAATTTCTTGCCCTGATGGCACTTATATTCTGTGGCATACTGTATTTCCCCCAAATAGTTACAGCAATATTTCTGATCTCACATGTTTTTTTACTACCTTGTCACTGCCCGATCCAAAGTGGAGTCTGTTGCCTCTCCTCTTGTTCCTGAATGAGTTTGTGACTGCTCCAAGCAATAGAGCATAGTGGAAGTGATGCCACGTAAGTTCCAGCTGAGGGATCAGGGCTGGTGCTCTAGCTCTGCCAAGATACTTGTCCTCGGCACCTCACCACCATTCAATGAGAAAGCCCAAACTCACACATGTGCAGTGACCACACAAAGAGACCCATATAGCTGGGAATGGGGTAAGTGCTTACTAACTATTGGCTATTATGATCTTAGCATAAAGTAGACAAAAAAGACAATATTTTTAGCATGAAAGCAGAAATATACATTATAAGTTAAATAACAATCTAAGGAAATATACATCAGTTATCCAAATGACTGGCTAAAATTATAAGTAGTCTTGCAATTCAGAGGAGGGAGTGATGGTTGTGGGTGGGACTGGACAAGGTAAGCTTTACTGAAGAGGGACTTGTAATAGACCTGCTGGATGTGGAAAATTTAAGCATCCAGCAGGACTTTCCAAGCCTAGCATAGCATAAGCAAAGATGTGGAGGGTGGGATGAAGAATAACAATAGCTACCATTTTTGTATTCAGACATAATATAGTTCTTCTTGTCAAATACCAACCTTGCATCTCTGAGAGAGATGAGCAACTAGGCTCAGAGGGGTTAATTAACTTCTCAAGGCTACACAGCAGGCAAAAACAGAGTTTTGATGCAAACTCCAATCTTGGCTCTAAAGGCCCTTTCCACTACACCATGGAGCTTAATGACCATGAGAAGCCTAGTACTTTATCTTACAGGTGTATAATTCCTACGCCTTTGTTTGTAAATTTAAATTTTCTTTAAATGCCTAAGAATTGACTTAAAGTAATATTTTAAATATGCAACTGGAAATGTAGCCATGGACTAAATACATCAGTAGTGTTAGTAAATAGGAAAGTTGAGCAGCATGTTACTCAGAAACTGATGGGGAATAAATATTTAATATTCCTCAACTCAAATATGGCATGGAAATGATACAAATGCATAGTGTTCCATGCACTTAAACGAAAACAAGGATTTCAGAGACACTGCCAACCTTTCATGAGAATCTGCCTCTAATTAAAGACATTTTCTGTAGGTGTATCCCTCTGCAGCCTGCAAGCGGGCGCCCAGTCTGTCGGGACTGAGTAATTGGCATTTTACTTCCCTTCGCCTTCTCGGCTTACTTGGATTTCATTTACCATCATTTCTTATGATTGGCAACAGATGACATGGGCAGGCTAAGAATGGGAGGATGTGAGGCAAGAGAAAGAGCCCTGGAGTGGCAGGGAAGAGAGCTTGTTTCTAGATCTGGGTCTGTCTGATTTACTGTGTGACCTTAGACTGGTTATTCAAGCTCGCCAAGCCTCAACTTTCTCCAATATAAAATGAGTCAAGGTAGTTTAACTCTGAGAGACAAAATACATTTATATTATGTGCCAATTCCAGTTACAGTAGTTTCTCCTTATCTGCAGGGGAACCGATTCAAGACTCCCCCAGTGGATTATTGAAACTGCCGATAGGACTGAACCTTATGTATACTGCGTTTTTTCCTATACATACATATCTATGATAAAATTTAATGTATAAATTAGGCACAGCAAGTGATTAGCAATAACTAATCATAAAATAAAACAATTATAATACACTGTAACAAAGGTAAAATAAGGATTCCCTGAACACAAGCACTTTAACACTTTGACAGTCAATATGATAACCATTAGGTGACTATGGGTGGGTAGCACAGACAGCCTAGAGCTGCTGGACAAGGGGATGATTCACACCCTGGGTGGACAAAGTGGGATGGCATTAGATTTCAGCACATTACTCAGAAAGGTGCACAGTTTAAAACTTAATTTTTTTATCTCTGGAATTTTTCATTTAATATTTTTGAACTACGGTTGACTGTGGGTAACTGAAGCCAAGGAAAATGAAACCATGGAGAAAGGGGGACTTCTATGATTGACAGCAGCTGCCTTGAGGGTGGTGCTGAGAAGGATTCTGAGATAATCATTCTGAGAAGGGTTCTAAGGTTCTAAGGGTTCTAAGGTGCATATGTCCTGATGTAGCAATGTGGTTCGACAAACTACATAGTAGGAAGTGGACCCCAGTCAAGGGAGATCTGTGAGCAAAGGCAAAGGTAGAAATTTGCTACTGGTGCTTGGGGGATAACAAGTAAAATGATATGATGAGATTGACCCTTTTTTTCATAATGCTCTCCATTTGCATTTAATTGTGTTTACACATCTATTTCTCCTTCTAGACAATGAGCTGCTTGTGGACAGGAGCTATGTAGATCTCATTCTAGAGATGCAGTGGGAACAATAAGGAAGGTAAACACCCTATTTATGCCTTGGTTTCATCAAATGTAAAATGGAAGACAATGTTACTCATGTCCTATATTTATGATGAACATAACATTGGTTAGTGCAGATAAATCACTTAGCCTAGAACTTGGCCCATGTCTGGCACATGATAAATGTTCGTTTTATTATTATTAAATTTTTGAGTGTCCAATAAGCTAAAACAGGTCTGGAACATGGTAAAAACACAGACGTTCTTTGCACAAATACATGCATGAATAAATGCATGCATGAATGTGAGAATGAGCTGTGGAATGTAAGTTGGGAGTTCTTCTATTTCAGGTCAGGTCCAGGTTCTGGAGGGTCCTGAATATCATCATGTGAATTGTATCCTGAAGGAAATAGAGCCATTAATGGTTTAGAGCAGGAAGATAGTACACAGCAGCCTTGGGTCCCCCTCAATCCATATGGGAGGAAGGAAGAAAGGTGGGCACAGCACTAAAGGGACCAAGGGAATAGGTGAGGACTGAAGGGTCCTGCCATTCTGCACCTGTTGATGGCCTCCCCAGGGTCTTGTTGGTCTTACACATGCAGCCAGTATTGATCTGAAACCAGCAATCAGGGAAGACAAATCATTTCTAAAGAAGTTTTTTTGGTTTATTTGTTTGTTTGTTTTGTTTTGTTTTTTTGTTTTTATTATACTTTAAGTTCTAGGGTACATGTGCACAACGTGTAGGTTTGTTACATACGTATACATGTGCCGTGTTGGTTTGCTGCACCCATTAACTCGTCATTTACATTAGGTATTTCTCCTAATGCTATCCCTCCCTCTGCCCCCCACCCCATGACAGGCCGCAGTGTGTGATGTTCCCTGCCTTGTGTCCAGGTGTTCTCATTGTTCAATTCCCACCTATGAGTGAGAACATGCGGTGTTTGGTTTTCTGTCCTTGCAATAGTTTGCTCAGAATGATGGTTTCCAGCTTTATCCATGTCCCTACAAAGGACTTGAACTCATCATTTTTTATGGCTGCGTAGTATTCCATGGTGTATATGTGCCACATTTTCTTAATCCAGTCTATCATTGATGGACATTTGGGTTGGTTCCAAGTCTTTGCTATTGTGAATAGTGCCGCAGTAAACATACATGTGCATGTGTCTTTACAGTAGCATGATTTATAATCCTTTAGGTATACGCCCAGTAATGGGATTGCTGGGTCAAATGGTATTTCTAGTTCTAGATCCTTGAGGAATCACCACACTGTCTTCCACAATGGTTGAACTACTTTACACTCCCACCAACAGTGCAAAAACATTCTTATTTCTCCACATCCTCTCCAGCACCTGTTGTTTCCTGACTGTTTACTGATGGCCATTCCAACTGGTGTGAGAGGGTATCTCATTGTGGTTTTGATTTGCATTTCTCTGATGACCAGTGATGATGAGCATTTTTTCATGTGTCTGTTGGCTGAATAAATGTCTTCTTTTGAGAAGAGTCTGTTCATATCCTTTACCCACTTTTTGATGGGGTTGTTTAATTTTTTCTTGTAAATTTGTTTAAGTTCTTTGTAGATTCTGGATATTAGCCCTTTGTCAGATGGGTAGATTGCAAAAATTTTCTCCCATTCTGTAGGGTTGCCTGTTCACTCTGATGGAAGTTTATTTTGCTGTGTGGAAGTTCTTTAGTTTAATTAGATCCCATTTGTCTATTTTGACTTTTGTTGCCATTGCTTTTGGTGTTTTAGTCATGAAGTCGTTGCCCATGCCTATGTCCTGAATGGTATTGCCTAGGTTTTCTTCTAGGGCTTTTATGGTTTTAGGTCTAACATTTAAGTCTTTAATCCATTTTGAATTAATTTTTGTATGAGGTGTAAGGAAGGGATCCAGTTTCAGCTTTCTACATATGGCTAGCCAGTTTTCCCAGCACCATTTATTAAATAGGGAATCCTTTCCCCATTTCTTGTTTTTGTCAGGTTTGTCAAAGATCAGATGGTTGTAGATGTGTAGTGTTATTTCTGAGGCTTCTATTCTGTTCCATTGGTCTATATATCTGTTTTGGTATGAGTACCATGCTGTTTTGGTTACTGCAGCCTTGTAGTATAGTTTGAAGTCAGGTAGCTTGATGCCTCTAGCTTTGTTCCTTTTACTTAGGATTGTCTTGGCAATGTGGGCTATTTTTTGGTCCCATATGAACTTTAGAGTAGTTTTTTTCCAATTCTGTGAAGAAAGTCATTGGTAGCTTGATGGGGATGGCATTGAATCTATAAATTACCTTGGGCAGTATGGCCATTTTCATGATATTGATTCTTCCTATCCGTGAGTATGGAATGTTCTTCCATTTGTTTGTATCCTCTTTTATTTCGTTGAGTAGTTATTTGCAGTTCTCCTTGAAGAGGTCCTTCACATCCTTTGTAAGTTGGATTCTCTTAGTAGCAATTGTGAATGGGAGTTCACTCATGATTTGGCTCTCTGTTTGTCTGTTATTTAAGAATGCTTGTGATTTTTGCACATTGATTTTGTATCCTGAGACTTTGCTGAAGTTGCTTATCAGCTTAATGAGATTTTAGGCTGAGTGTTTGTTTGTTTTTAAAACCTGAATTATTGTATAGTTTGACTGTTGGTCAAATTAACTGTATTATAGTCATTTCCACTTCATTTGGGGTTTTATGGAAACAGTCTTATGCTGTAGGATCAATTGACTGCTGTCAGAATATAAAATTGAAGAGAGAAACTTAAAGGGAAAGAACAACAGGGCTTGAGTTTAAACAGCTTTCATAGTCACAGGGCTGCGATCTTTCCATCTTGGCCTTGTCTTTGCTCTTTACTCATCACGTCAAGTGATATGGTGCCAAAAGTACTGACTGTGGAGGATGATGAGCCTGGGCAAGTCCCTGCTGTCACTTAGTAGTCAGGTGACCTGAAGCTATTTGCCTAATCTCTTAGTGACTTAGTGGTTGTATCTGTGAAGATATAGAACTTACAGGATATTGGTAGGATTCACATTTATGGTGGCCACGACCAGTGCATTGTCATGCCTATGGTTTCTGGGCACACAGATTCACCAAATAGTTGTCATTATATATTCATGCAATAAATATTTACTTGTTGATATTATCACTCCCCAAGAGTCTGCCTTGGTGAAAGAGCAGTTGGTAACAAGGAATTGGACCTACTCCAGCATGCTTAAGAACAGGGGAAATGTATTGCAAATAAAAACACAGACATTGCAGGCAATCTCTCACATACCCACAGGTCAGCAATAAGAGCCTGGCCACATAAGTACTGGAGTTGGAAATTTGGAACTCAAAATCACTCTCTTTGCACATAAACAACTTCACTGGGCTTCTCTCCATCTCTTGGGAACTGGCCAGTGCTTCTTATGTTCTTACAGCTGCAGCCCACAATTCCACATAACCTCTCCTCAGGATGGGATGGTTGGCTCATGTCGTTCGTATATTCCTTTCTCTTGGTTTAGATGTCCACCCTCATCTAGGTGTCTTTGGTTGAGCTGGGATCATATAGCACATTGAGCTGCCACTGCCAAACTCAGTGGCAGAGAACTGATTCCTTGAGAAGGTAGCATGGACAAAGCAAAGAAACCAACTGACCCATCCACAGCATAGACCAATGGCCTTCAAATATTTTGGACCCTAACTCCATAAGAAGCACATTTTATATCACAATCCTTCACTTACCACCCACCCCTTCATGAAACAAACAAGTGTTCTTTAAAGCAACACTGAACTGTGATGATTGCTGATATACACTGAATTTTCTTATGTTTTATTATGCGTGTGTGTTTTTAACGCTGGCCATAACCAATTTATTTGATTTTACAACTTGCTAAATAAGCTGTAACCCATATTTGGAAAAACACTGACATAGACCAGGAAGTAGCCATCTAATTGATCTTCCCCTTCTAATCCATTCTGTAAAATCTTGCTAGATTAACCTTCCTTGAAGCCCAGATCCAGTGAAACCATCAGAGTTTCCCCAGTCCCTATGGAACTGATTAACCCTAAGTGCCTTAGCTCACTGTGACCTCTGTACCCTGGCTTCATCACCCCTTTCCAGCTTTATGTCCTTGATGCAAAATCCATACTCCCTTTAACTAAATCTACTATATATTTTCCTGTCTTTGTACCTTTGCTTTCAAGACAGGAACACTCTCCTTCTTCTAAATCTTGCTTCCTTTTCAGGACTCAACTTTGGTTATACCTCCTGAATCATCTTAAGTTTCTCAATCAGATGTGGCTTCTGCCTCTTCTGAAACCACTTCCTTTGTAATTCCCTTGAAGTAATTCTCATTGTCCAACCAGTATCAGAAATGCATTATAACCACATAGATACTCGCTTACTGCCCCATTTAGGGTTGTTGGACTTAGGTGGAGAGAAAACAGGACACTGAGTTAAATTTGAATTTCAGATAAAAAATAGATAACTTTTTTACTATAGGTATAATCCCAAGTGTTGCATGGGATATTCTTATCTGATATTCAAATTTAACTAGGCATTTTGTAGTTTATCTGGCAACCCTCGCCCCAAAAGATTGTGATTTCATGAAGTTAGGTACGAATGATGTCTGACTCACCTTTTTATCTGCCATTCAGGGATAAAATTGACCTTCACACCCCTGATAAAAAGTAGATTATCCTTTGATGTTCTTACTGTTTCCCTGACTGATATGAGAACTTTCTCATGTATTGATTCAAACAAGCTTTTAAACTTGTCACCAAATTACCCCAACAGCAGAAAAGATATTGTAATACTTCTGGTTGGGGTTGTATGATGGTGGGGAATGATTCATTTGTCTCAAGCATGAGACTTGCCTGAAGTCTGTATTTTACCTTCAACACACCACACACACACACACACACACACACACACACACACACACACAGAGTCTATAATAGCCCTGTTTTTAATTAAAAAGTGTCTTAAATTGCTCACCAAGGAATAAAACTTGATGCTCAAAAAAAAAAGGAAAAAAATAAAAAGGGGCCCTTTTGCTCTGCAACTTTGCATAACTGCAGCACACTATTGCTCATCTCTGGAGAGATCCCAGTAGAAGAAGTACCAGGTAAGTTGGTTTGTGTCATAGTTCAGTGATGGAACAGCCTCGGGGTAGCTCAGGCAAAAGATGGGGCCAGGGGGTAGTCCCAGTCACAGCGTTGTGTCTCTGGGTAAGTAAAGCCAGTGCATTATTTTTCAAACTCAGTTCATCAGGAGACTTGCCTGTACAATTAACAAACGCCTTCAGCAATTCTTCCCATTTGGCAAGTTGGAGGCACAGCTAAAGGGAACAGGCTTTGTAATGAGGGCTGCATCCCTTTCTTGACTCCGCTGTTTACTGGATAGCTGGGTGGTTATGCTTCTTTAATTCTGATTTTCCATTATGAACCTCAATTTTCAGTAAAAGGGTTATTAGAATAGTTAGAAGAGTTTTTTTGTTTGTTTGTTTTGTTTTTTTTTTTTTTTTTTTTTTTTTTTTGCAAAAATGCTACTACTGAGAGATGCTCAGACCCCCATAGGCTTTCTGTGATTCTGCTTATTCTAGGACAGAAGTTCTCAAAATGTGGCATCCCAACCAGGGTTATCAGCATCACCTGGGAACCTAATAGAGATGCAAATTCTTGAGCCACATCCCAGGCATATTTTTAGAAACTCTGGAGGTGGGCTCACATTTGTCCTACAAGCACTCCTGGTGATTTCAATGCACTCAACTTTGAGAACCACTGTTCTGGGGTGTTCTGATTTAGATGATTTTAATTCAAATTATCATTTGTAAATTACTGCTATTTCTACATCTTTGAGTGATCGAGTGAATGGACAAAGCTAAGTCAAGATTTTAAAATAAAAGGACATCTTGTTGATTGTAAGCAACTATCTGAATTCAAATGTCTTTACCTACTGGAACAAGGGAGTAGGATATTTAAAATGTCTGCTAGGAAACAGCCCTTTGAGTCATTTATTCATATATTCATTTTATTCAAATACTTGTATCCAGGGTGATCCAGGAACTGTGCTGGCTGCTGGGCAACAGTTGGGAAAAATGAGAAGAGAAGAGTAAAATAAAGCTGGTCGTGGTCCCTGTCCTCAAGGAACAGACGGCCTAGTGGGGAAGAGAGATGTTTATCAAAAATCCACAGCCATATACAAACTTTCAACCAAGACGAGAGCTAAGGAGAGTCAAAGTATGAAGACTGGCTGTAACAGAGGGTGAAACCCCTAAAGGGAGGATCTCACCATCATTTCCCTGAGGACGTGTCACTTGAGTGAGCTGTGAAGGATAAACAGGAACTAGGTTCCTGCAAGAAAGGACAAGAAGGTCATAACATAGAGAGTCACCAACTGCTGCTAAACTCCATGAGAGCAGCGAGTGTGGATGGAGAGAAAGAAGCAGGGGATGGATGGATTGAAATCCAAATTATCTGGCAAGCTGTAGCCAGACCATATTAGTGATAAAGGCCAAGATTAGATGCTGTGCCTTATCCTCAAGAGCAGTGGGAAACACTTTTGTTTGTTCACACTTAAACCCACAGATTGAGTACTCACTCTGTGAGAGCCCTGTGTCTCTTCTCTATATCTCAACTGGGGTTGCTTTTGTCCCACTACCCCCAAGGGATGTTTGGCAACCTTTGGGGATACTTTTTGGTTGTTATATATTGGGGTGAGAGTGAATTGACATCTACTGGGTAGAGTCCCAAATGCTGTTAAACATCCTGCAATGAAGGCTTGGTGTGGTGGCTCATGCCTGTAATCCCAGCATTTTAGGAGGCTGAGGCAGGAGGATTGCTTGAGGCTGCTCAACATAGTGAGATCTTGTCTCTATAAGAAATTAAAAAATTAGCCTGGTGTGGTGGTGCATGCCTGTAGTACTAGCTACTCAGGAGGCTTAGGTGGTAGGATCACTTGAGCATAGGAGGGTCAAGGCTGCAGTGAGCTGTGATCATGCCACTGTACTCCAGCCTTGGTAACAGAGTGAGACTCTGTCTTAAACAAATATATGTATATGTATGTGCAATGCACAAGACAGTCATTCACAACAAAAAATTATCAAGACTTGATATGGTTTGGCTCTGTCTCCCTACCCAAATCTCATCTTGAATTGTACTCCCCACTTGTCCAGGGAGGGTCCTGGTGAGAGGTGATTGGATCATGGAGGTGGTTCCCTCATGCTGTTCTTGTAATAGTGAGGGAATTCTCACGAAATCTCATGGTTTAAATGTGGCAGTTTCCCGTGCACTCAATCCTTCTCCTGCGCCGTGTAAGACGTGCCTTACTTCCCCTTTGCCTTCTGCCATGACTAAGTTTCCCGGGGCCTCTCCAGCCATATGGAACTGTGAGTCAATTAAACCTCTTTTGTCTATAAATTACCCAGTCTCAGGTAGTATCTTTATAGCAGTGTGAAAACAGACTAATGTAGGCCCAAAATGTCAGTATGCTGAGGCTGAGAAACCCTAGGCTAGGTGAAGAAAATATATATGTGTCTGTTTTTTGAAGACCCCACCCAAGAAAAAAATTTCCCCAAAGAGAAAACCACTGTGCTATTAAAAAAGCAAAACTTACTGAATCAGTGTTGTTGTTCTTTTTCTAAAAGACAGGCAAACTCTGGCTAACAAAGAATTTGGCCTTAATAAAACACACACACACACACACACACACACATATACAAATACACACAGAGTGGCTCTAACATTCAAGTCTACACTTTCTGATTCCATAACTGATAGGGGAGAATTCAACATAGATCTGATCAAGTATGTATGATGGTTAATATTAAGTGTCAACTTGATTGGATTGAAGGATGCAAAGTATTGAAGTATTGTTCCTGGGTGTGTCTGTGAGGGTGTTGCCAAAGGAGATTAACATTTGTGTCGGTGGGCTGGGAGAGGCAGACCCATGCTTAATCTGGATGGGCACCATCTGATCAGCTGCCAGCGTGGCTAGGAGAAAAGCAGGCAGAGTAATGTGGAAGAACTAGACTGGCTAAGTCTTCTGGCCTTCATCATTCTCCCATGCTGGATGCTTCCTGTCCTTGAACATCAGATTCCAAGCTCTTCAGCTTTTGGATTCTTGGACTTACACCAGTGATTTGCCAGGGGCTCTCAGACCTTTGGCCACAGATGAAGGCTGCACTATTGCCTTCCCTACTTTTGAGGTTTTGGGACTAGGACTGGTTTCCTGGCTCTTCAGCTTACAGATGGCCTATTGTGGGACTTCACCTAGTGATCATGTGAATCAATTCTCCTAAAAAACTCCTCCTCAAATATACATCTATCCTATTAGTTCTATCCTTCTAGAGAACACTGACCAATAGTGTGTGTGACCCTGCTTCTTCAGGGAATTTGTTCCCTGAAAACCTGCGCACACAAACATAAAAAGAATATACTGGAGTTTGAGAGAAAGACAGAAAAAGCCCTCATGAATTTCCCTTAGGGAAGAGTTGCAGTTAGAAATAATGATAGAATAGTAACTATTTTCTGGCAGGGAAAGACAGGAGGACGGGGGATGGATTTGGAACATATTTGGACATTTCTTCTTATCAAGGCAGAGAGCAGGAGACAGCACTATACGCCACAGGAGGGCTTTGCTGAGGTTGAGAGGGAGACAGTCACCTTTAACTCTTCAGTTTGTGTTAGGTGGAGATATTCAAATGCATAGTGACCAAGGAGGTCTCTATGCCATTCTGTTTTGTTTTAGTTCATTTGGCATCTTGTTTCCTTGTTGTGTTTACCCTCCCTTCCCTCTAATCGCTGAGTGGACTCACCCAGACATAATGGCCTTTGACCACGCCATAAAGATACACCAGCTTCCTCAGAACCTGGGACCAAACCCTCCAAACAACAAAGAGATTAAAGCACTAGAAGGAAGAGGTCATGGCAACCACCCACAGCAAGGATTTTTAAAGGACCCCAGATGCACGTCTGCTTTTAGATTTTAGCATCTGCACAAGTTGCTCATGCTAATATTTTGGCAGCTGCTGTTGCCTCTGCTGCTTGCACAGTTGAAGCTGCAAGAAAGTGGCTCAGACATTGGACCACAATTATTTCTTCTTCTTTTTTCCTTCCTTCTTTCCCCTTCCTTCCTTCCTTCCTTCTTTCCTTCCTTCTTTCCCCTTCCTTCCTTCCTTCCTTCCTTCCCTTCCTTCCTTCCTTCCTTCCTTCTTCCTTCCTTCTTCCTTCCTTCCTTCCTTCCTTCTTCCTTCCTTCCTTCCTTCCTTCCTTCCTTCCTTCCTTCCTTCCTCCTCCCTCCCCTCCCTCCCTCCCTCCTTCCTTCCTTCCTTCCTTCCTTCCTTCCTTCCTTCCTTCCTTCCTTCCTTCCTTCTTTTTTTCTTTTGCAGACAGCATTCTGGTGTGAGCCACAAAATAAATGCAATGGGAGTTCAAGAGTTCTTGGGTAAGAGAGATCCTGAAATGATCCAGGACATCTTCTCGGAGGAGGGGAATTTTTCACATCTTAATATCAGATGAAATCTGGATTGGCCTTTGCTGTTCCCCTTTGACAATCAAGCACCCACATAGCAAGAGAGAGACTGTATTGTTTTTGTCAATGTACTCCTTCATTGCTTTGTGGAGAGTTTATTTTCCCAACCTCCATTTGGAAAGAAGACTCTAAAGAAGACTTCTTTAGAGTATCCCCAGGGTCAGACACTTTAATTTCATCTTGAATATTGTGCTGCCACTTAGTTTTAATGGGGAACACCCTCCATCCTTGGCTGTTTGTTTGTTTGTTTGTTTAAGATCTTGAAAAATATTTGGTTTATCAGGGATCAGAAATTCCAAAAAGAAACAATAACTTTCCCCCAGTTCCTCTTTCTGAATGATATCTTTCCTTCTTCCTTTAACAAACTCCACAACCCCAACCCTTACCAACTTCTAATGTATGTCATGGTTAAGAGTGAAGATTGTCTGTGCCTCAGTTTCTTCCTCTCCAAAATTGAAATAATACTCCATAATGGCTGCCTACTTCATAAAGCACTTTAAAATGGGGGCCTATGTGATAAAGGTATTATGTAGCAGTGTGCAGAACCATGTATGTAAAGCCTTTAGAATAGTATTAAGCACATAGTAGGGGGATGGCGCATAATAGCTATTGTTTTTATTAATACACAGAAACTTAAGGTAAAACCTGAACTAAACATGTCCATTCTGGTGGCTACCACAGCTTTTTCTAAGGTAAACCAGCCCACCTCTGCCCCTGATGGCTGTGGTGAGTTCTGTAATGTGTGTTCTGTCTCTTCCACTCCCCCTACAAGCCCCCCAATACACACACACACACAATACCTAGAAGAGTATGGATCAGGGATGAGCATCTGACCCAGGGGTTGCTGGTCCCCTGGGCAGCTCTGACTGAGAGGGACTGGCCAACAAACCCACAAAGAAATAAAGAAGCCTCTGTCCAAGTAAAGATGAGCTCACGAAGTCAGACTGTAGCTCCAGGACTTTGAATTGGAAAGTATGAAGTCAGCCAGGCTGCTAAGAGTCCCAGGTGAAGTGGAAAGGTACTATTAAGAGGAGCTGGAGTCATGGGGTCCATAAGTATGTAGGAGAAGCTATGAGCACTGTATGCAGAAGTTGTGAGAAGCAGAAACCATGAGCAACAAGCTATGAGGTAGAGAAAAACATAGATTCGTGGGCAGGGAAGCTGGTTGGTGGTGAGAGGAGAAGCACAAATATACAAAGAAGGAAAAAAGAGTACCCAGGTCCCCTTTTGGGTGGAGAATTGGTGGGAATAACTGCCAAGCCCACTGCCAAGGTCTCTTGTGTCATTTTGGCTTCTGCTCTTCACTCTCTGATGCCCATTCATACTTAGGTTTCTGTTCTGTGATCCCTGTTTCCCTGAATAACAATAAACTTTCCTGTCTTAATTTGATTATCTTCCTTGTGGACAAAAAGCTAAAGTAAGGCAAGCACCAAATATAAATGTAGTTTTGCATGCACTATTCTTTCCTTTATTCTTCGTTCATTTCTTCTTTGTTGCCTCTATTTTCCAAATGATGGGCCTTGTAAAAACAATGAGCCTTGTAAGAACAATGTCCTAACTTGCACAAAGAACTCACTTTGTGCAAGGTATGACAGTAACTGTATAGGTTCTTAGAATCCCGATACGCAGAGTCTTAAAAAAAATAGGTACTTACTATTCAATGCTTTAGAGGAGGCAGAGATATATTTTAGAAGCAAGCAACTGTCATATTTTCTTTGTACCTTTATAATTTACAGATGTCAAAGTTTAGCCTTTGAGCAATATTTCTGAGTTTCTGACAATTGACAATTTCTTTCTCTTGAGTTTTAGGTAGGAGAGAGAGCTTGGGCTCTGGAGTTCAGGAGACCAGAGCTGAAATCTGGACTTCTCCAAATCACTTAAACACTTTGAACTTGACACTTCCAGGGAAGAATGTCATGAGAATTAAATTAACAAAATTAAATATCCTACCAGGTAGTTAACATTTAATATATACAAAATCTGTTCTCTCTTTCTTATAGAATTAGAACATTTTGGGTTGCAAGCAATAGAAAGTAATTCCAGGCTGGCGAGGCAGGAGGATTGCTTGAGCCGAAGAGTTTGAGATCAGTGTATGCAACATGGTGAGACCCCATCTCTACGAAACATACAAAAATTAACCAGGCATAGTGGTATGCATCTATGGTCTCAGCTACTCAGGAAGCTGAGGAGGTGCTTGAGCTTGGGAGGTCAAGTCTGCAGTGAACTGTGGTCACACCAATGCACTCCAGCCTGGGCAACAGAGTGAGACCCTGTCTCAAAAATATAAAAATTAGAAAGAAAGAGAGAAAGAAAGAAGAGAAAGAAAGAAAGGAGAGAAAGAAAGAAAATAAGAAAGGAAAAAAAGAAAGAAAGAAAAAAAAAAGAAAGAAAGAGAAAAGCAAGCAATTCCAGTGATCTTAAACACAGTGGGAAATACATTGTACAGGTACAGGGACAAATTCTAGGACTCAAAGGAAGAAATGCAACCAGGTTTATGAGGGATTTGAACTACTGAAAACCCAACAAGAGCATGGGTAGTATTTTCTTAACTTAATGTTTACCATACTTAAACGTAATTATAAAAAACCTGGCCCTGGACCCTACAGCCACTGAGATGTTGATGCCTAAGAGGAACCGCATTGTCATTTATGAACTCCTTTTTAAGGAAGGAGTAGTGGTGGCCAAGAAGGATGTCCACATGCCTAAGCACCTGGAGCTGGCAGACAAGAATGTGCCCAAACTTCATGTCATGAAGGCCATGCAGTCTCTCAAGTCCCGAGGCTACAACACAGAACATTTTGCCTGGAGGCATTTCTACTGGTACCTTACCAATGAGGGTATCCAGTATCTCCGTGATTACCTTCATCTGCCCCTGGAGACTGTGCCTGCCACTGTACACTGCAGCCATCCAGAGACTGGCAGGCCTCGGCCTAAAGTTCTGGAGGGTGAGCGACCTGTAAGACTCACAAGAGGGGAAGCTGACAGCTTCCTACAGAATGCTGTGCCCCCTGGTGCCGATGAGAAAGCCCAGGCTGGGGCTGGGTCAGTAACCAAATTCCAGTTTAGAGGCAGATTTGGTCATGGTTGTGGTCAGCTACCTCAGTAAAATCAGAGAGGATTATTTTGCATTGAATAAATTTACAGCCAAAAAAACTTAAAAAAAAATTGGAAGCCACTTACAAAGTTCTATCATATAGAAAAATGTACCTTATTTTAAAAAGGACACCCTTAAAAATAATGAATTAAGTATACCAGTACTTTATTCAGAATAATAACTTACAATTAAGACACTTCTGGGGCTGCTAACATGAATGAAGTAAAGTGCTTAAAAATGTCAATTAGAAGCACAATAGCAAAGCAAATAACAGGTACATGCTCCGGTAGTGTTGTCTAATTTATGAGATTCTACAGATTTTCTTGTATACTGAAATAGTTGTACTTATGAAAATCTGGGATGGGATGTCTCTAATATTGCTATTATCACTGAGGTTGCCATTAAATACTTGTTTTACCAACTGCTAATTAAACAAATTAAAAAATGGTGTAAGAAATATACAAAGCTCCTCTTGGCATGTCTTGTTAATTCTTTTGCTGTCTGCTATTCAGATTTTCCTATTACTCAGCCCCATATCATGTGGAGACTATGTCTGCCCAAACACTTCTCAGATTATACCTCATCTATGTTTTGAAGATAACAGACTAAACAGCAATCTGTTAATCTCAATTCCAGATTTCCAGTAGAACTACCCCAGTTGGTCCTTGGATGAGGCATCCAACCTTGATAATATTAATGAAGATAATGAGGACAAATATACCAGCCATGGCTGCCAATGAACCAACTCTGTTAAAGAGAGACAGAAAAAATGGATCTGCAAGGCTGTTCAGTGGTTGAGCATATATTCTAGACCAGGACTACTGGGTTTGATTTCCCGTATCATCATTTATATGTGTAAAGTTAGGTAAATAGCTTATGTGGCAGGTCTCAATTTTCCCATGTATAAAATGGAAAAGAAAAAAAAAATCCTATGTCATAGTTGTTGTGAGGACTGAATGAACTGATTTATGTAAATATTTTGGTATATGGTGCCTTGCACCGAAACAGTAAGGGGTGGGAGGTAGACACAAGAGTCTGTCTGTTACAACTGCGTTATAGCACATTTTAGTGACTGAATTTTGATTACTGAAAAACATGACATTAAAATGCCAAAACTATGAACTCCTTTAAAACACAAAATCTTTTGTGGGGGCTGTCATAATAGGGGATCCCAAGGGCTAATGTGGAATTTTACTGAATTATAATGTGATTTAAGAAAAAATTTTGAGTCAGTTCTCATACGGAAATTACAAATTAAATGAGGTTATTAGTTCCAGAAGAAAGACTTAAACTCTGCTCAAAGTGTTAAATACATCTCAGGTAGAACACGAGCTTAGTAACAATGGCAACTCATTTGGTTCTATAAAGAGAATTTTAAACAGAATTTGTACACACTTTTGCATTTTGTATGAATTTTTAATCTGGATTTGAGAGTGACATTCTTGCTTTAGATGCAGTAGATTTGAGATTTGACCAAAGCCATTTTGTCCTGTTATCATAACAAACATCTTGCTTTATAAAAGCGTAAGATCCCATTCACCCTGCGGCTGGATTCAACTCCTTTGTATTATGTTAGGCATTTAGGCAGGGGTTCTAATTCTTTCAAGTCAATTCTTTTCAGGCTGCAATACTTTTTATCTACTGCTCAGGGAGACATAAGCCTCGGGGAAAATTAGGTCCATAAAATCTGTCTCTGAAAGTCTCATTTTTTATGGGCGCTTGGATATAAGGAACATGACTGAAATCTGGTGATGTGTGTTTACTGGCAAATATGTGTGTATGTCTGTGTGAGTGGAAGGATGAATGGATGAATAGATGGATGGGGGGACAGGTGGATGGATGGGGAGATGGATCATATAATGAATAGTTATTATTATTATTATTATTTTGGTTATGCAGTATCCAATCATGACAAGGTACCATGACAATTAAAACTTCTTCTCCTGTTAGAAGTGTGCCATTGTGTGCATTCGTAGGACCTGGGAAACAAGTGGAACCAAATTCATTTTCTCTAGTTCAGGGGCAGGCAATTGACTTCCGCTTGGCTAATGAGACAGTCTCTTGTTAGAATTTGAATAAGTGTTCCAGGGTATGGTGGCAATTGGAGGAATGCAGCAGCAGAAGTGAACTGTGAATTTATAAATGGATCTGGTCTGCTGGGAGAATTGCCCTGGTTCCTGAGGCTTGGCCCTCTAGAGGTTGCTCACTTTTTGCCTGATTTCTGTTTTCTAAGCCTATTTCTTTCTTTTCTTTTTTTTTTTTTTTTTTTTTTTGAGGCGGAGTCTTGCTCTGTCGCCCAGGCTGAACTACAGTGGTGCGATCTCGGGTGACTGCAAGCTCCGCCTCCCGGGTTCACACCATTCTCCTGCCTCAGCCTCCCTAGTAGCTGGGACTACAGGCGCCCGCCACCACGCCCGGCTAATTTTTTGTATATTTAGTAGAGATGGGGTTTCACCATGTTAGCCAGGATGGTCTCGATCTCCTGACCTCGTGATCCGCCTGCCTTGGCCTCCCAAAGAGCTGGGATTACAGGTGTGAACCACTGTGCCCGGCCTCTAAGCCTATTTCTGCAGACCTCCGGTCCCCTTCATAAATTCTTTTTTGCTTAAGTCAACAAAATTGTTTCTGTTGCAACCCAGAATTCTGACTGATACAGATATTGAGAAGTAATATTCTAAGTTCTAATATTCTAAGAAGGCATATTCTAAGTTCCTTATGGGCATTCATTTATTTACTATTCACAAAAGTGCTATGAGAAGGTACTTGCATTATTCCTGTTTTACAGAGAAGCATACACAGAAAGCTCACAGGGTCGCCTGAGATCACATAGCTACTAAGAGCAGATTCTGCATTTCAATTCTGGCAGTCTGATGCTAGAGCATACTTAACTCTGCATCTTAACATTTCTGCAATATTGCTTCTGTAAGGATAGTAGAAGGAGAGAAAGAGAGAGAGAAAGGCAGTGCAGCAGAGTCTATATAACATGTTATTCAGTGCCTGTTCCTTTTCCTCCTGGCACACAGACTATATATATTTCCCTGCCTCCTTTGCATCTCAATGTAGACATACGACTGACTTTTGTCTGGTAAAATGTGAGAAGTGGATTTGTGTCATTTCCAGGCCAAAGTAGTTAAGTCATGGGTGTGCCTTCCCTGTGGCTCTATTCTGCCCAGCTGAATGGAGAGGAATCTGAAGATCTAGAGGAAAGAAGAGCCACAAAATGGAAAGTAGAAGGCTGCCTGGCCAGGAGTACTCTTATCGTACTGTGATGGGAGTGACAAATAACCTTGATTTTGTTATACGGCTGCAATGTTAGGGTTACCCGTTAATGCCTCTAACTAAACCTAAGAGGCTATATCAAGGTGATGGTGAGTAGAGAGAGATGATAGAGCAAAGCAAACTTGGATTCCACTTTAGGGAATTGGAAAATTTTTTTTTTTTTTTTTAATAAAAATGGAGTATCCCTATGTTACCCAGGCCGATCTTGAACTCCTGGGCTCAAACAATCCTCCCACCTCAGCTTCCCAAAGTGCCAGGGTTACAGGCATGAGCCACTGCGCCCCACCCCATAGACAGAATTTTTAAAGGGACCCAACTTCGGTTTACAAAATAAATAGCACTGAACATCTTTGCTCTCTTTATAGATAACAAACAGTGAATCTTAATTTAGTCATAATTGAAGGGGTACTGAGAGATCATCTAATCATCCTCCTGAGTCTCTGACCCTAAACAAAAAATTTACAAAGATTGTTTTATACATAGCATCCTCCTTTTTATGGAACTCAAGGGCAAATGTGCATGTTAACTTAATCAAAGATGTCACTGGCAACCTATATCATGATCCTAAGTATTCTTGCCCTTACTTGATGAATTACCCTGGCAGTTGTCTACTTCAGTTTGCCATGTATTTGATGAAATCTACTTGTACAATTTAGTAAATGCAAAGAAAAAGCTCTTTTATGTAATCCTTCATATTTTAATAATCCTTTGATAGACAGCATCCATATCCCTTGCTAATTATTTTCCCTGTAAGGCAGGGTATTATATTTCCCAGAATATGTTTCACAGGTAGGAAAGCTTTCAAAAATATATAATATTCTGACCTTTAAAGAGAAAAGATTTGTTGTGAAACTAGTTCTTTTTATTACTAGGGTGTCATTCAAAATAAAATAATACGTTTAGACATGTTGCAGCAATTTAGTTGCTATTACTCAAATCTTACCCTCTAATTAGAAGAAGAAATATGAAGCCTCATCAGTGCATAATTTAACAAACTCAATGTCAGGAAATTACCATATTTTATTCTTGTCTAGCACCAAAATTTGTGGGCACGGAGGGAAAATATTCACTTCTAAAAGTGCAAGATATGACTTATAACAAAAGAGAGCTTGAGAGGTGATAGTATGGGTTCAGGCTAATCAAAGATTTTGGACAAGTTCCAAAAGGCAGATTTTAAAAATATGACTCGATTTCCAAGTTCCTTCTGCTTTAGGATGAAGTGGAAAAAGAAATGAAGTCATATGGGGAGAAAGAAAACTGTGAAAACCAGGACTTTTTAAAACTCTGATGGAAATTATTATGGAGCAGTGGGGATTCCAGGAAGAGGGAATAAGTGAAGGGAATACGACTTTCACCTGCAGGTTGAGAAACACATATCCATGTAGGTGGCAGAGAGCTCCCTAAATTGGAATCCAAGTTTACTTTGCTCTATCATCTCTCTCTACCCACCAACTTATATAGCCTCTCAGGTTGAGTTAGAGGCATTAACGGGTAATCCTAACATTGCAGTGGTGTAACAAAATCAAGGTTACTTCTCATCCCATCACAGCCCAGTAAGAGTACTCCTGGCCAGGCAGCCTTCTACTTTCCGTTTTGTGGTTCCTTCTTCCTCTAAATGCTCAATGTCCTCTCCATTCAGCTGGGCAGAATGGAGCCACAGGGAAGGCACACTCATGACTTAACTACTTTGGTCTGAAAATGACACAAATCCACTTCTAACATTTCACCAGAGAGAAGTCAGTCATATGTCTACATCCGGATGCAAAGGAGGCGGGGAAATATATATAGTCTGTGTGCCAGGAGGAAAAGCAACAGGCACTGGTGAACATAAACACTAATGAATAGTCGATTACAATATCAAAAAATGTGAGATTTGAAACAGGTCTTAGGCAGTCACCTTATCTCATGCCTTCATTTTATAGATGAGGATGTAACAGTTGTCAGAATCAAAATGGAGTCATTAAGGTTAAAAAATACTCTTGACATATACAGACAGGGAAAACCATGAAAAGAGGGTTCTCACACTTGTATGCCTGATAATAAAAAGGCTCTACAAAACCCACAACTTTGCACAAAGGCCATCGCAACGTAATACAAAAGAATACTTCTGTGAGGACATTTGCTCACCAACTCCCTGTCCAACCTCAGACTGGCATCGCCCTCAGTGATGTTTGTAGTGAAGTATAATTATTTCAAAACAATTACGTAATCCTCTTCTTTTTTTTTCCCCTTTAAAATCCTGTCTTCCTCTGAATATGCAAATCCTTTACTATGGAACAAGTATTCCCATTGCAATGCTCTATTCCAAGTAAACATCTTTTTCTTTTAGAGAGCTTCTCTCTATTCGTTACTTTGGCTGATAAGAGTATTGCAATTCAGAGAAAATAATTTACTCAAAGTCATCTATCAAGTTATTGCTTGACATAACTGAGAATTCCGGCAGTGAAATCCAGCACAGTTCAGTAACAGCTAGATCCAGGTGCTCAAACATGTCATCAGTAATCTATATGTATCCATCACCTGGCTCTAGTTTTCTCTGTGTTGCTTTCTTCTCAGGCAGCTCTTCTTATGCAGTGCTAAGGTAATTCCAGTCTTGTGTCTTTCCATATTGGTGGCTCCAGCCAAAAATGAGCTTCTTTATTTTACCGGTTGCAGTAAAAGTCATTAGCCCAGTGTAGGTCATGGTCTAGTTCTGAACCAACCACTGGGGTCAGGGCATTCCATGTCCAGATTTTCTTGGTCTAGGTCAGGCTGCCCCATCAATAAGGCAAAGTCAGTCCAGCTTCACTTAAGCCATATGGGACTATAATCGGGAAAGGGTAGTAAACAGAGGAAACTCCAGCCAGTGCAGCCAGAAAGAGAGAAAACAATGAATAATGGACAAAAACAATAAACTTCTACTACATACAGCAATGTATCATAAATCCTTTGTCAGGTTAGTAAATAACTTCATTATTTCCTCATGGCATATCATAAAAAGTGATTTTATTTTTTAAAAAGATTTAGATCTATCATATATAATAAAACAATTTCAAAGTGATCAGTAGTAATCACGTTATAAGTAAAAAAAGAAATACCATTTTTTCTGCTTTAGAAAAGGTCAGAAACACTAGTTAGTTGACTTTGAATTAATTCTGTAGCAAACTACGTTGTAAAAGGATATCAGATCTTATTTTGTTTGGGGATTGTATGGTTATTAAAACAGAGATTGGAATTCAACAGGTGTTCCAGCATCAAAATAGATCTTCTAAGACGGCTTCTCTAATAAATCAAAAGCCAAGTTAACTAAATCACCACAGAATTTCCTTTATTGAGCAGTGGGAGTGGATGCAATAGAGACACCCCAATGCGTTCTTTAAAAATTATGATCAGATAGATCAATGCATGAATCTAGAAGATATGAATTTGATCAAGTAGATCAATGTATGAATCTAGAAGATACCAATCTTTTAGGCTCTAAGAAGCTTGTCCTTTTCATGGCCATTAATTTCCTGCTTTTCTCATGCTTCCTATCTTTATTCTGTTTTGTTAGAGTATAACGTATGCAATATGTGAATAAAAAATAAGCCAATCAAAACTGTGTAACTGTTGGTCAACACCATTTAGCTCAGTGAAAAACAACTACATACCTTAAAATTACCAATGATAAGAGCTGCAAGTGTTCAAACTGTTTTTTTTTTTTTAAACAGAAAAAGCTTTACCTAATTATTTTGTCTTTCAAAAAAATCAAAATGAGGCCGGGCGTGATGGCTCATGCCTGCAATCCCAGCACTTTGGGAGGTCAAGGCGGGTGGATCATGAGGTCAGGATTTCGAGACCAGCCTGGCCAACATAGTGAAACCCCCGTCTCTACTAAAAATACGAAAAAGTAACCGGGCATGGTGGTTCATGCCTGTAATCCCAGCTACTTGGGAAACTGAGGCAGGAGAACCACTTGAACCCAGAAGGCGGAGCCTGCAGTGAGCCGAGATCGCGCCATTGCACTCCAGCCTGGGCAACAAGAGTAGGACCCTATCTCAAAAAAATAAAATAAATAAAATAAAATAAAATAAAATAAAATAAAATATGAAAGCAAAACCTCAACATCTATAACAACATAAACCCTCAGAATATCTCTAGGCCCCCCCCAGGTAGTTATAAAATGCAGGTTGGCAAACACTAGTCTACTCCTTGCTATTTTCTGTGCCACTATGATGATTTTCCACAATTTCTAAAGATGTCTGCTCCCCCACATCAGGTGATAACCAGTTGAGTAGTTCAATTAGTACTATTGGGGTCATCATTTCCATACTTTGTTACTATGAGGAAAAATCTTAAGTGTTTGCTTTTCGTGGACTCCTATGTCATGGGTGCTCATATGGCAGAACTGGGAAATGCTAGTCCTTTCTTTTGGGATTGGTCCAGCTGTTTACCTGATTAAGACTTAGTCTCACCTGGGGGTGGTGGCTCACGCCTGTAATCCCAGCACTTTGGGAGGCTGAGGCGGGCAGATCACTTGAGGTCGGGAGTTCGTGTCCAGCCTGGTCAACATCGTGAAACCCCATCTCTACTAAGAAATACAAAAATTAGCTGGCCTTGGTGGCACCCTCCTGTAATCCCAGCTACTTGGGAGGCTGAGGCAGGAGAATTGCTTGAACCTGGGAAGTGAAGGTTGCAGTGAGCCAATTTGGCACCACTGCACCACTCCAGCCTGGGCAACAGAGCGAGACTCCACCTCCACAAAAAAAACAAAAAACAAAAAACAAACAAACAAAAAAAGACAGTCTCTACCTTTAGGAGAGGTATCATTTTTACGTTTGAAGTGAACTCCATAGCTTATGACTGGGACTGTCTAGACTCAGAGGCCATGACAATTGGCATAATCATTCTAAGCTTCAATTTCCTCCTCTGAAAATGGGAGAAGAGTTCTAAACATCCCCTAGAATTGAGGCAAAGATGATATAATCACTTACGTGTGCAAAATAGAACCACTTCCTCTCAGACCCTCTCTTCACCCTTTTCAACCTGCAAGACTGACTTATACAGACTGTCTCAACGGGCTCCCTCACCCTCTGAATTCTGCTTGTCCAGTGGAAGCACCAGCAGACCTGAAGGTGAGAGGAGCATGAGGTCAGAGTGTTTATTTCTCTAACTCCCTCCCTTCTGGCCACATCTAAGGAAGGCCATAGCTCCTCTTAGTTCACTCTCTACTTCTTTCCAGGTTCTGATGACCATTTCCTTCCTCTTGTTACTCTGGGCTTACTTTACCTTTGTTAATGATATCTTTCTTAATCTCTCCTCAAATTTGAATGTGCCCTCTCTTTCCTGTATACATACCACATGTTTCCTAGTACACACAGCACGAAGGCTGCTTAGACTGTTGTATGACAAGCACTTGGATAGCTGTTGGGTGGATTAAATAAAACTATGTGTGTAGAATGATTGGTGTCAAGTGGAGTCACTTCATGATAATAATTACATCATTAATAATAAATAAAATACTATGAATAGATTCTCAGTTATTATTTATAAGTCTTCACTATAGCCTAGGCAGTAGGCTAGTACTCTGCATTTATAATGTTATCCTTCTCCCTACTGCTACCTACACTCAAATCTATAAGTAGTTACTATTTTTCCCAGTTTACTGACAAGAAAACAGAGACAGAGTTTAAGTCACTGGCCCCAGGACACAAAGCGAGTTCGTTTTTACTCCAAAGCTCATTCTTCTTATCACTTTACTGACCTCCTGAGAGTTTCTGCTTCTGCTTCTTGATACAGATTTTTCTTTTCAAACAGTAAGTGATTTTAGTAAAAGATTAAAACAAGAGGACAAAATTATCATGAAAACATGATTATTTGACAACCACTTGCTCCAAGGGTTTAGAGAATCTTCAGAGATCTTGTGATTTTACATCGTGAATTTTCTCGACCATATTATAGGGTTTCACCAATATAACTTCTCTTATCGGACTTGAATTAAGTATTGATGTATATGTCATGATACCTCCATAGGAGGTGCTCCTACATTTATTTGCACAAAGTTGTGTGTGCACAGATGTTCATTGCAGCATTATGTGCTGCTGCAAAAAGAGAAGAAAATTAAATTCCTTTAATAGGTGAAACATTAACTACATTTTGGTATATAGTAGGCATGTTGGTATATTAATCCTATGAAATATTAAAAAATAAAATACATCCATATGTACTACATGGAAAGTCCTGAAGATATCAGAGAAGGGGAAAATTAAGTTGTATGATAATCGGAATAATGTAATTCTACTTGTTGTTTAAAAAACTATGTATGTTTGTTAGCAGCGGTGAATCCATATAGGTCTGCAGCAACCTCAATTCTTCACTCCTCAGAAGAAAGAATTCGACTGAGGGGCATAAGGCAGAGTGAGAGACTGAGGCAAGTTTTGGAATAGGAGTGAAAATTTATTAAAAAGTTTTAGAGCGGGAATGAAATGAAGCAAAGTACACTTGCAAGAGGGCCAAGCAGGTGACTTGAGAGATCAAGTGTGCTGTTTGACCTTTGACTTGAGGCTTCATGTTGACATGCTTATGGGTGGTTGCAACCCATCTCCCCTGATTCTTCCCTTGGGGTGGGCTGTATACATGCGCAGTGGCCTACCAGCACTTGGGAGGGGCCACATGTGCAGTGTGTTTACTGAAGTTGTATGCATACTCATTTGAGGTGTTTTTCCCTTACCACTCCAGCGTTCCTAGAGGAAGGCCACACACCACACACATATACAATTTTGCCTCTTAGTGCTTATGCTCAAGCCCACTCACCCGACTCCTGAGGTCTTACTGGGAAACTGCTAATCACCAGCTTCAGGTGTTTCTATTTACTGGGAGACAGCCTTTCCCTGGTGCTAACTGCAACTAATTATTATTTTAAAGAGACAGTTTAACAGCCGTCTGACCATCACCTGATGGTTGCCTGACATTCCTAGTTGGGGGGGAGGGGGGCACTGTCCTGCCCTGCTCATGTTTTACTAGCTACCTACTGTAACATGTGTTTATATAAGTATATAAATAAAGGGATAAACATCTGAAAGAACATGCCAAATTATTTGTAGTTGATACTGCCTGGGAGAGAAGTTAGATTAAGGAATATAAAAAGAGACATTCAAGTTGTATTCTATATACTTAACACATTGCTTGAATTTTTAAAATAGTAACAATTCATGTGTTACTTGGATAATAAAGAAATAAATAAAATTTTTAAACAATTACAAGATTAAGGGGCATATAACCTTGTCCCATGAGATACTTTTGACAAAACTTGGATGTTTAGTGTGGAGAGGCACAAATGGATAGCTGGCATTCGTTTCTAGATACATCTATTACAGAGCTATGATGTGGAAGACCGTTTGGGATAGTGCTGTGTAACCTTAGGGGGCAGTAGGAGGAGTAGCCAGGGAGCCAAAGGCCACATAGTGTCTTATAGGATGTGTTAAGAAGCTTAGATGTTATTCTAAGTCCTCTAGAAGTCACTGCAGGATTTTAAGCATGGTTGTGATAACCTCTATAGTTATTTTTAATTTTTTTAGATTATTTATGTAGTATCTTGAGTCAGCTTAGGTTGCTGTAACACAATACTACAGACTAGGTGACTAAACAGAAATTAATTTTTGCACAATTCTAGAGGCTGGAAGTCTGAGATCAAGGTGCCACCATGGTTGGTTCTGGTGAAGACTCATTTTCTGGCTTGCAGATCACTGCTTTCTTGCTGTTACTTACTCTCTTTCTTACTGGGGGGCGGGGGGGAGGGGAGAGACAGAGAAACCACCAAATTCTGATCTCTTACAAGAGCACTAATCTCATCATGAGGGTCCCACATTCAAATACCATCACATTGAGGATCAGGGCTGTAGCATGTCAATGGGGAGAGGAGTGAAAACATTCAGTCCACAGCAAGTAGCTTGCTGTATAATTATCTGTTCAGGATGAATGGGGGTTGGAGAGTGGTGGCAGGGAGCTGAGTTAGAACAGTGGCCTAGAGATGAATAGTAGCTTTGACTGGAGAGGTAGCAGCAAAAATGGTGAGACATAATCAGATTTGGATATATATGGTGGGAGAACCAAAAGGACTTGCTGAAGGATTGAATATCACTGCAAGACAAACAGAAGAATTACGAAAATCTCCTAGGTTTGGGACTTAAATAATTGAGTAGATGATGAATCATTGACCAAAAGGGGGATGGGAACAATAAAATAGATGCATAGATCTGATAATGGATTAGTATTCAAAATACATAAAGAATTCCTATAAGAGGAAATAAAGATACGCCTTTCTAGTTTTTTCCAAAATATTTAAAAAATTGTTTTTCATTTTAAAGTCATTAAGAACATTTGTTGACATTTCTCTTTATGGCTTGTGACTTTAGGATTTCGTTTGTATATAGCCCTGTATTCATTCCCTAGGGCTGCCATAGCGAGGGATCATAAACTGGGTGCCTTAAAACAATAGGACTTTATTCTCTCGAAGTTCCGGAGTCTAGAAGTCTGAAATCACTGTGTCAGCAGAGCCATATTTCCTCTGAGGGATCTGATAAAGAATATTTCCTTGCTTTCTTCTTTCTGGTGGTTGCTGGCAAGCCTTGACATTCCTTGGTTTGTATCAGCATAATTCCATCTCTGCCTTCTCCCTTTCATGTCTCTCTCTCTCTCTCTCTCTGTGCCTCTGTGTCTCTTCTTAAAAGGACACCAGTAACTAGTCTAGTGCCCATCCTAATCTAGTATGAACTGATTTTAGCTTGATTACATCCGTAAAGACCCTATTTCTAAAATAAAGTTACAGTCACGGGTGTCAGGGGTTTGGATTTGAACATCTCTTTCTAGGGGACACAATTCAACCCACAACAATTCCCAAGTGTTCCTAGTTTTGCTATTCTTTTATGTTTTTTGTCTATAACTTAGACAAACCACACTGTCATAATGACTATAGATTAATACTACGTCTTGGTATCTAGACGGCATCTCTCTCCCAACTCTGGTTTCTTCGAAAGTGTCATGGCTTATCTTTGTCCTCTTTTATATAAATTTTAGAATCAGCTTTTAAAATACTTTAAAAAAAACCCTACAAGAGCTTAGATTGGAATTGTATTTATCAGTCATTTTAGAGACAATTGATGATTTTATGATGTAGAATCTTCCTATCCGTTAACATGGTAGTGTTAGGGTAAGTAGCTAGGCAGACATAAACGGGGCAGGAGAAGCTCCCCTCTAGTCCACGATTGTCAGACGACCATCAGGTGATGCTAAGGTGGTTGCTAAACTGTCTCTCTAAAATAATAACTGGTCACAGCCGGCACCAGGAAAAGGCAGTTGCCCAACAGATAGAAAACACCTGAAACTGGTGATGAGCAGCTTCCCGATAAAATCTCAGGAGTTGGGCTAGTGGGCCCAAGCATGTGCACTAAGAGGCAAAATGGAAGAATGTAACTGATATGTGACTTTCCTCTAGGAACACTGGACCAGTAAGGGAAAAAAACGCCTCCAGTGAGCATGCGCACAACTTCAGTAAACACACTGCACGTGTAGCGCTTCCTGAGTGCTGGCAGGCCACCGCACATGCAGACAGCCCACCCTAAGGGAAGAAGAGATGCAAATCCCAGAACTATGCCAACCTATAAAACCCAAGTCAAAGGCCGAACACCGTACTTGGATCTCTCAAGTTGCCGGCTTGGCCCACTTCCAAGTGTACTTTACTTCCTTTTGTTCCTGAGGTAAAGCTTTTTTTTGTTTGTTTGTTTTTGAGATGGAGTCTCATTCTGTCACCCAGGCTGGAGTGAGTGGCGCCATCTCGGCTCACTGCAAGCTCCGCCTCCCGGGTTCCCGCCATTCTCCTGCCTCAGCCTCTCCGAGTAGCTGGGACTACAGGCGTCCGCCACCACGCCCGGCTAATTTTTTTTGTATTTTTAGTAGAGACGGGGTTTCACCGTGGCCTCGATCTCCTGACCTCGTGATCCGCCCGCCTCAGCCTCCCAAAGTGCTGGGATTTCAAGCGTGAGCCACCGCGCCCGGCTCGGTAAAGCTTTTTATTCAACTTTCACTCCTGCTCAAAAACTTGCCTCAGTCTCTCACTTTGCCTTATGCTCCTCGGGTGAATGCTTTCCTTCGTGGAGGCAAGAAATGAGTTGCTGCAGACCCATACAGCTTCCCTGCTGCTAACAGCGGCACTTCTTAGTTTTATTCCCCAGTACCATAAAAATGTTATAGGTGGGGGGTGGAGCCGGAGGAGGAAGGCGGCGGCGACGACGAGGAAGACGCCGAGGCCTGGGCCGTGGACCTGGCGGACGTGGGGGCGGCCAGCTCGCAAGGTGCGCCGCAGCCAGAGGAGCCAGTGGCCTCCTTGGGTGTAAATGAGAAGGGTGGGGCGGGCGGGCGGACGCTCGGGGCGGCGGCCACTGGGGCGGGACGGTCCCCGCCCCACTCGGCTCATCTAAGAGAGGGCTGCCTCCCTCAGGCTTGTGTTACGCGGCGGGGACCTCTAGAGGAATGGCTTCACCCAGTAGGAGTAGGGTGGGGCACGTCCACACTACAAATACGTGTCGAGGGTGCATCTGCACCGTCCTTTCCTCTGTGAGGGGCGAGGTGGGGCGGGAATCCCTCAGCCAGCCCGATGAAAACTGCAGAGGCTTCCGGGCCTTTTAACTTTGGAGAAGTTGAGGACCTTGTCGCTCATTTGGCAGAAGGAGTTCATGATCAAGTGTTGCCCACACGAAATTCTTCATCCAGAGTCATAGTAGATGTGGATCTGGATTGCTCTTATGCACAAGTAGAAATGATCTCCAATCCAGAGCTAAAAGACAAAACTTTAGGGGTTCAACAGTAATATTTGGTGGTTACCTGCAACTATGAAGCTGGGAAACTTGGAGTTAAGAAACTTATGAATGTCAGAGATGCAAAAGAAAAGCGTCCACAGCTGGTATTAGTTAATGGAGAGAAGACCTGACCCACTACAGAGAAATGTCTTATGAGGTTACAGAATTATTGGAAGAATTTGGTCCCGTTGTTGAGAGACAGATTTGATGAACATTTTGTGGATCTAACAGAAACGGTTGAGAAGAGACTACAGCAGCTGCAAAGTGATGAACTTTCTGTGGTGACTGTGTCGGGTCATGTATACACTAATCAGTCTATAAACCTGCTTGACATCTTGCACATCAGACTAGTTGGATCTCAGATTGCAGCAGAGATGCGGGAAGCCATGTATAATCGGTTGGGGCTCACTGGCTGTGCTGGAGTGGCTTCTAATAAACTGTTGGCAAAATTAGCTTCTGGTGTCTTTAAACCAAATCAACAAACAGTCTTATTACCTGAAAGTTGTCAACATGTTATTCATAGTTTGAATCACATAAAGGAAATACCTGGTATGGGCTATGAAACTGCCAAATGTCTTGAAGCACTGGGTATCAATAGTGTGCGTGATCTCCAAACCTTTTCACCCAAAATTTTAGAAAAAGAATTAGGCATTTCAGTTGCTCAGCATATCCAGAAGCTCAGTTTTGGAGAGGATAACTCCCCTGTGATACCCTCAGGACCGCCTCAGTCCTTTAGTGAAGAAGATTCATTTAAAAAATGTTCATCTGAAGTTGAAGCTAAAAATAAGATTGAAGAACTACTTGCTAGTCTTTTAAACAGAGTATGCCAGGATGGAAGGAAGCCTCATACAGTGAGATTAATAATCCGTCGGTATTCCTCTGAGAAGCACTATGGTCGTGAGAGTCGTCATTGCCCTATTCCTTCACATGTAATTCAGAAGTTAGGGACAGGAAATTATGATGTGATGACCTCAATGGTTGATATGCTTATGAAACTTTTTCGAAATATGGTGAATGTGAAGATGCCATTTCACCTTACCCTTCTAAGTGTGTGCTTCTGCAACCTTAAAGCACTAAATACTGCTAAGAAAGGGCTTATTGATTATTATATAACGCCATCATTATCAACAACTTCACGCTCTGGCAAGCACAGTTTTAAAATGAAAGACACTCATATGGAAGATTTTCCCAAAGACAAAGAAACAAACCGGGATGTCCTACCAAGTGGAAGAACTGACAGTACAAGAACTAGGGAGTCTCCACTAGATACCACAAATTTTTCTAAAGAAAAAGACATCAATGAATTCCCACTCTGTTCACTTCCTGAAGGTGTTGACCAAGAAGTCTTTAAGCAGCTTCCAGTAGATATTCAAGAAGAAATCCTTTCTGGAAAATCTAGGGAAAAATTTCAAAGGAAAGGAAGTGTGAGTTGTCCATTACACGCCTCTAGAGGAGTATTATCTTTCTTTTCTAAAAAACAAATGCGGCCGGGCGCGGTGGCTCAAGCCTGTAATCCCAGCACTTTGGGAGGCCGAGGTGGGCGGATCACGAGGTCAGGAGATAGAGACCATCCTGGCTAACACGGTGAAACCCCGTCTCTACTAAAAATACAAAAAATTAGCCGGGCGTGTTGGTGGGTGCCTGTAGTCCCAGCTACTCGGGAGGCTGAGGCAGGAGAATGGCATGAACCTGGGAGGCGGAGCTTGCAGTGAGCCGAGATCTCGCCACTGCACTCCAGCCTGGGTGACAGAGCAAGACTCAGTCTCAAAACAAAAACAAAAACAAAAAAAAACAAATGCAAGATATTCCCATAAATCCTAGAGATCATTTATCTAGTAGCAAACAGGTATCCTCTGTATCTCCTTGTGAATCGGGAACATCAGGCTTAAATAGCAGTAGTTCTTCTTACATGTCTAGCCAAAAGGATGATTCATATTATTTAGATAATAGATTAAAAGATGAACAAATGAGTCAAGGACCTAAAGAACCTCAAGGATTCCACTTTACAAATTCAAACCCTGCTGTGTCTGCTTTTCATTCATTTCCAGACTTGCAGATTGAGCAACTTTTCTCCAAAAACCACACTACAGATAGCCATAAGCAAACAGTAGCAACAGACTCTCATGAAGGACTTACAGAAAATAGAGAGCCGGATTCTGTTGATGAGAAAATTACTTTCCCTTCTGACATTGATCCTCAAGTTTTCTATGAACTACCAGAAGTAGTACAAAAGGAACTGCTGGCAGAGTGGAAGAGAACAGGATCAGATTTCCACATTGGACATAAATAAGCATATTCAGCAAAAAGGTCTGAAAAGCAAGGGAATGCCATTATTTTCGGATTAGCGGTTTATTAAGCTCTTCTATATTAAACACTAATAGATATTCAATAATGGAGTAAACTGTTCCAGATAAAGCAAGAATAGTTGCAAGAAGTAAATTCTGGCACAAAGCGTAAAAATATAACAGAAGAAACAACGTAAAATACTATCTTTTATGTCTAAAGCCATTTTATATTACTTTTCAATAAAAAGAATATCATGGTCAACATAAAAAAAGTTATAGGTGGAGACTTTTAAAATAAATTTGCTAAATGTTTGATGCTGGCGTATAGGTTTATTTTTAATGTTTTGATTTGATTTGATATCTGACAACCTTTCTTAAACTCTCATTATTTCTAATTATTTGAAGATTATTTTGAGCTCTTTTGTAGTTTTGAATGACAATTTCATTCTTTCCTTTCTAATCCTTATACTTTTGCTTTCTTTTTCTTATCTTGCTGTAATCACTGACACCTCCAGGGTAATAGAAACAATCAGAGTGAATTACCTAGCGTTTCTCTTGATTTTAAGAGGAATGCTTCACCATTTAGTTTGGACTTTCTGTAGGCTTTTGGTAGGTATCATTTACCAAGTTAAGGTGTTCCTTCTATTCCAAGTCTCCATTCATTTTCTATTGTTGTCCTTTGAAGAAACTTTTCCTTTTTCTTTGTTTACCAGTATTGTCAGAGATTTTAAAAATACTTTTACTTCATTTTAAAGTGTTTAGGATGAAAGAACTACGTAGATTTGTACCCTCAGACACATAAATACTCTTAGCGTTTAGCTTTTGAACTAAGCAAAAATAAGCACATTATTTATGTGTCAAGAACTCTCCCCGCCCCATGAAAAAAAGGCAGCAGAGTTTAACTGAAAAATGTTATAGACTTACTTTGAATACGAAATTGAATATTGGGGCCCAGTATTCTCTTCTTGAGACAATGACACACACTCTTCCAAAGACCTCTTTGTGAGTCATCTATTTTCACGTTGGTTGCATCACCCTTTGGGGATTTGTTTGAATTATTCAGAAAGCTAATTTTTCCCAGCGACGTGATTGCACAGAATATCCTGGACCCTCAGTTGCCAGGAGATCTTTTTTCCCTCCTCTCTCCTGACACATAAAAGCAAACTAAAGCCCTAAATGGATTCATGAGGAAGAGGCAGTTCTGAAAGAGAGGGCTCCACTCGTTCTGAGAGGAAGCACAGTTTCCAAAATGTCAGGCTTTCCTTCTGGGCGAGAGGCAATCCCACAAGGCACTGCTAAGTGTACTGGGATCAATCTATTGTGAGCAGGAAAGAGATGTTTCCTAAGACCTCCGAAGCAAGTAGCTGGAGGGAACACAATGACACTTGATATTAGCTGAGGTGTGATTCTGAAAAAGACCGACTCAGCCCTTTTCCAAAGAAAAGAGGCTGTGAGCGCACAAAAACAATGTCTGAAAGAGGGGATTTAACACTTGTGCTCCCAAGGGAAGGCTACTGTATTTAGGAGTGAGTAACAGGCACTGCTTGTTCCCTGCTTTTTTAGTGTCTGCTGACACCACTAATTGCAAGTCATGTTGTGTCTCTTACTATATAATGCTAAGCCACCGAAGTCCACAGAAAGCAGAGAGGTTGCTTAAGTCCATCCAGCATTTTGGAATAGAGGATTTCATTTCTTCTTCAGATATTTTTGGGGGTAAACACAGCTCATTTTTATTATTATGTTTTTGCAATCAAAAAAGCTTTTTCCCCTCTCACTTTAAAAGCACCCCTGTGTTTGTTCATTCATCCATGTATCTAGACATTTATTCACTCACTATCTATCACTGAGTTGACATTTATTATTATTATTACTAAAAGCTAACATTCATTGAACTCTAAAAAAAATTCACTAATTTCCAAGTACAACTAATTTTATTGTACTCTCTCATTCATTTTTCATGTAACCAGTGAGACACTATTATTCCTTATTTAGGTAAGGAAAATGAGGCACGAGGTGAAGTAGATTTGCTCAATCTCAAAGCTAGTAGTTGGAGAAGACACGACTCAAATCCAGATCTTTTTGACTCTATACACCTTTCCAGTAGCAACTGAAGTCATGTCATACTGGCTCACAGGAAACCAATTGTTAAATGTTCAGGAATTTTGAGTATTGGTTAAATATAGCCATTACGATAAGTTAAACTGTACAAATTTTGATTAAATAAACTACATTAAAAACAAAATAATAAATACTTAAAATTATCAGTTTGGAGTTATTTTATACCATTCTACTTTATGCATATCTTGAGGTTATTTCTGTCTTCTGAATCTTAATGACAGAATTATTATAGAATGGCAGCCTATGACACATCTCTTTACAACTCTGCATTTGGTGACACCATGCTGCTAGTTTGAAATTGGCCATGGTTGACTGTTTTCACCATGGAAATTGGCAAGTACTACAAATAGAGACTTTCTGTCCCCTAAAGAGTCAGTTGTTAAACACTTACCAGCACACCAGTGACCGTGTGTCTTGACAACCAAGGCATATAAATTCCACAGAATGCTGTGATGTTACGTACAGGCCTCATGCTGAATGCAGAAGATGCAAAGTTGAATCAGTCACAGTGGAAATAAGGAAGAGGAAAGCTCACCCATTGGAAATTGAAAGATTTTGGAGGCTGAATAATTCAAGTGTAAAGCATCACTTCAGATAAATTATCCAGGTACAATTGTATGTATGGCAAAAGAAGACCAAAGATACCCCCAAAAATATATAACTAGAAGGTTTCAGTATAATAATCTCCTCAGTCTCTTCTCCACTTTTATTGTAGAGAACACAATAAGAAAGAATTGTGCTATGAAGTAGACCATTTCAGGTCCAGTGTTTCCTGAACTTGAAAGCTCAGGAGTTGATGGATTTCGATATTCTGAATATTGCTCTTTGACTAAGGGAAACACTATTCCTTATCTGGGATGCGTTTGTTTGAGAACCAACTGACTAAGCATTAAACCAAACAGATGCTTTGTATGGCCAGAAAAAAATGAATTCTCTAAGGAACAGTTAAAGCCCATTGATATGGTAATTTGACAACCAGACATGTTTCTAATAGAATTTCATACCAGTTTCGATTATCTGTCAGCCAGATTCATTCTCAATAACACTACAGAAATGGGCACACAGAAAGGTGGAAAGCAAGAGAAGAGGTAAGAAAGTCTAACAATCAGTATGGTTTTAAGTGTAAATTTAATCCCAGTTCTGCCATTTATTGGCAAATAATTTCCCTCTTCTGTGCTTCAACAGCCCTGTTCATAAAATAAGTGGGTTGGATCATCCACCTTTTTCAAGTTTAGTCTGCAAAAGCATTACCACCTGAGCTAATTCATATGTGCGTTTTCAAATCCCACCTGCAGGTCATTAGATCATTAGATCCAGGTTATGGCCAGCAATTTGCATTTTAAGCCAGCATCTAATTTGACTCTATTCCCAATGATCTGGTCCATCACATATCCACATGACTAGACTAGGTGATCTTTATTTCAGTCTGCATCTACTGTAATATTGACATTAAAAAGAATATATTTTCAGTATTAGTCAATATAGTGAATATATATATTCACTTTCAATGTCAATTAAAAAGAATATATTTTCGATGTTAGTCAATACAGTTAGTGAATATATATGTATGAATATGTCGCTTGGAATTTTCATCTTAAGGAAGAGATGTTTTGCCTTGTATAACTTTTTAGTTTACATCTTCTATTTGAGTCTTACCTCTTATTTCTCAAATTTGATGGAAATCATCTGACAGGGTTTAGGATACATGTTATCTGGGTGATGGGAAAATTTAGCTGCTAGTTTAGTGGCTAACAGCATTCCAGTAATGGGCTTTCTGAAAGGGTGAAAAATATAAAGCTATCACCATGTGTTTGCTTGGAATGATTTTGAAAAGCAATTGGAAAAAGACCAAAATCTAAATTATTGTACTATTGAATTCACGTCAGTATTGCAGAAAGCAAGAACATTGAACTGGCTTTTAGACAGATAACTTATACACCATGTCTGACTGAGGTTTATCCTGTAATAAGAAATAAGATTTGAAAATAAACAACTATGTGTTGTTATAGAGGACGTCGTTTCCCCAATCTTAGGCATGACTAGTTTCTACTGTGCGGCAAGAGATAATGACTCCCATCTTTCTCCTAATTAGATGAGTGCAGTGAACTTCTGTGATTCCCATCTGCCTACGATTTATCCTTCTTCTGATAATAGCACCCCAATTTTCCTCTGGGTGATACAACTTCCCTCCCTGTTTGACCACATACTTTGGGAGTTGGAGGGTGGGAGCAGGAGAACATTCCTCTTGGCACAGTGATTGGTTTTTGGATGGGAATGAGACAATTTAGAACAGTAAGAATTAATTTTCAGGCTTTTGTTAAATAGCTAGAGGAGTCCTTTTTAATTTTGCTGGATTTGAAACTAGGAGGAAGGTGGGGCTAGACCTGATGACAACTATTTTGTCACTCTGCAGCCTCAAGCTGACTTTGAAGCTATCAAATCTATGCCCTGGAGATTTTCCCATGAGCATATATAAGATTAAAACAGTTTTTTCTCTTTTTTTAAAGTCACCTAAAACCAAACTAATCCTAATTGATTCACTGAACAACTGCCCAAGTCATGTAAATTCTCTAGACTGCAATGTTTTCGTTTTTCAAAAGGTATATGCAAAATGAGGGTAAAAATCTAAAAGAAAACTTTAGTACTCCCAAGCTGTATGCAATTATAAGTGTATAAGCACAAACAAGAAAGGAAAGAATATATAAAAAAGTGGTAATGTGTTTCACTTGAGGAAAGAGGGCTTAGAATTGGGAGGGAGACTCAGTTTTCACTATGTATTGTTTTGTACTATTTGACTTTTGAGTTTTAACTTTTTATATGTGTGTTTCACCTATTAAAAATCCCAGTTGTATGTTTCTAGGAAGACACTTTGTTTTCAGAGACAGAGTCTTGCTACATTGCCAAGTGTCTGGTCTTAAACTGCTGGCCTCAAACAATCCTCTTGCCTCGGCCTCCCAAACTGCTGGAATTACAGGCTTGAGCCACCATGCCTGGCCAAAGACAACATCAACATGTTTATATCCATGTAACAAGTTCATCTTTTGAATTTAATATTTGGTAGTACATAAATGCTATAGTATATCTTTCCATTTGTTAAGATTCTTTTCCTTCAAAATGTGCTAAAATAATGGTGATGACACAAATATTAAAATTAATGTTCAGATGCTTCAAAATATATTAATAGTATACACTTGATTCTACTTTTAATACTTTCTGATTTTTATATACAATTTCTCCTCCCTCATTTTCAGAGTATTAATTCCATTTATCAAGGTGCCATCTGTTCAATTCCTCTAATCCTCAGTTCACCCATTTTGAAGATGAGACGTCTCAAAGTAAATGAAATCATTCAGATTAAGGACTTAGAGGGAGCTTATGTAATTCTATTCCATTGCCTCTTCTAGCCTCGGGAATGGGTTATTCCATTTCATTTTATTTCCCATTGTCCTCACATTGTCTTATTTGGTTTTTTGGTGAACAGAACTTATTGAGATGATTTAAGTGAATCTTCTGCTCAGGGGCACAGAAATATAAGACCTAGAAGTGAGATATATGAAGATGAATATTAATTGGGTACATTTTGATCCTCCTGTATTTTCTTTATCCTCAGGGAATTATGTATCAGGGTCAGAATGAGGTTATCTATGGAGGCTTGTTCTACTGCCCTGCTATTAACATTTTGCCCCCTTCTCCTTTAGGTCTTGGTTGCAATATCATTAATATTTTGAATCTAAGAAATGGACTTGAAAGGATCTGGTTAGGATATAAAGATCTATGTGGGTTTTTTTTTTTTCAGTGTAGACCCTATGGTATAAAGATACTTCAAGGTGGTATAAAGTCATTTAAATAAAATTAAAGATAATAAAACTATAATTGCAAGTAGCTAATTTAGAATACTCTGTGTCCAGTGTTTTATACATTTTTAATGCTCACCTAATTCTCTCAATATGCCTTTTAACAAAGTGCAATTATTGCTCCCATCACACACATGAGAAAATGGAGGCACCTAGAGTCTAAGATGAATAACTTGTTGAAGGTTGCACTTGCAGTAAATGGCAGACCTGGGATTTGGACTTTGGCAACTGATTTCAAAACCTATGCTCTTTACTCCTCTCAGTGGGTTCAGACTCTGGAGAGGCAGATCCTAGCTTAAACAAACAGAGAAGAGTGAAAGCAGACTTAGGTATACAGCACAGAGGTAAATCAGAAAAGGCCATGATTAATTTTATCTATAGAGACCGAAGACGCTTCCTGGAAAAGGTGACATAATAGATGGAACTTGAAAGATGGGTTTTATTCAGATTTATTCACTGATCTCTGAAATTTAACTTCAAACTATGATAGCATATATGTACAAATTAGGGGACAAGACACTAGAAGTAAAATTAAATTTCAGCATTGAAACAACTCAGCTGTCCTAGTGAAATAATTAACTTTCTTCAGTCCTTAGGGATATATTTAGACATATGAAGATGTATGACAATGCTTTGCAAATGGCACAGTATCACAGAGAAATACTAGTTCTGATTACTGAAGTTTATAAGGCATAGTGTTTGCTCTAATGGCCTCAATTCTTTATCCTCTCTTGTAACTCCGATTTTTGCTGTGTAATCTTGAAGTCCCTTTCACTAAACAGGCAGTCTACTTCCTCATCCTGAATCTGGGATGCCTTAATTACTTCCTTTGGCTAACAGGATGTTAGCAGATAGGGCACAAACAGAAATTTAACAAGGACCTTGGAAAAAAACATGAGGGGAAAATGTAAGACACATTTTGAGCAAAATATGAGGAAACAAAAAAGCACTTGGGCATTTTTGCTTGTACTTGCTCTTCTCCCATCAGGAAACTCTATCTAGGATAGCCTGCTGCAGGGTGAGAAACATGGAAAGCAGAGCAGAGCCAAGCCCCTGGCCCCTTTATTTCAGCCAACACCACTAGCGAAGGAACCACAGCCAGTTACTCCCTGGACTTGTGAGCAAGAGTTAGTCCAGTCCTGATCAGCCAACGCCAGCCTAATCGACTGCCCTCTGCAGACTCATAAGCTAAACCAGTGCTCATTATTGTAGGCTGCTGAGTTTTCCATGAGGATTTCCTCTACCTACAGATAGCTTGAGGGTTGCAGTAGCTGACTTTGCAGTAGCCCCAGGGAAAAACAAAAAATATTTTATTATTTCAAGGAATAGTAAACAAGGAATCTATGTTGCTATGTCAATTTTGCCTAGTTACGTAGCATCATTGTGGCAATTAATCACTGATACAGTAGATGTGACCATTTCATAGCAGCATCAACATCAAAAACTCCTGGCAGTCAATGGCTTGTATTTATTTTATGTTCCTAATAAAAGCAGAGGCAATGGGCATATGATACATGCTTTTTAGGCAAAAAAAAAAAAAAAAGAAAAAAAACTAATAGCAATCTAGATTCTTTGACAGTAGTAGAATATTTCATGTTTATCCCCGAGGGAACTGCAGGGTGAATTACTGTAACCCATCACTTGTCAAATAAAATCAGAAACTAACTTTACACAGGCATGGCCAGCAGCTAATTTAAACACCGTTGGAACTAAGAGGTAGAAGAGATCAGTATATTGTAACTTGGCTTGTTTTCTTTTTAATTGCTCTTCAAGGGAACATCAAACCAAAGATAATATTCCAAAAACCTTTAACTTCAGGCTGGGAGGAATTAAAGTTAAATCATTAGGAATGTTTTAAAATCTTTTTAAGGTCCAAGTTTTTCAGACTCCTCCATGTATGGGTAAAAATGAGCCAACATTAATTTCAATAAAGATTTCAAATAAAGATTATTTTATTTGTTCCAAATTGTGAATGATATACAAGCTCCATATAGAAAAGGAGAAAAATAGAGTTAAAAGAAAACAAGTACAAATAATTCCACCATTCAAATACAATTATTGTTAATATGTTAGCATTTTAAATGTATTTTTATCTTAGTCACAGTAGCACGCTTTTGGGCACAGTGCTTCCTTTAATTGTCACAATCCAGTGAGTTGGTATTATCTCTATTTTTTAGAATAGAGGAACTGAGAATATAATAACAGGAATTTTGCTGACATATTAGCCTCTCCCTGCTGATATAGAAATTCCGCAATCCTTCTTACGAGTCTCCTACTAATTTCTACTTTAGTCAACTTTTTATTATGGAAAATTCAAACTTATCCACCAGTAGAGGAAAAAGCACCATGAACCTCTATGTACCCATCACTCAGCTTCAATAATTAGTAACACACATCAATTCTGTTTCATTGATAACCCCATCCATTTTTTTCTCATGTCCACTTGCTCTAATTTTCCATGTGGACTTCTCCGTCTATAGAGCGTTTGAGGATAACTCACCCTGCAGATCCTCAGGGATAAAGATGAAATATTCCAGTACTTTCAAGGAGGCTCAGAATCTGTGTTAATTTGGTCTGAAAAAAAATGTGCCTTGTGCATGTTGGAGTGGGCTAAACTCTGTTTACCCTAAAGCACAAGGTTAATAGAAGGAACTGAGTTCAAGGAGCTGAAAATGTAGACATTGCCATGAAATTTACTTATACCCCTACACAATAAGAATGAACAGGGTGCTCTATGGTCTACAAGCCATAGTCATGTCTTTCATCAAACATGATTGAGTGTCCCTGTTGGAGAAAACTGCTTTGCTCAGAACATCCTATTTCTAGCCCCCAGAGAAAGCCTTTGTGGTACCAAACTGGACTGTCCTCCTTTCAGTGCTCTGCACACCCCCTGCACTGTCCCCCGCATCCCTTGCCCCAGGGCCAGGCTCTTCTCCAGGAGTAAGGCTGGCATGCTAGGTTGTGCCACTGTTATTCACCCTGAAATGTATGGTTAGTTAATATTCATGAGGGCTTCTACCCAGTGGAGTTTGTTGGGGCATATGGAAACCACAGCCTCTGTTCTCAGCAAGTTTGCACCAAAGCATCTGAGTCTATTTACTCACAATTTGCCGATGTTTTGACATTTCCTTGCTGATTTGCCTCATGAATGAGTGCCTGGTGATACTTTCCTGATCGGAAGTAATACCCCAATGAGCCAAAGATTGGCTTCTCCTGTTGCCATGGGGCATCCTGTCTCATTTTCTCACAGAATAAATGTTGCACTTGAGGCAAAATAAAAAAAGGTGGCAGCCCTAAATGTCTCCAGTTTCTGTGTCTTATGCATAGTCTCTGTAGCTAAAAAAAGTAAGTAGATTTGTCACCCAGCTCTATAGCAGTTACATGTGGATGATAGCATTTTTTTCACCTCAATCTTGTGAGATTAGGGATAAAGACATAATTCTTTTTTTTTTAGTTTGAAATTAAAACATATTTTCTGTCACTACTATACAAAAAGTGTAAAAAATATAAAACCTAAAAACCAAAACTACTCTTCTTATTTCACTCTCCAACCCTATTTACTTAATTTTTCTCTTTGGAACTGATTATTGTTTATTTGGTATGCACATTCCTAGATATTTCTCAATGCTCTCATATGTGCACTTATACATGTGTGTATGTTTCTAAGTATAGACATACACAGTGTAAAGAAACATTTGAACACATCTATTTACATATATATGTGGTTCTTTTTGCACAAATGTATTAAATCTAAGATACCACTGATTGTACAATGTGACATTATTTTATGTACAGCATCAAGACTATTGCCTGACCAATAAAAATTATAAGACAATAGCAATTATAAAACTCATAGTAATGTGAAAATGTGCAAAATAAACATCTTGAAATCGATGAAATATGGCAGCTTTGTTTTTTTTTTTTTTGTTGGTTTCTTTTTTTTTTTTTTGAGACAGGGTCTGTCTCTGTCATCCAGGCTGGAGTGCAGTGACATAATCACAGCTCATTGCAGCCTAGAACACCTGGGCTCAAGAGATTCTCGAGTAGCTGGGACTACAGGTGTGTGCCACCATGCAATCTTTTGTTTTTATTTAACGGTACAGCACAGATATATTTTCACTTCTGGGCAAATAGTTCCACCTGTTTTTAAACTACTGGCTATTATAACATAGTCAGCTGTCTCATAATTTATTTAGCTATTCTCATATTGTTGAACATTTAGTTTGCTTCCAGATTTACTATTAAAGAAGCATTGAATGCACATATGTCAGTACAACCCTTTGCATACATATGTGAAAATTATAGAAAACATATTCTTAAAAGCATAACTAAGGGTTAAAGACTATAAGTGATATGGTTTGGCTGTGTCCCCACCTGAATCTCATCTTGAATTGCAGCTCCCACAATTCTCTTGTGTTGTAGGAGGTACCCAGTGGGAGGTAATTGAATCATGGGGGTGGGTCTTTCTCATGCTGTTCTCACGATAGTGAATAAGTCTCACGAGATCTGAAGGTTATATAAAGAGAAGTTCTCCACGCCAGTTCTCTTTGCCTGCTGCCATCCATGTAAGATGTGACTTGCTGCTGCTTGCCTTCTGCCTTAATTGTGAGTCCATTAAAACCTCTTTATCTTCTCAGTCTTGGGTATGTCTTTCTTAGCAGTGAGAAAACAGACTAATAGAGTAAATTGGTTTTGGTAGAGTAGGGCACTGCTGTAGATACCTGAAAATGTGGAAGCAACTTTGAAACTGGGTAGCAGGCAGGGGTTGGAACAGTTTGGAGGCCTCAGAAGAAGACAGGAAAATGTGGGAAAGTTTGGAACTTACTAGAGACTTGTTTGAATGGCTTTGACCAAAATGCTGATAATGATATGGACAATGAAATCAGGCTGAGGTGGTCTCAGATGGAGATGAGGAACTTGTTGGGAACTGGAGTAAAGGTGATGCTTGCTATGTTTTAGAGACTGGTAGCATTTTGCCCCTGCCCTAGAGATTCGTGGAACTTTGAACTTGAGGGAGATAATTTAGGGTATTTGAAAGCAGAAATTTCCAAGTAGCAAAGCCTTCAAGAGGTGACTTGGGTGCTATTTAAAGCATTTAGTTTTAAAAGGGAAACAGTATAAAAGTTTGGAAAATTTGCAGCCTGACGATGTGGTAGAAAAAAAACCCATTTTCTGAGGAGAAATTTAAGCTGGCTTCAGAAACTTACATAAGTAACGAGAAGCCAAATGTTAATCAACAAGACAATGGGGAAAATGTCTCTAGGGCATGCCAGAGACCTTTGAGGCAGCCCCTCCCATCACAGGTCCTGCGGCCTAGGAGGAAACATGGATTTGTAGGCCGGGCTCTCTTTCTCACTCTAGGGCAGTACTCTCAACCCCACACTTTCTCCTCTTGGTTCTTTCTGCTATAGATTCATCTTTGATGAAACACAAAATGATCAGTGAGTTTAATAATCAGATATTTCTGTCTTTGGAGACAGGCATTTATTTTTTTTCAAGGCTTTGAGCCGGATGTTTATGGAAACAGCCTGCACTTTGTGGGTATTTAATGACCTGTGATGGCAAAGACATCTAAATTATTTGTACACACATCTGATCAATCAGATTCAGGGTTGATTGGTTTGGGTTTGGTTCAATAGAAGCAATTTCTACTGAGTTAGGAAAGGAAAGGAAGGCCTAGGGGCTTGTTGGTTCTCTGGCATAGTGTGATTACCTGTAAGTCTTACTAAATTGGACTGCAGATTTGGTGGTCCGTTCTAATTTTGTAGGCTTTAAATGAATCCTCTTCAGCTTTTCCTATTCTATTCTTCACCAGTGAGGAACAATAACGAGTGCAGACCTGAATAATCCCATGAAACCCAGCAAATTTTGCCATCACACACCTGATATTTTGAATGGAAATATATAACAGTTTATTTAAAAACTCATATAATGATTCTAATTGACAGCCAACACTGTCCAAGTCTCCTTGAACAGTGCTTGCCTGATATTATTGGGAATATAAATCACTGGGTCTCTTAAAAAAAAGGTAGGTTTAAATTTAACTGGTCAGGGATGGGGCTGAGAGGCTGCATTTCCACCCCAGGTGATGCTGATGCTGTTGGCTCCCAGACACCACTTTGGGTAACAAGCTCTTATATCAGAGGTCAACTATGGTCAGTGAGCCAAAAACCTGCTTTCTGCCAATTTTATAAATTAAAAGTTTTATTGGAACAATAGCCATGTCTATTTGCTTATGTATTGCCTATGACTGCTTTCCACTGCAATGGCAGAGCCAAGTAGTTGTAACAGATACCTTACGGCATGCAAAGCCTAAAATATGTACTATCTGGTCCTTTACAGAAAATGTTTGCTGCAGCTGCCCTAGATGAGTCCTTTGATTTTGAATACTTGCTACTCAAGATAGAATTTCAACATTCATCCAACATTGAAAAAACATTTATCTGGCCAGACGCAGTGGCTCACTCCTGTAATCCCAGCACTTTGGGAGGCCAAGGTGGGTAGCTCATTTGAAGTCAGGAGTTAGAGACCAGCCTGACCAACATGGTGAAACCTCATCTCTACTAAAAATACAAACAAACAAAAAATTAGCCTGGCATGGTGGCACATACCTGTAATCTCAGCTACTCCTGGAGGCTGAGGCAGGAGAATTGCTTGAACCCAGGAGGCAGAGGTTGCAGTGAGCCAAGATTGTGCCACTGCACTCCAGACTGGGTAACAGAGCGAGACTGTCACAAAAAATTTAACACTTATTTTGCACTGAACATTGTACTAAGAGAATACAGTTGTGAACAAGATATAATTTCTACTCTTATGGAGTAAGAGTTTGCTCCCTCAGTATCTGGGCAACTGCATTTTGTAAGTCTCCGTTTTCTCATCCATAAAATGGGGCTTAAAAATACCTAACTCTTAGTGTTTGTTAAAAGAAAAACTTAAGACAAATTTAACAGTTTAATTCAGCAAAGAATGATTCTTGAATCAGAATAGGTTCAAAGCAACTCTGGAGCTGCTGAGCATGGTTAGAGAAGATTTGTGGACAGAAAACAGAAGTCAGGTACAGAAACAGCCATATGGGTTACAGCTCAGTGGTTTGCCTTATTTGAACTTGCTTTGAATAGTTGGCTGCCTGTGAGTGCTTGAAGTATGGCTGCTGTGATTGGCTGAGACTGGACTACGTGTTCCAAGACTGGGTTGCTGTCTGTTTACACGTTCAGTTAGGTTACAGTTCACTATGTACAGAGAAACCTTTGGGCTGTTCTTAAATGTAAGGAGGGCAGCTTTGGGCTAAACTTAATTTAACAGATTCTTATGAGCAGAGTGCTAGGCACCCAGAAAATACTCAAGGAAAGTTAGATGTTAGTACATTATTCTTATTTTCTTACTCTCAAGATTTCTGGACAACGAATAATTTTTTTGATACTTGTTAGCTTTCTATGTGTTGTATATGTGTGTACTTCCTCCCTGGCTATTCGGAAAGAACTAGAGCTGAAAGTGACTTTTCCTTCAACGTTAAAGCTTTAATAATTTAATCAAAGCTTCTGATATTGAAACCTCTCTTTGATTCTGAAACCAAAGCAGAACAGTGTTCTTGGTTCCCAGAATGAGTCTTTGTGTTTCTCTAGTTGTTTAATCTGCAGTCAGGGAGGTGCTAATGGTGATCTGGCCCCTGGTGGGGAAGGATGTAGAGGATGGGAGGGGTGGCTACTCTTTCAGCAAGAGGGCAGCCTTTGATGGGATTAACGAACAACTCTTTATGGTAACCACAGGCAGCCATTATGCTAAACAACTGAGGTAAAATTTTAATTCATTATTTACTCAATTTCAAAGAAAGACAGAAATAGAACATTCAGTTTGGATCACTGAAGCTTGCATGTATTTTTATGTCATTTTGTGTCTATATCGGTCTTTAATAGTTATGCAGTCTTCGTAGTCAGGAATGACATATGCCTTAATTTTGATCCCTAAGAAGCAGAGCTTGAAGCAAAGGTTCAGGTGTACATAGTTTGAGAGCTGAAGTAACTAGCAGGGCAGTGGAAAAAACAAGATAGGGAAGGTAAGGTAGTGAAATTCACGTGTGTTATCCTTAGATAGGTAACATCTAGTTACCCCTAGAGTACTCTTGGTTATTCCTGCCATGGGACTGGGGAATGGTGTGGACAACAAACCTCAGAATTATCCCGCTGAGGGTGTGGGAGTTTTTATATACTAACTCCTATCCCTCACTGGATGGTTAAAGGTTCACGGCAGGGTGTGTGTTGGTTTGCTGGCATTTCTGACTAAAGGGAAGCAGCTATTATCCATTAGAGGAAGCCAGAGGACACTGAATTGGTAAGGCAACAGGTACACATACACAGGGCACTGAGAATGTCTGGATTGTTTAGCTATTTCTACTTCCAATGCCTGACATTTGTACAAGGTGCTTATTAAGTGTTGTCATAGTCTAGATGAATCTAAACATTCAAATCAATTACAGGGAGGGAGGGATGCATGTGTGACAGGGTTGCAGTTTAAGTAAATTTAATCATCAGTGGAGAAATGAATGACAGAGAATGTTTCATTATATAGAGATTTTGAAGAGAAAGAATAAATTACTCTGACGCTCTAGGTAGAAGAGGAAGAAGGCTGTTTGTTAAGGATTTTTGTCTCTAGGTATAAGAATGTTGGCCTATAATTTTCTTTTCCTTTGAGTATTACTCTCAGTACCTGCGTGATGGCATCAATCATACCCTGAACTTCGGCATCACATGACATACCCCAGGTAACGAACCTGAACCTGGACCCCTGGAATCTAAAGTAAAGATTGAAATTATTTTTACAAAAGAATTTTCCTTTCTTGTGTAGTTTGTCTGGACTTAGTATCAGGGTAGAATTTGCCTCATAGAATGAGTTGCACACTGCTCCATTATTTTTCTTCTTTGGAATTTTATGGAGAATTGTTATTCTTCTTTAACTATTTAGGAACATTCACCAGTGAAGCCATCTTGGCTTGGGCTTCTTTTTGTGTGAAGTTTTAAAATTAGTAACTCAATCTCTTTGTTATAGGTCTATTTAAAATTTTCATTTCTTTTTGAGTGAGTCAATTCCACCAGTTTGTGGCTTTCCAGGAATTTGTCCATTTCATCTGTTATGTAATTTATTGGAGGAAAATTTTTTATAGCTGCTCTTTGCAATCCTTTTTATTTCTGTAAGATGCATAGAGATACTCCTCTTTCATTCCTGACTTTCATAATTTGTCTTCTCTGTTTCTCTTTTTTTTGGTCAGTTCCCAGGATTTATGTTAGAAAAAGTATGATCTTTGGCACTAAGCTGATCTAGGTCCAAGTTCTATCCCTTCTACTGTGTAATTGCTTTCTCAAATCTTAGTTTTTAATTTGGAAAATGAAGATAATTCAATTGACTCATTACATAAAAAAATTCTGAAGACATTTTATTCTGATCATTTTTTCATTCCTTTAAGAAAGCACACATAATTGTTATAAATTCATCTTTAAACCATACATTTAAAAATTGAAATTACCTTTTATTGCAACTCAGTATCAAATATCATTTGTATGATTAAATTCTTGGAAGATAGCTATGTTAAACACCTGAGTATGGAACGTTATTTTCTTTTATAGAGATAAGGTTTGTGTTACAGAGTCGGAAATTGGAAGCCAAAGTATTAGTTCTAGGCCTTCATTCAAGACGCTCGCTGAAAATAGGGGTCGATAATTATGTTCAGAAATTGCTATGCCCTATACTGTTGGTCCTCCGTATCCCCGGGTTCTGCATTGGCAGGGCCAACCAACCACATATTGAAAATATTCAAAAAATAATAACAAAATACAAAAAATGCTGTATAGTTATACTGATAAGAACTATTCACATAGCATTTACACTGTGTTAGGTATTATAAGTAATCTAGAGATGATTTAAAGTATATGGGAGGATGTGCATGTGTTATATGCAAATACTGCACCATTTTATATACAGGACCTGAGCTTCTGTGGATTTTGGTATCCTTAGGCGGGGGAGAGGGTCCTGAAACCCATGCATCAGGGACGACTGTATTCCATTTTTGGAAATGGATAGCATACATTAGCATAGTAAGAGCTCTCAGGTTAAGGAAGCTAAAAAATACGATTCCCATATTCCTTTGCCACTATGACTTCCTTTTCCCCCAACGTATTCATTTTTCAGACAAACATGTATAGAGCACCTACAATGTGCCAGGAACTGTTCATGGCTGTGGGATGCAGCAGTGAAAGAAACAAAATCTCTTCCCTTGAATAGCTCACATTCCACCTTTTTGTGAAGTTTAAATATCATATCATAAAGTTACTGGCACGTAGTAAATGCCCCATGAATGGCAACTACTCAGTTTCTTTGTTTCTCCTGTGCTGTTTGATGCCAATGCAGGCACTCTTGAGAAAGGCTTGGATGGCCTGTGATACTTCTTGTAGCCTTGTCTTTCTCGCATCTCATCATAATAAATTCTGCTCAAATATGAACATTGCAGCAGCAATATCCTTTTATGTCTAACTTCTAATTATCTATAAACACATACCTTTATGAAATGGAGCTCATCGTTTGATATATGATATCAGACGTTTAGCTAGTCAAAGCCTTATTTGACTACCAGCTTACTGCATTTGAAACTCAAGTAGCCCAGAGCTGTGGCGGAATCACTTACGGACGTGTTAATTTGCATGTTTTTTTCCCCAAGTATTTTTCTTTTCCCTTCCCTCACTCAAGCAGGCAGCAAGGATTGCTCTCTTGCCTCAGGGCAGGTTAGCAGCAAACTAGAAAGCAGAGGGGACAGTTCCCTTTTGGGTTTTGGATTTAGTAGATGATGTTGGACTTCCGGCAGAGAAGAGAAGGGGGGCAGGGGGACAAAAGAACAAGAGTGGAAAGCAGGAAAAAAAAAATTTTGAAGGATAAAGGGACTTTTGGAGGTTGAAAAGAGACAGGGATGTGTGTGTGTGTGTGCCCTAAGCAGCAGAGATTCCATCTGTCCTCCACGGAAGAGCCCTGGAGAGATGTCCAGACCTCCAAGGGGAATGAATGTGTGTATTCCCTGGAGACTGTTGAGGTTCCAGCCTTTCCAAGGGTCACTGGTTCCAAGCATGGCCCTGAAGCAGCATTGCCACCAGAAATGGGGGTCTATGTAGCCTGGAGGCACTGTGGGCTCTTGGTGGTAACCAGGGCAAGATTAAAGTCAATGACCAGAGAGGCTTCTCTGAGGATGTGATGCTCCACAGCCTCCAGCGTGTTGGTTATCTCGAAGAATCCCAAATAACCAATCCTACTACCAGTCAGCCAGAAGGTGTAGACTCTGAGATGGAACCAAGTTGGCTTTAAAGAAGATAAAGAAATGTAGGTTTTTATTTTATTTACTTATTTTTTGTACATCTAAGTTCATGAACTGAGAGTCATACTTGCTGTCTTAGCCACAGGACAGGAACTAGTTAAAACTCGGGATTTCTGGTTCTGTCCACTTAGCCTGCGTTCTTCTTCTGAGAGTCCACAGCTTAGAAGTGTGGGAAATTTTCTGCCTATTTGATTCTGTGTTCCAGCACTTTACTGAGTCACTTGGCTTTGATAAATGCAGACTGATCCAAAATGAGAAAGGGACAGAGAAACTCAGCACAGACCATGATTCACATATTACCCTAAACAAAGCTGTGGCTGAGTGATTTTCCTGGAACTCATAGGAGAGTGGCAAGGCAATAAGGGTCACTGTAACCCATGGCTAGGGGACAGTCAGAACTCAAGAGCATTTCAAGTGTACCCTGTGATTTATAAATCTATCTCCCCCACAGGCTGGGGCTCTTTGAGACCAGGCACTATCTTTTATTGGGTCCTTCCCTGCTTTGTTGCTTGTGCAGTGACTGACATAGAGCAGGCACTTAACCCAGTCTCCGACTTAAAAACAGTGCGACTGAACAATTTTGCATTTATGATGATGCAAAAGCTATATGAATTCAGTAGAAACTGTACTTTGAGTATCCATACAACCATTCTGTTTTTTACTGTCAGTACAGTATTTAATAAATTACATGAGATATTCAGCATCTTATTATAAAATAGGTTTTGTGCTAGATGATTTTGCCCAACTGTAGGCTAATTGTAAGTGTTCTGAGCATGTCTAAGGTGGGCTAGGCTAACCTGTGATGTTTGGTAGGTTAGGTGTATTAAATGCATTTTTGACTTATGGTGTTTCCAATTTACAATGGATTTATTGGGATGTAGCCTCATCATAAGTTGAGAAACATCTGTATATGTTAATTAGTTAATAAAACAACTCTATTGAAAGTATGTTTCTGAAATTGTCCCTGGTACTAAAAAAAATTTTTTCATTTGATTCTCTAAACAACCCTATGAGATGAGATGTTCAAGGTCTCAAGGTTAATAAGTGGCAAGATTCCAGTCCTTGGTCTGACTTGAAACCCACTATTTCTTTACTCTAATTGAGTCTCTTTGGTAAAATGGTGGTGGTTGTCATAAGTTAGTCATTTTAGTTTTAATTAGCAATATTAGGGAATCAATAAAGAAGCAATTCCTTTTTCTCCTTGCTCATCCTTTCAGTTATTCATCCATTCAGTGAAAAAAGATATATTGAGTTATATATGCCATGCACTTATTCCTTTAAATTACTTTGCAAATTAGTAGGAAATTTATATAACTCAATAAAGTAAGAGAAAGACTATTTAGGTTTCTAAAATGTCTGTCTCATGGGCTGCTTACAAGGGTGCTTGGGCTGGTGAAAAGGCTTTTGGTTTTGTTTTTTGTTTTGTTTTGTTTTCGAGACAGTGTCTTGCTCTGTTGTCCAGGCTCCATCATAGCTCAGTGCAGTCTCAGCCTCCTGGGCTCAAATGATCCTTCTGCCTCAGCCTCCCCAAGTGCTAGGGTTACAGACATGAGCCACTGCACCATGCCCTTGAAAAGGTTTTAAGAATTGGAATTAGGAGACCTGCATTTAAATATTGGATTAATCACATTCTAGTTTAATAGCTAGTTTTGCTTCGGGCAAGTTACTTATCCTCTCCGAGCCTCAATTTTCTCATCGGTACAATGGGAATAGTATCCACCTGTGAGAAACCTGTGAGGTAATGTATGATATTGGAAATAAAACTTAAACATATGGAACCTTTATTATGATCATTGTGGTTGTGTATAAGAGGTTTACACAAATGCTCCCACTACTATGGGAGGAAATAGAATTTTGGGGGACAGGTTGCTTTGGGATATGACATGTTTGGTAAACCTTAGAAATGTTTTTGTTACATTAGACACCTTCTGGGCCTAGGGGCTAGGGCAGAAAGGCCATGTACTTCTGGGCTGCACAGAATCACCTGGGCTGGAGAGCAGGAGACATGGGCTGGATGAAATACAGGTTATGCTTGTTGAGGAAGGCCTATGGCAGCACACAGAAAGAAGTGCCTTTTTTCTTCTTCAACTTTTCCACCAGAGAGGGTTCCTCTTTGCATTCACACATCTCGGAGGATCTTTGGGTAATTTGCTCAAAGGTACCTCTGAAAGCAAATCCTGAGACAAGGACTTGGGTGCAGGAAGGAGTTACCAGAAAGCAAAGTGAAAAAGAAGAGAGGATGAGACAGTGGGGGGGAAAAGCCTATAAAGTTTACATTGTTAAGTGGATTCCCACTGTGAGCAACTAGAGCTCAGTCTTGATGGGGCCCCTCTGAGGAAAGTTTGGATAAATTGTCAATCAAAGAATGGGGGATTGGGGCACTTAGTCACTGACTTCTGTCCTCCATTGGCTGGGGTTTGCCCCTGGAACATTAGTTACTCCACATTTTAGGGCTGAGTTGACTTCTGAGGCAGAAAAGTGGGTAAACTTCACCAGGTTTGCTCTTGAGATGGGACATTGGCAATGTACATAGAAGTGTCCATCTCTGCAGTTCTGAAATTAGGTGGGCTCGGGGCACAGATGTGGGTTGAGAGTTTTGCCAAGAATGCTCCAGCAGAATTGAGATTGGGGAAGGGGCATGCTATGGAGGCCCTCTGAATCTGTGCAGGCTTGGCCAGGGACTGGTCTCTTATTCAGCACTCATTTTCATTCCACTTCCTCTCCGCCTCCCCCGGTCTCCTTGTGCCCATGAATCACAGAACCTGAAGTCAACTTCTTCTGTTGCCTTAAATAGCTGTCTGGGTAGCCATGCATGTGACTGGATCCAGAGGACATTTAAAATGATAAGTCGGCTCTTCATAGATGAATGCAGACCTGCTGACTCATCAAATTGCTTAGGTGCCAGCAAAACAAAGCTACCAGTGATCATGCCTTCCAAGAGCTCTAAAGTGTCTTTCTTTATCTCTCCATTTCTCTCCATCCCTGCTTTATTTCATTAATACACTTAACAGGAGTGAGATTACGATCTAAATAATCACAATCATTTCTAATTAATTGAGGATTCTTTCATTCAAAAATTTCAAATGTTTATTGAGAGCCTGCCTATGTCAAACTCTAGGCTAGGTACTGAAAATATAGGAGTGAACCAAGTTCAAGGTTTCTGCCCTCATGGAATTTACATTCTAGTAGGCAATAAATACAGAATGAGAAGAGTATCATGTAGAAAATAAACAGGATGATGGGATAAAGAGTTTCTGGGAGTGCCTATTTTAGATAAGGTGGGCAGAGGAGGCCATTTAAGAGGTGCTAATTGGCCTGAGACATGAATGACACCAAGAACATTTTTAGGCATAGGGACATCCAAGTTAAAAGGCTCCAAGTGGGAAAGGGCCTGTTGTGTTAGAGGATCTGAAAGGAGACATGTGATCTTAGGGATTATAATACATTAGCTAATTTTGTATGCTCTAGAGGCAGAATCTATCACTTCTATCAAGTTCTATAATCTTGGGTGCATCATTTAACCCTTCAGAGCCTCAGTTTCTTCACCTGTAAAATGGGATAGTATAATTACTACCTCACATGGATGTGGTAAAAATTAAATAAAATCTTGTGTGTTATCACCATACTTGCACATGGTAGAAGCCCTACATATGTTATTGGGTTTGTCATGACTCTTTCTCCAAAAAACCCAACTCAGACCATAAAGAAAATGTGCTGTTTCATGTGTCAGAACATTCTGGGGTGAGTTAAACTTTTCGGGGTGGCTTGATCCAGGCATTTATGGCTGTGGCTCTCATTCCCTTCTTCTCTGTTATATCCTCTAGGTGAATCTGTATTTCATCTGACTGGCTTCACACATAAGGACAAAGATGGCTTCAGCTGCCACAGGCCTTATTCTGTGTGCCCTTGCAGGTGTTCCAGGCCTCACACCCACATTCCATTCTATCCAGAGAAAGGAAGCATATATAAGAGCAGTTCTTGTTGTATTAGTCCGTTCTGACCCTGCTATAAATAACTACCTGACACTGGATAATTTATAAAGGAAAGAGGCTTAATTGGCTCACAGTTCTGCAGAAGGAAGAGAGCAAAGGGGGAGGTGCTACACACTTTTAATCAACAAGATCTTGTGAGAGCTCACTCACTATCATGAAAACAGAAAGGGGAAATCTGCCCCCATGATCCAGTCACCTCTTATCCAGCCCCTCCTCCAACACTGGGGATTACACTTCAACCTAAGATTTGGGTGGGGTGGGGACACAAATCTAAACCATATAACTTGTAGAGGTTTTGAGGGTCAATCACATTGCATTAGCTTAGGACACATACCTACCCTGCACCAATCACTGCAACCAGAAGGTAGAATGCAATTATTGACATAACTTAGGCCATGTGCCCCTTGAGTTGAGCATGGTGTCAACATTTTTAAGATTCTGTGGATCTCCAATGAAAACTAGGAGATGATGGGATAGCTGAGGGGAAATGATGCTGGAAATGGAAGCAATATGTCCAGGGATGTTATCCTTGATTATTCTCATTCTAATTAAATAATAGAACACTGGGTAAGGGTAAATCAGAAGACCCATGCTATAATTTTGATCTGCTGATAGCTTTAAGACTTGCATACTCACTTGACCCTTAGAACATCAATTTTCTCACCCTAAATTTGTTTGTTCAACAAATTTCTTAAACCCTTATGTGAGAGAGACATGGATACAATGGAAATAAGCAGAACCACCCCTGTTCTCATTGAGCTAATGTTCTAGCCTAGAGGGATTTAAATATGAATTATATAGGCTCATCAAGCAGATGTTCTTCACATCAAGGTGAAATAAAATGTGGTGCAATCTGTTAATTTTACCCTTACAGACGTAAGCAAGTGAAAGAACGAAGGCAGGGAGAAGAAAGAAGGCAGAGTAACCTACAAGAAGTTTTACTTTGCATAACCGCAGAGACTAAAATATAAGGTCAAAACTGTGAAAAGGTATATTTTTAAACTTTATTTTTTAATTTTAAATTTCTCAGTCCAATGAAATTTGGATCCTACTAGAAACTGTTATTTCTTTTTAATCTGTTTTATTAACTACCAGTTTATAAAAGCATTTTCTATGAAAAATATTTGGAACTAAAAGTAAAAGCAATACCACAAGGAAATACAATTTATTTGTTGAGAAAAATAAAAAGTCACAGTAAAGATTTATGGTATTGCTTGGTGGAAATGTTTTATTTAATAAGGACTCATAGGACTCATTCTAATTAGCAAAAATCAATAATAGAAAATAAAAGATGTAATTCATAGCCTGAAATTCAAATTTTAATTTTTTTTTTCCAGAGCTAACTTCCCTAATTGGAGATGTTTGCTGGTTTTGTTTTACAGAAATAACCTTATTTTTTTCCTGTTGAAATTTATTGCTACTTATGAGAGCAGAGAATGGCAGTTCATTTTGCTGTAAGTTCCCAACACAGAGGTTTTTACTGTCAGTATAGAAAAGGGCCAACCAATTAGGGGGATGGAAAATGATGGAATGTCTCCTTTGACCATGGCTACAATTTTGAGGAAAGATTAACGAATTTCTTCTTCTGACTAGTATCTATGATGAATTGCATCCAGCGTAATTCTCCCTTTGTTTTCTACCATTTGTGCCTTTCCTCTGCCCTTTGTTTAGCCATTGATTCACCAACCACAGTATCACGTGGAACACTTACTACTTCTGAAAATTCTTCTTTTAAGTCACATTAAAACTTAAAAGCTTTGGTATCTGGTATCTGGAGGCAAAGATACACGCCTAGCCTGGTATTGTCCGGGAGTATAGAGTAACTAACCTCTTTAGATTTCTTTAAGAGAAAAATGTCTCATTAGGCCAGGGTTCTCAATTTTCTTTGAGACTTCTCTCCAATCTCAGTTGAGCGCTTCATGGTGAAGTTGACTTTACCCCCAGCTCTAGGTGTTGATCTTGTAATTCAGGCCTAAGTCAGTTAATAGATTTCATTTCTCTGGCCTATAAATTCAAAAATGGATGTATTAGCAAATCAAGGCAGAGGTTAAAATAATGCCTGCCTTATTCACTTCCAGAGAAGCAAGCTCTCTGTCCTGCGCTGGTCATAAAGAGTCATGTATTCTTAAAACTGCTGATACTTACCTTGAGAGTATGTAAAGAAAGCCTGCAGACAGCTGATCCACTGGTGAGGAATGGAAAGAGAAACTGAATTCTGATAACACTTTTTGAGCACCTATGTCAAAGCTTACTTGTAGCATGCTGGGCTTTTGATTACATGAGCCAACACATATTCATTAATGTCTGCAGTTGAATTTGGTTTTCTTTTTTTTCCCAAAAATTCTTAATATACTATAAAGCATCAATAACATTATGTCAGTCTCCTGTTCAAATGTCCCCTAATAACTTTACATTTTTCTCAGGATAAATTCAAAGTTTTTGCTTAAGTAAGCACAAGATATGACCTTTATTTCTTATTTTCAGCTTCTGCCACATATTCATATATACTTTACTTCTGGGGATGCCCAGTTTCTTTGGATTCCTCCAATGCATTGTGCTGTGCTTTTTTCTTACCTATGTGCTTTGTAAGAAGAAAAGCACTACATATGCTTTGTACGCATCTGCATAGCATGTCTTCAGATCTAGAGAAATACAGCTGCAGTTTTATCTGTAAATTGGGATTAATAAGAGCAAGTTCCCCATAGGGTTATTATAACGATGCTCATGAAATAGTAAGTGTAAAGTATATAACACGTAGTAGCTTCTCAGTAAATGTTTATTGAATAAGAAAAAAGAGTACTTGAATAAATTAATTAAAGAAGGAATTATCTAAAGTTTTGGACAATTCGTGTGATGAATTAAATGCACTATGGGTAACATCTGTGTTTCCATTTGCCTCCATCCCTACTTCATGTTGGCATTTTTACACTGGAATGGTCAGAACATGAAATTTCTAACTAAACATTCTCTTGACTGGAAAGGTTGAGAAGTGACCCATCATTTTCCTTAACTCTAGAGAAAACTGTGGCCTCTCTTTGGTCTAGTAAGTTCTGTTACCTGCTTCAGAAGTCCCAGATATTAGTATCTTTGTAAAATAATTCATTTCAATAGCACATCTTCTTGGTTTCTACTGAGGTTCTATCCTTAACTGACCTCACTGAGTTCTCAGTTCAAACCCTTTCCAAATGAGTCCCCTGAGTTTCATGGGAGAATACCTCAAGGCTCAGTTAGCTCAGCTAGGGAGAACCAAGGATGCATGAAGTGGCCCTGGGTGAACCATATCATAGAATCCCGTTCTTATTTTCCTAGATTCTGTAGACTTGACTTTGCAGCACAGTGCTTATGTTAGTGTCATATCGAAAGAAGCAAAGTGGCTAGGACCTGGGCTCAAGAGCTATGCTCTCTGATGGGCTAGCTACAAGTCACATGCAATTACTGAAAACTTGAAATGTGGCTGCTGAAACTGAGAAACTGAATTTTAAATTTCATTTAATATTAAAATTAAAAAATGGATACTGAGTTCAGGAATTGGAAAGCTTTTAGGTATGCTTAGAATAACTAAAATCTTTTCCAACTGTAAATTTTATCAAATCTGATAAGTATTCCTGTTGAATATTTAGCATTCAAATGGATATGTGCTGCAAGTGTAAAATGTACACTTAATATGATAAAAGAAATGTTACTTTATTAATAATCTTTACCTTGATTATATATTAAAATGACATTTTTTTAGATATTGGGTTAAATAACAAATATTGGTAAAATTAATTTCATCTATTTTTACTTTTTAAATGTGGCTACTAAAAAATTAAAAATTGCATGTGTGGCTCTAATTACATTTCTGTTGGACAGAACTGCTCTAGAATAGGACCACTGAGCTCAAATCTTACGTCTTATAAGCTGTGTAGCCTTTGGCAAGTCATTTAAATGCTCTAGGCTGTGTGAGACTTATTTATAATAGTAATGTTCATCCTTTGCTCTCTATTTTTTAAGAGCTAATATGAGATAATATATACTGTGTGCTTTACACAATGCCTAATATAATATGCATTAAATATTAGCTCTGAATGTATTTAGTTTGTATAAACATTATTGCATTGCGTATTTTTAAAAATCTATGCCACAGCTTTCATTTGAGGAAATACAAAGATGCTGTTACCATGTTTTTTATTCCATTGTGGGGCCACATTCCTCTGGTTTTCTTCAAAAATGAAGACCAATACCATATTAATTCAAGCAATTAGGAAATAGAATGGTGTGTTTGAAAGAATACTGTTCTTGGAGTCAAGGCATGTGCCTTTTTTTTTTTTTTTTTTTGGAGACAGTGTCTCACTCTGTCGCCCAGGCTGGAGTGCAGTGGCGCCATCTCAGCTCACTGCAACCTCTGCCTCCCGGGCCTCCTGAGTAGCTGGGATTACAAGCATGCACCACCACGCCTTGCTAATTTTTGTATTTTTAGTAGAAATGGGGTTTTACCACGTTGGTCAGGCTGGTCTCGAACTCCTGACCTTGTGATCCACCCACCTCGGCCTCCTAAAGTGCTGGGATTACAGGCGTAAGCCATCGCGCCTGGCCAGGCATGTGCCTCTTAAGGAAGAAGTCCCTAGATACTCTTCATGCATCCCTAATCTGCTTTAGTCTCACAGTGTGACCTTGTTTCACTCACCTTTTATCTCTGCACCTCAGTTTCTTTATATATAAGTCACTGATGTTGTGCTGAATAATTAAATTTCTTTTCAGATATAAAGTCCTGAAATTTCTTAGAAATTGAGCAGCATGGAGCTATATATAGTCGGAGAGGAACCCAGTTGGTAAAGTGGGAAGAGGAAAATCAGAGCTCAGTGTTTAATAGTGCAAGTTTCTTCAAACAGGCTCTCAATCTAGGACTTTTTCTGACGAGTCCTGCTGAGGTTCATGAACCTACCCCAAGGCTCAGTTAACTAAGAAAGACTCCAGATGCATGAAGGGGCTTTGTGGGAACCACGTCATAACATTTTGTTCTCATTTTCCTGGATTCTATAGAGAAGGCCTCATGGCACTAAGATGTTCTTAAAGGAGACATGGTAGAATCGTAGTAGTTATTGAATCCCTAAGTAATAATGATAGTCAATGCATAAATTTCTTGCCATGAACTAAACGCTGTTCCTTTTGGTTTCTAAACATTACTCATTTGACACTCATAACTCTGAGATAAGTTTTGTCACAGTGTCTACTTTCTGATGCGACATGCAGGCAGAGGGTTTAGACAACTTGGCCAAGGTCACACCACTAGCACTGCATTCAAACACAGACAGTCCAACTCCGGTGCCTTCACACTTAACACTGTACTATGGTGGCCTACTGAGGACAAGCACCATGTCCAGTGCTGGAGTTACTGGGTAAAATGTGACATAGGGTCCCTGCTTTCATAGCATGAAGATCGTTTTATAGAGACAGACTGAAAACAAGTGAAAATGATTATACACCTTACATGCATTAAGAGCTAATGTGTATTGCATACTTCTGTGCAAGGCATTGTGTGACGCTCATGGTTTACCTCATCTTAATGGTGTCTTTACCAAAAGGGGAAACATATACAAATGCAATGAAGAAGATGTGAGGAATAATATAATAGCATATACTGAAGAGCCTTGACCTACTTTTGTTGCATGGAGAATATCTAAGGACTTCTTCCTTAAGAAAAAGAAATTTCAGCTGACATCTGAAGGTTGCGTAGCAGCTATACAGCAAAGTACATGTGTGTGTGTATGTGTGTATATGTGTGTGGTGGATAATAGTGTAAATGGTGGAGAATATTACAGACAATGGAACCCTGAGGTGTTGCACTCAGTTGCTGTATATGTAGTTTGTAATGTTTTGAGGTTGTTTTTAATCTCACCATCATTCATTCGTTATCTTGCTTTTAGTCATGGTCTCTACCGTTACTTCCTTGGGGAGACCCTCTCTGACTATTCCAAGCAAGTTAGTTCTCCTCTTGATATGCTCTCAATAGGAATGTACCTGCCTCTGCTCAGCCCTTAGCATTAAATTTAAATTTATTTGGATTATTCTTTGATTAGTGTCTGTCTCGCCCCAGACTGTAAGATCTATTTGGGCAGAGACCCAATTTGGCATTGCTCAACATTACGTTCCTAGAACTCAAAATTTGTTGAATAAATGAATCACAAAGTATTTTAGATTAATATTATTAGTCTAAAATTATCACTGTGAGTTCACATTTAGCCCTTAAACCATACACCCCCAGTTGAAATAAAAATGAATTTTAGATTTCGGGCTATGTAATTCACTAGTAAGGCACATAGAGTTGGCCTCACCTGCCTTTGCAACAATGCCTTTCCAAGTAATCTATATTCGTGTTGTTTTCTGAGAAATATGATTTATGCAAAAGCACACTGACAGGTGTATGAATGAGTTGGTAAAATAGGCAATCTAAAAGTTTCTCTATTCTTTGAAGAAAAATGGGTAACTGTCTTTAAAAAAATAAATTATAGAACCTTTTACATTGTTTTTCTGACTTTCCTATGCAGTGAATCAAATACATTATTTATAATTAGTGCCTTTCGGCTTTTCCGCATGGTTTTTCTTTTAATGCTTTTAAAAAACTAAACAATATAAGGTATTTTGTATTACATCAAATAAAGTAGCCAGATGAAAGATTATATATTCTAGCATTTTATTTATGTAAAGTTGAAAAGCAGGCAAAATTAACCTATTAAATTAGATGTCAAGTGAGTAACTAGTTACCTTTGTGGAGGGCAAAGAGTGTAAGAGACTGAGAGAGGCTTCTGGGGGGCTGGTGATGTTCTGTTTCTTGATCTAAGTGCTTGTTACATGGGTGTGCTCAGTTTGTAAAAATTCATCCTGCTGCACAATTATGATTTGTGCATTCTTCTGTACGTATATTGTACTTCAATGAAGTTTTACAAATTAAGACAAATTAATGAAGCAAGGAATTACCATTTATTTGGACATCATCAAAGACAAATGGAAGGTTATATTAGAGTAACTAAGAGTGAAATATATTTCAGAAAAAAATGCCCAAGTTAGATTAGGCTAATTGAAGAGGTAGCGTTGTGTTCTGATCAATATCTCGGGAAAGATATTGACTGAAGAAGTAGCATTGTATCTGAGAAGAACTTCTGTGTGCTATTCATCCTGGGTGGCCGAGTCTTGTGTCTGGGGAACACTAGAGGTTCTACAGATTTGGAAACAGGATTCAGATCCCAGCGGGCTTGTGAGGCTGATTCAAGACCACTACATTCTATCATGGGTAATATCTACTGGTTCTCAAACCTGGCTGCCCATTAGAAGAACCTGGGAGCTTTAAAGAAACAATGTTGGGGTCCCATCCCCAGAGATTTTCAGATGAAATTCTTGTGGGGCCTAGACACTGGAATTTTTTAAAGCTCCCCTGGTGATTCTGATATGTATCAAAGTTTGAGAATCACTGTTCTCTACTATATGATTAAACTATACTATCATACTATACTATGCAATGCTGTGCTATAGTAAAGTGTACAGCTATTTCAATGTTACATATTGCTTGAGAATACCTATGTTTGTAATGTAAAGAAATACATGGAAACGATAAGCACCAAATTCAGGATAGTACTTCTGGGAGAGAGAGAGGGTACTGAATACAGGAAGGATACATGGGTGACTTCAGGACAGACACATACATAATTTTGTATAATCTTTTATTTATTTTAGATATGTTTTTACATTTTTGTTAAGCTGGATGGTGAACACAGAAAAGGTTGAACTCATTCATTCATTACAGTTATTGATTAAGCCCCTGCCTAGTCTCAGACTATTTTCTAGGTTCTGGGCCTGTAACAAGGAAAAAAACAGAATTCCTGACTTCATGTAACTAACATTTTAGTTAGGGTGACCAGATAATAAATACACAACAAATTATGCTCTATAAAGTTGTGGTTAGTTCTTTGGAGAAAAACAAAGACCGATAACGGGAGATGAAATGCTGAGACCAGAGTGGGAGGCAGATAACTATTTCACTCAGGGTTGCCAGGAAAAAGGCCTTTCTGATAAGAAGACATTTCAGAGAGACCCAAAGAAATTGGGGGAAGGAGTCAAACAGATACTTAAGAGCAGAATATTGAAGGCAAAGGGAGCATCGAGCACCAATGCTGTGGGGCTGACACAGGGACACAGGTGTGCCAGGAGGAGAGTGGTTGGGAGGTAGGGACAGCATTTCATGTAAGACAGCAAGGCCAGTGTCAGGAATTTGGATTTTATTCTCTATGAGATAGGAACTCTTTTGAGGATATTGTAGAAAAGTCTTTTTCTTTGTGTCATTTGTATATGCCTTCAACATCTCATAGTAAGTTAAAAAATAGAAAAGGGATATCAGACACTAATACTGCAATGTGAACTGATTTATTACATTTATCTTCTATAATAGAGGCTCATGGCACCTTGAGGGCACTATGAAGGTAAGTTTGTTAAGCATGGGTCTAAAGGGCCCAAGAAGGAAGTGTGTGTGTGTGTGTGTGTGTGTGTGTGTGTGTGTGTGTGTGTGTGTGTAGGGTAGGGAACGTCACTGAAGATAAGTTGTGCCTTCTTAATTTGATGTCAGATAACATTATCCAAATGATGTACAAATGTACAGGGAGACCTGATCTCCATGTAGTAGGTTGGTACAATTCTTAGGAGACTAGAAAGCATGTTCAATGAAGGCAGAGAGAAATAACAACTCAGGTCAGCACACAAACAGGAGGGCAAATTTCCGATTCCACCTTTTAAAACCTTCCATTGTAAATGCCTCCTATTTTTCTGTTTCAGTTCAGGTATGGTTGTAGAAGGATAGAAATGTTGCATTAGAATTTAAAATAACTTGATGGTTCTTAGAAGAGACTCCAGTAAATTAACTTTTTACAGCCTGACACCATCTTCAGTCCATTTGCTCTGGGGCCAGCATGCTGCTCTGAAAAATTTCGACAGTTTGAACTTTCTATTTGAAGCTCATAAAGAATGCATTGCTTTTCCTATGCTCCCAGCTTTCTACTCAAGGGAGATGGAGAATTGTCAAAGCCAAATGCTGAACTGCTTATTTCTCTTAGAGGTTTTCGGACAACACACACAAGTGTTTGATGCAGGGAGAGAAAAATTCACGAGGAAAGCATTGTTGTCCCCCACCGAATATACGCTGTCTCCAATCTGTTAAAATAGGCTCAAAGGAACTAGAAATGACGCCCTCTTAAATTTTTACCCTTTATTCCTTTATGTTTCATCTTTTGCTGTCAATTTTGGGTGTGGAAAGCAGTGACTAAGCTTCCAGAGTGTGAAGATTCCATTTAAAGCCAATATATGCCATTCAAGGCTGTGGGAAGAGAAAAAGGTCAATTAATAATTTCATTTTAACACCAGCTTGCCCATTCTGATAAACCTGTAAGTTTGTAGTTCACAAAGAAATCTGGCCTGAATTTTAGGTGATGAATGTCCACTGTTGAACCCCAGTTTTGCAAATGACCATCAAAACTAAGAAAGCAGGTGTTCATATTGAATGCTGCATACTAAAGGGTCATTGATTGTTGAATGGTGAAGGAATTCTAAGAAGATAAAAGACGTATAATATGGTAAGGAAATGCACCTGACTATCCCCTTGGAGAGAATAAAACCACATTGCAATTGTATTTTTAACATTTTTTTCATGGGGTAACTATAATAGTTACCTAAGCCTTTACTGTGTGCCTGGCATTTGTAATATGCTTAAGGTCCACATTTCACAAACTGTGAGATGCGTGAGAGTAACCTGGAGGTCTTGACAAAGTGTAGTTTATGGTTCAGTAGGTCTAGGGTAGAGCTGACGATTGTGTAGTCTAAGCTCTCAGATAGTGATGATGTGCTGGACTTCAACCACAATTTGTCTGGCAAGACACTATAATATATAATGTAATCAGAGTGCAATTCAATAAGGTTATGAGTATTATCACCTCTTTATAACTAAGAAACTAAGTCTCGAAGAGGTTAGGTGGATTACCAAAGGTCTCAGGTAGGAAATGTCAGACTTAATTCTATCTGACTCCAGAACCTGAAAACTCAAATAACTATCTTTTAACTGCCTCCCATCAAAATGGAATCACTTTTGATGGCTTTATCGTGTAATTAATGAATACATTTTAATAGGCAATAATAGGTCTAAGTATTTTAGTGAAGTCAGTCTCCCTTCATTTTAATAGGTTTCTGCAGCCTGTACAAAGCTTGGCTTATTAAGGGGAGCTTGTTTTCTTCGCTTAGACCAGCTCGTAATCGCAAACCACACTGACATTTCCCAGACTGCTTCTGGCATACTAACTGTTTTAAATGCTGGTCTGGTTTCATGGGAGACACTAAGGAGAACGTCAATCTCAGCTCAGAAATGTGCCCTGCATAAAAATGCAGGCTGGATAAGGGTTTCACTTAGCAGTTCCCAACTGCATGTTGTAAACATTCATATTTGGTATCAAAGTAATTTATCTACATTCAGTTCAATTTTGGGAATGTTTATTGAGCACCTACTAGCTTCTAAGTGCTGTGACCCAGGCTACAGTGGAGGCAGAGATGAATAAACCTAAGCCAAGTTTTCCTAGGAAGTGAAAGTAGTAGTAGTATCCTCAGCTCTTTATGCATCTGAGTTTTTGGTATTAACATTAGTGCTAAGAGTAATATCCAGCCATGGACATGTTTACAGTTGGGGCAATGTCTGCTCATTAGACACATTTGATTTTAAAGGATCCTGAGAATACATTGGTTTAGTGCTGTTGATACGATTTCTTCCCCTGTCCCAAATAAATTATTTGCCTTGCATGGAAATATTTACTCACTGCTGTCTCCTGTTGGCTCATATTAATGCCTAATTTAAATTTTTTTTAAATCACATAAATATTGTGGGAAGGGACATTGAAGATAGAACAACAGGTATTATCTATGAACATCAAGATTCATCCAATCAGCTAATGTGTATTAAATACCTACTACATGCCATATATTTCAAAACTGGGACTAAGCTTTGGAAAGTACAATGAATGTATAGGGCATAAAAGCCACTAAAGCTATATTCATACAATGAAATTCTGCTTAGAAATAGTAAGGAATGCACTATTAATACATGCAACAACATAGATGCATCTCAAGAACATGCTGAGAACAAAGTCAGACACTAAAGAGTATACGTTGGGTATATTCATTGCTATGTAATTAATAACTGAATAAACCAGACAACTATCAAATAGTCTCATAATTTTGAAGGTGGTTTGTGGGAAATTATCCTTGGACATACAGTCTCTATTTTTTCATAGCACTTAGTATAATTTGTAATTATCTATTGATTTATATGCTGATCAACTGTCTCTCTACTTGATTGTAAGTCCCAAAGGGCAAGACTTACGTGTTCATTGTTTGCCACTATATACCCAATGGTTTATATGGTGCCCAGCATTAATAAAATGCTCAATAGATATTTGTTGCAATAATTGCAAGATTCTTGAGAACAGTGGCTCATTTTTCTTTATATCTCTGATAACTAACAGTAAGGACACAAAGAGGGGCTCTCAAAAATACTATTTGAAGGAAAAAAAGGAAATCACTAGAAAAAAATCTGTGGCTCATCATCTAGAAACAAGTTAAGTGATGTAAGGGTCCTTCATTAAAATTTGGATGGATGGCTTTCTAAGAAAGGAACTTTAGTTTATTGAGTAAATGATGCAAATGAGTTTTCATTTGAGCTACTTTCAATTAATTAGTGGAATAGATAATGTGAAAGGTGAATTAACCTTTAAGTTAACCTTTATTTTAGACATTTCCGAGAGATAGCAGGGTCTAGATGAGTGTTCTCAGCCCTGACTGGAATGCTTTACAAATTGCAGGTGACTGGGCCTGCCTCCATCCCTAGAGGTTATGATTCAGTTGTTCTGAATGGATTGTGGGTACTGATAGCTTAAAAAGCTTTCCATGTGGTTCTAATGTTCTGTCGGGGCTGAGAACCATTGTCAATGGAAGAAATGATATATGAGATGGGCTTCGTTCAGAAAGCAGGATTCAAAACCCATCTCAGTTGCTTTCTAGCTGTGTAACCTGGTGCAGATTACTTAATCTCCCAGAGTCTTTGGGTTCACATTTATGAAATAGGATAATAATGTTCTTTCAAGGTGGTGAACATTAGAAATTACATGAAGTGCCAACACATAGTAGGTTAATCATAATTGATCACTACCTATTTTTATATTTAAGGCTATATAGGTAAATTTTTTTGGTTTGTTTTGTTCAGTTTTAGCTCAAACAACTTGAGTACATTTATATTGAGAGTATAGTAATAGCGTCTTATCCAGGCTGTGGAAATAGAACTTGGATCTTTAAGAGATCAAATTGGCAAATAAGGTGACAGCTTTATTACCAAGGCTATCCTTTGACTGGTAGACCCTCCTTAACTCACATTATTCCAAGTGAGATTTAAAGACATGGATAAATTGGAAATAAAAATATCTAACCTTTCTTAAGTATTTACTATGAGCCAGGCACTGTTTTATATGCTCTATATGTACCATTTCATTCAGTACTTTAGAGCATCCCTCTGGTTCTTCAGATTTCTTATTTTTATCTCCATTTTACAATTAAGGAAAATAAGGCACAAAGATACAAAATAATTTGCCTGAGTCCCATAGTTGTTAAATGAGAAAGCAAAGATTTGGACTTAGGCAGTCTGATTTTGGTTGCCTCATTCTTTCTTTGTCTTTTCTTTTCTTTCTTTTTTTTTTTTTTTTTTTTTTTGAGATGGAGTCTCACAGTTTCACCCAGGCTGGAGTGTAGTGGCGCGATCTCGGCTCACTGCAAGCTCCGCCTCTCGGGTTCACGCCATTCTCCTGCCTCAGCCTCCCGAGTAGCTGGGACTACAGGCGCCTGCCACCACGCCCAGCTAACTTTTTGTATTTTTTAGTGGAGACGGGGTTTCACCGTGTTAGCCAGGATGGTCTCGATCTCCTGACCTCATGATCCACCTGCCTCGGCCTCCCAAAGTGCTGGGATTACAGGCGTGAGCCACCACGCCCGGCCTCTTTTTTTCTTTTCTTTTTTCAAGGTCTCTTGCTGTTGCCCAGGCTGGAATGCAGTGGTGTGATCACAGCTCACTGCAGGCTCTACCTCCCCGCTTTCAGGTGATCCTCCCATCCCAGCCTCCTGAGTAGCTGGGACTATAGGCAGATGCCACCACACCTAGCTAATTTTTGTGTCTTTTTTAGAGATGGGGTTTCCCCATGTTGCCCAGGCTGCTCTCCAAGTCCTGGGCTCAAGTGATCCACCCACTCAGCCCCCAAAAATGTTGGGATTCCTGGCCTCAGTCACTTCGCACAATTTTCTCTTATTATTTTAGTAAGTATTTTCAGCTGCAGTTCTCCTCTTTATCCCTCAACTGGATTATGTCTAAGAAAAAGGCTGGGAAGCTGTTATTAGTGGGCTGGAATCTCAATTAAGTTCATGTGTTTTGTCCAGGACGACCTTATAATTACATTGAACTCCTTTTGTCTACTTGCTGCCTGATGTACACGTTAGGATGGGTGAAATGTGAATGACAATTTGGAATGACTTTTCCTTTTAAGTGAATGCATGGATATTTTTGGAAGCCAAATTGTCTTGGGAACTTTTGATGTATCTAGAAATGGGTAGCATTGTGTTGTTTAGTTCAAACTTGAAAACTGTCTATGGGAACATGACTTTGAGTCAAACTCATTCATTCCCTTATCCAGTAAATATCAATTGATCAATAACCTAAGGCCTGACTGTAGTCAGTGTTGGGTATACAGTAGGAAGCAACATAGTGTCTTCCCTGAGAAAACTCATCATCTTGGAATAGGCTGAAAAGTATTGATGTTCTTTTCCTGTGACTCTGTCAGCCAGCATTCTGTATGAGGATAACTAAAGGGAGTCTGAAGAACTGAGTCTTCATTCTGGCCCCACCTGCACTGTGGTCCAGCCTTGTGCCTGGAGGGCAGGGTCTGCAGTCCAGTAGAACTTGGTTTTAATCCCTGCTCCACTTCTTAGCGGTGTCATCCTGGACAGTTTACCTAGTCTCTCTGGGTTTCCCATATCTAAAATGATGCCAATAAAAGGCCTTTTTTCATAGAGTTGTGAGAATTCAAGAGTTATCATATGAAGTTTCCATCATAGTGTCTCACACATACTGAATGCTTGGTAAATGCCCAGGATGATGATAATGATGATTTATCTTTAGAATGTTTTGTTTTATGTTGATCTCCTCTACAAAGGAACACTCTAAGATTTCTTCCACTTATAGCATCCTTGGATTCTAAAACATAGAACAAGTGGAAGCAAACTAGGAAAGAACTTTTTAGCTCCTACGGGGATCATGTGCATGAAAACCTTGAATATTACCTAGCTGGAAACAGTACTGACCCACTACCAGGAAATAAGGATAATTATTTTAACATTTTAAGAAAATAAGCAAATGTCTCTGCTAATAGGTTAATAGTGAAGAAGCACCTCCCTGCTCATCAGGGCTTTATTTATTTGAGACATTTTCCAGTTTTTCCTCCCACACAATATAATGTGTTAAACAGGTTGGTGAAGCTTTATTTTGCCCAACTGAAAACAGACTTTCCTGAGGTTTTGGCCAACAGCCGAACTTGATGTTTTTATTTATGGCATTCTCTGCCGCATTCCTGCTGCCAAACACACACATACTGGAGGCCCGATTAATTTTGTGCTTGCCTTGCAGAGTGATTTAGAATAATTGAGGCTCTTCAGATTCTCAGGAGTCGTTTCCTTTGGAAACAAGTACAGTTTGAGTTTGGGCAGAGTAGAGCAATTTGAAATTAATGGAGTGCCTTAAGTTTTTAAAGAGGGCTACATTTTGCAAACCTTTGAAGTTTGGGAACTGATGAGCATCAATAACTGCCAAGGATCTGGGCCACCGTAATAACAAGATTGCCACGCTTAGTAGCTGGCATCTTGAGAATGGTAGCCCCTGTGCTCCCACCCTCATTTTTCAGTGTTTTCGGTTGGGCACATAACAGTTTGCTGAGGAATAAAGTGCAGTGATGTAGCATATAAATCTGCTGCTAAAAATTCCACTCATCAGCTCATTTTTTTCCCTCCCTGATATTATTCCAGATGGTGCTTAAAAGGCCCATGCTTGCAAACTATAGTGCTTTGTCCTTTGTCTGGCCCTCAGATGGTCTGGGTTCTGAAGAGGAGAGAGAAGGCTCTGCCCCCTTGCCTTCAAATTGGCAATCCCCAGGGATGATTTATCCTGACAGCACAACTCTGTAGCTCTGCTCTAGTCTTGGAATTTGCTGACTAGGTACAGTTACGGATGGAAAAGACACAAAAGCAGGAAAAATTCAAAACCATGGAAACATGAGCAAGTTTCTAAACATAAGCTCAACATACCCTTTTACACACCTTTTATTCATGCAAAGAATCATGTTCCTCTATCAAAGACCCACAACCTGACCTTCTTTAAGTAAACTTCTGCTCGTTCTTCAAGATTCAGCGCAAATGTCACCTGTACCTAAAGACTTCTTTGAGAGCCGAGTGGAGAACTTTAATATGTTCAAAGCAGTTATTCATGTACTGTATCTCCCCCTCACCAGCAGGTAGTCCTTTTCAGGGCAAGGACACATTTTGTTCAACTTTCTATCTCTAAACCATTTACTGAAGAGAGAACAGAATCTGACACTCAGCAGGTCCCTGCTTGCTGCTGCCATGCCTGGAGGTGCAGGCTCTTGCTTCCTCTCTCAGGGCAGGAAGATTGGGCAGCTCAGGGGCTGAGCATGAAGGATTTTTAGCCCATCTCTTGCTTTTGTTATTTTTCTTGTCACTGATAGGTATCCTTTGGATTCACTTTTCTTCATATCAGAGTGGTCAGCTCTGACTCGTGTGGGAAGGGGATCTGGACAAATGGACACCTGTCACCTCTTGTTTAATTCCAAGTATTCAGGTGTTTTAAAATCTAGCTGGGATTTGTTTTAATCAAGCATGGAGAGACATGCAGATGTGGAAATGGCAGGAAGGCCTTTACGTATTCAGATACCTAGAAACAGGAAGCCCAGCATTCCACATAGGGCCACATGAGGAAGCCGTAGGGTCAGGAGGAGGCAGAGTGAGGAAGGAACATGGCAAGGCAAGCACCCTTATTGTGGTTTCTGCAGGAAGAAATGTGAGAGGTGGGGTAAACACAGTTAGAACTGGCTGATTTGGGTACTTTCATTGGGCTCTGGGCCTGGGAGCTGTTTCTAATTGTCTGGTACCTGACCCTGGGGTGATTATAGAAGGTGAATATTAGCCCAGAATGTAAGAGCTCCATAAAGAAGACTGGAAAGTATGGGCTTTGGATTGGTTGGTTTGCATATGCAAGGTGCTCTCTCTGGGGCCAGCTGTCTGCTGTCTCTAGGAATTAGCTAGCTCTGGGAGGGGCAGTCCCTTCCAGTGTCAGAAAGGCCCCAAGATGTGAAGACATTAGAATAAAAAACTTTCCTTAATATTTTAGGCCCAACTAACTCAGGAGATGACGCCTTTGCTTGGTCCTTTCCAACTGCTAAGAGTTCTGCATTGAGGTTTGTAGCTAGCATCATAATATTACTTTAGATTGAAAAGTAAAATTTAAAGAAAGATGAAAGAATTAAGAAAAGGAAAAGCAAAGAAAGAATATTTTTTAAAAGGATAAAAGGTAGTGGAAAGAAAGGAACAAAGCTCAGATAAGTTCCCAGAATATATTTGGTGAATGGATGAATAAATAAACAGGCCAGGCACAGTGGCTCACAACTAAACCCAGCATTTTGGGAGGCCAAGGCAGGAGAATAGCTTAAGGCTACAAGTTTGAGACCAGCCTGGGCAACTTAGCGAGACCCAGTCTCCACAAAAAAAAAAGTAAAAAAAAAAAAATTAGTCTTAGCTACTGGGAAGCTGAGATGGGAGGATCTCTTGAGCCCAGGAGTTCGAGGCTGCAGTGAACTATGATTGCACCACTGCATTCCAGACTGGGTGATAGAGGGAGGCCCTGTCTCTAAAAAATAAATCAATGAATGAATGAATAAATAAATGATCAAATCTCTATCTTCCTGTCTAATCATATTCACATGAATGCAAATCCTTGTGTTAGAGCCAACAGAAATATTTGCAATTTTACTCTTAATTGTAATTATGTAATAAGACACTTCATACACTGTCAGTTTCAGCTATCACTGAGCAGATGGATAGATGTGTTTTCCACAGCCCTAAAATTACAACTCGTAAGAAGACTGCCTAGTTAGTCGACTTGGAAGGTGGTTTCTGCACAATCACTTAAGGAACTGTTCTATCAGTTCCTTAATCACTGAGCAATAGTTTGTTGACTTAAGGGTGGCATTTTTTATCATGCTAGCTAAAAGCCTCAGTGGAAACACTGTTCAAACTGTTATTCTGATTTCCATGTCCCCCAGTGACAATGTCCAGGGGAGCCTCCGTTTTTTTAAGTCTGATTTTCCAAAGTAGACAACAGACTTAAGCAAGGATTGGTCACTGAATTCCCTTACAAATAAGCACTGCCAATAAATGGAAGTATTTGTTTACAAATCAGCTTGTCAGAGAGGCTGGGATCAGAGAAATTTGGGAGCTAAGGGTTAGAGAATAGCAGACTCACAGATCTTGCCAAGATCAGTCAAAAATGATGAGAACAAAAATAATAAGTCTCTGGGGAAATAGGATTGGTTTACAAATCTGCATGAAATTTTTCCAGATCGCCTCTGCAAAGCGGGGATCTCTGATATTGTGGTGAAGGTTAGACAGGGATCCTGCATCCAAAAAGCTGAAAACTCAATTTTTCAGTCATTAGAGGGGATACAAATAACTGATGATGGGCAGTCAGTCTGTCATAAATTTGTAGCAGGGAGATTCGTCTGAAGACAAGAGGAGATTGGGGTTATGGGCTGATACCCTTTCCTCCCCGTGCAAACTTCAACTTCCGTAAATTGATGTGTGTGTGATAGATTGATTGCAAACATATCCTCTGTTCTCATCTCCCTTTTGCCTGTAGTGACACCTATTGCATGGCCAATTGTTGTCAATGACTTGCTCTGGCCAATATAATATGGTAGAAGGGAGTGTGTGTCGGCCCCAAATCTGGCCTCAAGAGGTTTAGGCTTACCTGCTTCTGCTTTTTCTCTCAGGACTCTGCTTACCCTTTGTGAATAAGCCCAGTGAGTCTGCTGAGTGATGAGAGAGATAGTGGCCCAGTCACTTCATTGCTCCAGGCAACATGCAGTTATCTTCCCCCAGGTAGGTCCCAGAAGACCTGCCAAACTGACTGGACATGCGTAAGTGAGCCCAGCTGGGTTAGCTGACTCTGGCCCAGGTCAGCAGTGCTAGCCAATGGACAAACAATATCATGAGCAAAAATTAATGTATTATATGCCACTGAGGTTTTTTGGCTGTTTGTTGTGGTACATTATTATAGCATTAGATAACGATGCAAAGTGCAGAACAGCTTTATTTGGCAGGAAGAGTAGGGGATGTGTGCTCACTTTCCATTTCTAATCAATCACCAGGTCTTACTCATCCTGTATCCTGGATGAATATCTCTAATTCATCCCCTTCTCATCATTGTCCCCGCTACTCACCTAACCTAGTTATCTTCACCACTTGAAACTTCTCATGCTGTCATATACCGCTGTGTACTTCCCTCCCAAGTATCATTATAATTTGCTCCAGTTTTGAAAGATTCTGAAGCCAGTTTTGTTGAGAGAGGAGGGCAACAAATGAACAATATTGGGCATCTACTTTATTCTGTGCACTTAATTAAGCTTCTTAATAAGGTTAATCACAGACTTAACCATAATCATAATAAACTGGCAAACAATGTTTATTGAGCACTTCTTATGTGCCAGGTCCTTAGTTCAAGGATTTACGTGCTTTATTTCACTCTTTATATTCACTTTCCAATCACTCTAAGAGATTGGTATTATCGATGTGTCCCCCATGATACAGATAAGGAAAGAAGATTTTCCAGGTTCAGTAAGTTGGCCTAGGTCACACAGCAGGTACTTGGGAGAGCATACACACACACACATACACACACACACAGACACACACACCCCCTCATTTAATGATCTGTGTGAAAGTGCCTGGCCCCAAATTGGATCACTCCTTGTTTGAGTTGTGGTGGGTACTAAGGATCCACTTGAATATGTAGCCACATGCTCATGCATACGGAAACCCAGGATTCCCCTTAAGGAGAAAATGCATGCATTTTGGTAGAGAGGGAGAGGGAGAGATTAGGAGGAGGAAATGGCTTTTTCCCAGACATAGAGGAAAATCTAGGCTGAGTGGGTAAGCTTTTATATTTTCTGCAGCTTAAAAAATGTAGAGTAATTAAAGCAAAACTGGTAGCAAAACTCCCAAGATAGATATTCCACGTTCTATCAGTGGCTCCCACTTCCCTCTCAGACTGAACAGCTTTGCATGTGTCTGAGAGCCTGAAAAAAGTCTATTGTTCTATTTGGGCCAATATAGCAGTAGAAATTCCCTACTGTCAATGCTGGCATTCTACACTGGTACTCCTGTAATCCTTTGCTCCTTATTTCTACTCTCCCCAGGTTATTACTGCAAATGTGAGAGTCCTAGAAGAGAAGTTTTCCCTCTCTCGATGTAGTAAGCTGGTTAGAAGGGAAGAAAACAATGAATGGAGTACCACAGCACAATCTTGTTATGGAGGTTACCAAAATCCCTTGGCCTCATTATCAACTCTACTTTGTTCTCTTATCCCGTATTTAATTTATCAGAAAACCCTATTGGCCCCACCTTCAACATCCAGAATACAGCCACCATCTAAGCCATCTTTGTTTTGCCTGGGTGGCAGCCGTAGCCTGCAAACGGATCCCCCTTCCTCAAAAGCACAAGTAGAGGGATGCTGTTATAGTATGAGATCATGTCATTCTTTTGTTCAAAACCTACCCATGGCTCCCAGCTCACTCTTAGACAGGCCAAAGCCCTTACTGGGCACATTATACAAGGTGTAAGGCATGGCGTTTATTACTTCCCTGCTCTCATGCCTGGCGCCTCTCCTCCTAGCTCACTCTGTTCCAGCCCCAGTGACCACCTTGCTGCTTCCACAACAGATTCCACCTGCTCCCACCTCAGAGTCCTTTCATTTGCAGTCCTTCCCTCCAGGAAGCTTTACCCCAGATATCCTCATGGGTCTCTCACTCACTTCCTTCAAGTCTTCATCCTATGTTGCTTTTACTATGCAACCTTCCCTGATGGCCATATTTAAACACAGTAACACCCTTCTATGCTCTCCACTGTCTGTTCTAGCATTTTTTTTTTTTTGCACCATAGTACTCATCATCTTTCAAATTATTATATACAAGTTACTTATTTGTTTATTTATTGGCCTTCTTCCTGTACAGAATGTAAGGTTTATGGGGCCAGAGATATTTTTCCTCTTTGGTTTATTGACAGTGCCTGGCACATCCAATGTGCTCAATAAATTTGTGTCAAATAAATGTATGAATTTCATCCATTTATCCAGGGCATAATTTAGTATAGTGTTTGAGAACCTGGGCCATGGAACCAGCCTGCCTCTCTCAAAATTTCTGCTCTACCACTAGATAGTTTTGGGACATTTACTTCACCTCTGTAAGCCTCACTTTCCTCATCTGCAAAATGGGTATAATCAAAGAACATGATTCATGGAGAAGATACATACAGAATACTTAGCCTCGTGTCTGGCATGTACTGAACATTCAGTAGGTGTTAACTGTTATTATAAGTAAAAAAATCAGTATTCAAATTCTTCTTTTGCTTTCTTTGGAGGTACAATGTTTTCAGAAGGATAATATGTGGAAGAAGGGTATTAGCATTAAACGAATACCTCAGCTCCTTTAATCCTCACAACTATCTTATGAGATGGCGCTGTCTTCCTATTCAAAAATGAGGCCACTGAGTCTTAGCAAGGTTGAATGACATGCCCAAGGTCACATGCGGGCAGAGCTGGGATTCGCATCTAGATTTATGTCATCCTAGTATTGGTCTTAGTCTTGCCACTGTTAACACCTGCCCCCCATCTCCTTACTTTAGCAGTCACAACCTTGAGCATTTTCATTTTGACTGAACACGTCCGCTCTTTCATGGCTCTCAGTTTGCCTATGTTTACTCTGTTTGGGCCCTCCCTTCCCTTCATTTATGCTCCTTGAAATTCTACCTATCTTTTCAATTCCTGCTCAAAGCCATCTCCTCCCTCAGCCCTCCGATTTAACCCGTTTCTCTGCTATGCTGCAGACACACACTGCCTTCTACTCACGCATTAGTTATTCTGTACCATGTTTCTTCCACAGAAGATGGGGATCTCCTTGAGTGTATGAACCGCACAAGGCTCCTCTTTGTGTCTCTATGGTGCATGGCACAGCCTAGTGCAGTTGCAACATAGGCAAACCTGACTTCCAGGATCTTAACTGTGCCAGCTTGCAATGCCGCCATCATATTTCCTGCTTTAAACGGTCAGCAGATGCAAGTAAGCCTGCCACAGTCAATGCATTTGTCAAAACAGGCTAAGGTGTTCTACCTAGTGGCCGGAGGTAACCTATTGGTCTAGTGGCCATGTGAATAGGTGGTGATGTTATATTAATATCTTCAAGGAAAGACATTCAGATATTAATTTGAGTCATAGAGTAATGCTCATCAAGAAAGAGATAGATAAACTGATACAGGGCTCTAAACACGAGTCGTACATACAGTATGGCACACAATGGTACATTACGATTGTTTTAAAGGTGATTTTATTATATGCAATTTATGTCTGACCCTGGTACAGAATAGGCATTTGATAAATGTTTACTAAGTTGTGGAGTTGATTTGAATTAAAATAAACCAATACTGTATGACTTTGAAATTGAGGGGATACCACATACCAGAAAAAGAAAATTCCTTTATTGCCCTTACATAGTTTTCTACAATTTGATATATATATAGAAATGTATCTTGAATGCTAAAGATAGCACAAGTAATTGAAGGTGGACTGAAGGGTGACAAGTGACTTGATTGGAAAGGAAATTTCATCTTGTCACTTATTACCTGGAATCCAAATTTATTCAAGATCAGCCAGAAGGCAATTTTCATTTTATCCAGGATAAACCAGAGCTTAAGCTCCCAAAGCTTGTCATCTTGAATGTCTCCAATAGTCACTCAAATTGTTGGTGCACTCGTGTTTAGAATGTTTATTACAATTGTCAGGCTGTCTTGATTTTTCTAAAATTACAATCTCATTATTACAGGATTTTCTGTTGAATGACACTTCATGAGAAAGACTTTGATTACTGAGTTACAAAGACAATTGTACCTTCTTGTAAAGCATATAGTCTTAGTGGTCCTACCCCATTAACTGCCTGTCCCAGGACGGTTTTACCGTGAGGCACTAGTCGTGTATTGATTTTCTTCAATCTTCGGTTGAATATTTGTAGTAATTGCTGTTTCAGCAATGGTGAACCACATAGCATTGTCAGAACCTGACTCATTCTATTTCATGATGGTTAGTCTCTGTTGGCCCTCCATATACATCTCTACCCTCACTACTTACCTTTGTGCCCTGGGAGGCTGATCTCTGTGAACTTAAACATCTAAGATCCTTTGGTTCTTGGCTTCTGGTCGGGTTTCACTAATTAAGGGGCACTGAGGGAGGATGAAAAACAAGAGGAGAGTGAGTTTGGGGTCTTTGTTACCCTGGCTCATACTTTGCCAGAACATGATCCAGTTGTGGTTTCTTGTTAAAGCCACAGGTCCTGTTGAGCATCTCTCTTACAACTATAGAAACTCTCTCCAAGTTCCGGAAACTCCTCCCTCTTTTTGTGCCTTCATGACTAGATGTGGTAAAGGGATAATCAAAACTCATTTTGGTTTGAATCATGAATCATTTGAATCATGAATTCTACTCACAACTTTGTAGTCCCTCATTATACTCTCCCCAATATCCTCACCTAAGTGTTTCCTACTAATTCTGTTTCACAAATGCTCCAAGATCCGACTATGACAATAAAATAACAATAAAACACGTTCTATTTATACAGCTTTTGCCATTCCTTTCCTCCTCAAAACAACCCATGCTCTTCTCTGGCTACTTTATCCATAGTAGGGGCCCTGCCATGATCTTCCATTATTTCATCCTGTTTATTTTCCTTATAACACTTATTGAAGTCTAGAGGTATATTGTTCATTTGTTATGTGTTTATAGTATTTTTCTTCCTCCAGAATGCAAGCTCTGTTTGAGTAGGGATCTTGTTTATTTTGTTAATCACTCTCTAGTAATTGACACATGGTAGAACTCAAATGAAGGAATGCATTTCTATTTGGGGAAGCAGTGGGTATAGCAGAACTAGTCATCAATTCAGGCCTGCTCAGGAAACCTGGAACCAAGGTACCCATGAGTTAAACTTCTGTAGCCATGCACATCCTGGGCTCAAGCTCAGCTTTAGGCAGAATAAGACAGTAATATAGTGGGGCCCTCTGAATTCTAGATTTATCTTCAAGTAGACACCAGCCTATTCACTGTTAGATGTTACATGTAAGTAGCAGTTCTTCTAGGCTGGAATGGCTGCAGCTGGCTCTGGCATTTGAAGATAACAGTGAAGCTAGGGACCTTTAAACTCCGGGGGCTTAGAAAAGAGGTTTAAGAGATGTCTTACTATTAGGAACTTGAAATATCATAGATACATGAAGTTTCAAAGAGAGAATCAGTTATAGCATTTGTGACCAGCATGGGAGCCCAGGGAACTCACTATCATGTCATTCCTTGATAGTTGAGTTAAATGATTATAATGAACTGTATGCTTCGAGGATGTTGAGGCTGAGTGGTATGTGATGGTTTTACACAGGAGGTAAATGGTGTTCATATTCTTCCCTGACATGGGATAATCTTTTAACTGTGACAATTGCAGATTTATCTTTCCTAGCAAACAAATAAACAACAACAACAAAGAAAACAATGTGGAGGGGACAGACCAAAAACAATATAGAAGGAGGGTGCAGGGAGGGCTCAGAGGGATCCTGAAAACTGTCAAGTCATGCACATTGAAAGGGAAACCATTACTAGCTAATGAGAAAAAGGCAAATTGCAGAATGTATGAGAGGGAAGCAACCTCATTTTTAATTTAGTCGATCAAGACGTTATTGTAGTTCAAGTGAACTTACAACACAAAGATTCATAATATCAATAGAAAAGCATATTGTGAAGCTCAGAATAAAGGAAATGAGGACTTGAGTCCCCAGAGTTTCTCAGAAACAAGATAATTTAAGTTCTTCTCTTAGTGTTCCCTTGAGAATCTGCCTAATCAGTCTTAAAGGCTTTAGAAATGTGGCCCATTGTGTTTAGGCTCCTTTATGTAGGACTCTTACAGCTGAACTGTGTCTCTCAGTAAAAATCAGAAGCACTTAGCAGCATCTAATAGGGGGCCCTTTGTCTCTTCTGCACCACCTTCATCACCACCATGGATGAGATATTTACTGAGCCTTTCAGAGAAATGCGAGGTAAACTCTGAACCTAGTACATTAGAAACACTGAAAGCTTTACGGGGCCCCAGGGAAGAGGTGAGGGTGCAGAGATAAAACTGAAAAGTTCTGGATGAAGATAGAAATTGGAATAAGACTAATAAGGGATTCACTTTCCTAATAGGTTTTTATTTAAGAGCTTTTTTGGGGGGGATCATAGGCTCTGTTATTTTAACTTCTACTTCAAAATACATTCTTGCAAGTATTGGCTTACATTTTCAGCTTGAAATAACTTAGCTTTCCAATTTCTCATCTAACTGCAATGGGTGGCACTGGTTAAATTATGACAAGGTACAGTAGCTTTCTAAATTGTTAGGAAGAATGGATTCTCCATCACTGGGTCTGTTTCAAAAATGACTCACCTACCACCTCTTTTTCTTTAATGGGGGAGAGAATAGAACATCTTAGAAATCTTCTGAAAATGAAGATGAATTGGCATTCTGTCCATCACAAAACATCATCTTGTGCTTTCCTAGGAATGGAGATGATTTAAATTCTTCTTTTTTTTGTGGAAGTTTATCAATTGCCTTGCTCAGCATGCAATTTCATCACTCCCAATCTCAGAAAAGTGTCATACAAAGGTAATATTCAAAGACTGAGAATTCAATAAGGTTCCCACTCATCCCCAAACTCCCTCAAGTTAAATGGTTTAACTTTTATACTATCAACCAACTTGGCTGTGAGCACATCAGCAGCAAGGACGGCATTCTATTCATCTTTAGTTTTGCTACTTAGATTCCATGAGTGGGTTGAATAAATGAAATATAAATCTCTATTTGATCCCATTAATCTGAACTATCATCTTTTAAACACACTGGATTCATACCACACAATTTCCCCATTCTTTTCCTTGTTATTGAGGCTGATCTTAAGCAGCATGAAGTGAGATAAAACGTATCAATTATCTGATAAATTGAGTGAGAGAAGATGGCGAAAATGGATGAATATATCATACTTAAGAGATTGATATATATATGAAATGTTTTCTATATAATAAAGTCAAAATCAGTTATGTCCATACAAAGATTGTACAAGAGTATTCATAGAAGCTTTACTAAGAATAGTTCCAAACTGGAAACAATGCAAATGTCCATCAACAGGAGAGTGAATAAGCACATCATGTATATCCACACAATAGAATAGCACTAATAAAAAAGAGCTAACTGTTGATATATACAACTAGTTGAATAAATCTCAAAAATGTTTTGTTACACAAAGGAAGGCAGCTACAAAAGAATACATTCTGTATGGTTTCATTTAGCAGAGGTACAAGAACAGGTGAAACTAGTGCATGGTGATGGTAATCAGAATCAAGCTTCCCCTGTTGGCCTGAAGACAGCACTTCGCCGAAGATTTGAGTGCTTCCTGCTTCCATTGGCCCAGCTGAGGGATGGAAATTCAGCTTTTCTGTGTGACCCCACTGCCACCACTGGGTGGGAGAATCAGAGGTTGGCTTGTTTGCTTGGAGTGTAAGCACAGCTCCCTGGTTGACCCTGCTAAATCCTGGGGTGGGGGTGAGGTTGGGCTTGGGGAGGGTGCAGTAGTTCTGCTGGTGTTTGGCTAGTGTAGGCTGTGCATTACCAGAAAGGTTTTCCGTTGTTAGTTTACTCTTTTCCTGGTCCTTTGGTTAGGGAAAATGGGCTTTTGTCAGAGCTTCTTTGTCTATGCTAGTTGGTGGTTCAGAGCTGAGGCTTCTGCAGTACCCTGTCCTAGATATACAAGAGGTAACAAGCCCAGGGACCTCAACACTGTCATTCCTCAATGCCTAAAGTTCCTAGGCTGTATTCCTTCTTCTCTCCATTTTTCAGAGCATTCCCTTGCTGTTTATTACGTTATGTCCAGGAGTTTTCAGTTGTATGAGGGAAAACCTGAATAGACTGGGACTACTCCATCTTCTCCACAACCAGAAGTCTTCTGCTCCATTCTGTTTTCATAACAACATCGAATAACATAACCCAACTGAGAGTTGGCATATAGTAGGTGCTCAGTAAATGCTGGTTGATCTGGAATCTAAGTCTTGGTCAATTAGACCCATCTACACATTGTTGAAGGGTTGGAACTTGGTTATCTGCTTTCAATTTGCCAGTTTCCACTGAAGCTCTTCTCTACAGTATAATAATTCTTCTCACAATTTTGAGTAGAAGTCTCTAGGCTAACTATTGAATTCTAGTACCCAAATAGGCATGGCACCTCAGTTATTCTAGGGTTGGGCAAGTTTCTGGATTTCTGATCCTGGAATTTGTTTCTACCTTTCCTGACCTTTTAGAAGAATCATTTATTTTAACCTGTTGCTGTTTTTTGAGTTTTCATAAACTTCTTGCTTTGTTGCAACCAAGGAATAATAGAATTTGGATTTTCAAAACCCTTTGAGGTGTTTGAGTTAGAGGTCTTATAAAACTGTAAATTGTCATAATTGTTACTATTATTTAGCTGCTAACCAAATGAAAGCAACAGTCTGGGTCTTCAAAAATTGTTTTTGTAATTTTTTTTCTTACATAGAATGTTGCGCTTTCAATAGGTCCTTTACAATTTCCAGAGGCTTCTGCTTTTAACATCAGTAATGTTCTTTTACACATGTGTGACAGGGATAACTCATAAGGTAAAACACATTCTGCCTCATTTTTACGTGTAGTGAAAAGAATAATTAAATTCTTCAGGGAAACCCCAACTGAAGGCTCTTTAGACTAAAAAACCCCTGTTTACCCTATGTTGAAAGCAGCAGTATACTCAGGGAAAAAGAGTAACCAATTTGTTTATGGATTCATTTTGAACTATATTTTACTCATTTCATTGTATTTTATTTGAAAAAGGTTTTGTGAAATTGTAGAAAGCTATGTCTATTATAGAATCCCTACCTATAGGTATTAGGCACAATAGATTCAATTAGAAAGTTTAAAAATATTTACATAAGTAAGGACTGCCCACCTGGTCTAGCGACCCTCCAATGGCTTTGATATCTTCATGACTGTCACTGAAGAGAGAACTCCTGCTCCATGGGCTCCTTGTTTATTCCTACCTCCCAGGCTCACCATTATAATCTGACTTAGGAGGCCACCAAAGCCATTCCTGTGATGCTCTACGTCAGAGGTTGGCAAACAACAGTCCACAGGTCAGATTGGGCCCATGACCTGTATTTGTAAGTAAAGTTTGACTGAAATATAGCCACATTCATTCATTTACATACTGTCTAAGGCTGCCTTCATGCCACAAAAGCACAGTTCAGTAGTGGCAGCAGAGTCCATACAGTCCACAAAACCAAAATCTTTACTCTCTGTCCCTTTATAAATAAAGATTTTGGACCACTGCTCTACATCTCACTTACTTTAGTCACTGTCTCCTTTGCTGATTCTGTCCCATCTTCCTGATTTGTGAACACTACCATCTACCAGGGCTTAGTTCTTAGACATTCGTCATCTCTTCATTGACTCCTCAGGTCAGGGGTTCTCAACCCCAGCTGCTCTGAAGAATCGATTGGGATGCTTTTTTAAAATATCGCTGCCTTGGTGTCACCCTCAGAAGTTTTGATTTAATTGGTCTGGCATAGGGCTCAGTCCTCAGTACTTTCTAAAAGTTCCCCAGGTGATTACAGTGTACAGCCAGGGTTCAGAACTATTACTGTCGGTGATTTTTGTCTACTCTCAAGGCTTTCTATTAACTATATCTTAACAGCTTCCAAATTATATCTCTAGTCCCCATTTCTCCCCTGAATTTCATATTTGGGTCTCCAACCCCTTCTTTGGCATTTCCACTTGAATTTGTAATTGGCATCTGAAACTTGATGTGTTTAAATCAGTACTCTCACACTGCTCCTCCCATGTCTCAGTAAACAGCATTCCATTCTTTCATTTGCTCAGGACGAAATTCTTAGTCATTCTGGACTCCTCCCTTTCTCTCATATTCCATCTCTAATCCATTAGCAAATCCTGCTGTGCCTTCTAAATATATTAGCATCTCTCCTGCTATCACCTGGTCACAGCTAGGGGTCATCTCTCACCCAAATTATTGCAATGGTCTCCTATTGTCATAGTCTCCTTGTTTCTTCCTTGGCCCTCTGCAATCTATTGTTAAAACAAGCTAGAATGATTCTGACAGAACAAGAGTCAGATAAAGTCACACAATATTACCCTATCAGGGACATTTGCTCTGACCACAAAATCTGGAGTTGCCATCTTAACTCTACTTTCTTTCATTTTGCTTTATTTTTCCCCAAAGCACTTGCATGAGATATTCTTATTTGTTTGTTTATGATCTATCTTCCCTTCACTGGAATGCATGCTACAGTTAGAGCAGAGCTACCGTATCTTACAACCCTAGAGGATGCACATCATAGTTACGTGAATGTGCTCCTGAAAATTATTGTGCAGTGCACAGCCTGAGCAGCCATATGAGGTAAGCCTGCAATCAAGCAAAGGGCTTGGTTTTGTTCACTACTGTATTTCCAAAGCCTTGATCTGTGCCCAGCACAAAAGAAGCTCTTAAAAATGATTATTGGAACATATACCACTTATATAATAATTTTGCCTGCATGTATAATCGTCAAAAAGATGCTTGGAGGTACTTGCAAGAATACTGTTTATAATATAACATTCTCATTCATCTGACCTTTTCATATAACTGACAAAAGTGTTTGTCCCTTTTTTATTTTTGATTTTTGTGGGTACATAGTAACCCTCATTTAAAAAATGTTCCTGGTATCCTTATTTGTCTTTTCCTTTTTTTTTTTCCCCTTGGGACAACATGATATTTTCTGTAACTTATTAGAAGTGTAGCCCCTATCATTCTTTATCACCAAACTCTGCTTTTTCGGAAAAAAAAAAAAAACAAAAAAAAACAAAACCACGTACTTTTAACCTAGCATGATACAAGTATTCATTTTTTGTATCTCTCTCTTACTGGACTGTGAACTCCATACATATGAGGATTTTTTTTTTTGTTCATATCTTGGCCCATAGCAGGTGCTTGATAAGTATTCTTTGCAGGGAAGGGAGGAAGGGACGGACGGAGGGAGGGAGGGAGGAAAGAAGGCAGGCAGAGGGACATAGTACAACTAAGAGGGATGATAAAATCAGAAAAATTGGCAGTAAATGCACAGAAGCCTTGCTCATTTGTCAGCATGTCTGATCCACACAGACAGCCAGAGCAGGTTGTCAGTAATCTGGATTGATAGTCTTCATCAGTTAAAATCCAAAGATTGTTTCCAAATGCTCATTTCTGGACAAAAAAAAATCTACATAAAATATGTGCCCATATGTACTCATTAAAATAATAAACATTTTATGGTTTTAGAAATAAAATCAATAGGGATAGTAGAATTTAAATAAAAAATAATTTTAATAAATATTCACATGTGTAATCTGACTTGAATATAGGAAAAAAGTGAATACCATTAAATAATTAGAAACAAAACCATATAAAAATTATTTTAAAATTATTTTCACAAAAGATGGGAACATAGGTCCTTTACAGCAAATAAAACTCTAGAATCCTATTTTCAGAAATCACATTTATTTTATTTATTTATGTATTTTTGTTAAGCATTATATTTATATCAACTTACTATCATCTTCTTTTTTTTTTGGTAATATACTCCTTTGTTTTTCTTCTGCCTTGAAAAGAAATATTTCTTTAAAATACAAGAATGAACAGAAATGAATACTGTTCCAAAATCTGAAAACACATTTTTCCCCCATTACCAGTAGATCTTGATCTGCTCCAGAAATTCTTTGATGATGGAAGGAAGAGCAAACAAATTGATAGGTAGGGACAGAAACATTGACTACAGTTGAATAGAAACAGTCGTACTTTCTAAAATTCTTTCCAATGTCTTTATATTTCTTGAATTATGCATCATGTACCTCTTCATAAAATGTCACCAATGTCTCCTCCAGTCAGTCTGTAACTGCTATATCTGTAAAATTATTTGTCTTGAGCCACATAATTGCAAATTGTGAGCAACTCGTCTTTCAGACGCTGGAGGAAAGAAACTCAATCTCAAAATTACACCTTTCTTATCTATAGATGAGGGGGAAATGTCTTATATATACTGTCACTTTTTCTCAGCAAAACCGCCATCTCTTTAAAAATCATGGTTTGAAAGCAGTAAATGATGCAGAACAACAAGCTGTCAGAGGAAAGACAGGGGACATTTAAGACCTTGCATAACATTTGTAAAATTTCTCAGCGTCAAAGCAGAAATTGTCATCTTGAGAAAGATTGCACTGAATTCAAATGACTGACTTTTACATAGCTAGAAGAGTATCTTTATCTTAAAGAAAAAACTTTCTTGGATAGAAAATAATTCTGCTCAAGTTATGCCTTTTCTAGGTTCTTTGCTTCGACAACTTGTTAATAAAAAACCTGGTAAACTGATGATATTTTAATTTCTTTTGATCTTAACTCCTTTAGTCAACTGAAGCACAGCAAAGACTAAGCACCAATGGGAAATTGAGAGTGGTGGATGTAGTTTTCCTTGGAGGAAGAAAAATATATATAAGTAAGGAAGAATAAGCTGACATGAATGGTTGCTTTTTCATTTGAACAATGAAGAAAAATGAGTAGAATGGAGAGAATTCAAATGAGAAGAAAGTTGTTTCTTCTCAAACACATTTTCAACCTTTCATACACATAATTAACTATTTTATCTTCCACTAAGCAAAGGAAAAATTAAAAATGAAGGAAAATAATACTAAATCATGCTGAAATCATCCAGGAGTAAAATACTAAATAAATTTATAAAGAAAATGGCTTGCACTTAAAAATAAAAGAACTACATAACTAAAATAAGACAAAGACATTTTCCTTTTCTTCTTTAACCAACCTGAGCTGGCAGCAAGATAAGCTGAGTTTAAAGTATTTAAAAAGATTGAAAATGATTCCGTTTTGCTGTGTGATCTTTTTTACACAGGCATTAAAGAAAATAATATCATTTCTCATGACCAAGCTTTCTACCCTTGTGGTGTGTGTTTCATCTGAAAGTCTCTGTACATATCGTTATCGGATTGGACAAAACAAAGGAAGAAAAATATCTGCAAAGCTAATGTTGATGAGTAATTTAAATGATAACTAAGTTGTGAATGGCATTTCAATTTCTGTTTTGCCCGTTCAATGGCGTAAGTAGAGATTAAGTCCAAAAATTTAATTACTTATTAATTGGCAATAAAACATATCAGTGGTTTTTGTCCAGTTTTTTAATTTTAGATACAGTTGTAAATTTTATATAAAAATGTATCCTCTTCCTCCCCACTTCCACACACACCTGCACACACACAAACTCATCTATGTATTTATGGTTTAGTATAGGGTTTGCAAACTCATTGCCTTGAAGGACAAAGCAAGTAATAAAAAGGAAGAGTGAAAGCTCTGTATAAGACAATAGGGAGTAGTGAGGACTGTGGCAAACTTGACTAAGTAGCTCACTGGAAAGGGTAGCCCCTAATGATCTCCAGCCAATTATTGACACATGAGAATGTAACACAGTATTACCTTCTCAAAATCTTATTTTGTAAGAGGAGTTACGAATCCACGTGTATTATGAGATCTCCCTATGTTGGAATATTGTCAACTAATTCAACTAAATGAACAAACAAGCAAACAGAATGACTTCCTCTTTAAAAGTTCTTGTCTGTGGGCTGCATTTAATCAGCTCCCTAGTAGGATGTTGCTTCTGGCTTGGCAACCAGTGGCAGAAGGCTTAGGTTTCAATTTCTACTATGCTTTTACTAGCTGGGGAGGACTTGGACAAGTCCTCATCTATACGAAAAATGACTTGCCTCAGAGACACAAACTGATTTGAAGTTTAGCAGAGTTTAGAGACCATCTTGTCCCACCTACTTATTTTAGAGATAAAGATGCTTGAAGCCTGCATAGCATCAAGTATTTGTCTAAGGTCCTAGGAGAAGCTGATAACAGAGCTGGCACTTGAAACAAAGTTTAGACTCCCAGTTCTCATGGTTACCCAGTGCCACTCTAACTGCTTCCTCTACTCTGCCTCAATTGTAACTTTGGGCTAAAGCAATTAGAATAATTTTCAGTAGGTCAGGTCATGAGGATGAAATCATGACCATAGTTTTTAATTTACTAAAAATCTACTTGCTAGAACTCCTGGAAGGCATAGCCTATTCCATACCTGTCCAGAATACAGCATAGCCCTCATCATAATCATATTCTTAAGTATATTGAATAAATAAATGACTGAATAAAGAAATCATTCTATTTTGGACAAAAAGGGCATCATTCAGAAGGCCATAATAACATGGAGGAAAACTATATTTCAGGAATAAATAAGCTGAACTCAAGTAAACTGCCTTATCATCCACTAGAAACCACATTAAAACAAACCAAACAAAGCAAAACTAAACTACCTCCTGCTAGCTCTCTGACTTAGAACTGAATAGAGATGTAGTCTTTCTTGGATCTGATTTCTGATTGCTCCTTACTAATGCTGAAAATTCAGTTCATTGGCTCCATCAAAGTGCCCTGCAGAGAGGAGTAGAAGCCCTGGCTGAATGTAAGAGATGAAAAAATAAGCTTGATAGTAAAGATGGTTTACTTGATAGTCCACAGAAAAAGATAGCCAAGTCAAGCATGCTCTTACTTGTGGCTTATTAAGGACAGTTTTTTTTCAAGAAAACATATATGCTTCATAGAGCTCTGGCATAGAATTTAAAGCATGTTGTTTTTGTCTCCCCTGTGAATGTCTGCTGCTCCCAAGCTCACAAAGCTTGTCTACTGACTTCTCCGTTTGTTCTACTGATTATTTTTTCTCTTTTATGAAAAATTAAAATATAAGATGAATAAGACAAGTGTTTAATTCTCATAAAGTTAAGGATTTGTTTGACATATTTTATAGAGTATCAAGCAGAATATATAAACCATACACATGACAGTAAATAAATATGATAAAGTATGGTATCAGTATTCTGGTTTTGATGTAACAGGTATATTTCCTCTCTATAAAATATTCCTTGTTGCATAAAATTTTTAACAACCACATTTTCATTTTTTTTCTAACATACTCATAAAATGAGGTCTCAGCAGAACATGTAGGGGAAGATAGTGAATTTTATTTGTGATTATTTGGTTCTAGATTTCTAGGTAACTGGTTAAAAGGTCAGGTAGTGAGTGGGTAAAAATAGATGGAATGTGACCAGAGACTTGCTCAACGCTGTGGTCCAACATCCATGTTGATTATGGCCACATCCAGTTTAACTGTTTATGTAGCTTCTACAGATTTTAGTAGAATCCCAGAAACAGAGATTTTGAATAGTGTCCTGTTAATGCAAAAAGCTTCTTCTGTACTGAGATGATTAATGAATTGCATTGGGTTATTCAGATTATTTCCTGTGTATGTGTTTTAAAGCCTTATTTTCTTTCTATGGGCCAATTTAAAGTCATTATTTCAACTCAATGAGTGTCTATTAATTGACTTGTCATGCCCAATTCTGAGACACAACTGGCTACTCTTAGATGCTGTGAAACCTTTTTTGTGAAGGCAATTGCTAACATTTATTGATCACTTACCACATGCTAGTCACCAGCTATTAATTTCCATATATTACCTCATTTAATTATTGCCGTAACTATATCAGTCTGGTTAATTTTCCTCTTACTTTAACCTAAAACTTAGGTTGAATTTCTTACCCTATCTAGGTCTGTCTACTCTAGTACCTTTAACCTCCTTGCAAGGGTTTCAACTCATTTTTAGCTTCATGGCAACAACATAACTTCATAATGTCAGAAAAGGTAGGGGCTTAGTGATGGTCAGAATGTTATGATCATTTATGTCATCCATACAAAATAAACCCTGGAAAAATACCTGGGTCTACTTCAAGTCCAGCAGAGAGCCTCGGGTATATTTTCTCCCCTCAGTTCCTTCTTCTAAGCCCCTTTGTTTTTGTTTCTATCGGGATCTATGCTGTTCGATCAGCCACAGCTCACTGTTAATTCAGATTATGTTTACAAGCCATTAAAACCCTCAGCCTTCATAACACATGAAACTGATAAGTTTTATTTTCTTCTTGCTCTATGGACACAGGTGAAGTTTTTGGATATAAGTGCTGGAATTATATCTTAGTTAAGAATATCCATCTAATTTTTGTTCCTCAATGAATTATAGACAGTCCCAAGAATTACGAAGTTTTATCAGGTCGCATCCCTAATCCTAAAGAGCAAATATGCATGAAGGGGTTATTGACTATTTTTTGAATTACTCAGTTTGAACATGATTCCTCCTTGGGATGAATACTTCTTGGCTCCTCAGCCTCTTACTACAAAACCCAAAGGAGGCGTGGAGTCCCTCTCCCTACTTGCTGGCAGCCAAGGTACAAGTGTGGGCCTTTGACTGCACTGGCTGTTTAGATGATCCTGCTGAGTGCTTTGACCTTTAAGGGAATGATGTGGAATCTCAGGTTGAGTGCACACGTACTCACAGGAAGGTAGTACCATGGAGAATGCAGCTTTGAAGGACCAAGTTATATGGCTGGCATCTGTGCTGTTTTCAAGACGTGATCTTGGATGATTCCTGCTGTCTATGATCTTTTCATCCCTGATCATCTTCAGAGTTTTTTCTTCAGCCTTCATGTATACAGGCACACCTTGGAGGTATGTGGATTTGGTTCCAGACCACTGCAATAAAGTTGATTTCACAATAGAGTGAGTCAGAAAAATTGTTTGGTTCCTGTGCATATAAAATTTATGTTTACACTATACAGTTGTCTATTGAGTACGCAATAGAATTGTGTATAAAAAACCCAACATACTATATATAATGTAATTTAAGAATACTTTTCTGCTAAAAAAGTGTTAATGATTATCTGAGCCTTCAGCAAGTCATAAACTTTTTGCTGACTTGAAGGGTCTTGCCTCATTGTTGATTAGGATGGCGGTTGCTGAAGTTTGGGATGACTGTGGCAATTTCTTAAAATAAGAAAACAATTTTGGCACACTGATGGAGTCTTTCTTTTACAAAAGATTTCTCTGTAGCATGTGACACTGTTTGATAGCACTTTACCCACAGTAGAACTCCTTTCAAAACTGGAGTCAATCCTCTCAAGCCCCGCCACTGCAAATCCCTTGCTGTCATTTCAACAATGTTCACAGCATCTTCACCAGGAGCAGTTTCCATCTTGTTTGCTCATCCATGCATAAAAGCAGCTCCTCTTCCATTTAAGTTTTATCATGAAATTGTAGCAACTCATCACATCTTCAGGCTTCACTTCTAATTCTAGTTATTTTGCTATTTCCACAACATCTGCAGTTACTTCCTCTGCTGAGATCTTGAACTTCTCAAAGTTATTCATAAGGTTTGGAATCAACTTCTTTCAAACTCATGATCATGGTGATATTTTGACCTTCTTCCATGAATCATAAATGTTCTTAATAACATCTGGAATGGTGAATCCTTTACAGAATGTTTTCAATTTACTTTGCACCGATCCATCAGAGGAATCACTGTCAATGGCACCTATAACCTTATGAAATGCATTTCTTAAGTAATATGACTTGAAAATCAAAATTACTCCTTGGTCCATGGGCTAGGAATGGATGTTGTGTTAGCAGACATGGAAACAACTTTTATCTCTTATTCATCTCCATCTGAACTCTTGGGTGACCAGGTGCATTATAATCAAGCAGTAATATTTTGAAAGAAATCTTTTTTGTGAGCAGTAGGTCTCAACAGTGGGCTTAAAAAATCCAGCAAATTACGCTATCAACAGATGTGCTATCTTCCAGGCTTTTTTGTTCCATTCACAGTGCATAAGCAGTGGAGATTTACCATAATTCTCAAGGGCCCTAGGAGTATGGGTTAGTTGATGAGCAATAGCTTCAACTTAAAGTCACCAACTGCATTAGCCCCTATTAAGAGAGCCTGTCCTTTGAAGCCTCAAAGCCAAACATTGACTTCTCCGTACCTATGAAATTCCTGGATGGCATCTTATTCCAATATAAGGCTATTTTGTCTACATTGAAAATCTGTTGTTGAGTGCAGCCACCTTCATCAATGATATTAGCTAGATTTTCTGGATAACTTGCTACAGCTTCTAATCAGCACTTGCTACTTCACCTTGCACTTTTATGTTATGAAGATGGCTTCTCTCCTTGAACCTTATGAACCAACTTCTGATAGCTTCAAACTTTTCTTCTGAAGCTTCCTCATCTCTTTCAGCCTTCATAGAATTTAAGACAGTTAGGGTCTTGTAGTGGATTGGGCTTTGGCTTAAGGGAATGTTGTGGCTGGTTTGATCTTCTATCCAGACCAATAACATTTTCTGCATATTAGCAATAAGGTTGTTTCACTTTCTTAGCATTTGTGTGTTCACTGGAGTAGCACTTGTAATTTTCTTCAAGAACTTTTTCTTTGTATATACAACTGTTTGGTGTAAGAGGCTTTTTAACCTATCTCAGCTTTTAATATGTCTTCTTCACTAAACTTGGTAATTACTAGCTTTTGATTTTAATTGAGAGACATGTGACTCTATTTTACTTGAATACTTAGAGGCCATTGCAGAGTTACTGACTGGCCTAATTTCAGTATTGTTGTGTCTCAGGGAATTACGGAGGCTGGAGAGGAAAAAGAGATGGGAGCATGGCGGGTCAGTGAAACCATCAGAACACACACAACATTTAGCTATTAAGTTGCCCTTTTATAAGAGTCTGGTTTGTGGTGCTCCAAAACAATTACAATAGTAACACCAAAGATCACGGATCACAGATTATCGTAACAGATACAATAATAATGACAAAGTTTTAAATATTGAAAGAATTACTAAAATGTGACACAGGCACATTAAGTGAGCACGTTATTGAAAAAATGGTGCCAATAGACTTGCTCGACACAGGGCTGCCACAGACCTTTAGTTTGTAAAACACAGTATCTGAGCAGCACAACAAAGTGAAGCATAATGAAATTGAGTATGCTTGTACTTACAAAAAAAATCCTGTTTGTGCTAAAAATAGACAGATGAAGACAGAGTTGGTTTCTGGTACTTGCAACTAAAAACCCAGCAGACCCAGGTTGCTTCTCTTCTCCTCTGCTGGTATCACCGTGGAGTGAATTCCCATCATCTCATGACTGGACCAGTGCAATAGCCTCTGCCCAGCTCTGGCTCCATGATCTCACCTTGTCTGGCTTTATACTCTCACTTGGCCTCCTGCAGCCCACTGAGCTACCACTTAAAACTGCAAGTCAGATTAGCGCATTCCGGTGGATAAAGCCCTTCAATGGCTTCCCATCACATTAACACTCAATATTCAACCTCTCACTTGATTGCCTCTATTTTCAAGTCCCATATCCCCATGTTCCTCCCGTCCCCAAGTTCCAGCCGTGCCATTCCTGCTTCTTCTCAACTACACCAAGCTTTGTCCTACTTCTGAGCCTTTCTACTTTTAGAGTTGCTAGATTTAAAAAGCTGTTTGTTAGTGGGGTATAAAAAAACTGTTTGTTGTTTCTCTGAAATTCAGATTAAACTGGGCATCCTGTATTTTTGTTCCCCAAACCTGGAGCCTTCTGTTTGTTGTCCCTTGGTCTGACAGCAAACTGAAGAGGGAACCCAAAATTACAAAATTTTCCAAGTTTAACCTTGTCCCTTTCCTTTTTTACTTCTTTTAGTTTTTAATTTATCTAGAATTTAAAAAATAATTTACAGAGAGAAGTAATAGTACTGAACTTCTATAAAAGTCACAATGAAGTTACCCAGCAGCTATGATTATTTCATTAGGAAATAATTGACTCCCAGGAAGCCCTGTGTACTGTAATCTCTTCTCTCCCCAATGAGGGCAGGGTAATAGACCATTTTCCAAATCTAATTTGGTTTGTATTTTCCGTCTGAAAGGCAGGCTGGACACAATGAAGACTCGGCTTATTGTTTTCCTGTTTCTGTTTGAACAGTGAACTGATTTGTAAAGAACCTTCATTGTTCCTTTCACTTCTCTGACTCCCTCAGTGTTCCTTGTGTTACCTCCAGTATGACAATGGGACCCATGGGCCACACGAGCTTATCACTTAGTGAGGCATCGATTTCTCTCTTTTTTAGAATAGCTTCATAAGAGCCATCACCATTTTAATAGAGTCAGGTATCTATTGGGAGGTTCATAAACCTGGGAAAATGAGTTTGTGTTCCACAATGTAGACACAGATATTTTTTATTAATTTAGAGAGCCAATTCCCCCAGGAAAATGAGATTCTGCTTGTGTGTTCAGCTTGTCTTTCAATAGTTCTGAAGACTTATGCTTGGATTTGTTGAATAGGCCTATGGGGCCTACAGAAAGATGCAGCATTTCTATAATTTGGGGAAGCTTGGAGCCAAACATAAGGCGAAATTGAAAATACACAGCACTATGACAAGAATCGTCGACAGAACCAAGAGAGGGAGAGAAAGAGAGTGAGAAAATAGGAGAGAGGAAGAGACAGAGACAGAGAGTAACAAAGGATTTACTTATCCTGTGACTGATAATTCCAGAGGTGGGTCTGGCTCAGGTATGGTTTGATATAGGGGTTCAAATGATGTCATCTCACTTCCTCTGTCACTAAGCTTCACTTCCCTCTCGGTTTTATTTTCAATGAGGTTGCTTCTAAAATGGTGGCATAATGACTGCCAAACATTCCACATTTCTACTCCACACAGCTAATGGCCTCAGTAGAAATGAAAATCTCTCTTTGCTAATTTCATCAACAAATGACCCAGAGTTGATTCTCCTTGGCCTGACTGTGCTCAAGTGCCCATTTCTGAACCAAGCTTTGTCACCATGGAATAAAAAGTGCTCCTTGGTTAGCCCTGGGTCTATTCCCACCTCTCAAACAGGGAAGAAGTGATAATGTCAGCTTTACTTATACCATATTGATGGCCACTGGGGAAAGAGATAATTTGCTGAACAAATTTGGGATGCTATTTCTAAATAAAGAGGGAAAGATCGTATTACTTTATTTGGAAGTTCCTTTTCCCTTTTCTCCCTCTTTCCTTGTAATGTCATGCTGCTCTCACACTACAAATGAGTTCCTAATAACTCAGTGTGTTGGGGGAACCCAGAGGCTGCTATCACTTCATTGTACCATCAAGGGAGACGCTGCAAACATGTTAACATAAGCCAGACAAGACATAGACTTGGCTTTCATGATTGCCAACACCAATAGGCAGAGCATATATTCGAAACTATTTTCCTTCAGGCAACAAAGCAGAAAGCAGATGAAAGATCCACCTTTGAAAGATCTTCATGTACTATGTTTGTCCTTGTGTTCTTTCTTTCAATTCTGTTATCTTCAGGTGCTTTTGGAAAAAGCTACACATCATGAGGTAGCAATAGGGGATGCCTACGCTGCAGATCTAAGTTTGAATTATACATGAAATAATGGTGGAGCTCCATTTCTAAATGTATACATCCTTCATAGTGCACGGGATGGTGATGGTAGTCCATATTACTATGTGTTTCCTCCTATTCCACAGCCACCGAGGGTATAACGCTGTCAACAGCCCTGTGAGGTAGATACTGTTATTATCTTTTTTTTTTTTTTTTTTTTTTTTTTTTTTGAGACAGAGTCTTGCTCTGTTGCCCAGGCTGGAGTGCAGTGGCACAATCTCAGCTCATTGCAACCTCCACCTCCTGGGTTCAAGCAATTCTCCTGCCTCAACCTCCCACATGCCTGGGATTACAGGTGCATGCCACCATTGTTTTTATTTTTTTAACTGAGTTATTCATAAGTAAGATCATCCTCATTGAAGCTATTTACTCAGGCATCATCAGCCATCCCTTACAATGAAGAAATTACGGCTTAGGGAAGGGAAGGGGAGGGCAGGTCCCAGATTTTCTGAGCTCCACATCAGCCTACTCAGGAAGTCCTGGCTCACCTCTAAGCTTCACTACCCATATTGTGCTCTTCTATCTCCCTACAGGTCCTTTAAGGCAAGCCCAGAATGGGAAAAACAAACATCAGACCAACCTGTGTAGCTGTTTAGAGCTAAGTCATTGGAGCCAGACTGCATTTGTTCCAATACCAACTCCAGTTCTTACTTACAGGTTATATTAAATTCTCTGGGGCTTAGTACCTGCCCCAAGGAGCTGCTACTGTACAGATGAAATTAATTGCTTTTAAGCACTTCTAAAAGTGCTCAGAACGGTGCCTGACACATAATATGTAGTCAAAGATGCCATTTGTACAGCGTTCTTTGCTCTTACTTGCCAGGGCTTCATATCATACAATACAGAAAAGTCCCTGAGGAACATCTGGTAGTGAATGCCCTTTGTCTCATATGGACGTCCCTCTTTCAGCACTTACATCTACACTGAGTTTATTTTACTAGTTTGTTCCTACACCAATAGACGGTTTACTTCAGATGACTTTGGACAATTCCTATAGAGTTAATCAACTGGCTTACAATAATGAGCATGAGGGTAGTATTAAAAAAAAAACAAAAACAAGCCTGGATGTGGTATAGTCAAGTAGAAGTGAGATTGAATCCAGGCCCAGTGTGCTCAAGACCTGTGTGACTTTAGGCAAATTACTTGACTCCTCCGAACTCCATTTTCTTATCTGAAAAATGAGAATAGAAACATTTTCCTAACTGAGATGATGTGAGGATGCCTACTGTGGGTAGTAAATGCATGGCACACAGGAGAAAGAGGCAGCCTTCTTAATCATAATTTAACAAACCTCAGATCTTTGTTTCATCATTGTTTCCTCGTTACTTGCTTTTGCCTGTGAGAACAGCATCTGCTGAAGGCCTTTCAGAAGATTTTGCCTGCTTTGTGATGGTCCCTGTGGGCAGACTGTTCACAACATGACGACTTACTAGCCAACTCCTTAGTCTCCAGACATAAACATTTATATATTTACTTTTTAAGAACAGTGCAGATATATGTGATGATTCAAAACAGTCAGAATGCCAAATTTTGCCCAGTGATAACTGCTTAGCCATTACAACTGCCTTTTTTTTGAATCACTGCATGGCAGATATTTTATTCCCGTGTCTACACTGAGCTGAGGAAACTGATGATCTAACCGGAAATGTAACTTGCTCAAGGTCAGAGTTCCAAGTGTGTTGAACCAGCCAAAGTCATGCTTTTGCATCCTATCAGCTCCTTTCCCTCCCTCCTGTCCTCTCTCGTCCTTTCCTTCCTCCTTTCTTTCTCTCCCTTACTTTTCTCCCTCATACTCTTTCTCTTCCTTTCATCCCTGCTTCTTTCCCTAACCTTCTCCTTTCCCTCACCTTCTCCTTTCCCTCACCTTCTCCTTTCCCTCACCTTCTCCTTTCCCTCACCTTCTCCTTTCCCTCACCTTCTCCTTTCCCTCACCTTCTCCTTTCCCTCACCTTCTCCTTTCCCTCACCTTCTCCCCTTTCTCCTTTTTCATTCAACAAGGATTTTCTAAGAACCTACACAATGCCAGTATCTTGTAGATTGTGGGAATGGAAGAATGAAAAGATGAAGGAAACATTTCCAGATGCAGATGACTTACCAGTCTCAAAAAGAATTTGCTAGATGAACCCTGGATGAGTATTAACCAAACCTCAGATCTTGAGCAATCCACTGGGTGTCCATCCCAATTGATTTCAAGTAAAGTTCTTTGGTTTCTTTGGAAACTTCGACATAAAGGATCTTGCCAGGGAATTTGAAATTGGGGTATGGGTTTTTTTTCAATGCAAGAAACAATGCAAATATAAAAATATGGAAACAACTGAAAGTTAGAATTAGGTTATGAAACTATCAATATTATTGTTGCTTAAAAAGATAGAGCAGTCATATTATATACTGTGTTAACTTACCTAAATTTATCTGTGTATGTTTGGCAAAGAGAGAGAAAAGTGGGGTGGGTGGGAGGGAGACCATAGAGAGAGTGAGCAATTTAAACAATGCAGGAAATTCAGGCCATGTTCCATCAGAGTGCCTGCTTGAGGGTGATCTTGAGATATGATGGGTATCTACTGTTTTCATGTTTATTTCACACTGTGGGCACATTGCCATGCATAATGTAATTCTAGTGTTTAAAAGTCATTATTTTTAATTTACCATGCCCCAAAATGCTAAGGATCTGGTACTCAATTGAAGAAAGGGTCATCTGGAAAGCCGTGCAGGACTAACGGACTTCAATGTGTCAGTCTCTAATGCAGTGTCATTTAAGGACTTGTCAAGGGGCTAATTTTGACTATGCACATTTTTCGTCTTAAGCACTTACTTTGGAAGCACAATCTCTCAGGGTAAGGGACACCCCTGCATTGTGTTTAAATTTAGAGTCTACTACGCACCCTACATAATAAATAATGGATTTGCATCTGTGAATTGTAATAATCTCTAGAAGGAGATAATTTGCAAGGACATTAACTTGATAGGCAAGCCACTATTAATTAGAAATCTTAACATGTTGGCTTGTTAATGGCTAATTAAGCCTTTACTGAGATCCATTGCAGGTAAGAGGTAATGAAGAACAATCCAGGAATATGAAATGCTGTTCGCCTTTGAATTTGATTCTGTTGAAAAAAAGTATAGAAAGTCTAGAAATAATTATAGGTAAGACAAAAACAAGCCTCCAGCAAATTAAAAAGGAAATCGCTGGAAAAAGTAAGAGCCATCAAAATTAAAAATAGAATTCATTACCTGTTCAAACAGTTGTATTACCACGCAATCTAAAAATACTCTCAGGATTGCTTTGTATTTTTATTTTATTTTATTTTTATTTTAAGTTTCGGGATACATGTGCAGAATGTGCAGGTTTGTTTCATAGGTATACATGTGCCATGGTGGTTTGCTGCACCTATTGACCTGTCATTTAGGTTCCCTCCCCTCACCCCTTACCCTCCAACAGGCTCCCGTGTGTGTTGTTCTCCTTTGTGTCCATATGTTCTCATTGTTCAACTCCCACTTATGAGTGAGAACATGAAGTGTTTGGTTTTCTGTTTCTGTGTTAGTTTGCTGAGGGTGATGACTTCCAGTTTCGTCAATGTCCTGCAAAGGACAGGCTCTCATTCCTTTTTATGGCTGCATAGTATTCAATGGTGTATATGTACCAAATTGTCTTTATCCAATAAATGCCCATTGATGGGCATTTGGATTGGTTACATGTCTTTGCTATTGTAAATAGTGCTGCAATAAACATACCTGTGTATATGTCTTTATATGAAAATGATTTCTATTCCTTTGGGTAATGGGATTCCCCAGTAATGGAATTGCTGGGTCAAATGGTACCTCTGGTTCTGGATTCTTGAGGAATCCCCACACTGTCTTCCACAATGGTGGAACTAATTTACATTCCCACCAACAGTGTAAAAGCATTCTTATTTCTCCATAGCCTCGTCAGCATCTGTTGTTTCTTCACTTTTTAATAATCACCATTCTGACTGGTTGAGATGGTATCTCATTGTGATTTTGATTTGCATTTCTCTAATGATCAGTGATGTTGAGCTTTTTTTCATATGTTTACTGGCCACATAAATGACTTCTTTTAAAAGTGTCTGTTCATATCCTTCACGCACTTTTTGATGGGGTTGTTTGTTTTTTTCTTGTAAATTTGTTTAAGTTCCTTGTAGAGTCTGGATATTAGACCTTTGTCAGGTGGATAGATTATACAAATTTTCTCCCATTCTGTAGGTTGCCTCTTCACTCTGATGATAGTTTCTTTTGCTGTGCAGAAGCTCTTTAGTTTAATTAGATCCCATTTGTCAATTTTGGCTTTTGTTGCTATTGCTTTTTGTGTTTTAGTCATGAAGTCCTTGCCCATGCCTATGTCCTGAATGGTATTGCCTAGGTTTTCTTCCAGCGTTTTTATGGTTTTGGGTTTTACACAAGTCTTTAATCAATATTGAGTTAATTTTTCTATAAGGTGTAAGGAAGGGGTCCAGTTTCAGTTTTCTGCATGTGGTTAGCCAGTTTTCCCAGCACCATTTGTTGAATAGGAAATCCTTTACCCATTGCTTATTTTTGTCAGGTTTGTTGAAGATCAGATGGTTGTAGATGTGTGGTGTTATTTCTGAGGTCTCTATCCTGTTCCATTGGTCTACATGTCTGTTTTGGTACCAGGATTATGCTGTTTTGGTTGCTGTAGCCTTGTAGTACAAAGTCAGGTAGCATGATGCCTCCAGCTTTTTTTTTTTTTTTTTTTTTTTTTTTTTGCTTAGAATTGTTTTGGCTATATGGGCTCTTCTTTCATTCCATAAGAAATTTAAAGTAGTTTTTTCTAGCGCTGTGAAGAATGTCAATGGTAATTTGATGGGAATAGCATTGAATCTATAAATTACTTTGGGCACTATGGACATTTTCATGATACTGATTCTTCCTATCCATGAGGATGGAATGTTTTTCCATTTGTTTGTGTCCTCTCTTATTTCCTTGAGCAGCAGTTTGTAGTTCTCTAAGGTCCTTCACCTCCCTTGTTAGCTGTATTCCTAGGTATTTTATTCTCCTTGTAGCACTGTGAATGGGAGTTCATTCATGATTTGGCTCTCTGCTTGTCTATTGTTTGTGTATAGGAGCGCTTTGATTTTTGCACAATGATTTTGTATCTTGATACTTTGCTGAAGTTGCTTATGAGCTTAAGGAGTTTTTGGGCTGAGACAGTGGGGTTTTCTAAATATGCAATCATGTCATCTGCAAACAGAGACAATTTGACCTTCCCTCTTCCTATTTAAATACCCTTTATTTCTTTCTCTTGCCTGATTTCCCTGGCCAGAACTTCCAATACTATGTTGAATAGGGGTGGTGAGAGAGGGCATCCTTGTTTTGTGCTGGTTTTCAAAGGGAATCCTTCCAGCTTTTGACCATTCGATATGATATTGGCTGTGGGTTTGTCATAAGTAGCTCTTATTATTTTTAGACATGTTCCATCAACTACTTAGTTTACTGAGAGTTTTTAACATGAAGCGATGTTTAATTTTACCAAAGGCTCTTTCTGGATCTATTGAGATAATTGTGTGGTTTTTGTCTTTGGTTCTGTTTATGTGATGGATTACATTTATTGATTTGTGTATGTTGAACCAGCCTTGCATCCCAGGGATGAAGCCCACTTGAATGTGGTGAATAAGCTTTTTGATGTGCTGCTGGATTCGGTTTGCCAGTATTTTATTGAGGATTTTTGTACCAATGTTCATCAGTAATATTGGCCTGAAGTTTTCTTTTTTTGTTGTGTCTCTGCCAGGTTTTGGTATCAGGATGATGCTGGCCTCATGAAATGAATTAAGGAGGAGTCCCTCCTTTTCAATTGTTTGGAATAATTTTGGAAGGAATGATACCAGCTCCTCTTTGTAACTTTAGTAAATTTCGGCTGTGAATCTGGTCCTGGGCTTTTTTTGGGTGGTAGGCTATTACTGCCTCAATTTCAGAACTTGTTATGGTCTATTCAGGGATTCGACTTCTTCCTGGTTTAGTCTTGGGAGGGTGTATTTGTCCAGAAATTTATCCATTTCTTCTAGATTTTCTAGTTTATTTGCACAGAGGTGTTTATAGTATATTCTGATGGTAGTTTGTATTTCTGTGGGGTCAGTGGTAATATCCCCTTTATAAATTTTTTTATTGCATTTATTTGATTCTTCTCTCTATTATTCTAGCTAGCCGTCTATTTTGTTAATTTTTTTCAAAATGCTAGCTTCTGGATTCATTGATGTTTTGGAGGGTATTTTGTGTCTCTATCTCCTTCAATTCAGCTCTGTTCTTAGTTATTTCTTCTGCTAGCTTTTGGGTTTGTTTGCTCTTGCTTCTATAGCTCTTTTAATCGTGATGTTAGGTTGTAGATTTGGGATCTTTCTAGGTTTCTGATGTGGGCATTTAATGCTATAATTCTCCCTCTTAATACTGCTTTAGCTGTGTCCCAGAGATTCTGGTACATTGCCTCTTTGTTCTCATTGGTTTCAAAGAACCTCTTGATTTCTGCCTTAATTCCATTATTTACCCAGGAGTCATTCAGGAGCAGCTTGTTCAATGTCCATGTATTGTGTGGTTTTGAGAGAGTTTCTTAATCCTGAGTTCCAATTTGATTGAACTGTGGTCTGAGAGACTGTTTGTTATGTTTTCAGTTCTTTTGCATTTGCTGAGGAGTGTTTTACTTCCAATTAGGTGAATAATTTTAGAATAAGTGCCATGTGACACTGATAAGAATGTATATGTTGTTGATTTGGGGTGGAGAGTTCTGTGGATGTCTATTAGGTCCATTTGATCCAGAGCTGAGTTCAAGTCTTGAATATCCTTGTTTTCTGTCTCATTGATCTATCTAATATTGACAGTGGGGTGTTAAAGTCTCCCACTATTATTGTGTGGGAGTCTAATTCTCTTTGTAGGTCTCTCTGAACTTGTTTTATGAATCTGGGTGCTCCTGTACTGCATGCATATATATTTAGGAGAGTTAGCGCTTATCATCGAATTGATGCATTTACTATTATGTAATGCCTTTCTTTGTCTTTTTTGATCTTTGTTGGTTTAAAATATGTTTTGTCAGAGACAAGAACTGCAACCCCTGCTTTTTTTTGCTTTCCACTTGCTTGGTGAATTTTGCCCCATCCCTTTATTTTGAGCCTATGTGTGTTTTTGCACGTGAGATGGGTCTCCTGAATATAGCACACCAATGGGTCTTGACTCTGTATCCTCCATATCCAATTTGCCAATCTGTGTCTTTTAATTGGGCACAGTCAGCTCATTTACATTTAAGGTTAATATTGTTATGTGTGAATTTGATCCTGTCTTCATGATGCTATCTGATTATTTTGCACACTAGTTGATGCAATTTCTTCATAGTGTCATTGGTCTTTATATTTTGGGTTGTTTTTGTAGTGGCTGGTACTGGTTTTTCCTTTCCATATTTAATGCTTCCTTCAGGAGCTCTTGCAAGGCAGGCCTGGTGGTGATGAAATCCCTCAGCATTTGCTTGTCTGGAAAAAATTTTATTTCTCCTTTGCTTATGAAGCTTAGTTTGGCTGGATGTAAAATTCTGGGTTGAAAATGCTTTTCTTTAATAATGTTGAATATTGGCTCCCACTCTCTTCTGGCTTATAGGGTTTCTGCTGAGAGGTCTGCTGTTAGTCTGATGGGCTCCCCTTTGTAGGTGACCTGGCCTTTCTCTCTGGCTGCGCTTAATTTTTTTCCTCTTCATTTTGACCTTGGAGAATCTGATGATTATGCCTTGGGGTTTAACTTCTCCTGGTGTATCTTAGTGGTGGTCTCTGTATTTCCTGAATTTGAACGTTGGCCTCTCTTGCTAGGTTGGGGAAGTTCTTTTTCATAATATCCTGAATTGTGTTTTCCAGCTTAGTTCCATTCTCCCTATCTCCTTCAGGTACTCTAATTAATCACAGGTTTGGTCTTTTTACATAGTCCCATATTGCTCAGGTGCTTTGTTCATTTCCAGCTCCATCAGGTCATTTATGTTCCTCTCTAAACTGGTTATTCTGGTTAGCAGCTCCTTTAACCTTTTATCAAGGTTCTTAGCTTCTTTGCATTGGTTTAGAACATGCTCCTTTAGCTCAGCAGAATTTGTTTTTGTTTTTGTTTTTGTTTTTGTTTTTTTTTTGAGACGGAGTCTTGCTCTTTCACCCAGGTTGGAGTGCAGTGGTGCGATCTCGGCTCACTGCAGGCTCCGCCCCCTGGGGTTCACGCCATTCTCCTGCCTCAGCCTCCCGCGTAGCTGGGACTACAGGCGCCTGCCACCTCGCCCGGCTAATTTTTTGTATTTTTAGTAGAGACGGGGTTTCACCATGTTAGCCAGGATGGTCTCGATCTCCTGACCTCGTGATTCGCCTGCCTCGGCCTCCCAAAGTGCTGGGATTACAGGCGTGAGCCACCGCACCCGGCCTGCTCAGCAGAATTTGTTATTACCCACCTTCTGAAGCTGACTTCTGTCAATCCATCCATCTCATCCTCCATCCAGTTCTACGCCTTTGCTAGAGAGGTGTTGCGATCATTTGGAGGAGAAGAAACACTCTGGTCTTTTTGGTTTTTAGCATGTTTTTGTTGATTCTTTCTCATCTTCAAGAGTTTGTCTACTTTTTATCTTTGAGGCTGCTGACCCTTGGATGGGATTTTTTGGGGCCTTTTTGATGTTGGTGATGCTGTTGTTACTGTTTTTTGTTTGTTTGATACTTTTTCAATGGTCAGGTCCCTCTTTTGTGGGGCTGCTTTCGGTTTGCTGGGGGTTCATTTCAGGCCTTATTCATCTGGTTTGTTCCTGTGCCTGGAGTTGTCACCCAAAGAGGCTGGAGAACAGCAAAGATGGGTGCCTGCTCCTTTCTCTGAAATCTCTGACCTCGAGGGCACCAACCTGATGTGTAGGATTGCCCCCGTATAGGGTGTCTGACAAACCCTGTTAGAGGGTCTCACCCAGTCGGGTGGCACGGGGAGCAGGACCCATTTAATGAAGCACTTTGACTGTCCCTTGGTGGAGGGGGTGTTCTTTCTTGGGGGGAAACTGACTTGTCTGGGCTACCTGGATTCTTCAGAACTAGCAGGAGGAAAGGCTAAGTCTGCTGGTCCACAGAGACTGTGGCCATCCCTCCCCCTGGGAGCTCAGGCCCAGGGAGATCAGAGTTCTGTCCTTGAGCCCCTGGCTGGAGTTGGAGTTCCTGCACGGAGGCCCTGCCCACTGAGGAAGGATGGGTCAGGGTGAGGCCTAAAGAGGCACTCTGGCTGCAGTCCTCTTGGGACCAAGCTGTCCAGCCTTCCTGGCTTCAGCAGGGGAAAACAGCAGTCTAGAGCTATAGAGATGGCTGCCACCTTTCCCCCACCCATGCAGCTTAGTGTGTTAGGCAGCTATTAGTCCCAGTGATGGCTGCTGCCCCTCCCCCAAGGAGCTCAAACAGCTTAGACAATAGGCAGTCACAGCTGTGGTGCTGGTCACCCCTCCCCCAGGGAACCAGGCAACCTTATTAAGCACATTTTAGCTGAGAGACTGTTGAGAATCTGTGTGGCTCTGGGATTGGGACCTTAGGCCCCAGTGGTGTGAATTCACGAGTGGGATCTTCCAATCTGTGGGTTGCGTGGTTCCGTGGGAAAAGCAGTTTCCCCTGCTGTGTAGCACGCTCACTCACCACCTCCCTTGGGTCGGGGGTAGGGGCTCCGCTCCCCCATGTGGCTCTCAGGTGGGCCTCCACACCACACTGCTCTTCCTTCCTCTCCTTAGATCACGCCAGCTGCCTAGTCAGTTCTGATGAGAGAACCTGGATACCTCAGTTGCCAGTGCAGGATTCACACGCTATTGTGATACTTTTCAATGGGCGCCTAAGATCGCCACTGCTTCTAGTCAGCCCAGGATTGCTTTTTAAAGACATGTGTGTAAAAATGTCCTTAAATACCCCAGAGACACACCAGCTATCTTACCAGAATTAAATATTTCTTATGTAATTTGACATTATGTTTTTTTCAGACATAACAAGAGTGTAAAATGACACAATTTTAACTGTCAAGAAGCACAGAAGTATCATACTTATATTTCAGGCCTACCATTTTGTCACTTCTCTTTTTTTGAGAATTTGATGGGCAAAATTAGGAAGCTCCGCTCCTTAGTTTTCTTTTTTTTTTTTTTTAATTTTAAGTTTTAGGGTACATGTGTACAACATGCATGTTAGTTACATATGTATACATGTACCATGTTGGTGTGCTGCACCCATTAACTCATCATTTAACATTAGGCATGTCTCCTAATGCTATCCCTCCCCGCTCCTCCCACCCCACAACAGGCCCCGGTGTGTGATGTTCCCCTTCCTGTGTCCATGAGTTCTCATTGTTCAATTCCCACCTATGAGTGAGAACATGAGGTGTTTGGTTTTTTGTCCTTGCCATAGTTTGCTCAGAATAATGGTTTCCAGCTTCATCCATGTCCCTACAAAGGACTTGAACTCTTCATTTTTTATGGCTGCATAGTATTCCATGGTGTATATGTGCCACATTTTCTTGATCCAGTCTATCATTGATGGACATTTGGCTTAGTTCCAAGTCTTTGCTATTGTGAATAGTGCTGCAATAAACATACGTGTGCATGTGTCTTTATAGCAGCATGATTTATAATCCTTTGGGTATATACCCAGTAATGGGATGGCTGGGTCAAATGGTATTTCTAGTTCTAGATCCCTGAGGAATCGCCACACTGACTTCCACAATGGTTGAACTAGTTTAGTCCCACCAACAGTGTAAAAGTGTTCCTATTTCTCCACATCCTCTCCAGCACCTGTTGTTTCCTGACTTTTGAATGATCGCCATTCTAACTAGTGTGAGATGATGTCTCATTGTGGTTTTGATTTGCATTTCTCTGATGGCCAGTGATGATGAGCATTTTTTCATGGGTGTTTTGGCTGCATAAATATCTTCTTTTGAGAAGTGTCTGTTCACATCCTTTGCCCACTTTTTGATGGGGTTGTTTTTTTCTTGTAAATTTGTTTGAGTTCATTGTAGAGTTGTTTGTTTTTTTTCTTGTAAATTTGTTTGAGTTCATTGTAGATTCTGGATATTAGCCCTTTGTCAGATGAGTAGGTTGCAAAATTTTTCTCCCATTCTGTAGGTTGCCTGTTCACTCTGATGGTAGTTTCTTTTGCTGTACAGAAGTTCTTTAGTTTAATTAGATCCCATTTGTCAATTTTGGCTTTTGTTGCCATTGCTTTTGGTGTTTTAGTCATGAAGTCCTTGCCCATGCCTATGTCCTGAATGGTATTGCGTAGGTTTTCTTCTAGGGTTTTTATGGTTTCAGGTCTAACATTTAAGTCTTTAATCCATCTTGAATTAATTTTTGTATGAGGTGTAAGGAAGGGATCCAGTTTCAGCTTTCTACATATGGCTAGCCAGTTTTCCCAGCACCATTTATTAAATAGGAAATCCTTTCCCCATTTCTTGTTTTTGTCAGGTTTGTCAAAGATCAGATGGTTGTAGATATGTGGCATTATTTCTGAGGGCTCTGTTCTGTTCCGTTGGTCTATATCTCTGTTTTGGTACCAGTACCATGCTGTTTTGGTTACTGTAGCCTTGTAGTATAGTTTGAAGTCAGGTAGCGTGATGCCTCCAGCTTTGTTCTTTTGGCTTAGGATTGACTTGGCAATGTGGGCTCTTTTTTGGTTCCATATGAACTTTAAGTAGTTTTTTCCAATTCTGTGAAGAAAGTCGTTGGTAGCTTGATGGGGATGGCATTGAATCTATAAATTACCTTGGGCATTATGGTCATTTTCATGGTATTGATTCTTCCAACCCATGAGCATGGAATGTTCTTCCATTTGTTTGTATCCTCTTTTATTTCATTGAGCAGTGGTTTGTAGTTCTCCTTGAAGAGGTCCTTCACATCCCTTGTAAGTTGGATTCCTAGGTATTTTATCATTCTCTTTGAAGCAATTGTGAATGAGAGTTCACTCATGATTTGGCTCTCTGTTTGTCTGTTATTGGTGTATAAGAATGTTCGTGATTTTTGCACACTGATTTTGTATCCTGAGACTTTGCTGAAGTTGTTTATCAGCTTAAAGAGATTTTGGGCTGAGACAATGGGGTTTTCTAGATATACAATCATGTCATCTGCAAACAGGGACAATTTGACTTCCTCTTTTCCTAATTGAATACCCTTTATTTCTTTCTCCTGCCTGATTGCCCTGGCCAGAACTTCCAACACTATGTTGAATAGGAGTGGTGAGGGAGGGCATCCCTGTCTTGTGCCCCTTTTCAAAGGGAATGCTTCCAGTTTTTGCCCATTCAGTATGATATTGGCCGTGGGTTTGTTATAGATAGCTCTTATTATTTTGAGATACGTCCCATCAATACCTAATTTATTGAGAGTTTTTAGCATGAAGTGCTGTTTCTTAGTTTTCAACCTATCCAGCATAACCTGGATTTAGGCTTTTGTGAATAAATGGCTTTGAGCAGTAAGTTTTGATCTCTTTAAACAATAATCATTTGCTTCAGTGTCCTGAAAGCAGGATGGACTGCAAGAGATAGGTGTACCAGCAATCCCAAACAAGGAGAATGGTGGTTGGGTGACATCCTAAAGTTTTCTTATCTCTTTCAATGACCATTCTCCAGAATAACACTTGTCAGTAAAGACCTAACACCCCTTTTTCTCCTGACTCACCGAACCCTAGGTAAAAAAAAAAAAAAAAAAAAAAAAGTTCACCCAAAACATGATAGGGAAGCCCACAAACAAAAGAGGATCCTTTATTTTAGTCATCTCATTATTTGGCCTCCAAAGAATCCAATGGATCTCAATAAAGGCTTAAATGTCTTCCAAATAATGAGATGTCCAAAAGAAGGAGAGATGTATTGGAGGGTCATCAGAGGTTCTTGAAAATTCTGCAAGTTTGCAGAACTGATCTGGGGCTTGAGGAGGCTCTGAGGCAGGAGTGTCCAATCTTTTGGTTTCCCTGGGAAACATTGGAAGAAGAATTGTCTTGGGCTACACATAAAAGAAACTAACACTAATGATAGATGATGACCTAAAAAAAATGTATGACAAGAAATTTTGTAATGTTTTAAGAAAGTTTATGAGTTTGTGTTGGGCCACATTGAAAGCTGTCCTGGGTCACATGTGGTCTGCAGGCCGTGGGTTGGACAAGCTTGCTCTAAGGCAACTCCAGAGAGCCAGGACTCAGGGTGCCTCATTGTAAGGCAGGGACAGTCTGTCACAGAACCTTTCCTGGACTGAGTCACCATCAGTCATTCCTTCTGCTTTTTTGTCACTTACTCAAGCTTTAAACTCCTGGACAGAAAGTCCAAATGCCTGAGTTTAAGTAATATAACTGTTCAGCCTAGTCCAACTTTCTAATTGATTCTTTTGGTTATAAGGACTCTATTAAGTTCTTCTTTTTAAAGGCAAGAGCTAAAGTTTCGTACTTTTGTTTCAGTTGCCTTTTATTTCGGTGTTTTATTTGCCATCAATATGCTTAAACATTTATTTTGTTGGATCAATAAGTTTGCAGATAATGAATTGGAAAGGTGTGTGTTCAATGATAATAAATAATCCATTACTAATTAATTCTCCTGAATTAGAATTCATTTATTGATGTTAGAAGTAAGAGTTTTTGCCAGTCACTAAAGATAAAATTGTTCTCTAAAAGAATAGGAATAAAAATTTGTCACTCTTTATAGTTTTTTAACCACTTTTTTCAAATGATTGTGGATGGCAAAAAATCATATTTCACTGGTTTCACGTAATCTTCTATTAAAAGAGCTGATTTGAAAATACCAAAAAAAAAAAAAAAAAAAAAAAAAAAAAAGGTGGTGAGAGGATTACTTAAAGCCAGGAGTTTGAGACTAGTCTAAGCAACAAAGCAAGACACCATCTCTTCAAAAAAATAAAAATAAAAAAACATTAGAAGACACAGCTACTTGGGAGGCTAAGGTGGGAAGATCACTTGAGCCCAGAAGTTTGAGGCTGCAGTAAGCTATGACTGCACGACTGCAGTTCAGTCTGCATAAGAGAGCAAAACAGAAAGAAGAAAGAAAGATAAAGAAAGATGAAAGAAAGAAAGAGGGAAAGGGAGGGAGGACAGAAAGTGAAAGAAAAGGGAGGAGAGAGGGAAAGAGAGAAAGAAGGAAAGAAAAAGAAAACGAAATGAAAGAGAGAAAGAAGGGAGGGAGAGAGGGAAAGAGAAAGAAATGAAAAGGGAAGAGAGAGGGAAAGAGAAAGAAGGAAAGAAAAAAGACAAAAAAAAGAAAGAATATTATAGCATGACATCTTCAAGCTTCTATCTAGCACCACTCATGCAATTCTAGGCAACATGAGGCTGGAGACATGTTTTAGCTTCAAGCACATCACTGCTTGCTGTCCAACGAATAGTAAATTGTCCTAAATTGAATTGAGCCTAAAATGCTGAACCAAGAGAAAATACTGTCTTTCTGTGGTTTCTCAACGCAGTTCTGAAAGAAGCGTTCATTTGGGATCAAATATAACTTCCCACTTGTTCCTTGTCCAACACCAGGCTCTCAGAGTTAAAGTAGAAATTCAGGATTATCCGTTCTGATTCCCCTCCATCAGCACTAGACTTAATTATTTATATGTAATTCATTGGAATGTCAGTGTTTAAGTTTTAAAGCTAGTGATTATTAGTGATTTAATACATAATAATGTTTAATACCAACAAAGGAGTAAAATGTTTAAGTTATTCGACCCCCTGCTTTTTTCTTTTTCTTTTTTTTTTTTTTTTTTTTTTTTTTTTTTTTTTTTTTTTTTTTTTTTTTTTTTTGAGATGGAGTCTTGCTCTGTTCGCCCAGGCTGGAGTGCAGTGGCGCGATCTTGGCTCACTGCAGCCTCTGCCTCCCAGGTTCCAGCAATTTTCCTGCCTCAGCCTCCCAAGTAGTTGGGACTACAGGTGCATGCCAGCACACCCGGCTAATTTTTTTTTGTATTTTTAGTAGAGACGTGGTTTCACCGTGTTAGCCAGGATGGTCTTGATTTCCTGACCTCGTGATCCACCCACCTCAGCCTCCAAAACAAAATTTCAAAAATGTCATGTACTGTCCATGATCTCATTACAATTCACTCTCTTACTTTCTCTTTACTCTTAGTGTTAAAATTGGCATGAAGCTGGTAGGATCCACTATTCAGTGTGTTTTGTTAGAGATGGCCATAGAAGGAGTCCCACAATTGTTATGTCTGAAGAACTTGTCCTCTGGATCTCTCCCATCTCTCCTTGGCCGGGCAAGAGTGGAGAGCCTGCCGCAGTAGCGTTTCGAGCTAACTACGCAATATTGCAATCTGATAAATAGAAACCCCACTGCCTTTTACCCATCGTCCTCTATGACTTTCAGTACTTTCCAAATGGTGTGGACTATGAAAAAAAAAATAACAAAAATGTAGTCACATCAGACACAGGTGGAATGGGAGGGAGCTTTATTAAATAAGAGCATATTAAAATGTGTTAAATAAATACCTTTTAATTTGAACGTTAAATTTTGTCAGCCTGTAGCAAGTCAATTCAACGTATCTGTTAAAAATGAGATTTTTAGGAGCGTTCCTGACATGTGTAATTCTAAGAGGTTGTGAACAGTGTTCCTTCTCAAAAGCATGTCCTCTGTAATCATATTATCTGGACTAAAGACAGAGGCCTGATGCTGAGACTTCACATTTTTATTTTGGCATTTTAAAGGCTGCATATATCTTCTCCCTGTCAGACTCTTCTCCATTTCCTTTTCCTCTGCCTTCTGGTTTCCTTTCTTCTGTCACATCTCCTTAGACAAAGTTCCACTTCTCATTTCCATGAATCCTTGGTCTAACATCAGTTAAACATTGTCTACAGTGCCTGAGGCTCTTTCGAAAAGAGATGTTATAGAAATCTAATGAATAAATAAAAGACTAGCTCATACCCTCAGGTTCTTGTGTTGCCTAGTGCTGATGAAGTTAGCAATTTTCTAGGATTTGAATAAGTATATTACTGAAATGTAGACGATGAAACAGAGTAAACTTCATTTAAATGAGTAGAGGCTACTTTGGGGTAATTTCAACCACAGTAAGGCCCTAATCACATCTTCTGTGTTTATTTTTTCTTCTTGGTAAAGTATATGTGCCCAATTCTAGGTCTAATATTGTTGTTCTTAAGACATTAAAATGTATTTTGTAAACTTTCATTCACTCTGTCTGCATTGCACAGAAAATATATTTTTCTGTTGGCAAAACACACACATAGTTAGGAAGCCTGTGTGTTTTTGTAATTATATTTGGGTTTCTGGTGAAATCCTCTAAGGACACTTGATTGATTTAAAATAAATGGAATATCATTTGTAAGCTTAAGGGAGGCTTGGAGAGTTAGATTCAGTGGTGTGCTGATCACTGACTCAGTATTATTACACAAAGAACATAGTCATTGCAACATTTCAACTTCGTTGATCCCTTAATATCAGAAATTCTCCACTTAAACGTGTATTCTGATGTCAAAAGATGAGAAAGAACCCATTTCCCCCCAAATTTTGGCCCAACACACAAGGCCTTTTAATCGCCTTAGCACAGGACAGTGATCTCTTTGGAAAATGACAATTTAGTTCATTCCTGCTTCTTTCCGCTGGTGCTGGAGCAACAGGGAGAATGGTGCAAATTGCACTCTGTGAAATAATGAAGCAAACAATGTCTCTTCAAATGGGAGTGAACATATTTACATCTGGAAATTTGTTCTATATGAATGCTTTTATTGTGCAAAAATAATTCACTGACATGGAGATAATGGAGAGTGGAGGAACAGGGAGGATTTTTATAGACACTCCCATTGAGACAGTTTTCCTGAAATGAGTCAGGTTTGGTCTTCTAAGCTATATGGATGATGTATTTTATTGGCTTCACTGTCATTCTAATAAGATGATTTTGGTCTCAGATGTATTTTTTTTTTTTTTTTTTTTTTTTGGTAAAGCCAGGGTGTCACTCTATCACCCAGGCTGAAGTGCAGTGTGCATGATCATAGCTCAGTACATCCTGGAACTCCTGGCCTCAAGTGATCCTCCTGCTTTCCTCCCTTTTGCCAATGGCATACCAGTTTTTTAGCACCAACAGCTCATTACCACATTGGCTGTAGACATTTCCAAATAAGCATCAGAAGCCATTGGCCAATATATTTTTAAAAGACAGATAAATCTAAGCCATGTGTGGTGGCTTATGCCTGTAATCTGAGCACTTTGGGAGGCCAAGGCAGGAGGATTGCTTGAAGTCAGGAGTTCAGGACTAGCCTGGGCAAAAAAGAAATGAGACCCTGTCTCTTCAACAACAACAATGACAACAACACAATTAGCCAGGTGTGGTGGTGCACACCTGTAGTTGCAGCTACTAGGGAAGCTAAGATGAGAAGATCCCTTGAGTCCAGGAGTTTGAGGCTAAAGTGAGGCATGATCACGCCACTCACTCCACCCCGGGTGACAGAGCAATACCCTTCTCTAAAAAAAAAAAAAAAAAAAAACAACAAAAAAAAAAACGGGGGTGGGGCAAAATTTAAAACATTTAATAAACATTTTTTTAAAAAAATCTCTTGGGAGTTTAAACTGGGAAACAGAAGAGAAGGAGGCAATTAGTTGGAGTGAGGGTGAAAGGTTGAATATAGAAGTCCTAATATGGTTAGAACATGGTAAGCTATAGCTGGGAGGGATTGATTTAAAACCACGCTAAGCATGAGCTATAAGATAAAGAGAATATCAACGAGACAGAGCGTTAGGAAGTTGCAGTTGAACAAGGAATGTAGTTCAGTCACAAGTATCTCGTATACTATGATTAATTCATCCCTCCCTCCCTGCCTGCCTGCCTGCCTGCCTGCCTGCCTGCCTGCCTTCCTTCCTTCCTTCCTTCCTTCCTTCCTTCCTTCCTTCCTCTGACACATATTTATTGTCCACTTACTGTATCCCAGCAGGCAGACATACAATGACAGACAGAGTTGCAGCCATCATTATGAAAGTTTCAGTCAAATGAAGTCGATAGAATAGTACCACAGCCTAGTTCTAACCTTGGCCTTGTTCAAACCTAGTTCTAGTCATGGGACAAAATTAAGATAGGATCTTAGGGTATACAATATAGACAGTGACACAGAACAAATCTGAAACACCAGAGAGAACTGAGAAGCTTCAGAACAACAACTTCATCCATTCTACTCTCAGCAATCCCAATCCACTCTTAATGCAACATTGTAAACATGTAATTTTGCAGAAAGAGATCATTGCTGTCACATTTTTCCCGTATGCTGAGAGTTCATAATTTGCTCTTTAATATCATAAACAGGGCAAGGTCAGGCTCCTTGGGATCTTGTGCCAGATCTAAACAATTCCTACATTTAATATAAACCTGATGAATTACTGGAATTGCACTTAATATCTAAAATAATGTGTGGCACATGGTAGATGATCCTTGTTGCTTCAGAATATTTATGGAATGAATGCATGAATAATAAAGCTCAAAAAGCAAGCAGAAACCAGATCATGCATCTTAGAAGAAGAGTGCAGTGTTTCAGCAGAGTGGAAAGCCTCAGGCCGTTGCAATAAGAGTATGCATTCTTTGAGGTATATAAGCCATGGAAACTTAAGGACAAAAATCTCTGCAAATTGCATTCTTGTTTCTAATGTCAAGATTTCAAGAAGTAAAAATGATCCTTTTAAGTGTAATAGGCTTCTTACACCAAGAAATCTACTGAATTAGCCATCTTTCCAAGAGTGCGGGTTGAACCTGAAATTGCCCTTTAGAACGTAAAAATATATTGAATAAACCTTAACTCCAGCTTTTGTCTATTTAGATCCCATTAAGATGGCAAGTGAACATTTATCTGGATAATGCAATCAATGCAGGGAGTCAGTTTTGGTACTTCAGGCCCATGTTTTTTTTTCTCTCTCCCTCTTTTTTTAGAAATAGGGTCTTGCTCTGTCCCTGTGTTCCCCAGGCTGGAGTGTAGTGGTATCATCACCGCTCATTGCAGACTTAAACTTTTGGCCCCAAGTGATACTCCTGGCATGGCCTCTGAAACACTGGAATTCCGCGTATGAGCAACAGGCGTGGCCCTAAAGCCCATGTTTTCTATGGTAGGTTTTTTTGGTTTTAATTTTCCAGTTAACTACCTCCACTCTCCCCTGTAGTGATTTGGTATGGGCACAAATTTGTTTTCTTGATGAACAGACAATTCCATCATTGGAAATACTTTGCTAAAGAGAACAATAGTTACAATAAGCATAACATTTATTAAAACCGGCTGTATTAACCTGTTTTCACACTCCTATAAAGAACTACCTGAGACTGGGTAATTTATAAAGAAGTTTAATTGACTCATAGTTCTGCATGGCTGGGGAGGCCTCAGGAAACTTCCAATCATGGCAGAAGGTGAAGGGGAAGCAAGGCACGTCTTACAGGGTGGCAGGAGAGAGAGAGAGCACATAGAGGAAGCTGCCATTTTTAAACCATCAGATCTCTTGAGAACTCACTATCATGACAACAGCATGGGAGAAACTGCCCTAATGATCCAATCACCTCTCATCAGGTCCCTCCCTTTACACATGGGGATTACAATTGGAGATGAGATTTGGGTGGGGACACAGAGCCAAACCATATCATTCTGCCCCTGGCCCCTCCCAAATCTCATATTCTTCTAACATTTCAAAACGCAGTCATGCCTTTCCAACAGTCGCCTGAAGTCTTAACTCATTCCAGCATTAATCCAAAATTAAGTCCAAAGTCTCATCTGAGACAAGGCAATTCCCTTCTACCTATGAGCCTGTAAAATAAAAAGCAAATTAGTTACTTCCAAGTACAGTGGGGGTACAGGCACTGGGTAAATGCCCCCATAGCAAAAGGGAGAAATTGGCCAAAAAAGGGGCTAGAGGCCTAGTGCAAGTACAAAACCCAGCAGGAAAGCCATTAAATCTTAAAGCTTCAAAATCTCCTTTGATTCCATATTTCACATCCAGGGCACACTGATGTAAGGGGTGGGCTCCCACAGCCTTGGGCAGCTCTGCCCCTGTGGCTCTGCAGGGTACAGCACCTGTGGCTGCTTTTGTGGGCTGACATTGAGTGCCTGCAGCTTTTCCAGGTGCACAGTGCAAACTGCTGGTGGATCTACCATTCTGAGATCTGGAGGACAGTGGCTCTCTTCTCAAAACTCCAATAGGCAGTGACCCAGTGGGGACTCTGTGTGGGGGCTCCAACCCTGTATTTCCCCTCCGTACTGCTGTAGTAGAGGCTCTCCATGAGGGCCATGCCCCTGCAGCAGACCCTCTGCCCGGACGTTCAGGCTTTTTCATACATTCTCTGAAATATAGGTGGAGGTTCCCAAACTTCAATTCTTGCCTTCTGTACACTTGAGAGTGCAACACCACATGGAACCCACCAAGGTTTTGGGCTTGCACCCTCTGAGGCAATGGCCCAAACTGTACCTTGGCTCCTTCTAGCCACTGCTGGGGCTGGAGCAGCTGGCACAAAGGGCTGCAAGTCCCGAAGCTGCACAGAGCAGCAGCAGGGCCCTGGGCCCAGCCCCTGAAAGCATTTTTCCTCCTAGGCCTCTGGGCCTGTGATGGGAAGGGTTGCTGTGAACATCTCTGACATGACCTAGAGACATTTTCCCAATTGTCTTGATGATTAACATTGGGCTCCTCATTGCTTATGCACATTTCTGCGGCTGGCTTTGAATTTCTCTCCAGGAAACGTGTTTTTCGTTTCTACTGCTGGTCAGGCTGCAAATTTTCCACACTTTTATACTCTGCTTCCCTTTTAAATGTAAGTTCCAATTTCAGACCATCTCTTTCTTCACACATGAGTGTACACTTTTAGAAAAATCAGGTGACATCTTAAATGCTCTGCTGCTGAGAAATTTCTTCTGCCAGATACCCTAAATCATCTCTCTGAAGTTCGAAGTTTCACAGATCTCTACGGCAGGGGTAAAATGCTGTCCGTCTCTTTGCTAAAGCATAGCAAGAGTGCCTTTACACCATTGTGAATAAGTTCCTCATCTCCATCTGAGACCACTTCAGCCTGGACTTCATTGTCCATATCACTGTTAGCATTTTGGTCAAAATCATTCAGTAAGTCTCTAGGAAGTTCCAAACTTTCGCTCATCTTCCTGTCTTCTTCTAGGCCATCCAATCTGCTCCAATCTCTGCCTGTTACCAAGTTCCAAAGTCACTTCCACATTTTCAGGTATCTTTGTAGAAGTGTCCTACTCTCCTAGTACCAATTTTCTGTATTAATCAATTTTCACACTACTATAAAGAGTACTGGCCAGGTGCAGTGGCTCATGCCTGTAATCCTAGCACTTTGGGAGGCCAAGGCGGGTGGATCACCTGAGGTCAGGAGTGCGAGACCAGCCTGGCCAAGATGGTGAAATCCTGTCTCTACAAAAAATACAAAAATTAGCCGAGTGTGGTGTCATGCACCTGTAGTCCCAGCTACTTGGGAGGCTGAGGCAGAAGAATCAGTTGAACCTGAGAGGCGGAAGTTGAAGTGAGCCGACATTGCGCCACTGCACTCTAGCCTGGGCAACAAGAGTGAGACTCTTTTTTGGTTCCATATGACTTTTAGGATTGTTTTTTTCAAGTTCTGTGAAGAATGATGGTGGTATTTTGATGGGAATTGCATTGAATTTGTAGATCGCTTTTGGCGGTATGGTAATTTTCACCATATTGATTCTACCCATCCATGAGCATGGGATGTGTTTCTATTTGTCTGTATCATCTGTGCTTTCTTGCAGCAGTGTTTTGTAGTTTTCCATGTAGAGGTCTTTCACCTCTGTGGTTAGGTATTGTCCTAAGTATTTTATTATTTTTGCAGCTATTGCCACAGGGGTTGAGTTCTTGATTTGATTATCAGCACTGTTGGGATATAGCAGAGCTACTGATTTGTGTACATTAATTTTGTATCCTGAAACTTTTCTGAATTTATCAGTTCTAGGAGCTTTTTGGACAAGTCTTTAGGGTTTTCTAGGTATACAATCATATCATCAACAATCAGCAACAGTTTGACTTCCTCTTTACCAATTTGGATGCCCTTTCTTTCTTTCTTTTGTCTGATTGCTGTGGCTGTGGCTTCCAGTACCATGTTGAATACAAGTGGTGAGGGTGAGTGTACTTGTCTTGTTCCAGTTCTCAGGGGGAACGTTTTTAACTTTTCCCTGTTCAGTATTAGGTTGGCTGTGGGTTTGTCATAGATGCCTTTTATTGCATTAAGGTATATCTCTTCTATGCCAATTTGCTGAGGGTTTTAATTAAAAATGGTTGTTGGGTTTTGTCAAATGCTTTTGCTGTGTCTATTAAGATGATCATGTGATTTTTGTTTTTAATTCTATTTATATGGTGCATCATATTTATTGACTTGCGTATGGTAAGCCATCCCTGCATCTCTGGTATGAAACCCACTTGAACAGGTTATATTTTTGCTACACTGTTGGATTTGGTTAACTCGCATTTTGTTAAGGATTTTTGCATCTATATTCATCAGGGATATTGGTCTGTAGTTTTATTGTTTTGTTACGTCTTTTCATGATTTTGGTATTAGGGTGATACTGGAAGCCACATGCCTTTAAACCATCAGATTGTGTGAGAACTCACAAGGGTGAGAACAGCATGAGGAAAACTGCCCCCATGATTTAATCACCTCCCACTATGTCCCTCTCTTGACATGGAGGGATTACAATTTGAGATGAGATTTGAGTGGGGACACAGATCCAAACCATATCACTGTCTGTGTGCCAGTCATATTCCAGGGTGCCATAGATGTTTTTATTTAATCCTCTGGACAATCCTAGATGATTACCTTTAGTACACTGTTCAAGGTCAACACTGAGGAAGTGGTGGAAGTAGATTTTGAGTCAAGACTTTTTGACTCAGGGCCTGAACTCTTTACAGCTCACTGTAGTGGGTTGCCTTGAGGCCCCCCCAAAAGATATATGTTCAAGTCCTAAACTCCAGTACCTATGACTGTGAGCTTATTTGGAAATAGGGCCTTTGCAGATGTAATTAAATACAGATCTTAAGATGAAATAATCCTGGACTTAGGGTGGATTCCAAATCCAATGACTGGTATTTTTATAAAAAGAGAGACAGAGAAAAAGGCCTGTGAAGACAGAGCCAGAGATTAGAGTTATGCTACCACAAGCCAAGGAATGCCTGGGGCTATCAGAGCTGGAAAAATTCTTCCCCTTTACAGCCTTTGAAGGAAGTGTGTCCCTATCAACAGCCTGATTTCAGACTTCTGGTCTCCAGAACTGTGAGTCAATAAATTCCTGGGTTTTTTTTGTTTTTTTTTTTTGTTTTTTTAACTTTTATTTTAGGTCCGGGGGTTCATGTGAAAGTTTGTTATATAGGTAAATTTGTGTCATGGGGGTTTGTTGCACAGATTATTTCATCACCCAAGTATTAAGCCCAGCACCCAATGGTTATCTTTTTTGCTCCTCTCCCTCCTCCTACTCTCCTTCCTTAGTTAGACTCCACTGTCTGTTGTTTCCTTCTTTGTGTTTATAAGTTCTTATCATTTAGCTCCCATTTATAAGTGAGAACACGTAGTATTTGGTTTTCTGTTCCTGCATTAGTTTGCTAAGGATAATAGCCTCCAGCTCCATCCATGTTCCTACAAAAGGCATAATCCCATTGTTTTTTATGGCTGCATCCTGTTGTTTTTAAGCCACCCAGTTTGTGGCACATTAAACAGACAACCAATAAACACTGCATGACTGAACAATTGAGTGAATTGCTTGAGGACTCAGTGAGTGACAATCAATTCTCTGGGTCAAACCACAGAATTCTAGAAATGTAGTGTTGTGGTTAGATATTACCAGGTGGGTAAACTGAGCTATAAAAGAATTGAAAACTGGCCAGGCATGGTGGCTTATGCCTGTAATCCCAGTACTTGGGGAGGCTGAAGCAAAATAATAGCTTGAAGCCAAGAGTTCGATACCAACCTGGACAACATAGTGAGAGCTTGTCTCAAAAATAAATAAATAAATAATTAGCCAGGAGGTTAAGGCTGCTGCAGTGAGCTCTGATCATGCCACTGGACCACAGAGACAGAGACACTGTCTCATAAAAGAACAAGAAGAAGAAGAGGAAGGGGGGGAGAGGAGGGAGAGGGGGAAGGGGGAAATAAAAATGTCCTCCCAAGCACTTGGATTACAGGCCCAAGGTCCCAAGGTGAGTTAAAAGCCTAACCTCCTGGTCCCCACTCCTTCCCATCCACCACCAGGTACTACTGTAGCTGTGTTCTTAGAGTATAAGTGAGATAAAAGTAATTAATTTGAGCTGTGTGAGAACTTCATAATGGAGGCAGAGTAGAAATAGGGTAGGCATTGCAGCAGCCAAGCTAAAAAATAAAAAAGGTACAATTAAGAATCTCTTAACTCTAGTGTCAGTTGCAAAAACTCTCCCACAGTCTTGAAGGCTGCAGAGTGGGAAGCTGATGTGTCAACCCTTTTCTCTGCTTATCTCTGCCAATTTGATATTTTGTTCGTGTAGGGGAGCACGCCTGCCCTGAATGTCTCCACCTCTCTGCCTTTGCCCACGCTGTACCCTGCTTTGATTGCCCTCACCTTCATGTCTGCATCCTACCCTTTTTAAGACTTAGCTCAAATACCAGCTCTCCTTTGACTCCTTGAGCTGTACTCATCTGTGTTCCCCAGCACTTAGAGATTTCAGCACTTCCTGGGTCTTGCTTACTGATGCTGACTTCATGTTGAACTAGCCACAGAAGCCACAGATTAAGTTCCATATAATTTCTCTGAGCCTTATTTTGTGCAATCTTTATTCATTCAGTCATACAATCATCAATATTTTGTGAGTAAACTAATGTGCTCCAGGTCATGTTCATAATGCTGGGAAATGAAGGAAAAAGACAGCTGGAAATTAAATTGGAGCTAGGGAGAGGCAGATAATAAGTAAGTAATAGATGTCAGACTATCAGATAGTGACAAGTGTTATGAAGAACAAAAACAGGGTGGCTAGGGGGATGGGGCCAATGTGATTAAGGGTTCAAAGAAGGGTTCATGGAAGAAAAGATGTTTTAAGTGGAACCTGGGTAAAAAAGCAGAGACTGTTGAGAAGACCTGAATGAAAAGCACTCCCAGCAGTGGGGGGGGAGCAGTTGCCCCAGGATGGAGAAATTCTTGGGTTATTCAAGGAAGAGAAGGGCCAGTATAATCAAATGAAAGTGTGATGGGATAAGAGCTACTGCAGATGGGCGGGGCACAGTGGTTCACACCTGTAATCCCAGTACTTTGGGAAGCCAAGGTGGGTGGATCACTTGAGCTCAGGAGGTCGAGATCAACCTGGGCAACATGATGAAACCCCATCTTTCCAAAAAAATACAAAAACATTTAGCTGGGCATGGTGGTATGTGCCTATAGTCCCAGCTACTTGGGAGGCTGCAGTGAGAGGATCACCTGAGTCCAGGAGGTCGAGGCCACAGTGAGCCGAGCCATGATCCTGCCACTGCACTCCATCCTGGGTGACAGAACAAGATCCTGTCTCAAAAAAAAAAAAAAAAAAGTTATTGCAGATGAATTTGAAGAGGTAGACAGAACAGATGCTGTAGGACCTGGTAGGCTGTGGAAAAGATACTGGGTTTTATTCTAAAAGTGATGAGAAGCTCTTGGAAAGTTCCAAACAGGGTAGTGTCATAATCAGACGTACTTTAAAAAATTGTTACTCTGGCTGCTAAGTGGAGAATGAGTAAGAGGTCAAGAGTGAAAGCAAGGAGACCATCTAGAGACTATTGTAATGGTCTAGGTAAGAGATGATGGCTTCTTGGAGCCAGGGCAAAGCAGTGGAGCTGGAGAATGGTATCAGATTTGGGATACACTTTGCGGGCAGAACTGACAAGATGGACTGGAGGCTGAGGATACATGGTAAGAAAGGGTCACTTAGGGATTACTCCTAGGGTTTTGTCTCTAGACAATTGAGCTGCTATTTACTGAATGGAGACTAACTCCACACACCTATGCTGTCATGATCCAAGCTGTATCAACCCTCAGATTTGTGAAATCTGTTTTTGTGAGGGACTAGAATGTAGCTCTAGGTTCATTTCATGGCTCTGCCACTTCCCAGCTTTATGTGTCTTTGGGAAAGTCAACTTCTCCATGGCAGTTCAGTTTTTTCAGCTAAAACCTGAGGAGCAGTACAGAATGGTTATGATGATGAGGATTTAGTGAGCTAATGTATGTAAAGTGCTCAGTGTGTTTCCTGGGACATTATGCATTCAAAAATGATAGTATAGTCATTTGCCACATAACAATGTTTTCTTCAAGGACGGATCACATATACAGCAATGGTCCCATAAGATTATAACTTTTATACTGTATTTTTACTGTACCTTTTCAATGTTTTGGTATATTTAGATAAGCAAATACTACTCATTGTGTTATAGTTACTTGTAGTATTCAGTATAGGTTTGTAGCCTAGGAGCAAGAGGCTACACAATATAGCCTAGGTATGTAGCAGGCTATACACTCTAGGTTAGTGTAAGTATATCCTATGATGTTCACACAATGATAAAATTGCCTAATGATGCATTCCTCAGAAAGTATCCCCATCATTAAATAACACATGACTGTAGTACTAGTCATTGCTGTTACCATTTTTTTCTCCCCTTTGCTTGAAGGAGTCTCCCAGCTTTTTAGGATCCCAGTGCCCCCACATTGCTTCTTCTGATAGTGGTTCTGTACTCCCTATTACAGTGCTTCATCTAAACCCCCCTCCGTCTCACAAACCTCCATTACCCCTTATCAAAGCTTGTTTATCTCATGGCTAGCTCTGTGTCATAGGGTTGACCTTGTCAATTCCACTTGTACAACTTTAGAAGAGGCTGTCATCTCACTCACCAGCACACAAACTCGAACTTCAGATTTTGATAAGACAAAAAAACAAATTCTTAGGAATTTGGAAACCTGAAATTTCAAGAATTTAGGAGAGTAGTGTTGGGATAAAGGAATGACTCTCATTTACTATTTTCACTATTTTAAAAAATGGACTGGGAATACAACCTTGAATTTCAATGACACCAAAATGGCCTTGTGAACTAGCAAGGCTGTGTGCCTAGTAATCACTGAATAAATACCTAATGAACTGGTTTGAAATAAATTTTAATAAAGTTTTTAGTATCTTTTTTGCACTGCATAATTGAACAATGATCAAAGAATAGGTAGGACTACAAATATTCAAACCAAGGAGACTTCATTTGTACTAAGTATTAGGGCAAACTTAATCCTCTTGCCTTACAATTTTAATTTTCTTGATCCGTTGAGTCAACGTTATTTAATATCATAGACATAGTGTTTTTGGCGTATTCCCCATGATGAATTACTTACCTGCATAATTTACAATAATTTCTACTCTCATGAAGAATAAATGGTAATTAAATGAGGTTCTATCACTTATCATGCCTTTGAGATTTGGTCAGTGTGAGTGACAGTTAAGTCTCGTCACTGTAGCTAAAGCTCTGCTTACTGAAACTCCGGCTCAGTTACCACAGTGGTTTAGTGATTGTACCCCATCTAAGATAATTAGTTCATTTCTTGGAAGTCAAATGGCATGGAGCAAAATTGGAAACTCTGAAAATGTTGAGTTCAAAATGTAAATGACTTTTTACTGATAACTACCCAAAGTGAAGAATGACAGGTAAATGCCTTACCTAATTAGGAAATTTTTTTTTTACTGCTTTAAAGTCCTCTAGATTTAAAATTAGACTGCTTGTCAGCCTATGGGAATTGGTTGAGTCATGTGGAATTCTAATACAATAGAATCTGAATTTGGACTTCTATATTTAGCCTCACTCAAATTCAGTTCTTTTTTATTTTTACATACATACAACCCAACTTAGCAACTAGTAATGACTGGGTAGAATGAGAGATATCTAGGGTTTTTCTTAGATTGCAAGAAGGGCCTACAGAATTATCTTTCTCAACTAATGAATTCTAATGTGGCTGAAACTTGAATTTGACATTTTGGATGGTTAGTAAGATCCACGTGGACAAAGACTAAGCCTTTGTGACCCCTCACTACCTCCATAACCTTGGCTTGCCATCTTGAAAACCAAACAATTGTCATGGCAGTTCAAGTCCTTTTCAGAAAGCTTAAACTAATTTAATAACAATTTAAATACATTTTTGTGATCTGTAACTACTAATGAAAAAACATCCAATACACATGTATTGGTTACAATAATGGGTCTTTAGCTTTGTCTTTATTTAGGAAAGACTATCTACTTTAGGTGAGGTTGAGATGGTCCTGCGTTCTATCACAGAGCTGTGGTGCCAGATCAAATGAATGGTAAATGGAATCAGACAGTATGATCTTTCTGAGTCAAGCATTCCCTGCTACATTAATGGCATAATTTAGAATTATTTGGGTTGTTTTATGAAATGCCTCCTTTTTTATTAGTCATTAATACTTCACAGTAAGGTAAGGTAGATTTCAAGGTGACAATATGATTATGATAAATAAATACACAGGGTATGATACTATTGCTATTGCTATTTCCAGCATATAATATGGTCTTTGTGAAAGCTCTGAATGGTACAATATGCAATATTTATTTGATTTCTAATCCCAATATCTTTTTTAATAAACAAATCTTGACCACATGGGAATGCTACATAAAATTTATAAAAACTCTTTTTTTTATTTTGGTAACAGAGCTCGTTGTTTTCCATTTTATTCTAATCTAATTATTTTACCTGGTATTGGTGATCATTTCTCACCATAAAGAGAAGCTCACATGTCTGAAACAAAAATCTTAAATTTGGTGGCATCATGCAGATGGAAGATGGAAATACTTCTAAAATTGAGGAGCATGGACAGGAATTCCACAAGATGATCTCAGCTTTGTATTGCCAAACAGAGAGCACACAAGCCTCAGTGTGACAGACCACATTTTATTCTTAAATCAAATGAATATGCTGTTTGCTCCTTGAACATATTTTATATTACCTATTCATTTAAAATATTGAACTAGTATTATTGGATACCCTTAAACTTGGGGTACAAAAGTAGTTTCCCTGAACATTAATAATTAACCCTCTCACTTGAGGCATGGATATGAACCAGGATGAATAGCAAGAAACTTTGTTTTTTTTTTTTTTTTTTTTTTTTTGAGATGGAGTTTCACTCTTGTTGCCTAGGCTGGAGTGCAGTGGCATAATTGTGGCTCACTGCAACCTCCGCCTCCCAGGTTCAGGCAATTCTCTGCCTCAGCCTCCCTAGTAGCTGAGATTACAGACATGCGCCACCATACCTGGTTAATTTTGTATTTTTAGTAGAGACAGGATTTCTCCATGTTGGTCAGGTTGGTCTCGAGCTCCCGACCTTAGGTGATCCACCCACATCGGCCTCCCAAAATGCTGGGATTAGAGGTGCGAGCCACTGCACCTGGCCAGAAATGGTTTTAAGAAATAAAGTTACGGAAAATATTTATTGGAAATGAACAAAATAAATTCTATATTAAATCATTGGATAATCTCTTCAATTGAAACACAGTCTGTTTTGTTTTTTGTTTTTGTTTTTCTTGGCTGGGCAGCCTTATAGATCTTAGTTTCTAAGCTTCACCCTGTAATACTTTCATCTAAAGATGTCCAACATCTCACTGACAAAGATACTTTATGCTTCCACTAACACCCTCTTCTTTCCCTGCAGATGTGTATGTATGTGTCTTTTAAATTCTCAGTCCTTAAAAACTTCGTCAGTCTGCTCAACTAGCCAGAAAGAATATCTGTTTCCAATTATCTCCTTTATCTCCAACCCTAAATTCCTGGTACCTTCCTGTTACCTTTGCCACCTGGGGCTTCTCAATAAATTCCAGTGATTTCAGGCAAGTAGCAAAGCTCCCGGGCATGCTGCCTTACAGATGAGATTAACCTGGCTTCAAACATTGGCGCTGCCACATTTTAGTTTGGGGGCTTTGAACAAGTCACTTTAATCTCCATGTGGTACCGTTAGTCTTTGTGTCCCCACCCAAATCTCGTCTTAAACTGTAATCCCCAGGTGTTTAGGAAGAGACCTGGTGGGAAGTGGTTAGATTATAGGGGCAGTTTCCCCCATTGCTGTTCTCCTGATAGTGAATTCTCATGAGATCTGATGGTTTTATAAATGGTAGGTTTTCCTGCACTGACACATACTCATTCTCGCCTGCCTCCATGTAAGATCTGCTTCTCCTGTGCCTTCCACCATAATTGTAAGTTTTCTGAGGCCTCCCCAGCAATGTGGAACTGTGAGTCAATTAAACTTCTTTCTTTTAGAAATTACCCAGTCTCAGGTATTTCTTTATAGCAGTGTGAGAATGGACTAATACACCATGCTTCAATGTCTTCATCAGTAAAAAAATAAAAAAGGAAATAATAATAATCCCTACTTTACTGTAAAGCACTAAGAGTATCTGCCTGATAAATTTTAGCTCTTCATCTAAAAGTGTTATTATTTTTAAGCATTTCCCTGGCCTACCCCAAACTTCACAGTATAGTGGAGCATATAACAATAATGTAATAATAGTGCCTAACATTTATTGAGCCTTTACAATGTATTAGGCTGTTCTAAGCATATTAAAAGTACTGACTTAATTTTTACTATTCGTTTAAGTAGTTCTATTACTATTCATATTTATAGATCAGGAAACTGAGCCTCAGAAAAGTCAAAACCTTGTCCAAGTTCACATGGTTAGTAAGTGGTGAAGCCAGTAATTAAATCCAGGCAGTCATCTGCTAAGCTGCCCAAGTATGCAGTTGTGAAATACCAGACTAGAATTCAGCACTCTTGGGTTCGGGCCCCAGACTGGTCACTTGCAAATTACCTTCAGTAGTTCACTGGATCTCTCTGCATTTCAGATTCTTCATCTCTAAAATGAGATAATTGTTCTTTACCTATCTACAGAATGTGGTAAAGATCAAATTAGAGAAATCACAAGTACTTGGCTAGCATTTGCAAGTAATTACTATTAACTTCAAATAATGTTTATGAATGTGTTTCATAAATTCTGGAAGACCTATTTAAATGTAGAGATGCCACTGCTGCTGATCATGATGGTTCCCAAAGGGTTTTGTTCACTACAAAAGATTGAGAAATGAATTCATGCTAAAGTGTTCTTAGGTCTTGGGAGCTTAGGATACCATACCTATTTTTTTATTTGTATAAATTAAAGGGGTGCAAGTGCAGTTTTGTTACATGGATATATTACATAGTTGTAAGTCTGGGCTTTTCCAATATCCATCACCTAAATAATGTACATTGTACCCATTAAGTAATTTTTCATCTCTCACTTCCCTCCCACCCTACCACCCTCTGTAGTCTCCATTGTCTGTCATTCCACACTCTATGTCCATGTGTGCACATTATTTAGCTCCCACTTTAAGCGAGAGGCACTTCACTTTTTGTTTCTGAGTTGTTTCACTTAAGATAATGGCCTCCAGTTCCATCCATGTTGCTGCAAAAGACATAATTTCATTGTTTTTTATGACTAAAGAGCATTCCATTGTGTTTATATATTTTCTTTATCCAGTCATCTGTTGATGGACACTTAGATTGACTCCATGTTTTTGCTATTGTGAATAGTGCTGCAATAAACATATGAGAGCAGATATCTTTTTAACATAATGATTTATTTTCCTTTGGGTAGATACACAATAGGGGGATTGCTTGATCAAATGTTGGTTTTGCTTTAGTTTTTTGAGAAATATTAACTCTATTTTCCTATAGATGTTGTACTAATTTACATTGGCACCAACAGTGTACAAATGTTTCATTTTCTCCACATCTTCACCAACTTCTGTTGTTTTTTGACTTTTTAATAATAGTCACTCTGACTGGTGTAAGATGGTATCTCATTGTGGTTTTAATTTGCATTTATCTGATAATTAGTGATGTTGAGCATTTTTTTCATAGGCTTGATGGCCATTTATACATCTTCTTTTGAAAAATGTCTATTCATATCCTTTGCCCACTTTTTAATGGGGTTATTGGTTTTTTTGTTGCTATTGTTGTGTTGTTTGAGTTATTTGTAGATTCTAGATATTAGTCCTCTGTTGGTTGTAGAATTTGTAAATATTTTCTCCCATTCTGTAGGTTGTCTGTTCACTGTCTTCTTTATTAATGACATAGTATTTGGGGAGATTCCTTCACTGCACAATTCAATGGCAAGGACTTTAGGGGCTAGGGTTCCTGAAATCATGCCACTGAAGCCAACATCTTCTCCACCTACTGGAAAAAATTTGTTTGAGTCTTGCTGAGTAGTGTCAAAAGCCAAGATGATGAACAAAGTCTTTCTATGGGGAATTATTTTTTGTAAATCATTACCACTGCAATGATCCTTTCACAACCCTAATCTTTGTGACCTATATTCTTGATCCATATCCTTCAATGTGTGTATTGTTTTGGAGATAAAAATCCAAAATCCACATCTTGGCCTGGATGGTCAGGCATGGCCCAGTCCCTGTCTCCTGCTTTAGTCATAGCATACTCCTCATTTTCTGCCCTAGGCATATCTGTCTTCTTATAAATCCTCCCCATAGGGCCATTGCATGTGCTGATCTCACTGCCCAGTACATTCTTGACCCTATCCTCTCCCCCTTCTTGTTAAATTAGCTCAAGTGTCCCTTTCTCAGAAAAGCCCCCTTGACCTTTATGATTCATCAGAGCTTATGATTTTTTTACTGAACCCTAAAAACCTCCTCCCCACAACTCTCAATGCAACTATACATTCATTGACATTATTACCTGACTGATGTTTCTCCTCCACTAGACTGAATGCTTCAATAAACCTATCAGAGGGCCAAGAGCTTTGTGATCAATACATATGTGTTTAATGCACGAATGAATGAGAATATTCTTCCACCTTCAGTGATATCTTCTCCAGTCTCATTTAAAAGACAAATAATTGAAGCCAAACTCCCCTGCTTTTCTTCCTCTTGAATATGCTACATTTTTTTTTCTGGAAAAGGTGGAATTTGAGAAAGTAAAGACGAATCATATAAAACTTTCTAAGGCTTCCTGAAATAGAAATGTACAGTAAAAGAAAAGTGATACTTTTCTTCCTTTGTATAGAAAAGTTGAGAGAGGAAAAACATGAAATGATTAAAGAGAAGATAAGTAAATTTAATTACAGTGACTTCCAACAAGCTGGCAATTGAAACTTCTGTTTATGAAGGAACTGGAACAAGAGGAGCAATAAGCATAATGGGATTGTGAATTTTGATGAAAAAATGTAAGGAGATAGAACCAATGTTTCTTTTTCTTTTTTTTTTTTTTTTGCATGGTTTTAAATTTGATTTAACACTGTGTCATAGTTGCTGTTTCTTAGAAGAATGTCTTTCCGGAATTTGCTTATCTTTCCTTTGTGTTAATAATGCCTCGCCAAGTGGTTATATGGCACACTAGTGTGGGGTGGGGGATTTGAAGTCTGATCTACGTGTACCCCGACTGGTTCTGAAACTCACTAGCTATGTGATCCCTGACAAGTTACTTAACACCTCTAGAACCTACTTTTTTCATCCATTAAGTGGGGATAATATCAGTGCTCATCTCGTGCGGTTATTATGATGTGTCAGTGAGATAATGCAGGAACACCTTGGCACATTGCCTGATACATAGTAGGCACTTAATAAGTATTAGTTGTCATCATTACTATTGGTAATCCATGGTTATCTTTCAATATTTTAATCTAGGAGCTTTGGTTTGCAGGTGACTATATGGATATATTGTTTTAATAATGCTGCAAAGTCTTTCAGAACAGGAACCATGGCTTATGCCCCAGGGAATATACCAGTTAAATTACCTTTCCCTGAATCTGGAATCCTTCACCTCTCTCCTTTATTTACTCTGAATGCCTAAGAGAATCTTCTTTTTCTGGCTTACTTATTGCATACTAATAGGAGAATTTAAAGAGAGAACCCTGGATTACTCTAAGTGGTGTGGGTGATTCATCCGAAGATTCACATGCATGTTCACATGGGATTACTTACGGATAGAACATATTGTCATTATCCAGTAAAAGACTAAGGACAGTGCTTCACTCAAAATAATCATGGGATACAGTTGGAAATCACCTCAGAAATCACTCAGTCTACTGTTTTTCCAAGCCTGTCCCAACATAAGAGTCACCTGGAAAGCTTTCAACCAATACAGATTTCTAGACTGATCCAAATTTACTGAATGTGATTTTCAAGAACCAGGAAACATGAAGTTCTATACCTCTCCCTGGGTGATTCTAATAATTAGTCAGGTTTGGGAGTTGCTAGTTTAAAACAGCTGGCAAATGAGTGTCATCCCACTTCCAACACTATGGATTAAGGGTAGCCCCCGGTGTGTTGGAATGAGAAGCATTCTATCAGGTTTCTGGGTTCAATGAGCAAGTATACTGTAATCTGCTATTAATGTTTCATATGGTCTTTGTTAGGAGGATGATGGTACCTGTGTCCTGTACTTACCACGACAGATCTAGTTCAATACCTACAGTTTCAAGATGTAGGAAGAGAACCAGAGGGGGAAAAACCTGACTTACTCTCTTAGTTGGCTTTAGCAACTTAACAAACTATTCCAACATTATTGGGTTAAAACAACAACCTTCTATTTACCTATAATTTTAGGGGTTGTCTGGGTAAATTTTGTGACCTCGGTTGGCTTAACTTGGGCTGTGTCATCTAGAATAGCCTCATTCACATTCTTGGCAGTTGGAAGAATGGATGGTCCATTGGGCATCATTCACTCAGTCTGGCTATAGGTTTAAATTCAGCATCATCCAGCAGGCTAGCCTGAATTTCTCATACGTGGCAGAATGGGTCTCAGCAGCCAGAGGGAGCAGAGTCCAATGGGCAAGCACTTTTCAAGCCTCCATTTGCATTGTTTTGCTAATGTCCCATTGATTGAACAATGACATGATGCTTAGGAGAAATAGATTTACACCTCTTGATGGTGACAACATCACATTACAAATGAGTATGCAAACAGAAATGAGAGGACTTTGTGATCATTTTGCCATCTATAGCACTTGTCCAAAATCACACATTTTGTCTGTAGAAGAGCTAGGACTAGAAATCTGTTGCTTACTTCTCAATTCAAAGTAGGAACAGAAACCAAAAGAAGTGTCATGCACATGTAGCCTCTGGTGCACATTTGGATCTCAAAAGTAGGACAGGCTTGGCAGAGCTGGGGCTAGACGGCAGCCAATCAGATTGTAGGATGTAGGACTTGTCATTCCCAGCAATAATTTCAAGGAAGATGTTCAATGGGTCATAACAGACTGAGGATAATTTAAACCGAGGTCATATCTAAGGAGGTTAAGCCTGGTGAGTAGGGTATGACAACAGTAGAATTTCAGGCTGTGGCTTCTTGGAGCCATAGGGTGACAGCATCAAGATTCCAGGTGGTCCCAAATCCTGCCAGTAACTGGGAGTTTAGAATGGTGTCAGCCTGGAAAATAAGACAGAGACTATTGAGGTCTATGTAGGTTATTGAGTTGAGGGTAAGTTCCTCCCAGTTACTTTCAAGGGAGGTGCTTCCTATAGACTATGATGTGAACTGCATATTCTGGAATGCTGATGTGCAACACAGTGGCTCTGGTTTCCTCTTCCAACAAGGGAATTGCAGTGCAATCAAAAACACAAAACATTGTCCCAGTCAGAGGAATTGAATGAAATCTCTCACAACAACGAAAATAGCCCGCAGCCCATTTTCTTCAAGTAGTTTGAATGTAACACAATATGCACTGGTTTGGAAGCTAATACAGATGATAAGAGCTGCCATTTATCAAGCACATACTATGTGCTAGACACCATCCCTAGCACTCATCTCTAAGATTTACAGAAGTTTGATTTTTTGTTGTTTAAACACATTTTCTAGATGAGAGGAGTAAGGCTCAGAGAAGATGATGCAACTAACTAGTTCATGAAGGCAGTTGGCTGCTAACTCAAGTCTGTCTGATGCCAAATTCTGAGCTCTTTCTTCCAGGGCGTCTTTATTAACTTCAAATATACTTTCATGTGGCTCTCTGTGCCTGAATTTGACTATCACCCATGATCATTAATAACCCTCTCTGTGAGGTAAAGTCAACCATTTTCTTTTCAAACATAGACACCTAAGTGGCTTGAAAATATATTACTTTGGCTTTCATTTAGGAGGGTAAATGCACAATATTTTATTAAAATCACGAGTCTTAAAAAAAGTTAAAAGAAAAAGCTAAATAGCATTTTTGCCCAGTTACTTGGAAATCAGGCAATTATCACATGATTACTCAGGCTGGTAATGAAATTAAGATAAAGTTTCATGAAAATAGCATATGCAATTTTACAGCCACAACAGAATTTGTGTAAATAAGAGCAGATGTGTCTGAATCTCTTGGATTTATACATACAGAAACATTGTTCCTTTGGGGGTAAAAAATCATTCTTTACTCTGGATGTGGGAAGAGTATGACTCAGGGCCCTGGTGGTGACAGAGAAGGTGGGGAGTCATAGCTAGGAGGCCCCTGCATTCCTGTAGCTTCCAACGCAGATGCTCTTACCTGGGAGAATCTGTATCTTTCCAACAGCAATTATATACACTGGGGAGCTGAGACGAAATGGTGAAATATGTATCGGGCTCAGCATAGGGATTTTTAAATCTGGATAACACACTGGTTTTTCTCTCCTAAGAAAAGAAACAAATTCATACTAACCATGGGTTGGGTTCAAAATACAAGCAAGTTTGCAGCTCCCAACTCTATATCAAATGTAGGTTTATAAAGGGCAAACAATTTGTTTAAAAGTATCCTTTGCCCTTTGCCCCCTTGAAGTTGTCTCCTTAGAAAAGAGTGGGCAGCTGAGCCATTACCCTTCTTCCCTGAAAGGGTCTAAGGAGGAAGAATGGCAGAGAGAGAGCATGTGGGACAGAGAGTGAGCCTTGAGTTTTTACTGTAAATACCTTCTTTCTTGGAGGCACCAGGAAGAATCTGTTTCTGATCAGAAAGGCCAAAGTTGTAACAACTTGTAGTGGTCAAGAGCACAAGCTCAGAACAGCCTTGAATGCATTACCTGACAGCTCTATGGCTTCTTTTCTCAGCTATAAGATGGCACTTTGCGTATGTGATGCACAATGCGTGCTGGAGAAAGATGGGCCATTATTATGTAGGTGAACTGGGGGAAAAAAACTGCTAAAGGTGGAAGTCCTGACCACAGAACCTTCCTGTGCAGGTGCTCTGTCCTCACTGTCTGGAGCCTCCTTCAACTCCCTCTTCAATAGGAGCTTGGCAGAAGACCAGAGAAGCTGAGTCATCCTCAAGGAGGAGTTTTTATCACTGCATCCACTATAAGCAGTTCTCTAGTGGAAAAAAACAGGGCTTTAGCATAAGTCCTGCATACGGGAGTGGGAGAATGGGCACTTGGGTGACTGATGCTGCTTTCTTTTTGTCCCCCACACCTAAATAAACAAGTCATTTTCCCTCCATTGTGCCTGAAGTTAAGGGGCACTAAGTCAGTGGCAGCTTGGACTTGGGCTACAGAAAACTAACATAGGTGTCTGCTATTTTGCCTCTGTCTTGCCCAAGAACCATTCTTCAATAGCCAGGCTTTCCATCTGGGCCTTTCCTCAACCCAACAGAGAAACAGTTGAGAAGAGAACACACTTTGGGGAGAATACAAAGTCTAAGATCTCTGTAGATCATAAAGAAGAGACAAGTGAGGCTGTTAGTGCTGGTTCCTTCTCATTTTGCCATTAACAGTGAAAGCCCCAGAGCTCAAGCCCTGCTCCTCACATTTAAATCTCTTGTCTGGCCCACTGCCCTAAAATTCAGACTCCTACACAACTGCATCTTTGAAACCTGCATTTGGTTGTCTCATAAGAATTTCAAATTTAATATAACTGAAAACTCCTAACTTCCCATCCCAGGTATATTAGTTTGTTCTCATGCTGCTAATAAAGATTTACCTGAGACTGGATAATTTATATAGGAAAGAGGTTTAACAGACTCACAGTTTCACATGGCTGGGGAGGCCTCACAATCATGGTGGAAGGCAAATGAGGAGCAAAGGCACATCTTATATGGCGGCAGGCAAGAGAGCTTGTGCAGGGGAACTGCCCTTTATAAAACCATCAGATCTTGTGAGACTTATTCACTATCATGAGAACAGCATGGGAAAGACCTGTCCCCATGATTCAATTACCTCCCACTGGGTCCCTCCCATGACACATGGGAATTATAGGCACTACAATTCAAGATGAGATTTGGGTGGGGACACAGCCAAACCATATTACCTGGCTCATGCAAATCTGCCCCTCTCATAGTACTTACATGTGTTGCTCCCTCCTTCTAGTTGCTCCCTCCTTCTAGTTGCTCCAGCCAAAAACTTGGAGTCACTCTCAACTCTTCCCTTTCTTTTACTCCTCCCATCTAATCATGTCTTGTTGGTTCTACCTTCAAAAATTTTTCATAATTCTCACTAGCCCCACTATTACCACTGTGGGACAAGCCAACATTATCTCTCACTCAGATTCTGCAGTAGCTCTCCACCTGGTTCTCCCTTTTTCTATCCCACATCCCCCATCTATTCTCAACCCAGCAACCAGAATGACAGAATGATCTTTTAACACATGCATCAGACCATACCACTTCTCTTTTCTAACTTTCCCATCTCACTTGGACTAGGAGCCATTGCCTTCACCATTGCCTGCACCATTGCCTGCAAATCCCTCACAATCTGCACCTGCCATACATTTCTGGCCTCTTCTATTACTCTCTTCTGCTAATATCCCTCAGCCACATTGACCTCTTTGTTCTTCCTGGGTCATAACATCACAGCTTTGCTTCTGGTCCAGGGCCTTTGCACTTACTGTAGCCTATGCCTGGAACACCTTGATCTCTTAACTCTTTCAGGTATTTTCTTAAATGTCACTTTCTCAGATATTTCTTCTTAAATCTCCATATTTTAAATTGCACTCCCTTCAGCAACCCTTATCTTCTTTCCCTGCTTTTTAACTGTAGCACTTCCTATCCACCATCTGTGTTTAAATAGAATTTTCTCATTTATTATAGCATCTCTCCCTGTCCATTGAGATTTAAGCTGAGTGAGGGTAGGGCATTTTGCCTTTTTGTTTGTTTATGTTTATGCTATATTCTTGGCACCTAGAACAGTGCCTGGCACATGGTAGGCACAGTAGATATGTAGCAATTATTTTTTAAATGAATTTTTAAAATTCTATAAAGACATTGTCAGTGTTACTGGTGAAAATTTACTAATTTCCAATTCCTAATATATTGCTAGTATGTTTTTCTAATGATATATCTCTATCTGTGATTGTGTAGGTACTAAAACATTCCAAAAGGTTTTATTTGTAGTGTGGTTGCCCTTAAATGAGAAACTATGTGCATCATGAATTTGGAGTCGTGCACATCTAGCCATCAAATTATGGTTCAGTTATGTTGATCTTGGGTATTTTACTGTTTCTAATTTTACCTCAATAAAAGTAAAAAACATAGATGTAAGTGTGAATATATATATATATTCTATGTCATATGTCAGGAGAAGTATTTTGTTGAGTCTTTCATACAGAGGAAGACACTGAGGCTCAGAGACTTCAAATCACTTGCTCTGTGTGTCACTCTTGGTGGACAGGAGAGCTGAGATTAGAATTCAGATTAGATTTACTCCAACATTGACACCTTGTTCTTCTTAGCACATTGCCAAGTGTCCTAGGGAATAGAACCTTATTAAAGCCACTAATCAGCTGTGGGATCTTTGAGCAATACTTTGCCCTTCTGGGTTTCTGTTTCCTTGGCTATATAATCAATGTGTCCTTTATCCCCACTAAGGATGTCTCCTTTCTTGGAGCAATATTGTATGTGACGGTTTGTTTATCTTACTCAAAAGCATTAAGAAGGGACAGAGACTTGCCAAAAGGGATTTGCTATACCTTTATTCCCTATCAAATCCAGTGCTCAGCAATATCTAGAAATTTTCTAAAGCTGTTTTTTTCTAAATTCTTCATGTTCTCAGTTGGTCTTGGGCACTAGGGCAGGCAGAGTGGTCTCAATGTGGGGAGTGGGAAACATAACGGTTGCCTTTCACTCTGCAGTTGAGACTGCGAACGAGACCAGGTAAATGCAGAGGAGCTATCCCAACTCCCTTTCTGGTTCCTTCAGGGCAGAAATTGTGGGCCTGCATTCACTGAAACCACAATTTTTACTATCATTTACGACCTCGAGTGATAACTATGTGACTTTGACTTTCCTTTGTAAAGGCATAAAAACTGAGCAAGTGGATTTTCTAAACCAAGAAGGACTTTGAGCAGGGAATTTGTAATAGCAATGTGTGTATCCTTTTGCAGGTATTTGACCTATCTTCAAGTAAAGGGTGTGTAAATTTTATTATGGCTTACTTAAATATAACAGCTTATAGGGTCTGTTTATCCCATGGCGTCTGAAGAGGAACTGTGAACAGAGACTCTGGGTTCTTTGAGTGGAAATTTCCCAAGGATATTACAAGGCAGGGCCCAAAATTAACATTATGTGCTCTCTTGACATCTGGCAAAATCAGGAAGGCCTCAAATGGCCTCAATGCAAGTTATTCTCCCCACTCTTCTCTTGGAGGTAAAGTCCCTTGGCCAAACAATCCTTGTGAAATGGACCAAATGCAGTTCCTGCTTATCACTGAGTAACAGGTTTCAGTTTCTTGCAGTGCGTGGAAATCTTCAAACAAGCTAACCACACCCTCCCACCATCCCACAGGAACCAAGGGTCACCCCACCCTCTTGAAACTACAAAGCCTGCCTCCCACAGCCCCTGGTTGTTCACTCTGTTCTCAAATGAAGCCCATGTGGCCCTGTGTGGCCTATGGTGTCCCCCTCCCCTAGGCTGTGAGTATACACCACTAGTAAACTGCTGTCAATCTCACCTGTCCAGTGTCAAGTGACATGTGTTTGACCATCCCCATAACCCTAAGATGGGAATCCCTCCCTCAGTAACAAAGTGAAGAGAAGGCAATCAAAGTAGGTACATTCTGTAATACTGGCTTACTAAATATACCCTTTTAGCACAGGGTAGAATGTTCAAGCTTGACATAAGGGTGACTCTGTACTTCGTTAAGAAACAAATCTCTCTGGTCTCAAACTTGTAACTTCTCAAACTGTATTTCAATACTGTAAACATCCAGACTTCATGTCATTTAATGACTGTTTTCCTAGCTTTAATTATTTCAGAAATAAAAGTAGCAGGACTAAAAGTTTTACTCAATAGCTTTGACAAGCACATACTAAACATTAAGAGTCAGGAATCAATTGTGTAAAGTTAATTGATTCTCATTTGGCTGTAACACATTTTAATTCAAATATTTTTGTTCAGGTTATAACTTCAGTTACTGTGACCAATACACAAGTCATTGTTCTAGATGGTAAGTTAGGCCCAATTAAATCAATAAAAAATACAGAAATTAGAGCAAGATCTCCACTGACTTGCATAAATTTCTTCTCTGTAAGTCTTACAGGCAGAGCGTGGTGGCTCATGCATTGTAATCCCAGCACTTTGGGAGGCTGAGGTGGGTGGATTGCTTGATCCCAGGAGTTCAAGACCAGCCTGGGCAACAAGGCAAAACCCTGCCTCTACAAAAAATGCAAAAAGAAGCCAGGCATGGTGGCACATGCCTGTAGTTCCAGCACTCAGGAGGCTGAGGTGGGAGGATCACCTGAGCCCAGGGAGATTGAGCCCAGTGAGTTGAGGTCACATGACCGCACTCCAGCCTGAGTGGTAGAGTGAGACGCTGTCTCAAACACAAACCAAAACAAAATGAAAAAAGAAAATCTTACAAAAACTATAGACAGGGTGCCTTGATATTATAGACAAGCCAAGACCTCTTCTGAAGCTCTTACTTTGTCATCAGAAAATGATCCAAGTTTTGGTTGTCATAGTGCAGCTATATTAGTAATACACTCCTGTGTATCAAATTACCCTCAAACTTAGCAGCTTAAGCCAACAAATATTTATGATCTCATAGTTCCTGTAGGTCAGGAAACTGGGCGTGCTTTTGCATGGTGCCCCTAGCTAAGGATACTTCACAGGCTGCCTCCAAGCTGTTAGCCTGGGCTTCAGTCATCTTGAGACTGTCCTGATGCTGACAGCATTCACTTTCAAGCTCACTTGAATGGTGGTTGACAGGCTTTAGTCTTTCCAGGCTGTTAGTCTGAGAGCCTTGGTTTTTCACCATGTCACATGGTCCTCTCCATAGGGCAGCTCATAACAAAGCAGCTAGCTTTTCCCAGCCTGGGAGAGTGATCAAGAGTGAGCACACAGTCTTCTTGTAGCCTAATCCCAGAAGTGACATCGCATCACTTTGCCGTATTCTATTCCTTAGAAGCAGGTCACTCAGTTGAACCCACAGTCAAGGTGAGAATATCATACAAGAGGGTGAACACCGGGAGATGGGGACTATTGGGGTCATTTTGGAAGCTATAGCAAACATGCATACATTCTGGTACGAGTGATGGCATCCTATCTCAGGAACCCGCAACTGCCCGAGGGCTTTCTCTGGCCACAGGAGTGTGCCAGGCTCACGCATAGGACAGACTGGAAGTGCTGGGGAGTTAATGCCACACCTCCAGGAACAGGTCTCAAGCAAGGAAGGATGGGAGGAGATGAATCTCTAGGGTCTGCACTGCTCCTCAGTGTTCCTGGGGGCACCTAACTCCAGTTGTCCACAGTGGTCACCTGTGCACAAAAGCACCATTTATTAGCTTTCTGCCTGCCATATTTTACTTCCTCTCTCTTTGTATTTGGTGCTTCCTGAAATTGTCTCTCCAGCTACTTAATTCTAATCCTTGTCTCATGAACTGCTTATGAGGAAACTAAGAAATTAAACATTAAACATTACTTACACATTACAGCAATATTAGAAGAAAGTGCCTAACTCTAAGGAATTGCATAGCTGTATAAGTTGTTCTTTCTCTCACTGAACAATTATTTATTGAGCAGGTGCTATATGTATACATACTACTATGCACTGGACACCAAACATTTTACAAAGCCAATTTCTGCACTTCATGGACTGCTTTAAAATGAGGAAAGAATGGGAATTTTTATTCATTGTTACTTCTTGTGTTGGTTGTAGGCTTGAGAGAAAACTCTGTAGGCTGAAAATATCATATTTGCTATTAGTTCTAATTTTGCAGTGTAGCTAGCTAGCGAGCTGTCGGCTTTCTCATGCTTGCTTGACTCAAAATGGCAGAATTTTCCTCAGCTGTTTTAAAGGCACTCGGCCTTAACCTGAGATGGAGAGGGAGACATTCCAATTCCAAGAGAGTGGTTGCTTGTTAAAAGTGGAGGAGCCTCAGCAATTGTGAAATTGCTTTTTCACCTGGACTTGGTGTCATTACAAAAGATTCCATGTGTGGAGACTCAGATTCACTCAGGACCATTCTACCTCCTTTACAAAGCACTTCAAATATGGGAAAAGGAAGAAAAAAGGGAGAAAACTATTGATGGCTCTTGCTGAGGAACGTGATAGCCAACTGTTGTAGGAAAAGTATGAATTTTCGAGTCAGATAGGTTTGGATTAGAAACACAGTGGACCACATTCACACTTCCATGGCTTTAGTAATTCACTTAAATTTGGCAAGCCTCTGTTTCCTCATCTGTAAACTGGTGATACAGGTTGAGCATGCTCATTGGAGCATTTCAAATTTCAGATTTTCGGATTAGAGATGCTCAACTGTAAGTATAATGCAAATATTACAAAATCTGGAAAAATCTGAGCTCTGAAACACTTCTGGTCCCAAGTATTTCATAAGACATACTCAGCCTGTAATAATACCTACTCTTTTCGGGGTTGAGAATTAAATAAAGAATGTGCACAGAGATGTAGGCTGTAACCTTTCTTTCCACAGGGGAACTGTCTCTTCAGACTTTTATACATTTAGAAGTGAGTTTAACTGAACTGTGAAATGCCATCCTGTATGTGGCCAGCTATATTATAGCAGCAGCCTTGAAAATAATTTAAAATAGTCTAAAGATGATTTACTTGACTCAGTGTATTACGAATGAATTCAGAACCCAGAGTGGCTTTTAGAAAAAGGAGACACTTCCTGTCATCTTTAAAGTTTTCTGATTTCTACATGATGAATCACTTATCTGTCTTACACTTTACATTTCAAGCCAGTTTTGACTGCTGGGGACTTGAGTGAACATCTGCTAACTTTGCGTTTCTGTCCCCCACTTCTCCTTCTTCTGGTATTGGTATCTTAATTTTATTTTGGGGATACATTTCTCTCCTACTCTCAGACCATAGAGTTCAAGTGGAGTTTGTTCTATCCCACTGTCTCTGGGCTGTGAGATTACCCAGGCCTGGTCAGTAAGAGCCACAACAATTAGTAGAGGATGGTTAGGTAAGACTTTTAGCCCAGGATGTCATAGGCCTCTGGATTTTACTGAAACTGTTAGAAAATGACGATTCTCTTTCCAAGGATAAATGTGAGCTGCTAATGAGTACTCAGATTTTTGATGATATAGGGTGAGCTGCTGAGTCCAGCTGTCATTGAACCTGGTAATTTTCTAGACCTGTAAATCAATGTCACCAAATTCTATTTTATTATTTTTATTTTTTGCTTAATTCTGTTTATGCTGGATTCTCTTGTTTAGAACAAAGAGATTATTGTCATATACCTGGATGATCACAAGGATAATACATAACACTTGTTGAGCACTCATAATGTGCCAGATGTTGTTCTAAGCGCTTAACAAGCTATGAATCTCACTTAATCTTAAAAAAGCCTAGGAACTAAGAACTAATATTAGTCCCACTTTATAAGTGAGAGAAATCATGTGAGATGTTTTGAAGAAAACTCTGTGTCTACACAGCTAGTAAATGGAGACCCAGAACTTGAACCCAAGTCTGTCTGATTTTAGTATTTGTGTTCTTAACCTCTACATTATAATTAATAAAATGGAGCAAAACTCTTAATGTAATGAATAATAAATATTTGGAATTTCATGGCTTTTTCCACGATGCAAGAATTACTCCAAACCACATTCTTTTCCATTCTAGAGGTGATTTCTAATTTTAATTTTCTGAGATCTTCACCTGGGGTAGTCTTATGAAAAAGATTTTGGCTAACAGAGTGAGAATATTGGCAACTGTAGGCATCAGTTCCGCTATTAGTAGGAAGATGATCCGAGTCAAAGGCTATCCTTGGACCTCAGCAATTTCCTGTGTCTGTGAAAAGGCAAAGAGGGGTGGGGTATTTATGGGAAGATGTGGGCAGCTTGTTGAATTTTAGTGGTTTAAAAGCCTTTGCTTTACATTATTTGAACTAATTGAAATAAAAGGTTTGAGGATCCTGAGAGTTGACTCATTCCCGTCATCCTAATATAAATGAATCAAGTTCCATTTGGTTGATGGTCTGTACCAAATTTCTCAGTATTGGCTGACAGCCTCGGAAAGATCTGTTCATTTTGCAACGTTTCAGTGAGTCATTCCACACACATTGCTGGCATTGGTTTCCAGAGGGGAGGTGGGAGGAGGAGAAAGTTTCACTGGGAGAGTGAAGGGCTTGGAAGTTCACTGGGGAACAGGAAGCAGGTCAGCAGCACTTTTATCCAGAACAAATTTGGGGCTCAGTGTTCTGGTTTTCACTCCTGAGCTCCATGTTAATTAGCATAGACATTATACTCTTGGGAGAATGATACAAATCGTATGGTCTCCAGCAGTCAAAGAAAATGGGGTTCTTTTTAATAAATTCAGCTGAATAGTTTTAACAAACTACACAAACACACACATGCATGTGTATACATATGTACTGAAAAAATAAAGCTACTGTGTATACATAGACATATAATCTACTAAAAAAAGTGCTATGGAATCAGACTGCTCTAGGTTTAAATCACAGCTGAACTATGTTTTGTCTGGTTTTAGGCCACTTAACCTCTTGGAGAGTCAATTTCCTCCTTTTTAAAATGTGCATAAATTTTACTTCTTGTGCACTTTTGTGAAAGTTAAAAATCATGTACTCTAAGTGCCAGTACACAGTAGGCACTCAATAAAGCAAAAACTTGTGGTATTTAGATTGAGAGACCTGAAGCTATTTCTGACTCTGCCATTTAGTAGTAGTTTGGGTCTGGGCAAGTTACTTAGCCTGTCTCACTCTCAGTTTCCTAGTCTATAAAATGGGATCATAATGCCCTGTAGGATTGTTGTGGGATTGTATGATACATTATTAGTTATTGCAATTATTGCCAGCAATTATTAATCTGTTTAATTTTGCTGAACACTTTCCTATAATATATGACAAGCATTTTATAATTCCTAACACATAGTAAATAATGAATAAACATCAGTAGTTATTCATAGGTTATATAATAGAAATTACTATTGAATATTATTGTTCCTAGAGGGTAGAATTATTGTCATCAAAATTCTGTATCTAGTAACCCAGTAGCCTAGATGCTTTTCTTTTGTTTGAGCTGTAGAAACCTGAGATTGATTGCTGCCTTTCCTTTCAGGGCTTTCAGCAGTGATTGATTGAACTTCACAAGAGTCTAATTAATTCGCCATGTTCTCCTAAACTTCTCATAAGCTTTAAGAAGCCTGGTCTCCCTCCTGGTGTTGCAGGAGTGAGAAAATAACATTAGAAAGAATGGCTAAAGTTGAAAGAATATGTGACCTGGTGCCATATGATGTCAGCCCACGCTTTTCCAGCATGACACTCGGATTTTTGATAGTAGAAATTTTCCTGCATTAAGAAAATTCATGACATAGTGCTTTGACTTTTCTAGCTTGCAGCAAATTTTCCTTGGTTGAATATAATCTTGCAGGTGTGTAATAAAAAGAAAAAACAGTCATGATGTTAGAGGGCAGTCCTGTTGATATCAGAAACAACTCATGTTAACCACTTTCGGCCAACTCTGAACTCCATAATAGACTAGTTGAGACTTCAGGAGACCAAGTAAGAAGTGATGGTGGCTTGAACTAGGATAATGACATTGGCAGTAAGAAAAGAATATGGGGTACATAATATATTTAGGAAAAGTGCTGATGACTTGGATGGTTATGGGAAATGAATAGAGGAGAAAATACGGTGGACACCGGGTAGCCTTTGGTGCCGTTTTCTCACATGGGGAAGACCAAGGAAATAATGGGCTCAAGGATGTGGAGAAAATTGAGAGATCTATTTCTTTTGTGTTAAATGTGATGTGCATAGTGGACATCTAAGTGTAAATTTGAAAATAGCAGCTGCAGATACAATTTGGGAGCTCAAGGCATAAGTCTTGGAAGAGGATTTTGTGAACACCACTCCATCAAGCATGTGTTCTCCAGCATGCTATAATATATTATGGGAGGCTGGGAGTGGTGGCTCATGCCTGGAATCTCAGCAATTTGGGAGGCTGAGGAGGGCGGATCACTTGAGGTCAGGAGTTTGAGAACAGCCTGGCCAGCATGAGGAAACCCCATCTCTACTAAAAATATGAAAAAATTATCTGGGCATGGTGTCAGGCACCTGTAATCCAAGCTACTCAGGAGGCTGAGGCAGGAGAATTGCTTGACCCCAGGAGGTGGAGGATGCAGTGAGCCGAGATCACACCACTGCATTCCAGCTCGGGTGACAGAGAAAGACTTTAAAAATAAATAATAAAAATAAAAAAACACTGTATCTATGGAACACAAATAAAATAATGTCAGATAAAACTTTGATAAAGGAAGAAATAACCAGAAAAGCAAACCAAGAGATTAAGAAATAACCTGAGAACAAAAAGGAGGTAATGGAGGAAAAGGGGACTAAGTGCTGAACACCTCTTGACCGAGCTTGTATAATATGCCTGGCATGGTGCTGCACACTTTTACACACAGTACCTTGTGGAATACTCACCAGAACATGTATTACTTCTGAGAAAACTGAGGATCCTGGGGTTTTAAGTAACTTATCTGAGTATCGTAGCTAGTTATGTACAGAGCCAAACAAAATCTACCTGACCCTAAAGCCTGTGTTCAGAATGGATAAAATGTTTGTTCCTCCTTGCCAGTGAAATAATATAATTTGTTAACAATGAACAAGGAACAAGACTTAAGAAAGAGTCAAGTTTTTTCTGGCTTGTAAGTTGCCTGTTCATGGAGCTCACCCACTAGAGGTCATACCCTTGTGTCTGCAAAATACACATCTTACTTGGAGGTAGAAGGGGGAAAGAAAAGTAAAAAGAAGACAGACAGTTCAAGATAGGGTCACTTGTTAAAAATATGAAGCAGGGGTATTTGAGTTTCTTTAATTATCATGTACCATCTCTATGTACTGCATTACTTATTTCTTTTGGTTGTAGCTCCTAAAAACATTCCTTGTCCTTTCCTTGAGTATTTTCTAGCAGGCCTATAGATTAAAATGGCTTTTCTACCATTCTGTGCCATTAATTATGGTTTACATTCAGTTGCTTAATCATAACCTTTTGTTACCATTCTCTAACTATTTCTCCAGCAATTCATTGGCTTACTTAATTGAAACATCCGAGGGGTAAGCTTCTTTCAGGCACGGTTAGATCCAGGAATTTAAGTGCTGTCATCTGGTCTTTGGCTCTGTCCCAACTCTAGGCTACACACAAATCACTTGACTTTTCTTTTTTTAAGACACGTTTTATGCATGTGATGGTTACATGGTGTCTGGGGTTGCACAGCACTCTTCTTCACAGTTTAAGATGATGGAGGAGGCAAGAGACTATGCTTCTCTGTTTATACAATGATGCTCATAAAAGGGACTCTGATTTTCCCATGTGCCCATCTCTTTGACCATGCCCATCCTTCTATATGCGCATCTCCCCAACCAATCACACAGGAAGATAATTGGCCAGACCTGGGTCATGTGCTTCCCCCTGCTTGTATAAGGTAGGCAAGTCCCTGGGATTTACAGTTTCATCAGCACCAAATGGAGCAGGAGAGGGCAGTCTCCCAATATAAAAACAACAGAGATACATTTCAATGCTTTGATTGGATGGAGGCCATTGTTGTTATTATTTGCTGTTGCCATCATTGCTGCTGTTTTTATTGCACTCAAGGGCAGTATCTGAAGCCACACAATAAACCTGGCAGTAGCAGGAGGTCTCTGGTTTGATCATTGACATATAAAGAGCCTTCTATTCTTCCTGTGTTGATGAGAGTTGCGTGAACCCTGAGTTCCAAGTGGCTCTGTAATCAGTTTCTGAGATCCTATCAAAAGAATGACAAATCAATTTGGAAAAAAGACCCATTGAAATGTCTGAACAGATTCAATCTTCTCTATGACTGAATAATTCAACTTCTTTTTAAATCCAAGCCTAGTTTCATGGAGAAGTCATTCTTTTTCTTCTTGAGTCTAGGAAGGCAAATCTGGATTATTATATCTGCAGGATTCAGCACTCATAATAATTGCTTTTTGATTTTGTGTGTGTGTGTGTGAGGTTTCTGTAAGACCAACCGACAAACAGGGGGATTAAACTAGGGCAGAGTTACAAACTTGATATGCACAGCCCTCAAGAATTACAGCTCTTTGGCCTGACAGTATCTTTTGTGGGGTATGCACAGTATTTTAATAATTTGATTTAGTTGCCAGTATTTTTAAAACAGGTGATTTTACATGTTAAAAAGATCTGGATTTTTAGCTTTTTAGAAAATGTGGCAACTGTGGGCCTGCATTCCCACATTCAATAGTCAGAGAGACCTATTTTTGCTGGGAAACAGAGCAGTTAGGGATATATTCTGCTGCAAGTAATAGAGGTTTAAACCATAGGGATATTCATTGCTTGCTCAACAAAGAGTCTGGAGATAGGGTTTATCTGGTTTTCATTTAAGAGCTTAACAGTGGTATCTTCTATCAATCATTTGCTGCCATCCTCAATGTATTGGGTATTTTTTTGTTTATTGGTTTGTTTTGTTTTGTTAATCTCTTATCACATCAGTAAGGAAAAGAGGTCATTCAATGGAGTGCTGCAGGAGTGCTCTGGCCAAGCCCAGTGGCTCATGCCTGTAATCCCAGCACTTTGGGAGGCTGAAGTGGGGGTGGATGGCTTGAGCTCAGGAGTTCAAGACCAGCCTGGGCAACATGGTGAAATCTTGTCTCTACCAAAAATACCCACACACAAAAACCCCAAAAACCTTTAGTTGGGCTAAAGTTTAGAGTGCACCTGTAGTCCCAGGTACTTGGGAAGCTGAGGTGGGAGGATTGCTTGAGCCTGGGAAATAAAGCCTGTAGTGAGCTGTGATCGTGCCACTGCACTCTCGACTGGGTGACAGAGTAAGACCTTGTCAAAACAAACCGTGGGGGTGCACCTTGCCCATCTATTCTTTTATTTTTCAGGAAGAGAAATTTTCTCTAGAACTAACATATGGTCTTTCCTTTGTTCTCACTGGCCAGAGCTAAGTCAGATGGCCACCTCTAGCTGTCAGCAAAACATAATGGGATTACCCATGATTTGTGTACACTAGTGCTGATCTATTCCGTGGGGTTGGGAACACTATCACCCGAATAAAATCAGGGCTGTGTTAGCAAGTCAGGAATGACTTGTGGATGGGCAGTCACTGGTGCCTGCCACAACAATTGCCTCTCCACTTCCCCATGGTCCTCTCCACTCCCTGTGGTCTGATCCCAGCCACCTCCACTCACTTACCTCACCTGAAGGATCCTTGCAGGTGTTTGTGTTTATGACTGTAGACCCAGAATAACCTTGATCACTTTCCTAATTCTGACCTGATGCCAGCAAAACAAGATGCCCAATTTGTTGGGTCAGGAGAACCTTGATTCTAAGTCTCCGTTGAACATTACTAGCTGTGTAACCAGGGACGTTGCAAACACTTTCTGTGATTTACTTAAACATATGATGTTAAGATTCCTAGAACTAGGCAATTAGTGCTTGGTATCTAGATACTTTGTCCCTTTTTACTGTTAAAACCTTCAAAAATTATTTATGAAAAAGAATGTTTTCCTTGTATACTCTAGAATATTATTTTAGCATATAGGAATTTTTCTCTATCCAAAAACTTTCTGCTTTCCATTTAATTTCTCAGGTTAGAAGGATCAGAAGCAGAGAGAACAAGAGAGAGAAGATTATATGTTATGTTTGGGGGAGTTTTTTGGTTTTGTTTTTAAACAAGTTTAGGGTTCAAGAGATAATTTGGAATATAAAAGATGTCAGTGAGAAAGGTGGTAAAATGTTTCCTAGGTTTTAAATTAATTTCCTTGCTCTGAAAATAAAATCAAACCTCTGAGATTTTATTTGTTGGCAATCAATTGTGTAACATGAATAATTATGGGTGGTGTCTTTCTTTAGTTACATAAAATATATTATTCGTAGGACCACATTATTTTTCTCCTGTTTTTGTTTTAATATCTCATTGTCTGTTTAAAATTTTTTCACATATCCACATAGTAAAACTCATAATAGTAGCTAACTTACATTTAAGCAATGGATGTTTACTGTGTGTCAGATTCAATGCATACTATGTAGTAAGTACTCAATAAATAGTTATTAAGGTAATACAAAAGAAGTCAAGATGAGTAGAAGAATGGGAGCTAACCCTTCCACATTGACATAAATGAGAACTCAGAAAGGCAGTGTAGTATGTTGGAAAATGCGTATTAAAATCAGATTGCCCTGGATTTAAATCTCAATTTTGCCACCTGCTAATTGTGTGACTTTAGGCCAGTCATCTAACTTTTTAAATATGAAAACAGAACCCACCCCTCCAAACTGTGTAAGAATTGAAACAAATCATGAATCTCAAGTCCTTAGTCTAGTGCCTTGCACAAGGTCAGGGCTCAACTGGCATAGGCTGTTGTTACTCATCTATCAATTCATGTTTAATTATTAACAATTATTGTTCAATAAGGCAGCATAACAAGTCACCCCACAACTCAGTGGCTTGCAATAATAAACATTTAGTTTACTTTTCCAGGGGCTGAAGGTAAGCAGAGATGGTTCTGTATCCTGCTGTGCACTGGCTGGGCTTGGTTCACTCAAGGTTGTGGGTTTGGTTCAGTTCTGCTCACAGTCCTTGGGTCAGTGCCTACCTGGGAATGTTCCTCTCTTGATGAATGGCTAGGAGACCAAGACAGCAAGCCAACACATGAAAACATCAGGCCTCTACTTCTGTCACCACCACATTTTATTGGAGAAGTCAGTTACACGGTCAGGTCCAAAGTCGTTGGGGCAGGGAAGCATTCCACTTAAAGTGGGGTGAGAGGAAGGATGTAAATATTTGCTGGAAATACTCTCATTTATCCTAATTTGAAAATTTGCCTTCCAAGTGTAACAATATTTTGTGTCCACTCAACTATCTCAACTACATTTCTTTTTGCTTTACAGTGTCACCACCCCTCCCCTCAATACCACAGATATATGTATTTCTATATATTTTCCCCATGTGTTAATGGCTTTTGGTTGCCTTGAATTACCTCATAACACAATGGTAATAATGTGTTTCCTCTTCCCAGGGGTATTTGTATTTTAAATAAATGCAAGGAGAATGGGTAACTTCTAATGCAAGGAGAATGGGTAACTTCAAGGACTGAATGAGTAATGCTGCTAGGTTTTGGTGCTATAATACCTGAGTGTAGAGGCAGAGAGATCTTTTGGTCATCATCCTAATTAATAAAACCCAAGGCCGTGTGGAAGGGCTCAGTAGTAGATCAAGTACATCTCCACCGATAGAAGGATACTCCTCTATAGTGTTGCCAAAGAGGTAAAATGCTTACTAGTAAATTTCCCTCTCGCTAAATCTCCAGGGCCTCTTGGGCTGAGAAGAGTCCTTGAGAGGAATATTTATTTGATGTCTTTTGGTTCCTTATTTAATTGGAGTCACATATCTTCCCTGAGGCCATTTATAAACTGTACCACATTTCTATTGAATGCACGTTCTGTATATAGACAGGCTCTGAGTTTGAGTTAGCATTTGTAAGTTCCCATTATGAACTTGGGAGAGTATTTCCCATGAAAATGAATGGGAAATCCTGCCACCAAATAGCTGTTATCAGTTAGTGATTTTACGATACTGTTGTGTTAATTTATTAGTAGTAATATAGACTTTACCATGAATGTGTTTTCCATACTTTAAAGCCAACCGTCTGATGAGAACACGCATTCATGAGACTATTATGTATTTTTTTATGCACTACCTGCATTTCTGCAGCTTCAATGTATTTCCTGGGAAACTACATTATCATTGTGGAATGATTGCTTCAGTGAATTGAACTAATTGGTCTTGTATTTACCCTGAAGTTTTAAGTCAGTCAGAGGATTATATAGTTTCATGTACGGCATTCTGTAGCTCAGTTATGTTTGAATTTCTTTGTTGCAAACTTTAATATGCTTTTTTTTTCTTTGTCACAAAGCAAGGTTCTATTTCAGGAACATTCCTTCTGAAAGTTTACTCTCTGACTCCCCAATTTTTTGTCAAGTCTGTGTTACATCCTTGGTGCATATGGATTTAGCATTTCAGTTGTTTATTTGTAAGTGACTGGGAAGGCTGATGCCATAAAGAAATTTTTGATTTTGCTAAGACACAAATATGCGTTGTGTTGGGGAAGGAGCCCCACCTAGTTAGTGAGGGAGGCTCGCTGAATACCCACTACAGTGTATATATTTCAAGGTACTTTGCCGTTCTCTACACACCTTTGAGAAAAAAATAGTTTCCTAATGTAATTATTTTCAAGAGTTTTTTTGAAAAAAAGTAATATGTAATATGTATTAAGCATTTATGAAATACCAGCTTATTAAGTGTTTTAAATGAATTAGCACACAAAAATATTGTCATTACCCCATTTTACAGATGAGGGAAGTCACATAAAGAAGGCTTATGAAAGTGAGGTCTTCTCAAGTTCATGCAGTACTAAGTGTCGGAACCAGGATTTGAATCTGGGAAATCTGACTCCAGAGCCCAGCTCATTATCTACTCCCCTCCCCATACACCCTCCAGCACTGGCAGGGGACTTGAAAAGGTTTGCAAAATTGGGAGTTCTTATCTGGACATTACATGTATTGGAGACATCAAAGAAGGGAATGTTCGGCAGTGAGTCAGATCTCTACACTATTATGAAAACAAGAAAAAGTAATCTGTGAAATTGCTTCAGTGAGTGTTCCAGCCAGTTTTTATTCTAATGGCTTTATAAATTACTTTAGTCCCATATTTACAGAATCATTAAAGACTGAGGGGCGTATTTACAGTTTACCAGTTACGGGTTTTTTGCATTTTGTGGGGAAGATGTAATTTGAAGAGATATATTTGATAATTTGGTGGTTTACAAAGGCCTTGGAATATATCCAACTGGACGCCAAGGACTGTTGTATTAGCATCATTATTTTTAGTTTTAAACTGCTGGGCTTACCTGCACAGAGTTGACTATAGATGTAAAATACTTAACATGGAGAATATAACATCAAATTCTTAGCATATAACAATTGGTCTTGTATTAGAACTCAGTTGCAATCTTCAAACCCAAGTCTTTGGCCACCATACGCAACAGTAGAGGCAGAGTAGGTTGGCAGGGCTGCTCCTGTGTTTAGAGTTCGGAGGGATAAACAGCAAAGGAAAGCAGAGCTTCAGGTTTGGGGGTGCAGAAGTCAGTTAGTGGTGACAGGGGGATGAGGAATCACATTTCCCAAAATGATGCCTTTCTGCAAACATTTTAATGTTAGCGTGATGGCTATTATGGCATTAAAGAAAATATTTTAGACAAGACAGCAAAGCAGCAAGACCATGAGATAGTGACACGAAGTGGTCGAAGGCTGGTACCCTTTTAAAAAACCTGATGCGCAGTAATCATTAATCATTTTTCAATACCTCTAGCCTGGTCTTGAGGCTCTGCTCTATGGTTCCACTTCTTCTGGCTCCTGTACCTAATTTTCTTCTGGAGAATTCCTCCCCCGTTGCATACCATCTTGGTAACTCACATTCCAGATACCCTGCTGTCCCTTTGCCAAAGAGGCAGCTTGTGACTGAAGCTGGACAGGTGATTATTTCCTGGTATTCCTCATCTTTAACGAAGTGACATGAGGGAGGGCAGCAAGAGCAGTGGAACTGGTTCATCCCAGCAGTGGTGGCTGATAAGTTTGTCAATCTGTTCCTGTTTTCAGCATTCCCAGAGCATCACTGGCCTCTGGTAGCCTTCCGTACAGTTCTTCAGTTTTTCCCTTAATTCTGAGTTTCTGCCAGCGAATTCTGACTCCTGCCAATGAATTACTTTGTGCTTAAATTAGCCAGACTCGTCAATATTTCTGTTGTTTGAAAACTAAGAATCCTAATGGAAACAATTGGTTTTGTTACAATGAGATGTCCAAGAATGGATTTCATGATATATTTTTGAAAATATCTAATAAATGATTTCAGAAGAGTAGCACCGATATGAAATTCTCAGAAAAAAAAAGCCACAGCAAGGTTGTGTTTACAAATTTTTCAACTATGTGTTATTTTTTCCAACCCAACTGAGGTCTGTATTGTTGAACTGAAAACAAATTTCTAAACTGATCTCTCCCTGGAAGTTATAGCAGGAAGCGAAAACAGAAATTCTGAGTGTTTGAAAGAGCTCTCCTACACACACGCACACACATGTACGTGCACACACACACACACTTATCCTCCAACCTCCTTCTCTGAATACTAATTTTGTCTTCTTCCTTATGTATTCATTCAACAAGTATTTTTATTTTCTTTTTCTCTTCATATCAGGGGACAAAGCATTGAAGTTACTATTTATTCTCTGAGTTCTTCTGAAAACCCATTAATCGTTTTGGAAGGTAATCAGTAGAATGTAAAATGGGATGATCTCCATGGCTATCAGATTGCCATAAATAGACACATTCTGTAATTATCATCAGAATGATTTGTTACCATTTGAAAGCAGATAAATAAGGGAGATGCAGTTCTGCCTCAACATCTAAATCCCAAGAAGCAGTTTCCTATCTATTCTTTAAGTACATCTTTGGGTCTGGCTGTTCTTTGCTGGGCTTTTTCCACTTTTTTCTTCTTGCTATTCTGCCAAACAGCTAATCATGCTTGAATGCATTCTGCATAATAAACCCACTCTTTGCACTTTCTATGACTATTTTAGTTCAATAACATTTTAATATTAGTTTGTTTCTTCCCCACTTCCTTTTTGGAATAACTGTTTAGCATGATTTGGGCTGAGTACTTTTTCTAGAGTTAATGGTAATAATAATAATTGCAATGGTAATAAGGTCTTCAGCTTCTGCTTGATAGCTGAGGGCATGTGTGCTTGTTTGTGTGTTAGAGATATTGAGGAATCTATTCTAATTTAAGCCTTGGCTTGATTCTTTAGATACTTGACTGGAAGAAATTCTTTGGTTATGTAATCTGAGAGCAATTGTCAGCACTTAATCTTTCTAAGAACTATGTTAAACACAGCACATAACCACATGACTTTTACAATTAGACATAGAAGGGTGTTCACTTTGGTCTTCCCAAGATGACCCTGAGGCAAGGATTAAAGTGCTGGTCAGTTACACAGGAAGTGATGACGAGAAACACTAGGAGAAGAGTGGAATGTGAGATGAGGTAGGGAAGAAAGCCAATGAAGGGGACCTCACAAGCCAGTTACCACTGTGGGCAGCTGAAGCTTAACACCTTTGGGTAACTCAGAGACCATGGAGAACATTTCTCACATCTCTCAATGGAAAGGAAAATAGGCATTGGTTGAAGGCTATCCTAAGGGCATTCACTGTCCAGCATTTCACCTGGACCTGTATGGGCCAAATGTGCTCCCACGGCCAGGAAAAAACCCTCAGGCAGAGAAGCACATGTGTTCACAGTAACACTCTCCATTGTGAAGAGATTGATACTACAGGGATGTGGGCAGGGCACCAAGAGCATCTGCTGTGATATGTCACATGCCCATAAGGAATCATTCATCCACCTTGCAAATCCCAACTTGGAGGAAGTGGGTGCTTTATGAAAAGGCAGGATTCGATGCTGCTTATGCAGTATGTTTTGAAGGGTGAGTTATTGCTCCAAGATTTGTCTTTTTTAGGAAAGACTCAATGGTTCCAGAAATGTAGCCTCTAGAGAATAACCCTTTTGGGTTAAGCCAGAGGAACCCAAGTAAGATCCTCTGACCATCTTCCTTCAAAATCACCTGGGAATGCTTTATAAAATTCAGGTTCCTGGATTTTTCTTCAGATCTGTTGAATTAGAACTCTGGATTTGGAGTTAGGCGACAGAAATCAGCTCCAAGCAATTATAATGAACTCCTTAAGTGTGAAAATACTGGCATATTTTCCCTCTCCCTGATGACCTTAACATTTTTTAAATGAAAGTACAGTTTGTTTTTCTATTACAATATTAATGCATTTGTAAAATATGCCTTTTTAAGGCATTGCTTTATTTTTTATTTATATTTTTATTGATGTATAATAGTTGTACGTATTTTGGGGGTGATATTTTGATACCTGTATACAACATGTGACAATCAAATCAGAGTAACTGAGATATCCAGCACTTCCAAATATTTGTCTTTTCTTTGCGTTGGGAACATTACAATTCTTTTATTCTAGGAATTTTGAAATATATAATAAACTGTTTCTACTATAATTTCTCTACTGTACTATCAAATACTAGAACTTATTTCTTCTAGCTAACTGTATGTCGGTACCCCTTAAATGCCTGTCTTATTTCACCTCTGTATCTTCTGTGGTTTCCTAGCACGAGCCTGCCAAATAGTGCATGCTTAATAGATATGAGTCAAATGAGTGAATTCTCATTATAGAAACTAGAATGCAAGGATTCTTGGTGATTGAGTGACTCACACTTTAGTGTGAATAAATTTGTCAACTCTTTTCCTCTAAGGAAAGAGGAACAGATGCAATAATAGAACACTGGGAGCCAGAGGGAAGGAACAGATAAAAATGGAATAAGAATCAGTCTTGCCAGCTACAAGCTTATCCGTTTGCAAAATGAGGATGTAGTCAGCACCTGATGTTTTTGCCTGCCTAGTGTCCATTACTTTGCCATTGGATACTTCACTCTGGTGTTCTTTTGGGAAGCTCCTCCTCTATGCACAGTCTGCATTGCTTGTGAAGGCCTGACTCAGGTCTGGCCAACCACTTTATTTCATCTCCCTCCTCACATGAGATTGGCGTGAATGAAATGGGCTGTAAGCCAACTGAGAACAATTAGAGTTTAATCCAGATAAGACATAAAAGAGACACTTCCTCAAATTTATAGGGAAAGGAAGATGAATGTATGTTGATTTTGCTTAAGTGGTAGAATATAAGCCTGTAGCTGGTTGTGGCCATCTCTATCACACGAGGAGTGCCTGCTTAAGAATAAAACCAAAAGAAAAAGAAGAATAAGAGATGGAGAAAAATTTATAATGATATCGTTGGAGCTTCTGGATCTATCCATGCCTGAAGCTCCTATAACTGGCATGACTTGCCACTTACATGAACCAACTTTGGTTGTTTATTTTGTCACCTGAAGCTAAGAGTCCTGACTGATAAAATGAGTTTGAAATGAACTGATCTCCAAGGAAGATTATCACTGAACGGCTATGGTTGTCTGAAAGAGTTGAACCAGAATCCTTGCTCTACCAGTTTTTATCTGAGTGAAACTTGACCTGCTACCTAGGGTCTCTAATCCTCAATTTTCTCATTATTATAAAGAACTTGGAATATAATTGACTCCATTGGCTTGTGAGAATTCTATACATGTCAAGAGTAGCCTTATGGGTACTCATATGTGGTAGAGTTACTCAGTAAGGCTCTTTTAGATGTCAGGACTTCCTTGGTTTTATCTAAGAAAGACCTTTTAGAAATTCCAAAAATCTCTGTTAAATACTATGGGTCATGTCTTGAAGGCATGCTACTTATGGAAGTGTATTTTTTTTCCAAGGGGTGTTCAAGACATTAGGTAAGTTCTTTTTCTCCTCATTTCTAGAAATTTGAGGCTGACAGGAAAGTCTATTGCAAGGCATTTGATGTTCAAGATGATGAAATATGATGAAATGGGGAAAGAGTTGAAGGATGCAGCAAATTATATATTTCAAAGATTTCCATGAAAATACCTCCGATCACACATGCTCTTCAACACTGTGATCTTACTTCCCCCATCAAGAGATAGCATCTAATTCTCTTTTCTTGAATCAAGCCATTTCTTAGTGATTTACTTGTACTATAGTATACAAAACAAAAGTGACACCATATGATTGCCGAGTCTGAGAGTGCTTGTTCTTCAGGTCCTCTACCTTGGGATATCACCTTTCAGAACCCAGCTGCCATGCTCTGAGGAGACAAAGCCACATGGAGAACCTGCATGTATGGGCTCTGGTCCACGCCCATAGCTCAGTTCAGCTTTTGATTCATCTTAGTTCATGTGCCAGGCACGATTGGAGATGCTGCTAAACCACTCCAGCTCCTAGATGTTAGAGTTGTCCCTTAGTCCCAAGTATTTTTAACTGGGGTCCTAGATGTTGTAGGCAGAGAAGAGCTGTGCCTACTTTGCCTTTTCAGAATTACTGACACAGAAACTACTGTCGTTTTACACCACTAAATTTTGGAATGGTTGATAATTGTCAACAGAAAACTGTAACACAAGAGACAACGTGGCCATCAAGAAGCATCCTTAGGAATGGAAGTTATGATGTTCATGGGACCAAAGTGCTATCAAACAGGACTTTTATTTTTTTTATAAAGGCAAGAGTTAAACAAACAAATAGAAAACTAACAAAAACCACCAGAATAATCAGAATAGAACTGGGAATCTGGTTGCCAGACCTGGAAGTATGTTTAATGGCCACTGGTCAGAACTCTCTCTCTCTAACAGGAGAGAAAACCACCCAAAGAGTTGGTGTTGTGAGGGAAATAGAACCTATTTTGGAGCCAGGACATCTAAATCTATATTGATATGTATAAAATAACAAGCAAGGTAGTAATAGCATAGTGGTTAAGACCTGGAGCCTGAAGATCAGCCAGACCTGGGCTCAGGTCTTTAACCGTATTAGCTGAATGATCTTTAAAAACTCTCTTCACTATCCTAAACCTCAGTTTCCCCATCTGCAAAATTTAGACACCAATATTCACTTTATAGATTTAATTTCAGGATTAGATGAGACAAAGTAGCACTTAATATATTGCCTGATACACAGTAAGCATTCTATAATTATTATGTTAAAATAATTGTGTTAATCATTATATTCAGAGCCACACTGCAAACTCTAGAATGTGAGATAACTTTCAATAAACAAGACAACAGTATTCTATGATGGAGCAGAGTAAGAACTCCAGCTAATATTCATTAATATGCACATTTGCCATGCACTGGGCTATGTTCTTTAGAGGGATTACCTCCCTTAATCATCACAACAACCTTAAGTGTCAGGTTTCATTATTATCCTGTTTAAAAGGAAGAAACTGAAGCATTAAAATTGTAGGTACTATGGTGAAGGTCACACAAAGATTAAGTGGTAATCAGACTCCAGAGCAATAGCTCTTAATTACTCTGCCATATTGTGTTTCCCTGTTGGATACATTCCCTTTCATTTGTGAGGTACGGATTCCTCTTTCAGGTCAAGTCAGCACCATATAACACTAGCAGTATGGTTGGTGGCCCTGCAGAAACATGAGGTCTTTCAGAGTTATCACATTGAGGTGTAGAGCAGGTAACTCTCCTAATATATGTAATAGAATGGTTGAAAGAAAGACATGACTGAACATGGAATGAAGACAGATTTATTTTGGTTCCCCATGAGTGATTCAGCATTTTCAAGGTGAATTTAATATGGAGAATGTTGCCAGTTCCCTTTCATTGAAGACCAGGTGCCTGAGGCCAAAATCACTTAAGTGAGTCAGGAAAATTTGTCCTTATCATTTTGCATTAGATGTGCGTTTTAAGGATGGAATTGGTCTCTCACTTTGATCTTTGGCTCAGGCTGCCTCATATGGCTTTTGAAGGATCCTCACTGTACATTCCACTTTCTGTGCTGGAGGTGAGTACATTTTTCTGGCAGTCAAAAATATTCATTAGACCCTCACTGCTCAAAGTGTAGTCCATGGGCCAGCAACATCAGCATTTCTGGAGAGCTTGTAAGACAGGCAGGGTTTCAAGGTCCTGTTCCAGACCTACTGACTCAGAATTTGCATTTAAACAGTATCTTTAGGTGAATTTGATATACACTAAGGTTTGAAAAGCGCTGTTCTAGACAAATATTTATTGAAAAGCTTCTATGTGTCATATAGTTTTCTAGATTTTTGAGGAGGCCAAGAAACTTTCTGGAATCATAGGGGAGGATGTACAAGAATCAGGTAAAAAAAAAATTCCAGTTCTTAATAAATGTTATGGAGAAAATAAAACAGGCTGAGGCTTCTGGAAAGTTTTGTTTAGAATTATCAGGAAGGGCTAAGAGGTATCATTTGATCTGAGATCTAAATTTCATTCCCTAAATATAAGGGAAGAGGATGCAAAGCCTGAGAGGCAAGAATGAGCCTGAAGTGTCTTGAGAACTGAAAGGAGGTCTGGGTGATGAATGAGAGCAGAAGTAATAGAAATTGAGGTCATTCACTTCAACACTTAGCAAACAGACATTATGCACTAGGAACTGTCCTAGGTGCTGAATACATTGCAGTCAACAAAATGAAGATCCTGTCCTCATGAAGGCTACATCCTAGTAGCTGAACCAGGTAAGTAACAAATGTGAAAATATTCTATGGCAACTAAAGCAGGATATGAGGATAGAGAGTAATGGGAGGAGTCTTATCTTAGGAAAGGAGTTGGCAAATTATGGTCCACAGGCCATTTCCAGTTGGTCTCCTGTTTTTGTAAATAAAATTTTATTAGAACATAGCCAATTGGAAATAATGTATTTACACATTGTCTATAACTGCTTTCATACAACAATGGCAGAGCTGAGTAGTTGTGGCAGAGATAGCATGGCCCTCAAAGCCTAACATATTGACTATCTGGCTCTTCACAGAAAAAGTTTGCGGACCTCTGTCTTAAGGGATAAAGAGCAGCCACTGGGGATGGGGAAGTAAAAGGGGATGGCTCTTTGAGAAAACAATAGCTGAGTAGAAAGGTAGTCAGGACTCAGATCAAATAAGACCTTTTAAGTTATGGTGAGGAGTTTGGGTTTTATTTTAAGTGTCACAGAATATCATTGGGTAGTTTTAAACAGGGAGTAAAATGATCTAATTTACTTTTAAGGGCTCACTAAGCAGTTCTAAACTACTTGAGTTGCTGCCAATTTTCAGCCAACAAAGGCACCTGGAGATGAGTGCCTAGGTGTTTCCCCTTTGATCTTGGCACTGTCTAGATGACATGGATTTTTGGCCAGAGTAAGAACAAAAAGACACTCAATGCAGAGGTGACAGTCCCCTTTCCCACCCTTGTGTTTTCTAATAGCATTATGATAAATAGGGCTTTTTACAATTCCTTATGAGTGACTGATTTGGAACAATTCTTTGAAAGGGATGTGGTAATTGAGCCCCAACTCATGTCTACAGAGAAACAAAGCTGCCTTGTTTTTAGCTTAATGCTATGATTACTTTTGCATGTCTTGGCTGCATTTATTCATTCATCTATTCAACAAATATTTATTGAGTGCCTATTATGGACAAGGCCCTGTACTTGGCAAAGTAGATGAAAGGGCTATCTTAAAAAGATCTTATTAAGTGTTGCCAGAAAGATTGAAGAAGTAGCTGTAGGAGAAGTTGCCAGGTGACTACATTTTGAGGGATGAAAGAAATGTAGACTTTCTAAAAGGATTATGGGTTTTATATATTTTTTTTAATAAAATAGAGGTTGAAAGGGAATATAATTGAAACCTTTCTAATCCTAAAGGGCATGGGTTCCTTTAACAAATCTAGGAATATTATAATGAGGGTCACTACAATAGGATAAGATGCTAAGAGTCCATATGGCTGACATGCAGCACTTAGCATTTTTCAGATACTGGAAAATGAATTGACTGATTACATCTTCACAATAGTTCCATTAGTAAGTATTATTATTAGAAGAATGATTAAACAGAAACATAAAAAATTTAAGTGCCTTTTCCAAGATCGCACAGCTTATAATGGTAACTTCAGGACTGGAAACCAGGTGTGTTTGACCCCTTAGCTGATATAAAACATTCCTCATTCAGCTTTCATATCCTAGCCAAGACTTCCAGATTAAAAAAAAAAAAAAAGATTTGGAGCCTGGGGAGGGGAGGAACTGGAAGTATTATACTTAATTTTTAAAGCTGATTTTTAAGAAGACAACTGTTTTCCTCTACAGCTCTCCTCTTGGTACCTTTAACAGGGAATGAATTTTGGCATGATGTGCAAATCTTTATACTGTGTGGCAAAGGGAAGTTAGCTGTGTATGAATCACTACATTCTCTGGCTCGGAATTAAAAATCCAAGCAGTAAAATTCCTCCTACTGACCTAGCTAAAGGTAACTGGTGGGTACGTGCCAACTCTAGGTATATTATTTACAAAAAATAATGTACAAAACATTAATAAATGTGATGAAAAAAGTTTGAGAAGCTAATGAATAACAAAGCTAGCTAAAATGTGTTGACTGGTTAATATGATGTCAGCATTGTTCTAAATGCACTATATGCATTTTGTGCAACAATTCTAGGAATTATTTATTACTGTCATGCCTGTTTTCAAGATGAAAGAACTGAGGATTAGAGGCACTGATCATGTAACTCAGAATCAGGTGACAGAATCAGGGCTTACTCCCACCTCTGCTGAATGCAAACAAAGCTAATGCACTTATGCACTCTCTATTGGGCCAGTGTTGTAATTCTCTATGCTGCTGACTGCCTATTTAATCCGTAGATGTATGCCCATGTGAGTTTTCAACATTTACTCCAACTGACCTGCCAAATCATTGGCAAGAGGGTCAAGAAAACCCAGATAAAGTGGGTTAATCTCTCTGATGTGCAACTCCTGATCAATAGCTCGTGCTACACCTTCATTGGTGAATTGGAACACAGCTGACCTTTGTCAGTGAATTGGAAAATGAGTCAGCCTGAATTACACTCCAGAGGAGGCAATGCCCATTGCAACTCCAGATAAAGCAAGACATAAATAGGGAAAAGTAGCTTGATTAATTTTAGCCATACCATTTTTGTTAATGATGAGTCATGTTACTGACCACAAAGAAGAGGTAGCCTCTTTTATAGCTAAGCAATAAATAAACCTTTGTAAAATCCACCTTTATGGCCTCCTTTTATAAGGGTTTTATGTGATTGATGTAATGATAAATTTATACGAATTGGCTGATTGATTGATCCATTCTTTTATCCATCCAACCAATATTTATTAAGCTCTATGAACTATGTTCTTGTTTAATATTCTACTTTATCCAAGTCAGTGGTTTTCCAAGTATGGGCCTCAGACCAGTAGAATCAACATTACCTGAGTACTTGTTAAAAATGCAGAAACTCAGATTCACCCAAGACTATCAGAATCTAGAGGTGGGGTTTAGCAATCTGTGTTTTAACAAGCCCTGCAATTGATTATGATGCATATTAAATCACCGATCTAGGCAACTCTTAAGCCATAAAGAATCCCCTAACCATCCTCTTCTCTCCAATTCTAATTGAATCTCTTGAAGGCAAGACCTTTTTCTCCAGATCATTGCTGGGTCTCCAGTGTCTAGCACAAGACTGGGCTCAATCTATTCTCTCAAAACTATTTATGCTGAATGAATGAATAAATAAAGGCATGGAGTTACAGATATGTTGAGTACTCTCTGTTTGATCGATCCGGTTTCATGATCTGTAGAGAGGAGACACAAGAGCAGAGAGCTGGAAGGACTTGGTTAAGATATCAACAAAATCATCAAACACATCAGGGTCTCCAGTACTAGTCTAATGCCAATGAACAGAGGATGTAGATGACTTTATTTCTTACCCGTCCTTGCTTTTGGAGTTTGACACTGTGCCCTAAGCCTTTTTAGAGAAATTCAGCAAGATTTTCAAAATAAGCATTTTGGTCATGATTTATGATTATATAAAGGGCTCTGACATTGAAGCTGCTAGCCATCTGTTTGTCATACATTTCTACTGAGGACAAAGTAAGTGGTGATATGTTTTATGTACCATAAGAGAAAACTTCTTAGAGAAGAAAAAAAAAATATCTTCCAACAACAAAAACAGTAACAGGCTGTTTATGAGGCTCACCTATTCATTCATTCACTTATTCTTTTATTTACACATTAACTTAACAATATTTAGTGAGCATCCACTATGTTCCAGGCATTGTGCCAGGTGATGGAGACACATTGGTGAAAAAGACAACCACAAAAAATGATTAGTTGCAATTAGACAAAATCCTATAAAGGAATATTATGTGGTTCTGGGAAGTTTTGTAATATGGGGAACTAAGCTATTCTGGAAGGGTTAGAGAGGCTATCCTGGGGAATATTTAGTGTGGGACCTGAAGGATGAGAGGTTGGAGTCAGTGAACTAATCAATGTCCATTTATTTGAAACATTATAAGTGTTCTCATCAGGATGGCTTATCTGGGTTGGAAGGAAGGTATAGGCAGAAAGGAATTTGAGGCAAAGGCAAAGTTTGCCATCTGAGCTTTTAGATTTTTCTGGTTACAGCAGTCAGAGTGAGAACTAAGGGCAGGATGTGGGCCAAGGTTAGTGCATCTTTTGTTTGTTTATAAAGGCAAACGTTGACATAATGACCATGGTCAAATAATCAATAGCCACATTTTTAAGAGACAGAGTGTGCTGTGAAAGATAAAGATGATTTGCTTTGACTTTGTATGTCAGCTGGCGCCGTGGTTATTGAAGGTGCCTGGGGACAAAGATATGAGCATGCAGACCTGTTCTGGAAATCCATGAAGTCTAGATTCTGCAGAGATCCTGCTTTATTTATCTACTTCAGAGCAAGAGTGTTAAGAGAGGCAGAGGAAATAATAAAGGGGAGGGAAGAAAGCCTGATTTTCTCATACTTCTGGCAAAAGACAGACTAGAAAAAAGATAATAATAATTATGTTCAGGAAAGCATGTGGTGTTGACAGAGAATAGTACTGGAAGTGGAATGGTACTTATGTCAGATTCAATTGAAGCATTGTGCAGGTTCTAGAATCCTGGTGCCAGTAACTCAGCTCATTATTGTACACACTCTGTTATTCCTGGGGTCAAATGGAACCCAATATAATTCTGGGCAATTAATACTTGTTACAATAGAGTTTGACCATAATATGGCCATGCCCTGTGCACCAGTACTACACTTATTCAAGAAGGTTATGTGAGTATTTGTTTGCACTTACAATTAGTGATAACTTCATAATTAGGGATAATCTTGTAACCACTGCAGTGTAGACAGGTGAGTGTTATGGCCAGGAGACAGGCTGAAGTTAATTGACAAGAAAATGTTTATCTTCTTGAAGGCGAGGATGATAGCTTTTTCTTTTCTGTGTCTTTTGCACCCAGAACACTAGTTGGCACTTTGGAGGCAGAGAATTTGGAAGAGGAAAGCATGGTGGGCAGGGTGAAGAAGGAGGAAGAAAAGGAAAGAAGGAAGAAAGGGAGGAAAGAAAGCTGATCTGAGCTCTAGACCAGTGGTTCTCAACTCTGGCTACATATTCGAATCACCTAGGAAGTTTTCTGTTTTAGTTTTTAGAGTATAACACACACAAACAGAAGTACCCATATTGTCAGTGTGCAGCTTGATTGACACACCACAAGAAACAGAACACCACTGGCATCTCAGAACCTCCTCATGTGTCCCTTTCCAGTCACTATCCCAAGTAAAGGATAACTGCTCTCTGGAATTCCAACAGTTCCAACACTACGTATGAGTTTTGGCTGTTTTTGAAATTTATGTCACTGCCGTAATCAGAATATATTCTTCGGTGTCTGGCTTCTTTCACTCGACATTATGTTTGAGATTTGTTCATTTTGTTGTGTGTAATATTAGCATGTTTATTCTCATTGTTTATAGTGTTCCTATGTGTGAGTATAAAACGTATCCGTTCTACTCTTGATAGGCAGGCAGTTGGTTCCTTTTCCATTTTTGACTGTTTTGAATAGTACTGTGGTGAATATTTTTGGGCATGTCTTTTGGTGTACATAGGGACATTTGTATTGAGGATGTATTTCTGTTGGGAGTGGAATTTCTAGGTCACAGGGCATGCATGTGTTCGGCTTTAATAGATATTGGTAGTCACTTTTCCAAAGTGGTTGTACCACAGTACATGTGTACTTCTGGTGTGTAAGAGTTTCACTTGCTCCATATCTCATTCATACTTGGTTTTGCATGTCTGTCACTGTCATCATTTTGGTAGGTGTGTTACTAGTATTGCTTGGTAGTTCGAAGGTGTATTTGCCTGATGATTAATGAAGTTGAGTACCTTTTCCTGTGCCTATTGATCATTTGTTTAACCACTGTTTTAAAATCATTACTCTAGTCTTTTGTCCAATATTCCTTTGAGATTTCTGTCTTTTTCTTCTTGATTTGTAGGAGTTCTTAATACATTGTGAATATAAGTCTTTGTTGGATATATGTATTGTAAATCTCCTCTCTCACTCTAAGACTTGTTTTTTCATTTAATGCTATATTATGATGAAAGGACCTTCTTAATTTTAATATAATCTTCTTCATCAGATTTTTCCTTTCTGGTAGAGCTTTTAGTGTATATTCATGAAATTTTTACCTATTCTAAGGTCATAGATATATGATCTTACCTTTTTTCCCAAAGCTTTATTATTCTACCTTCTTAATTTAGATATACAATCCATTTGGGACTAGCATTTGTTTACAGTATCAAGTTGGGGTCAAGATACATTTATATTTTCCACTTGACCTAGCTTCATTTACCTTTCCCAACTGTACTGTAGTATTTTTTCATCAAAAATTCGGTGACTAATTATGTGTAGGTTTGTTTCTGGACTCTGTATTCTGTTCCATCTTTCATTTCATATATCCTTGCACCAGTATCTACCACACTGGCTTAACTATTATAGGTTGATAATAGGTTTTGTTATATAAGTAAGTGTAACTCCCACAGATTTGTTCTTCTTCAAGACTGTCTTGGTTATGCTTAGATCTTTGCATTTCATTCTGATTTTATCATCATCTTGTCAGTTTATGCCAAAAACAACATACTGAGATTTTTAATTGGGATTACATTGAATATATAGATCAGTTTGGGAGAAGTGACAACTTGGAATATTGTCTTCTTTGTATTCCTATATATGGCATATTTACTTAGGTTTTCTTGTATAATGTTTTATAGTTTTTAGTGGTAAACAGTCTTGTGCAGCTTTTGTTAGATTTATTCTTTGGTATTTGATACATTTGATGCTACTAAATGGTACCTGGGTTGCTTTTTAAAAATGCCAATGCTTATGCCATGTGGTCTAGAGATTCTTATATAATTAGCTTTAGTATTGTAATATGCAGCCAAGTTTTGAGTACTTCTGTTATAGATGTATCTTTTTGCCTGCTTAGGCAAATCAGTTGACCCTTGGAGCTATCATTTTATTATTTAAAAACATGGAATAAGATTATCTGCCTCACCAGTTCAAGAATATTCTGCTTTTAATTTGATGCTGAATGTAAAACTCAGAAGCATAATAATTTGACCTAGATGCTTTATTTTTAATGGTAGATGACAAAATTAACTTTATTTATAAAATATGGTAAAATTGAACTAATTTGAAGTTGATTTGATCACATTAGCCTGAGGCCTCAAAACTCTGAAGAGTGGAAATAGCAGTCATCAAGACTATGTGACTTTTTCTCTTACTCATAAGCAGCCCCTCCTATATGTTTCATAGGCGCTGTTTATGCTTATGTTCTAAACAATTCTAACTAGCTTGGTTATCAGAATTTCCAGACTTCAACATAATAGAAAGGGCAAGAAGAATAGTATAAAAGCAAGACCACCAGAGACAAACCCATAAACATCAGAAAAGCAACTGCGACAGAAACAGCAAAGACAAAAGAGCTTAAGAAATAGAAGGCTGGGGCCGTTTAGTGTACGTGTAGGAGCAAAATGCATCAGGGGCATACATTGGAGAGGATTATTTTATTACACACAGTTTTATATCCAGTTATCAGTATTTAAGCCTCAAATTAGCACCAAAAAAAATATGCTGTGTGCTTTTTTCAAAGATGGCAGAAAAATGAGTAACATATTTCAAAGAATTTTCAAAAAGAATAAGGTAGAATTTTGGCTTTTCTGCTATCTGAAAAATACGCTAAAATGGTATTGCTCATCTCCTGGAAATATTAGACAAATGGTATTTTCATTTACCACCTCTCATTGGGTAAAGAGGTAAGCCCTTTCAAACCTGTCTCATTCTATTACACTTTATGAGAAAATGCTATTAAATACCACCTGCACAGCTCTATTGTGTGTGTGTGTGGAGGAGGTGGAGGGAGGACATCTGAAGTCATCTCTAGAAGAGTGAGTGTCCCAGATTTAACCCTTTTCTTTATAGCCTTATTTGTCATTTAGATGGTTTCAACTTAATGGTTATGATCTTGCCTGACTCATTCATTTGATTTCCCTATGTTGTCTTCAGAAGCAAATTTAGAAGCAGAATATTTCCATGGGAAACTGAATTATTTTTCCCTGGAGCTGCATTTCACCAATTTCTGCTCCAATACCTCTATACCAAATTCTAAAATAGAATGATCGATACAGCTTTTTATCTGTAAAATTAGACTCCATGAAGCCATCATTTACCACATAAGAAGCCAGAGCACATATTTGCTCACATTGAGATAAACTAACCCCAGATAAAAGTCCCCCACCATATCTGGGAAAATCCCAGGGATCTGGCTGACAGATGTTGCTTTGTGCCTACAAATAACAAACACATCTGCAAGAGCCAGACCTTTGAGCATTTCTCAGCTTGAAATCAGCAAACACTAATTCAGTCAACAAATATTTATTCAGCTATCTGCTCTATGTCTGAGGCTGGAGATAGACATCTGGTCAACCGAATCATGGCTTTGACCTATAGGCCTATGAGACTGGGTTGCCAATTACCGCATTGTAAAAGTTTCCCAGTGTTAGCATTACAAAGAAATCTACTCAACATTGGAGTTGCTCTATTTGCTGATTGAAAGAAGCCTAGTGCCTTAGAAGAATTGAGATAATGGTTCCTCAAAAGGTTTTCTTAGCTGTAATTTGGGATGGCAAGTGGCATATTACTGAAAGCCATCTGGTTCTGTGGCTATGATCACAGACTCTGGAGCATGACTCCTGGGTTCTGGTCTCAGCACTAGCACTACCACCTACTAGCTGTATGATTGTCTGTCTGTTTATAAACTTCTTTGGTTCTCTCATCTGTCAAATGGGAGTAACATTAATACCTTCCTCATAGTTTGTTGCTAAAATGAGTAAATGAGTTAATATATGTAAAGCATTTATGCAAGTGCCTGGTTCTTAACAAGCTATCACATGCAGTGGCATAGGGGTGGGAGGAGAGGCTGTGGATGTGATATGGCCCAGGGGTGGGGAGAAGTATTTGATTGATAACACTGTTTAGAATTTCTGATACTCGATGATAACAAATAGCAGGCTGATTTTAGTCCAGTTCATTATTGTTTTTAAATTGCTCACAGGCAACACACCCTCTTAGTGCCAGCACCTGGGCGGTCTGCACCTGCTCCCTCCAGCCCCCCAACACTAGGTCCATCAGGACCATTTCTCCATTTAAAGAAGTTGTTTTCTCCATATTTATCATAAAAATCTTTGGCCTTAAAATTATAGGTTGGTGACTATGCATAAAAAATCGCTTCAATAACTACACTCACTAAATATTTTCTGTGTGCCAGGCATGGTGTCAATTTCTTTAAATGCTATATTTCATTTAATCCTCACATAAATTTTATGAGGCAGATTAGTCATAATCCCCATTTTACGGATGAGGAAACTGAAGCTATAAAGCAGGATTTTTCCCACCTTGGCAATATTGACATTTTAAACTGGATGATTATTTGCTATGGAGGCTGTCTTGTGGATTGTAGGATGTTTAGCAGCATCTCTGGCCTCTACCCACAAGATGCTAGATTGTGACAGACTGTCAGTTGTGAAAACAAAAAATGTCTCCAGATATTACCAAATGTTTCCTGACAGTAGGGGAAAGGGTGGTAGTAAACCCCATTCCTCACTCTCTTAGAGAACCACTGTTATAAAGGATAAGTAGCTTCTCCATCTTCTCTCAGCTAGAAAACAAGAGAATTAGGTTTTAATTCAGGCAGTTTTAACCATATGTACTATTACATTCTCATCCAGTGCAGTGGGGTCTCAAATTGTTGTCCTGAGACCAGAAGCATCAGCATCTCATGGTATTGGAACTGTGAATTCTTGAGTCTTGCCTCAAGCATATTGAATTAGAAATTCTGAGGGCAAGATCCAGCTCCGAGCGATTCTGAAATATGCTAAAGTTTGAGAACCACTGGTGTAGTTCAATGTTTCTCAACGTTGGCTTTACATTGGAATCACCTGAGGTAGCTTTGAAAAACACTGATCTTCAGACCTTATTCCAGATCAGCTGATCAGAATCCCTGGTGTTGGACCAAGATAATCAATGTCTTCAGGTTTTGTTTGTTTTTTTTTTAAAATTTTTAAGCTCCCCCTGGTAATTGTAATGTGTAGCCATAGTTGAGTCATTGGTCTTGTGGGAAAAGTACTGTCTGTTCAGGATCAGGGCTTCCAGTCTCCATCCAAATCAATCTTGGACAATATTCTTACTCTTTCTGGGCTGCAGTTTCCTCCTCCTTAATATAAAGGTGCTGGATTAGATGCTTCTTTCATTTTCTGGCTTACATTCCCAGGTGCTAAACTCCTTGTATTTTAAATGATTAATCATCTCCATCTGACAGTGACCCTGGATAAATTGCTTATTCTTTTTGTGCTTTGATATTTTCATCTGTAACTGAAGAAATACTGGTGTTGGTTTAAAAAAAAAAAAGTATATAACTAAGACAGACGGAATTCTGACCAAGAAGGCACAAAAGAGATGAGCCTTCTTGTTCTGTGGTTTGGTACTCTGCAACGCACTGAATTACAGAGCAGGTGCTCTGGTTCTTTCAGCTCTGCCTGCATGGGCTTGATGTGGGCACAATGACAGTTGGTACTATGCCACCCAAGAGATTCAGAGGAGATTTTATAAAAACAAACACAAAACCTTTTCTGTAGGCAGTCTGGGTAGACTATGCTGTTCTGGGTGGGGCAATAGCTATTATCCTGGATAAATATTCCTATAGGAATCTTAGATAGCAGCAGATGACAGAGATCCACACCCCAATCTCTAAAATACTGAGGTGTTGTCCTAGGCAACCTGGTTAAGATTTCTTCCTTTTACATTTGTCTGATGCCCTCTATTTTTCCTTCTCAAGGTGTTCATGTAGTGAGAAATGGGGCTGTATGGATGCAATGCCAAAAGAAAGAAATGAATGGAAGCCGTTTTCATTGTATTCTTGAGAAAGAGAGGAAATAAAAAGGGAGAAAATGGAGTAAGGGAAGGCCCATGTAGGTTCACATTGGCTTTTTCATTTCTTCCTTTAAATAAAAACATAACCAGAGCTAATGTTCTCATATACTGCTAAAGGAAATTCATTTCCAACAACGGAATAGCAGTAGAAACTCTCCAGAGGCAGTGCCCAAACTTATGTGCATGAGAATCTCCTAAAAAGCTTGACAAAATAAAAGTCTCAGCTTTCCCCAGAAATTCCATTTTAACGAGTGTCTAAAGGTTTCTGAGGCTTTGGTCTGAGGAACACTTCTCTAAAACCACTTTTCTTTGAAAATGTTACTGCAAATATTATATTGCATTGGTAATTTAAGTGACCTATAATTTCCATCTATGTGACCCTGGATGAATAGATTTCCCTTCTTTGTGACTTGGTTTTCTCATCTGTAAACTAGAGAGAAATATTGGTGTTGGCAAAGAGCATATGGCTTGGTAAGAGAATTGAAACTGTTTTAGTCTTTCTCCTTTATCAGCTCCTTAGCTGCCTGGTGGCAAGAACTAGATCGTAGGCTGGTAAATAGCTGGCACTTTAGACATGTTTGCCAAATGAATGAATGGACAAATTCTGGTATGAATGAATGAATAAAAATGATGGGATGGTAGAAGTCTTAGAGCACTTTTTTTCCCCCTTGGCTAAAGCATGTCATCAAGATTTCCAAATTGTATTAAAGTTACTAGCCCACGTACTTTACCAGCTCACCTTCCTAGAGAATCCAGATAACGAACACTATCCTTTGCTTTCTTTGAAAAACCTGTTTTTATTTTCCAGATCACAGCGGTGAACAATTCTTAGTAATAGTGACCTGATCATATATTAATAGACATGAAATTATTAGACTCCTGAGCTATGTAAAGTTCTTTTCAGTTCACACGTCCCCAGGCAACCCAGTTACACATTTTTTTCTTGCTTTAAAATAGGTGATTTAAAAAGCAGGTATGGTGGAGAAGCTTCTCTTTCATTGGTATATCTCACTCTTTTAACTCTACCGTCTGATGCAACCATCACATTTTCCTTTTTTATAACAGTACATTTAAAAGTATATGTATGGAATACTACTTGGCAATAAAAAAGGAACTGACTGCTAATGTGCACAGCTTGGATGGATCTCAAGGAAATAATGCTGAGTTTTAAAACTCAGTCTGAAAAAGTTACATATTGTATGATTTCATATATTTAGCATTCTTCAAATGGCAAAAGTACAGAGATGGAGAACATATTAGTGGTTGCCAGGTGTTAGGAAGATGGGAAGGGAGGGAAGTGGCTATGACTATACAAGAGGTAGTGTGAAGGATCTTTACAATAAAACTCTTCTGTATCTTGACTGTGGCAGTAGTTATATGAATCAACACAGATGATAAAATTGCATAGAAGAAAATATACATCCACATATATAAATGAGTATATGTAAAACTGGTGAAATCAGAATCAGATGTATTGATTATATCAATATCAATTTCCTGGTTGTGTTATTATACTACATAGAAACATAAGATGTTACCATTGGAGGAAAATTGGGGAAGGATATATAGGATCTCTCTGGATTACTTTTTACAACTGCATATGAATTATTTTGAATTATCTCAAAATAAAAGTATGTGTTATATACATGTCTATGTATATCTGTATGTATACACACTACACGCATATAAAGTAAACCCCATTTACGCAGTCACCTTAAGAAAGCAGAATGTCATTACACCTCTAATGGGTCTGCATCCTTCTCCCTGATGCCAGTTTCCCTTCCTTACCTCCAAGAGAAAACACTACTCTGAATTTTGTGGTTTTAATTCTCTTGTTTAAAAATAAAAATAATTTTAACACATGTATGTACAGGAAAGATTTTACCAGTATAGCTTGAAATAATAAAAAGCTGGACATAATATAAATGTCCGCCAAAAAGAAAATAATTCGTACAAAGGAAAACTAGGCACGAGTGAAATAAACTACAATTATATGAATCAACAAGGGTGAATCTCAAAAATATAATTTTGAGTAAGAAAACTAGTAGCAGAAATATATCTGTATGATTCCATTTATATAAAGTATAAAACCTGTGTGCAGCCAAAAATATTGTTTAGGATAAGCCATATTGCAGTTTTACTTTAGAAACTGAATTATCAAAACTGCAGCTTTGGAGGAATGTGGGAGAATTGGATCAATTATATTTAGGATGATCATGGAAGTGTCATATATATGGCTTTTAAAATTTTTCTCTTAGTGACCCTGGTTTTATTTTTAGAATTGGCTTCACTTCACTAGAGAATGATTTGTGGAAATGGTGTAATTTCTTCCATTTCTGAGAAGTCATTTGAAAGATAGTGCTGGTTGCCACTTGAAATTTTCTTTACTGGTTCCAGAGTGATAAAAAAAATCACCCAAAGTTCATCTCACTGGATAGCTTGAAGAATATCTTTTTACTTTGGAGAGGAACTGAGAACCTAGGTAACACATCATGTGGACTACATAAATGCTAAATATCAGTCACTATTATGTGAGCAAGATCTAGCTAGTACAGATGCTGACATGCATTGGTACAATTTTAAAAAATCATCAGTTGGTTTGTCTTTTTCAATATCAGCCTTTTTCTTTCCTCTGAGGATGTGTATTTCTGGGGCTATGACTACCTTGAGGGCTAATGATATAACAGAAACACTAGTAGGGGACAGATTACTATTCTAAAGACTTTACATATATTGACTTACTTAATCCTCACAACAACCCTGTGGGGAATGTGAGGCCCATGCTCAAGATCAACACAACCAGCTAGGGGCAGAGCTAGGATTTAACCCCAGGCATTCTGTGCTCACAACAGTTATAGTCAACTATGTATACAATGGTAAAGACATATTTGTGTGTTTAATGTGTAGACATTTTAAAAGAGATAATGGAAAAGGTCACTCTAAATGGTGAACAACCTGAAACATATATTTAACACACATGACTTTATAATTCTTCAGTTCACTAAGCTCACTGCCTTTTAAAATTGTTTTTAATTTTTGTGGGTACATAGTAGGTGTATATATTTATGGGGTACATGAGATGTTTAGATACAGGCATGCAATATGTGATAATCACATCATGGAAGTTGGGGTATCTGTCCCCTCAAGTATTTACCTTTTGTGTTATGAACAATCCAATTTTAGTTACTTTAAAATGTACAAATAGTTATTGACTGTAGTCATCCTGTTGTGCAATCAAATAGTAGGCCTGACTCATTCTTCCTATTTTTTTGTACCCATTAATTATCCCCACCCCCTCCCATCCCCCTACTACCCTCTCCAGCCTCTAGTAATCATCTTTCTACTCTTTATCTCCATGAGTTCAATTGTTTGATTTTTAAATCCCACAAATAAGTGAGAACATGCAATGTTTGTCTTTCTGTGCCTGGCTTATTTCGCTTAGCATAATGACCTCCAGTTCTATCTATGTTGTTGCAAATGACTGAATCTCATTTTTTATGGCTGAATAATGCTCTACTGTGCATAAGTACCAAATTTTCTTTATCCATTCCTCTGTTGATGAACACTTAGATTGCTTCCAATTTTTGGCTATTGTGAACAGAGCTGCAATAAATATGGGAGTACAGGTATCTCTTTGATATACGGAGTTCCTTTCTTTTGGGTATATACCCAGCATTGGAATTGCTGGATCATACAGTAGCTCTATTTCTAGTTTTTTTTGAGGAAACTCCAAACTCTTTTTCATAGTAGTTTGTACTAATTTACATTCCCGAAAACAGTGTACAAGGGTTCCCTTTTCTCCACATCCTCAACAGCATTTCTTATTGCCTGTCTTTTGGATATAAGCCATTTTAACCAGGGTGAGATGGTATAACATTGTAGTTTTGATTTGCATTTCTCTGACGATCAATGATATTCAGCAATTTTTCTTATGTCTGTTTGCCATTTGTATGTCTTCTTTTGAGAAATGTCTACTCAAATCTTTTGCCCGTTTTTTGATTGGATTATTAGTTTTTTTCCCCTGTAGAGTTGTCTGAGCTCCTTGTATATTCTGGTTATTAATCCCTTGCCAGATGGGTAATTTGGAAACATTTTCTCCCATTCTGTGGGTTGTCTCTTCACTTTGTTGATTGTATCCTTTGTTGTGCAGAAGCTTTTTAACTTAATATGATCCCATTTGTCTATTTTTGCTTTGGTTGCCTGTGCTTGTGGGGTTTTGCTCAAGAGTCTTTGCCCAGACCAATGTCCTGGAGATTTTCCCCAATATTTTCTTGTAGTAGTTTCATAGTTTGAGATACTAGATATAAGTCTTTAGTACATTTTGATTTTATTTTTGTATATTGTGATAGGTACGGGTCTAGTCTCATTCTTCTGCCTATGGATATTCAGCTTTCCCAGAATCATTTATTGAAGAGACTGTCTTTTCCCCGGTTTATGTTCTTGGCATCTTTGTAAAAAAATGAGTTCGCTGTAGGTGTGTGAATTTGTTTCTAGGTTCTCTATTATGTTCCATTGGTCTATGTATCTGTTTTTATGCCAGTACCATGCTGTTTTGGTTATTATAGCTCTCTAGTATAATTTGAAGTCAGGTAATGTGATTCCTCCAGTTTTGTTCTTTTTGCTCAGAATAGCTTTTGCTATTCTGGGTCTTTTATGATTCCAGATAAATTTTAGGACTGTTGTTTTCTAATTCTATGAAGAATGTCATTGGTATTTTGATAGGCATTTCACTGAATCTGTAGGTTGCTTTGGTAGTATGGACATTTTAACAATATTAATTTTTCCAATCCATGAACATAGAATATTTTTCCATTTCTTAGTGTCCTCTTCAATTTCTTTCATCAATGTTCTACAGTTTTCATTATACAAATCTTTCACTTCTTTGGTTAATTCCTAGGTATTTAATTTTATTTGCAGTATTTAAGTGGTATTTATATTTGTGAGGATGAGGCAGGAAGGTTTGCTAACTAGAGCTGTTTTCTTATAATCTCACTAGACTTTTGGCTTCCCTAGGCAGACAAACAATCATTATAAAATTGATCCTTAAAAAGTTCATGGGAAAAAAGATCTTTAATGAGCACCTATGACAAGAAGCAACAGTAGTCAGGAATCTCTGTTTTTAGCAAGTACCTTTCCTCTGACCCTGCCCAATTAATATGCTTAGTTATAGTTAAGAGCAATATGTTAGTTAATTGTGCTTCCCAAAGAGAGATCCTTGAATGGCCAGAGCCAGAGTCATCTAAGGTGCTTGTTAAAACATACTTTCCTGGGCCTCCTGAGTCAGATTCTCTTAAGAACTCTCACATGGGAGGATCACTCTTTTAAAACAAGCTCCATCTTCAGATGGGGAGATGTGGTGAGAAATAGTCCCCATCTATGAGCAGAGTAGGGACAGGGTGTATAGTACTAGTAATACAGACATTTTCTTCATTCCAGTTGAGATTGATTATCTTTTTATTGGCCTCAAAATTTTTTCACCTGTGAAATGCCAGTTACTTCCTTACACCAGGTTCTATTAGCTTATTTGAAATTGGCAGATGTTATATATTTTGTATTCAGCATCTGGTAAATATTTATTGAGCATGTACTATGGTGCCAGAGGCAGTTCCAGGCACTGGAAATACAACAGTAAAAAATGGCAAGTTTCCCACTGTCTCGAATGTCTATTCTATTGGCTTGTGGGGAACAGACAATAAAGTACAAAATAAATGCTATAATGTTAGACTTTCATAAGTACTATAATGAAAATTATCTCAACATAATGAGAAAAAAGTAACTAGTGCAAAGGGAATAGTTTGTTTGCTGAAACCAATCATAGCAATTGCCTTTGGAGACAAACGTTGGTTGAACAAGCCTGCAACTAGATAGATAGATTGTAGATAGATATAGATATAGATATAGATATAGATACAGATACTTCAAATGGCTTTGCCCAGGACTGTGCTACAAAATGGGAAATAATTAACAACATGAAAAACCAAGGTGTCTATTTTCTGAGTTATTCAGATTGAGCTGAGACATGCTGTGTTTGTGTATAAGTTTAAGGTGGTTTGAATGGCAGGATTGAACAGCGCCTACTAGAACTTTGGTTTGGAAAATAGTGTCGCTATGAACTAAAACAATCGGGTATAGTCTAAGTGATGATTTGACTAAAATCAGAGTTTTAATCAGTATTTTCCTCCATTAACAGGATGAAAATGCATAGGAAGAATATTCTAGGAAGAGAAAAAAGACAACATGAGCAGAGAGACCATGAGCATGGAGTGCCACCGTGCAGCACTGCACACGGTGGAAGGGTGTAGGAAAAGGGAAACAGGAGCGATTCATGCTCTCTTCACTTTTTGTTTGACTCCCCATCCTGTCTTTAGTTTTCTTTTTTTCTTTAAGTTTTTTTTCTTTCTTACTTTCTTTTTTTTTTTTTTTTTTCAGAGGCAGGGTCTCACTCTGTCACCTAGGCTGGAGTGCAGTGGCATGATCATGGCTTACTGCAGCCTCAAACTCCTGGACTCAAGTGATCCTCCTGCCTCAGCCTCCCAAGTAGCTGGAACTATAGGCTACTCCCAGCCACTGCTCATTGCTAATATTTAATGCATTTTGTTGTTGTTGTTGTTGTTGTAGAGATGGAGCCTCATAATATTGCCCAGGCTGGTCTCAAACTCCTAGCCTCAAGCAGTCCTCCGCCTCAACCTCCCAAACTGCTGGGATTAAAGGTGTGAGCCACTGTGTATGGCCCTTTATTTCTCATCTTGCTTTTCTGCTTACTCAAGGCATCAAATGGGGCATTACTAATAAAATATACCTTTTTGAAGTGATGAAAAGAAAACAAATTTCCCTTAAGTGTGAAGGTAATTCTCTTTCATTTCATCTCACCTGTAGTGCAAACAAGCCTAGAATTTGGGGATAGATTCTAACCTAAGCCCTTCTACTTCTGGGATGTGTGGCCTTGTGAGTGTTTTTTTTGTTTTTTTTTTTACCTCTTGGAATCTCACTTAATTCATCTGTAAATGGGGATTAATATTTTCCTTGGATCACTGGAAGGATAGAACACATTCATGTTATGACTGTTCAAGATTTGCCACAAACACCAACTTTTCTACTTGTGAGATTTATTCATTTATAAATTTATTACTGGAGGCCATTCTTCTCCAAACTCTCTGTTCAGTTTTGTTCTTCCAAGTCTTACTTATCTCTGTTTCTTTGGCAGAGAATCTGCTACATACATGACAGATGGCCATGTGATGCTTAATGAATAAATGAACAAATGGAGTAGGAGCACCCTACTCTTGTGTCTGTGGAGAAGATCTGAGAGAAGATTGTGAATTGTTGTACTTCTTCATGGGTCCCAGTTATCCATTAGTCTTTTTTTTTAATCCGTAAGATCACATTAGGCCTCTGATTACCATTCCTGCTATAATGTTGCAAAATGGCTTCCAGGACGTTGGCTGGGAGAAAATAACAGAACTCGGCTTTGAGTCCTGTGAAAAAAAAAAGCTCTGAACAGATTCTAACAGTGTTTTATGGCATTATTTCTTCTATTGTGTATTGTTTTCTGTATCCTTGCTAATATGTATTGGTTAAAAGTGTCTCAAAAGAGTAGTGAGAAGAGAAAAATGAAATTATCCTAGAGTATGTCTCTTACAGAACAAGAGACAGAGCAGTGGGAGGAGAGTAAGATAATCAGATATGAAATAAAGCAATTGGACAAGGGAAAATAAGGGAAAAGAAAAAGAAAGAACACTACGGTAGTGGGGATAAAGGAGAAATTTGTGGAAAATATTCCTTTGTCAGTTCTAAGACTTTCAGGCCCCTGAGGGAGGTTCTGAATTCTTTTTGCCTGAATGTTAAGATGAGAAGACCTAGTTTTATTTCCTGGCTAGAGGCTGTATAGGATTCTTAGGGTTGTACGGCACTGTATGTTCAAATGATGCAACCACCAGCAGCGACATGGTCTCCTCTGAATCACCGCCTGCTAGGCACCTAAGCTGTGCTTGCTTGCCTCCAGTGGTGTGGAGCTCACTATGCACAGCAGAGACCCATTTCGTACTTGTTCTTCCCTATACAGAACTGCAATCTGTTTCTCTGTCATTTCTACTTTCCAGGATCCTATGCAAACGCCAATGCTTACTGTTGGGTGACCTTGGGAATGTGATATAATCAAAGTCAGTTTTCTCACCTCTAAGATTAGGATAATAGTATCTAGTTCATTCAGTTTGGGTAAGAAATAAATGAAAACAGTCCATGTCAAACAATGAGCACCCCCAGGTCCTTACATGTTTTTTCTTCTATAGATTACCATTTTCTCACCAATCTGAAAGTCTTTTTGTTAATCTACCATCCTTCCAAAATTCTTCTCAGTTTTCAGATTTTATCAAAATTATTTGGTGACCATCCCCCTCCACCTCCCATCTAATCTTTGCATCACCTACACATGGAACTCACAGAGTTTCAAGAATGCCACAGGATGTAGTTCACCTGATGTATTCGTTCAGGTTCCCTGCTACTAAGTTAAAAGTGTAAGTGCTGCTTGTCCCTTGCCATCCAGGTCCACAAATCCAATGAAGCCCTAAGATCATTTGGATAAGTTACCAGTGATTTCAGGGAAACATATAGAGTGAGATCTAGCTGCTAAGTTCATATTTTATCAAGTTATTTTATCTAGTTATTTTATCTAGTTCATATTTTATCTAGTTATTTTATTTACATACTTTTGTTAGAAAAGCAATACACAATTACTGAAGAAAAATGAGAAAATAAACATGAACAAAATATCCAACTTATATAAAATACTCATATATATTTGTTTTAGAACTATTGCTTATTTTCCAGAATTTTTTCCCATGTGATATACAAATAGAAAGTATGTTTTATAACTTGAGATTATGTTAAACAGATGAATAAATCTTCTGTTTGACTCAACCATATATTTGGAAAGTTTTTGAAGTTCGATGTCACCATTGTCTATTGTTGGGCAACTAGGATTACAATTTTTTGATTTTATACACAATATCACAGTGAACATTCTTGTACATATATCTCTCTGCACTTGGATGACTATTACCTTAGAGCAAATTTCTTTATGTGGGACTGGTGGGTCTAAATATATATATGTATGTGGGAGTTTTTTGTCTATTAATTCATACTGACAAAATGACACCAAGAAAGGACACATCTACATCTCCACAGTTTACAAGTATGCTTATTTTCTCATGTATTCTATGATTGTGTATTACTAAATAAAAAGAACTTAAAACCATGCCTCACACAATAAATGTTAGCTACTGTGGTTACTGTCATTATTATTCTATTACTGTTGTTTTCTTGATGTTGTCATTATTTTCCATTTCTTCCCAGTCAATATCCTGTGATTTAATTAAAATGGATTATTTGCTTTTTCTTGGAAGTATCCCACATGTCAAATCTCTGCATCTTGCTCATGGTGTTTGCTCTGATTAGAATGTCTCTCTCTTCCTCGTCTGTCAATATTCTATCCATCCTTCAAAGTCTATGTTACATAAATGTCCTTCATTAAGCTTTTTAAATTTTCCCCTGAAGCCATCAACTGCATGATCTATCTCTCCATCTTTTGAACCCCTAATTGCATTTGGGACATCCCTTTTTGAATTATAGGCATTCATATTCTTGGTTTAGGATGTAACTATTAGAGTGTAACTTGTTTCTTTGACTTTGAGAAATGTGTGCTTCATAGCTGCATCGCCTGCAGTGCCTAGCGTCATGATAGGGACATAGTAGGTGTTAAACAAATGTCAAACTGAAGGGGCCAGATGTTAATGAAGTGTGATCGTCTTAAGCATCTTTACAAACAACCAGTTGTTTACTAACAAGAAACAAATTCATAGGCAAATCATCACAAAAGGAGTTTACTATTTCTTTTTGCGATATATACTGCCCTTAGATACTTTCAGCAAGGCACAGGCACACTTGATAATTGTACTTTAGGTGGCCTTTTTGGAAACTTATATCCCAGGAGACACATTTTCGCTTCATTGGCTTCCCCAGGGCTCACACATCTGACCACTCTCCTACTTTTTTAGGATGTTTGCACAGAATGATCAGAGAGGATTTGTTACACAGAAGTCAACAAAAATGGCCTTTGATAACAGGGAAAATCCCTTGCATTAGCACAGACACATTGAGTCCATAAAGTGATTTCACAGTTGTTATTGCACAATTTCCAAGGCCAATTGAAGAGGCTTAAAACTCTGTGGCTAGAAATTTAAAAAAAGATTAACAAAGTTCTCCATTTATTTTGGTATGTCAGATAGCACTGAGTAAAGTGTTCTTAGTGGGTTCTCAGTAAATAAGGTTGTCCACCCACCAGGACCTAGAAACCACAGAGTGGCATCTCAAAAAAAAAAAAAAAAAAAAAAAAGAACAAAAAAATGCTATGGTTACACTGATTTAAGCACTCACCCTGAACCCTAGGTTTGTACTCATTTCTCATCCTCCAGCTGAGACAAAAACTTAAGAGTGTGACTAAGGACTTGTCAGGCAACTTCAGTATCTAATGCCTTACAGTCATTTCTGTTGGCCAGAGATGGGAATCATGATGAATCCAGCCCGAAGATATGCTTTTTCAGATTAATCTCCCAGGCTAAAGTTGTTTTTGTAATAGTAGCTGACACACTGGGAGTTTTGAAAAACCTGAAAAGAACATAAGGGATTTATGGATAGAAGCTTGGATCTAGATGGCACCTAAACTCTAGTTCCAGTCCTATTATTTGATGATTTGCCATTTTCAGGCAGTCCCACTAGGATCTGTCTCAGCTTGAGAGATGATTGCCATAGGATCAATACTTCACACTGCAGTGTTCAGGCTGCATTCTCTGAGTGGAGGTGGAAGGCAGCTCTGGGTGTTTACTCAGCCACAGGGAAAAGAGGGAGATATGGAGAAGACAGTGTGATTTGTAGAGCTAGGAAGCCTTGCAGCCCCAGCAGTATTAGAAAAAACTTTACCTCTCTTCATATGGAGATGTTTTCTCTGTGGATTAAATAATTTTGAGGGAATGAATGAAATGCCCCCCTACTATGCCTTCTGTTTCTCCACAACTCAGGTAGACCTACTTTAAGAAAATGTAATGAAAGGAAGCTTCGAGTATATTAGTGATGTTTTATTTCTTATGCCAAAGGATAAGTATACAGTTTTCTTTGTATTTTATTTCATGCCTTTTGCTCTATTTTGAATGTTACATAACACAACAGTTTTTAAAGAAAAGAGAAAAATATAGGGCTTTGTATATTTGGTTAATAAACAGTTAATTTGTGATGCCACAATATCTTTCCTTTACCCAAATTTCTGTTTCTGGTGATATGGAACTAGCATGGGGTGGGTAAGGGAAGTAAAGATGGGGGAAAAGCCACGGTACCTGGGGTTCACATTCATGAAGGATCTGAAACTTGGTCATTTGAGATTATGTGGAACTAAGGTTATCTTATAGTCACAGATGTAGTTTCAAGATCAAAAGGGAGGCTCATTTATCAATTTTGTGCTAGTTGTCCCAGCACTGAACCACATAGCCCGAAGTACACTGTGAATTGTTAATGTAAAAATTATACATATTCATATGCACATCACTACTTAAAATTATAAATTGGCATTTCTTATTTTTTACTTATGAAAATATTGGAGGAGTCTGGACTTTCTCTGACCGTAAAGGAGTCCTGTTGAGGAGCTGCTACAGCACAAGAGACAGATGAGAAACTCTTGAGTTCAGAGAGGAAGGTTTCAGTCTCAGATTCACAGCAAATGGGCCATCGAAGTCAGGCCTTAGAGCCTTCTTTTCGAAATAATCAAATGTGATGAAATGTGTGACTGTGGTGAAGTGAGACTCTTTAAAGGCCTTAAGCATAGATTACATGTCTTATGAGACTGATGCACTGCTGGCTACCCTAAGAGGGCAGCCTCTTGTGTATTTTAATGTTGGTTAAAATTTCATTGAGCCCTTCCTTTGTTCCTAAACTCTTTACCTATATTTTCTCATTTAATCTTCCCAACATCCCATGTGATAGCCCCTATGATTATAACTATTTTACTGATGAGGACATTGAAGCTTAGGAGGGTTAAGTAACTTGTCCAGGTTCCACTATTATTAGTTTTCTGAGCAGGTATTTGAGCTAAGGATGGTCTAACTTCAAAGTCTAAGTGTTTAAACCATATGTCATGCTATAGCTATTATGGGCAGTCCGAAATCTCTCACTGATCAGTTTTTTGACTGGCATAGAGATAGAGGGCTCCAGCCAGTCCCAAGTAGAGTCAGAGACTTCTACAACCCCCTAGGTATTTTAGCACTACCTGCTTTTATGAAAATCCATTCACATTAAAGAAGAAGTGAATGGTCAATTAATAATGTGATTATTAAACTGTCTGTCAAAAATATAGCCTTTTTGTAAATATTTGGCCTGAAGTACAAGAGGAGAAGAGAAGTTCTGGCTGTAGTACAATTTTAGTACAATTTAGAAAACCATTTTATAATGTTTCTCTTAAGATTGTTCAAATATATTTCAATTTAGCAACAAACAAGAGAGAAAAGGAAGACATTTCAATCATCTGATGAATAATGTTAAGAGAATGCATTGGGATATTTAATTCCTAACTAAATGTCATCTTTTAAAATTCAAATGTCCTTGGGTGGAATGACTAATGAAGTTAGTTTATGGGAAGGCAAGTTTAACAGAATGGTTACATATCTGGGCTGTAGAATTATACCACTCTAGGTATGAATTCTGCTATTTCATAAATGGTGATGATATAGAAAGAAGATGAATAAAACAATTCAAGCTATCCAGTAATCCAAAGCATTTGCCTTAGTCATGATTAGATATGTGCCATACGTAGCTATCAAAATTTTCACAAATGTATGTAACAGAAAATCCAATTCAAACTCATTTGAAAAAAAAAAAATTGGTTCAGCTTTAAGCATCATGAGCTAGCTCCAAGCTAAAATTTATTTCATCAGGATCCAGCAACCTGCCTTTATCTCTTGATTGCCTTTTGTTCTTTGTTACCTCCATTATTAGATGATTGTCCTAATGGGATGTCAGGATGGTTGCAAATGAGTTCAGTCTTAGATTCAGTTTTAAGTTCAGAATTGGAATACCTTATTTCTTAGTTTTTCAAGGTACAGTACTAGGGTTAAGTTTGATTGAATCAATTGTCTTGGTCTCTGTTATATCCCTGTAAGCATTCATGGAGTCAAGAGGGTGGGGTGTTCCAGAAGCCAGGACTGTGCCCCATTTCTTGCAAAATCACGTCATGCTAGTATGAGGAAAGTGATTTCCTAGAGGCAGTTGGAGTACTTTTACTAAAGATGGGGTTGATAAATTGTAGGCAGGCAAAAACAACAGAATTCTATACATACATCTTTTTAAAAAGATCTATGCACTACTGGATACAAATAAGGTGCATTTCCTCTCTGGGGAGGAATATGCATTCTTCCAAAAGGGAAGCTTGCCAGCCACCTGACGATGGGTTGCTGCTTTCCAGGCGGTTCTGAGCTCTGGTTTAGCTGCTGATTTGAAAAGTCCCCTCTTGCATAACAATTACACCTGGCACACCAACTTGGGAGCATGCGGGAGAACTTTCTTCATCCTTTCTTAAAGATGCAATTGTTTCTGACAGCCAGTGTCATCTGCGGTGACAGATGTCACTTCTGACTCTCATTCCCCGCAGACAGCTGAGCTCAAGGAGACCGCTAGGCTCTGACAATAGGTTTAACTCTTACCTAGAAAAGCCAAAGCACTGAAATGTTTAGGTTTGTGGGATTCTGATGATAATATAAATAGGAGGGTGAGCGTTCTTTGTGCAATAGCACACAACTCATGTACTTTCCCAGTCACCACTTATCATGTGGTCTTCAAATTATCTGTTTAAATACGCTGCAATGTAAACTCTAAGAGAAGCAGACATTGAGTCTTGTGCTTTGCTTTGCCCTTTGTGACTAGCACAGTGCAGGGCACATAGTAGAAGATAACTGTGTAGTAGAAGATAGAGAAATATTTGTTGAATGGCTGATTGAATGACTGAATATGGGAATTTTAAATGAAATTTAGCACTAATTTGGTTATCGTGTGTGTGTGTGTGTATCTGTGTGTAATAATATAACCAGGGCCTGTCATTTCTACCTGTTGTTCATATGGGAAATCGAGGCACAGTAGTCAGGGAATTTGTATCAATCCCAATAGGTAATTAATACCATGGCTGAAATATAGATGTTTTAGCTCTATTTTTGAAATCTCTTACTGAAATTTCAGCTCTCTCAAATATTTTTAATAGTATTTTCCAATGCATTTACAGCCTAGTTCATTCAACATATACTCATTACATAATTACTGTTTTTCAGACATGTTTACATTCTCATTTTGATTTTGAACCTCACAGCAAGGAAGGTATTATCCCTTTCTTCACCCTACATGAAAAGGTGGAGGTTCCGTGGGTGATGTGAATTGTATATAATCAGGAAGAGAAAGAGTAACACCAAGAATCAAACTGAGTTCTTCTGATCCCAAGTCTGATGCTTATCTCCACTGGGAAATGATGCCTTGTAGTCTATTGAGTATGTGGGCACTGGGGGCTCCCTTTAAGTCTCAGAGGCTCTTCTGTGTAGTGAACTTCATGACTGACATGCTTATTTACTGAGCTTTGTTGATGTATGGTTATAAAACAGTAACAGTCCGGCCCATTATTTTTCACAATTATGACTGCTGTTGGAATTCAGTCTAGACTTTGCTGTTGATTTCGCATTCGTTTTTTTCCAGATATAAATTAATGAAATGGAATAGAAGGCTGAAAGATCACCATATGCACAATTCTCTTTGGATCTTAAGATCTCTGAGTCACAATTTTTCAATGACTGAAAAATGGCAGGGACACAACCTTTTATTTTCATCAGCTCATCAAAAATAAGAATAAGAGGAAAATAAATTTTGAGTATATGGAGCATTCGATTTCTTTGTCTAAATACCTAACTTGGAATATTTTCTGCTGATGGCTCAATGCCTGGCTGTCTGACTTCTTAACTGAGGTTATTAGTAAAAGTAATATTTTTGATTTCTCAGCTCCACCACTATGGTATACATATTTTCTTTTTTTATATATATTTCTTTTATTAATTTTTTTGCACACAAAATAAACATTTTCTAAAAATACATACAAACAAAAAGATGCATATCAAACATATTATGAAGGTTGCACATGGGAAGACGGGGAATAGAAATGGGGGGTGGGAATTAAAGAAAATAAATGAGAGAGGGACTTTGTATGGATCAATGATAATAACTCAATCCTCTATTTGACAAAGAAGGAGAAGGAAGAGGAAGAAAAAGAAAGTCGGATAAAGGATCAGAAAGGGAGGAAAATAGAAAAAATTAGAGTATGACTCCCGGGTAGACCTGTTTTGTTGTCGCTGGGTTGGTTGCTTGGTTTGTCTGTTGTATTTTTCACATGTTTCTCCATGTTGGCCAGGCTGGTCTCGAGCTCCTAGCCTCAAGTGATCAACCTGCCTCGGCCTCCCAGAGTGCTGGGACTACAGGCGTGAGCCACCATGTCCAGCCCCCACATTGCGTCTGGCCTCCATGGTAGACCTCCTAAACGGGGCGGCCGGGCAGAGGCGCTCCTCACTTCCCAGACGATGGGTGGCGGGGCAGAGGCTCTCCTCACTTCCCAGACGATAGGTGGCAGGGCAGAGGCACTCCTCACTTCCCAGACGGGGCGGCCCGGCAGAGGCGCTCCTCACTTCCCAGACTGGGCGGCCGGGCAGAGGCGCTCCTCACATCCCAGAAGGGGCGGCCACTCAGAGGCGCTCCTCACTTCCCAGACGATAGGTGGCGGGGCGGAGACGTTCCTCACTTCCCAGACGGGGCGGCCGGGCAGAGGCGCTCCCCACCTCCCTGACGGGGCGGCGGCGGCGGGGCAGAGGCTGCAATCCCAGCACCCTGGGAGGCCAAGGCAGGCGGCTGGGAGGCGGAGGCTGCAGCAAGCCAAGACCACGCCACAGCACTCCAGCCCGGGCAACACCGAGCACCGAGTGAGCGAGACTCCGTCTGCAGTCCCAGCACCTCGGGAGGCCGAGGCGGGCAGACCACTCGAGGTCAGGAGCTGGAAACCAGCCTGGGCAACATGGCGAAACCGCGACTCCAGCCAAAGGAAAAAAACCAGGGAGGGGTGGTGGCGCACGGCCGCAATCCCAGGCAGCCCGCAGGCCGAGGCAGGAGAATTACGGGAGCTGGAGGCAGGGAGTCTGCAGCAAGCCGACTGTACTCCAGCCTGGGCAACAGAGGGAAGAAAAGAAAGAAAAGGAAGGAAGGAAGGCTACATATTTTCTTAAATACGAATGCTTTAGAATTTTTAATCATGGATGATTGAAATAATACTCATAGTGTTATGAACAAATAAATATAATGCCCTGATGACTCCATTTAGTATTTTTCTTCTAATGATCTCAAAAAAGATTTCCATAATCTATGTTATTTTTTGTGTACTTATTTCCCAGGTGTGCAAATTGTGGCATGGAAAGTTTGAGAAATGTTTCAAAAGAAGATAATTTATTTAACTTTTAAGTTCAGGGGGTACATGTGCATGTTTATTATATAGGTAACCTCATGTCATTGGAGTTTGCTGTACAGATTATTTTGTCATCCAGGTATTAAGCCTAGTACCCGTTAATTATTTTTCCTAATCCTCTCCCTCCTTCCACCCTCCAGTAGGCCCCACTGTGTGTTGTTACCACCCCCAATGTGTCCATGTGATGTCATCATTTAGCTCCCACTTATAAGTGAGACCATGCTGTATTTGCTTTTCTGTTTCTGCGTTAGTTTGCTAAGGACAAAAGCCTCCAGCTTCATCCATATTCCCACAAAAGACATGATCTTATTCTTTGCTATGGCTGCTTAGTATTCCATGGCTATCTTTACCACATTTTCTTTATTCAGTCCACCATTGATGGGCATTTAGATTGATTTCATGTCTTTGCTATTGTGAATAATGTCATGAACACATGTATGCATGTGTATTTTTGATAGAATGATTTATAGTCCTTTTGGTGTACACCCAGTAATGGGATTGCTGAGTCAAATGGTATTTCTGTTTTTAGGTCTTTGAGAAATCACCACACTGTTTTCCACAAGGGTTGAACTAATTTACACTCCCACTAACAGTGTATAAGTGTTCCTTTTTGCCTGCAATCTCGCCCGCATCTCTTATTTTTTGACTTTTTAATAATAGCCATTTTGACTTGTGTGAGATAGTATCTCATTGTGGTTTTTATTTGCATTTCCCTAATGATCAGTGATGTGAGCTTTTTTTATTCATATGCTTATTGGCTGCATGTATGTCAAAAGAAGACACTTTAGATTCAAAGGCATGACTCTGAATTCCTTATCTTCTCCACTCTACCAGGCTGCTGGCTTTGGCTATGCATTCTTGGATATGAGAAATAGAGTCTTAATTAAGACAATTCAAATAAAGTGAATAGCAAGCTGTCATAAGGATTTTTGTGAAGGTAATAAATGTGATAGGAAAGATTACATGTAACCCCCATGGATAAGATGCTTTGTTTTGCTTCCATGATGCAAAGGTTTTGTTTTCATTCATCATCGTGAATGAAAATGTTAACATATATTTAAATGAATAAAAACAATAGTATGAATAAAAATAGCTACCGTTTATTGAGTGCACACCATGTGCCAATCATGATGCCAAGACCCTTACATAGATCAGTTTATCCTCTTAATAGTCCAATGAAGCTAGTAGTAGTATCCCATTTTTACAGGTGAGAAAAATGGCAATTTTAGTAAATTAAATGTCCAGCTCAAGATTATACAGCTAGTAGGTAAAGGAACTGAGATGGGATTATAGAACTACAGATATAAAAGCCAGTGCCCTTAGCCACTACCAGAATCCAAAAACATGAGTTGCTGGAGAGAAGCTAGATCTAGTGAGACGCTTAGTATTATCTCAGACCTTATTTCTTTTTCAGTCTTTCTTTCTGTCTCATGGACCACACACATGGTCTTCTATTGCTTTTACTAATTTTCTTCTCTTCTCTTACTCTTGACTTGCTATTCCCTCCTTCTTCCCTGAATGTTTTCTATTCAGACTATGACTTCTTCTTCCTTATGGACTCTGCCTCTTCATAACTTGGGATTGCCATGACCTCTTGCATCTTAACTCTATCTCAGAGGATTAAATCTATCTCATACTCTCATATTTTAAAAAAATCTATTTAATACTTTAAGCTTCAGTTCCTGTTGCCAATCACCTCATTTCTTATGAGTTTTAAAATTTAAATTACCAAGAGCAAGGATCCAGTTAGTCCAGCTCCTTTTCGGGCGCCAGCCTGTGTTACTGGGAAGCCTGTATATGCACTGACTGCCTCTACATCCAGTGCCTAACCCTGATCCACTCCAGTGGAGTTTGGGTAGGATTAGAGCTGGTTCAACACCTCTCTGGAGTTCGGGTTTTGTTTAGAATTTTACAAATTAATTTCTCATAACATTTACATGACTGTAACATCCGTATCCACTGGGACTTTTTAAATTTTTATTTTTGTTTCAATAGTTTCTAGGAACAGGTGGTCTTTGGTTAGTTACATGGATAAATTCTTTAGTGGTTGTTTCTGAGATTTTAGTGCACCCATCACCCACCCTAGCAGTGTACACCGTCTCCAATATGTAGTGTTTTTGTTTTGTTTTTTTGGCAGAGCTAGCTGAGCTTTTATTTTGGGGGAAAAAAAGAACAATTGAATTGTTTTGTACCTGGAGGCATGGGCAAGGGGGGTGCCCCAGGCAGAAAACTACCCCGCGGGTGGGCTGAGCCTGAGGTGGGTCTTCTGTTCCCTGTGCTCCCCTGCACAGCAGCCTCCCTTATGGGCTATGGGGCAGCCGCAGGAGGGGCAGGCTGAGAGGGGCTGCCACAGCTTTTCACTTGGGCTGGACGTCAGAGGACTCGGACACCAGCTTCCCATCGCGGGTCTCGGTCATCTTAACAACCACGGCCCTGGTGGAACTGGTGCGGCTGAAGGAGCCGGACACCGCGCCAGAGCCAAAGCTGGAGCCCAGGCCATAGCTGAGGGCGGGCTTGTGAGGCCCCCACAGGCTGAGCTCAGCACACCTCCATAGCCACTCAGTCTTCCTATGGATACTCCTGTTTTGCATCCCAGACTCCAGCCGGCTCTCCTTGCCCTCCAGCAGCTTCCTGGAGGTGGCGATCTCTATGTCCAGGGCCAGCTTGACGTTCATCGGCTCCTGGTATTCACGCAGCTGCCGCGCCATGTCCTGCTTGGCGTTCGCATCCTTAACCGCCAAATCCCCGTGCAGCTCGGCATCTGCGATGGCGGCCTCCAGGGAAGCCCTCTGGTCATCATCAGCCTGGAGCTGGCTGATGTTCCGGTACATCTAGGAGCTCTCACTCTGTGCGCCGCAGGTCATCCCTGTGCTTCCCAGCCAGAGTCTGCAGCTCCTCATACTTGATCTGGTACATGCTCTCGGCCTCAGCCCGGCTGCAGTTGGTGATCTCCTCCTACTGTGCCTTGACCTCAGCAATGATGCTGTCCATGTCCAGGGAGCGGCTGTTGTCCATGGACAGCACCACAGACGTGTCTGAGATCTGGGACTGCAGCTCCCGGGTCTCCTCTTCATATAGCTGCATGAGGAAGTTGATCTCGTCAGTCAGCCCTTCAAGGCGAGACCCCAGCTCTACCTTGTTCATGGAAGCTTCATCTGCATCCTTCTTGATGAGGACAAATTCATTCTCCATCTCTGTGTGCTTATTGATCTCATCCTCATACTTGTTCTTGAAGTCCTCCACCAGCGGCTGCATGTTGCCAAGCTCCGCCTCCAGCTTCAGCTTCTCCTGGCCCAGTCTCCAGCTGCCACCTAAGGTCGTTGATGTAGCTCTCAAACATGTTGTCCATGTTGCTCCCAGCCATCTGCTGCTGCTGCTGCAGGAGGCTCCACCTGGTCTCCAGCATCTTGTTCTGCTGCTCTAGGAACCTTACCTTGTCGATGAAGGAGGCAAACTTGTTGTTGAGGGTCTTGATCTGCTCCTCCTGGGTGCGCACGGCCTGGATGTTGGGGTCCACCTCCAGGTTAAGGGGGCTCAGCAAGCTTTGGTTGACCTGGACGGTGGTGATGCCTCCCATACGGCTGCTTCCACCATAGCCTCCACCCAGGCCACCTCGGAAGCTGCTGCTGCCCACTTAGGAGAAGCTCGAGGAGTTGAGCCGGCTGAACCAGGCAGAGATTCCAGAAGGATTGGAGAAGCTGCTTCTTGCTCCAATATGTAGCCTTTTATCCCTCACCTACCTCCTACCCTTCCCCTTTAAGTCCTCAAAGTCCATTATAACATTGTTATGCCTTGGCATCCTTATAGCTTACCTCCCACTTAGAAGATACGGTATTTAGTTTTTCATTCCTGAGTTACTTCACTTAGAATAATGGCCTCCAGCTCCATCCAAGTTGCTGCAAAAGACATTATTCCATTTCTTTTTATGGCTGAGTAGTATTCCATGGTGTATATACACAACATTTTCTTTATCCACTTGGCCGATGGGAATGTAGATTGGTTCCACATTTTTGCAATTGCAAATTGTGCCGCTATAAACATGTGTGTGCATGTGTCTTTTTCATATAATGACTTATTTTCCTTTGGGTAGATATCCAGCAGTGGGATTGCTGGATTGAATGGTAGTTCTACTTTTAGTTCTTTAAGGAATCTCCATACTGTTTTCCATAGTGGTTGTACTAATTTACATTCCCACCAGCAGTGTAAAAGTGTTCCCTTTTCAACAAATCCATGCCAGCATCTATTGTTTTTTCGCTTTTTAATTATGGTCACTCTTGCAGGAGTAAGGTTGTATCTCATTGTGGTTTTAATTTGCATTTTCCTGATCATTAGTGATACTGAGCATTTTTTTCATGTGTTTTTTGGTTGTTTATATATCTTATTTTGAAAATTGTCTATTCATTCCTTTGCCCACTTTTTGATAGAATTATTTGTCTTTGCCTTCTGAATTGTTTGAGTTACCTGTAGATTATGGATATTAGTTCTTTTTCAGATGCATAGTTTGTGAATATTTTCTCCCACTCTGGGGTTCTCTGTTAACTCTGCTGATTGTTTCTTTTGCTGTGCAGAAGCTTTTTAGTTTAATTACGTCCCATCTATTTATTTTTGTTTTTGTTGCATTTGCTTTTGCATTCTTAATCATGAATTCTTTGCTTAAGTCAATGCCTTGAAGAGTTTTTCCAATGTTATCTGCTAGAATTTTTATGGTTTCAGGTCTTAAATTTAAGACTTTTATCCATCTTGAGTTGATTTTTCTATAAGGTGAGGAAGGATGAGGACCCAGTTTCATTCTTCTACATGTGGCTTGCTTCGCTGGGACTTTTTAAACTGTATGTAATATACGCTTTATGTAAAGAATAATATGTAACATATAGTTTAATGTTATATATATATATATATATATAGAGAGAGAGAGTTTAAAAATAAAAGGAAATGTTTATGCTTGATTCAGCAGTGCTACCAAGTAACAGGGACTTTCTTTCTTTTCCTCTAGCTTTATCTTCCCTTTCTGTTAGTATCACTCTCAAGTAAAATTCTTCTACATAGAGCTCATGGAAACTGAGACCTTATATTTCTACATGTCCAGGTTTAGCAAAAAGAGGAACGATGCCTCTATTTTTCAACAAAATACACAAGTCCTAGTAATAAAACCCAGATTGTGTCTCAAAGGCTTATATTGAGTATGGACACATTCTTGATCCAACCATAGTAGTTGGGTAAGGAGGCAATGAAATGCTCACATAAGCCATATTAATAGCTTGTCCCCCATAGACGCTGGAGTTGACATGAAACCAATACTACATAAATATTTTGGACTCTAAGTAGGATAAGGGAGATTTTTCAGAGGAAAACTGGGGGCTCCCCTCTGAAAAGCAAATGAGTCATAGGCCTACAGATTTTTCCACCACAGCATGGACCTGCTATGCTGCGTTTTGAGCCTGGAAAGGGAGTAAAGGCTCATGCTTTCTATTCTAGGTCACCAGTAGCCTTATCATTAATAAAATTAGTAGAGATAAAGGAAATTAAACTTTTCCTATGTAAACCTTGGTTTAAGACCTACAGCAAGATTTCCATTTCAGAACTTAGTAGTGTGACAGCTCCTCAGCTGAAATGAACAAGTACGCTAGGTCAGATGGCTTCAGGAAAGCCCAGTTTCCTCATCTCTCCAAAAGATGATTGGATGGGTTCTGCTCCCTATTATAGGAAGAAACAAGGTCTTTAAAGAAAATACAGATGGAAAAACAGGAGGCTGAGGTGTGAGAGGAGGCAGATCATCTGGGAAAAATAGATTTTTTAAAAAGTTTTGGTCATATTTCTGATTAGTTATGTGACCTCAGGCAAATTACTTAATAACTTTGGGCATCTTCATTTGAAAGATGATGAAATTGAATTTGTTTTTTTTTATTGTTTCTATTACTTTGCTGAAATTCCCCATCTGTTCACACATCTTGTCTACCATTTATTCTAGTTTTTAACCTACATTTTATCATTCTTTAAATTCTCTATGTTATACTGCTAACATTTGGCTTATCTCTGAGTATGTCTCTATTGATTATTTCTTATATTGACCATGGGTCACATGTTCTTCCTTCTTCAGTGTCTTTTTTTTTTTTTTTAAACTATGTCTTACATACTACGTGCAAAAGATCGAAGATCAGGAGAGACATAAGTAAGCAATATTTGCCTCCAGAAAATGACATGTTCCTTATTCTGTGAGGCTAATGGTGTTGGGAGCTGAGTCAATCTAATCTAATTTTAGCTTTGATGAAGCATTAATTCAATTCAGTTCACCTGAAAAATGTTAACTTCACAAGGACTTGAGATGTGAGTACTGGTAAGATTTCTGGGATCTCTCTTTGTCTCAGAGCCTCTCCTGGCATTTTGAATTTGGGTGCTGTTTAGAAATTTATTTATTTCCTACAAAATTTACATGTCTTAAAAACATCTCCCTTATCAGCCAGGACTTTTTAAGTTGTATATGATAATATATATGTTTTGTAAAATATAATATGTAATATATAGTTCAGTGTTTTATATATATACATAATAGAGAGTTGAAAAATAAAAGGAAATGTTTATGCTCGAGTAAAGCATAAATTTTATGGAATTTCTCTTAGTCCTCCTGCCCCACATTCAGCCTTTTTTTTTTTATTATTATACTTTAGGTTTTAGGGTACATGTGCACAATGTGCAGGTTTGTTACATATGTATCCATGTGCCGTGTTGGTTTGCTGCACCCATTAACTCGTCATTTAGCATTACGTATATCTCCTAATGCTATCCCTCCCCCCACCCACAACAGTCCCCGGAATGTGATGTTCCCCTTCCTGTGTCCATGAGTTCTCATTGTTCAATTCCCACCTATGAGTGAGAACATGTGGTGTTTGGTTTTTTGTCCTTGAGATAGTTTACTGAGAATGATGGTTTCCAGTTTCATCCATGTCCCTACAAAGGACATGAACTCATCATTTTTTATGGCTGCATAGTATTCCATGGTGTATATGTGCCACATTTGCTTAATCCAGTCTATCGTTGTTGGACATGTGGGTTGGTTCCAAGTCTTTGCTATTGTGAATAGTGCCACAACAAACATATGTGCGCATGTGTCTTTATAGCAGCATGATTTATAGTCCTTTGGGTATATACCCAGTAATGGGGTGGCTGGGCCAAATGGTATTTCTAGTTCTAGATCCCTGAGGAATCGCCACACTGACTTCCACAATGGTTGAACTAGTTTACAGTCCCACCAACAGTGTAAAAGTGTTCCTATTTCTCCACATCCTCTCCAGCACCTGTTGTTTCCTGACTTTTTAATGATGGCCATTCTAACTGGTGTGAGATGGTATCTCATTGTGGTTTTGATTTGCATTTCTCTGATGGCCAGTGATGATGAGCATTTTTTCATGTGTTTTTTGGCTGCATAAATGTCTTCTTTTGAGAAGTGTCTGTTCATGTCCTTTGCCCACTTTTTGATGGGGTTGTTTGTTTTTTTCTTGTAAATTTGTTTGAGTTCATTGTAGATTCTGGATATTAGCCCTTTGTCAGATGAGTAGGTTGCACAAATTTTCTCCCATTCTGTATCCCTGGGATGCAAGGCTGGTTCAACATATGCAAATCAATAAATGTAATCCAGCATATAAACAGAACCAAAGACAAAAACCACATGATTATCTCAATAGATGCAGAAAAGGCCTTTGACAAAATTCAACAATGCTTCATGCTAAAAACTCTCAATAAATTAGGTATTGATGGGACGTATCTCAAAATAATAAGAGCTATCTATGACAAACCCACAGCCAATATCATACTGAATGGGCAAAAACTGGAAGCATTCCCTTTGAAAACTGGCACAAGACAGGGATGCCCTCTCTCACCACTCCTATTCAACATAGTGCTGGAAGTTCTGGCCAGGGCAATCAGGCAGGAGAAGGAAATAAAGGGTATTCAATTAGGAAAAGAGGAAGTCAAATTGTCCCTGTTTGCAGATGACATGATTGTATATCTAGAAAACCCCATTGTCTCAGCCCAAAATCTCCTTAAGCTGATTAGCAACTTCAGCAAAGTCTCAGGATACAAAATCAATGTACAAAAATCACAAGCATTCTTGTACACCAATCACAGACAAACAGAGAGCCAAATCATGAGTGAACTCCCATTCACAATTGCTTCAAAGAGAATAAAAGGCTTAGGAATCCAACTTACAAGGGATATGAAGGACCTCTTCAAGGAGAACTACAAACCACTGCTCAATGAAATAAAAGAGGATACAAACAAATGGAAGAACATTCCATGCTCATGGCTTGGAAGAATCAATATCGTGAAAATGGCCACACATTCAGCCTTTGGAGCACCACTGAAAGTTGGAGGACCAACTTGTTGAAAATCTGAGATCACCTGGACGACTTTCTCTTAGCTCTCCTGCACTGCTGCTATTCATCAGAATAACACACTCAAGCACCCAGAAAAAGCCTCTGGGAAAGAACTGGAGAATGGGTGCAAAGTTTCTCTGTGTTTGAGGATTCTTGGGATTATAATCTCTCGTGATGCTTGCATCCAGTCATTAAAAATTTATGGAAAGTTATGCTAGTTTATCTCCGTTAGCATTCTACTAGATTTTCCTTCCTCTCCCAATACTACTAGGGTTAAAGTAATTGTTTTCCTCTGTTAGGAAGGTCTTACCACTTTCTGGAATTTAGCTTTTTAGGTTTCTTTGCACCCTCAGCCTTCTGTAGCTTATCCAGTGTACCCTTCTTAGGGATACATTGGAAATGATGGTCTTCTAGGCCCTAATCCTAGGTCATTTTGAATGATAACTTCTAAATTCTAAAGTCATTGACAATATGAATAAACTGTTAGAGACAATGTGGACATTAGATATTTGTGTAATCAGAAACTGTCTCATAACTTCTCTTTTTGGCTTTTTGATAGTTGAATAATAGACTCAGCAACACAGCAACTAATAGGAAAAAGGGGATCATGTAAGGTGAGATACCAACACTTGCTTAAGGTAATCCTAGTCAGGACCCAGCATGGCTAAAGCACACAGTGGTTTTGTTCTTGTTGGGTTTTGGCTGCTTTATTTTTGTTATGATTGTTGTTTTCTATTATAAGTATTATTTTGTTTGAAGAAAATAAAATGTCTTCTTTACATGACAGGTCTTAAGGTGGTTACTTTTGCTTTTAGCGAATGCATAGGAGGAAAATCTAAGCTACATTCTAGGAAAAAGGGTAATTTTGACCAAATATCAAGCAGTTAGGTCATGAGTGGAGCTAGCATCACTGATGGGTCTCTACACTAGGGATAGAGTTATTTTGGATCTGCTGCTGCGTTGTTGCATAGGGAAAAAAAGAGAAAAAAAAAAAAAACACTTTATACCCCAGAAAAGTGGAGGACAGAGCTTTGACCGATATCTCAGCCTTGAGGCATTGACTCTCTCTTGCTGACTCAAGAATTCATGCCCCTGAGGATTCTAGGTCTAACTTAAGCTCCCAATATTCCTGCTCTATTAATTAAATCATCCACTTCACGCAGGCATAAGGAGATTCTACTTACTTTTGAAAAGTCTAACTTTTCTAGCACTTTCTCACATTTCTTAATGTTGGCCTTTTATAGGATGAATAGTTCAGTCCCCAGAAAGCCTATTAAATCATTTACAAGGGCAAATGAATGACATTATGTGCAAGGTGAGTTTGCAGCAGAATTGATTATTTTCTCAGCTGATATCAGTGGAAATCTACTGAGTCTCTACTGTGTTGGTGAAAAACAGATCATGTTTGACAAATGTGGCTGGATATTTTTATACATTTCCTCTATTGCCTGATAAGTGGGAGTGAGGGAGGTGGAATTTATCTGAATATTTGTAAAGTGCATGACACTGAGCACATAGGTGGAATGATTTATGAAACTAGTAATGCTTCCTTTCTTGGGAGAGTAGAAGTCATCTAGATCAGTGCTTAGAAATATAGGCTTTGGAGTCACTTACCTGGGTTTAAGTCCTGATTGCACCATTTGTTTGGGCAAATTTCTATGTCCTAATTTTCTCAGGGTAATAGAGGTATCTCTTATTTATCTCTTGTTCTTTTGAATATATGCAATAGTATTTGTATAGAATTTTGCACAGTGCCTGGCACATAGTTGGTTCTTACTAAGTGGTAACTATTATAATAGGAGGAAATTAGAATGCTTCAAGAAAACCCAATAGCTCATATAGTAATAACTCTCATGGACTTTCTTCAGTTGTACACTAATTTTATTTTAGCCTGGAGGTGTGATTGGATATTTTCTGCCAGTACAATTGCCTAGCAGAGAATTAGTTGCTCAAAATATGTTCAACTTTATAATGCACGATAAGATTTAGCCTGAGTATCTGGTTTGATATTCTGTTTAGGTCCTGCACAGTTCAATATTAAATGGAGTTTCTACCCTAGCGTGAAAGGAGGAAGAGAGAAAATAGGCTCCAAGAGAAATTCAGCTCCAAAATTCCCCGAATATTAGAGTGAGACTGTCTGGAATTCAAAATGTTACTGTAGGTAACTGTCAGTTGAATATTGGAAGGTATAGAAAATAGAAGGCTAAGGTGGACATTATTGCTATACCTATACTCAGGTAAGAATGTTTTCAGGGTCATGAGTTACAGATCCTGCATAATGATGCCAAACAGAGCACAAAAGAACAGTTATTAATATTGTATCTGATTATTTAGCTATTTCCTTATCCCTTTCCCATTACCAAGAAGAGAGGCAAGAGGCAGAGTGTATAGTGGTTAAGATAAGCCAAGAGGCTGGAATCAGGGAATCTGGATTTGAATCTTTGTATTGCCTCTTTGTAGATCCTAGGCCTCAGTTTCCCCAACTGAAACACTGTAGTAACAATGCTGACATTACTGGGTTCTTGTGAGTTAAAGAAGATAAGGTGTGTAAAATATGATGCTCAATATAGCTTAATTTTTCTTTTTAATCCAGAAGAAAAGCTCAGTCTTACATACCCCCCCTCTTAAGGCTGACAGTGCATAAAGAACTGGATGTCAGGTGAGGTGATTCTTGGCCATAAACCACATTTTCAACTATACACTCACAGTGGTTATTACTTGGAGTCTGCATAGAAGAATAGAAGAGGTGATGAGGTAGCATTTCTTACTTTATTTTCTGAATTCAGGCTAAGTATCTAGCTGTGTGTAAGAGCTTTGAAATCTGCAAGGTATCATTGGTGTCAGTGCCAAGAATAAAACTGTGCCAAACCACCAATGACTGCCCTGGCTTATCCAAGCATTGATTAGTCAAGGCTCAAGGCTTTGAGATGTGTGCTAGGAGGGGTTCTGGGGAAAAAGAATCACTGGCTATAGAGTCAGCAAGCCAGCAAGCAATGTGCTCATCCTTTCATCAGGGATGTCAGAGGGTGCGCATAGGTACCAAGGGGCTTGCTTGCAGCAAATACTCACACTCAAGTCATCTCCCTTTATGAGCCCTTTTGTGGTCTCCCACCATTTCTGTCCAACTGTAGAGTAAAATTTCTTATTTCAATAGAGAAAGTTTTCAATTACTGGCTGCTATCCTAATTATATAAAAAGTTAGATGCCCAGAACAACAGAGTGGAATCTTAACACACTCTCTCACTTATCTTTGTGGTTCCCTGGGCTTAGCACAAAGCTTAACATACTGATTCTTTTAAGAAAATTTATTGATCATCTCCTTTATACTCTCGCATCTATTCATGTACACAGACATCCAACCTAATTTATCATGCCCATTATGCAGATAAGAATATTGATGTTCAAATGAGAACACATGGACACAGGAAGGGGAACATCACACTCCGGGGAGTGTGATGTTTTGTGTTGTGTTGTGGGGTGGGGGGAGGTATAGCATTAGGAGATATACCTAATGCTAAATGACAAGTTAATGGGTGCAGCACACCAACATGGCACATGGATACATAGGTAACAAACCTGCACATTGTGCACATGTACCCTAAAACTTAAAGCATAATAATAATAAAATAAAAAGAATATTGATGTTCAAAGAGGGGAAGGAACATGCTCAGGATCACATCCCTACTCCGTAACTGAGCAACGCTCGAGTTCTTTGATTGCAAGAACAACTATCCACTGCAGTAACTTAAGCAATAGGCAGATAAATCGACAGACAAGTAAGAAGATATTAAACAATTTGTGGAATTGAAGGGAGAGCTGAAGGTTTAAGTTTTGGAAAAGACATGGGTAAGCATCCTGAGGGGTCTTGATGGCAGGAACTCACAAGTAGTCTCTCCATGATTCTGCCATCAGGTCTTCCATCCTCAACCACCTCATATATGTGACTCCCCAAGATTCAAAATTCTGGAGGGAGATTCTGATTGTCATCAAGTCAAATCTTCAGTCCCCCACCTAAGCTGTGGTCAGGGACTGTGGACTCCATGATTGACATCCCTCCAGAACACACAGGGTCAGAGTCAGGGTCAAATTCTCAAAGGATGCCGAGAAACCAGAAAGACAAACAAAAACACGTATAAAAAGAGTATACACTGCCTGTTTAAAACAGAACAAACCCTTTCCCAAGGGCAAAAATTTAACTTTCTAAAAAGTTTAGGTACCCACTTGATATAAAATGATTCCTTTAATGAATGTAGCTTCAGGCTGATAAGTAATGATCAAGGCCCTTGGGGCTACCTCTAGCTTTTCTTCCTGATGCATGGCCCTGTTTCTGTGTTGGAAGTAAGGAAACTTGCTGTTCCAGGGCTTAACCTATATCTAGAGAATGATTCAGATATAATGAAGAAAGTACCTGGTGTATAATAGCCCTTGCTGAGCATTTCAATCCCTTAAAAAATCCTATTTGCAGGATTTTTAAAACTGTATTACTCATATCTTGGACAAACCCAGGGTTATTCTGAAGCAAAACTTTGACCCAGGGAGAAAGCATATTAGCTTGAGGATGAGGAGGACTGGGTTTGGGTCTGCCATTTGCTAGTTTGGACAAGGCTGCTTTACCTTCCTTGACCTCAATTTGTTAATTCATATTATTAATGAAGATGTTCAACTACACACTTTTTATTGAAATAGTATGACAAGTGAATGTGAAGATAAATGCCTTAAAACTTAATAAAACTAAATTTCACTTTACAGATGAGCCTTACTTTCATCCTTTTAAACACAATTTTGAGACACATAGAAACAGACAAGATAGACACCAAACTTCAAAAAAAATTATTTAAATTACTTATCTATCCTGGCTTCTAGACAATGCAAATCATTATTGATATACTATGGCCACTACCTCTGCCCTCTGATGAACTGGTTGTTTTGAATGCCTGAGCACTCTTAGAAGCCCTCTCTCCTCACTACTACTTCCCCAAGTTATGACTAACTTGGATAAACTGGTGGGCACAGAGGGTTAACGGCCCACCCACCCTCTTTTTAATGACTTTCTCAGAAACAGAAATGTGAGGCAGTGTTGGTATTCAATCATAACTCTTAGATCTCATTTGAGGCACTTGGGCAATTTCCTCTCTGAATATAAACGTTAAACAGCAAATAAGCATAAACAAAGAGAACATTATTAGAGAGATTCTGCAAATATCATATAGATTCTTTTTATGTGTATAATTTAACTTCTTTGGTGGTGCCTATAGAGTTTAATACTCATATTTTATTTCCACCACTGCAAGGAGATAGGAAGTAACATTGGATGTCAGCAGGTCTTCTTGAATAACCCAGACACTCTTCTGAATTCTAAGGATAGAGCCTTAAGCCTTGTTCTCAAGGAACCCACACGTGGTGGGGTGTGGAGAGGGAGTGCTCTCCATTATCCTTTCAATGCATGATAAATAGTTGTAATCAATATCTACCTGTAAGTTTGGCTAAAAACCAGCTTCTGCAAAGCCCAACCAGGAGCTCAAGTGTTCTGTTCCCCCAGCTGCCAATCAGAGTAGGGAGGGCATGAAGGAGACATAGGAGATAGATTCATGAAGAATACTTGTTACTTTTATATGTGATCTGCAACTTTAAGAATTTTTTTTCCTGATACTACCAAAATGAATTCATCAAAAGATAGCGTAATGATGGGACTTTTCTGCCACTTTGTGTTATTAGACTCCAGGGAGTAAATGTCTCTCATTATCATAAAGAGGGAAATTATGAGCTTTTTCTCCATGAGCTATAAGACAATTTTATCTTCATTTTCATTCTTCCAGGTGGTTATGTTGAACATGTAAATATTCTCCCTGCTGTGAGTATTGCTGCAGCTGGCCAAAGATGCTTTATTTTAAAGATGTGGATGCAGGAAGATAAAAGCATCAGAAACACTGCATGGGGTAAGAACTTCCTGGCTGCCAGGGTCTTGGTTTTGATAGTGATAGCAATGGGACGTTTGCTGGGACAATGTTGAAGCTGTACTTTGTCTTAGTCAAGGTTGGTTTTTTGTTACAATTATCATGTGTCTCCTCAAATGAGCTGAAATATTAAGGGGCTATACTATAAGGATACAGGAGCATTTTATGGGGTGTTAATTATAGTCTGACTTCTGAAGGGTCTGGGTTGAAAAATTGAGTATCTATTCTCTGTCTCTCCTCTCTCTCCTCTCTCTGAGTCCATATGGTCTCTCATTTTCATTTATTTTTGCACCTCTGCTTCATTCTTCTCTTTTTTTGACACTCCTGCTGAATCTCCATCTCTGCCCATATGGTAGAAGACAGCTGCCCCTGGCTTCCTTATTCACATGCCCTTGACATTCACATGTCAAGCGGGGAGTGAAGACTAAAACTCTCACATCTTTTTCTTCAAGCTCCTAGGAAAGAGTCTCTGATAAGCCCAGTTGGGCCCATTTTATCTACCTATGGTTTAATCAGGAATTTCATGGAAATCCTAAAGGCCAAATACAGACCCCCAAGAAAAAAGAATTCCTTAGTTAGCATTGTGGTGAGCACTTCATGGGCATTGTCTTTGTCTAAAGTTTATAGAAATCCTATGAGGTTGCTATTACAATCTAATTTTCTATGTTACAAAGCAGAGTCTCAAACAGTTAAGTAATTTTCCCAGGATCATACTCTGATTTTTATTTCTTTTAGAGACAGGGTCTCACTCTGTTGCTCAGGCTGGAGTGCAGTGGTACAATCATAGCTCACTGCAATCTCAAACTCCTATGCGCAAATGATCCTCCAACCTCAACCTCCTGAGTAGCTAGGGCTACAAGCGTTTGTCACCACAAGCTAAATTTTTGTTTCAATATTTTATTTTTTGTAGAGATGGGGTCTTGCTCTTTTGCCCAAGCTGGTCTTGAACTCTTGGCCTCAAGTGATCCTCCTGCCTAGGCCTCCCAAAGCACTTGGGATTACAGGTGTGAGCCACTGCTCTCAGCTCCCTCACCTTCCCCTGCAAGCTTTTTACCACTACTGTCTCTTGCTCCTAAACAAGGTCTCTCAAATTTCCGTCAGCATCAGAATCACTTGCAGGACTCATTGAAACCAAGATATCTGGGCCCTATATTCAGAAATATTGATTCTGTAGGCCCAGGAATGAGGCTGAGAATGTGCATTTCTAACAAGCTCTTTTGTGAAGCTGATGCTGTTAGTCCAAGGTCCAAAGCTACTTGGTCCTTGCTACTTTGAGTAGTACTGCCCTAAACAATCAAGAAGTTAACGTTCTCATGAATGAAGAAATCCCTTTGAATTGTAGCTATACTCCATAAATAATCAGAATTTAAAAAGTTCCTGTGAGCTCATTTATTTGCTTTGTCTAATCCCAGTATTTTGCTCATTCTGTTTTTAACGCATCTTCCTAAGAAAGAAAACGCTTTCTGACTTGGGACACTTGCAGTTAGAGGGACTCGCAGTAGTCCTGGATACATACATAATTTTGGAGGCTATTATAGAAGCCACTTACATAACTTTCCCCTTAACCCTCCACTGAGATTTTTAAAAATCACTGCAATTTGGCCGGGCGCGGTGGCTCACGCCTGTAATCCCAGCTCTTTGGGAGGCTGAGACAGGCGGATCACAAGGTCAGGAGATCGAGACAATCCTGGTTAACACGTGAAACCCCGTCTCTACTAAATATACAAAAAATTAGCCGGGCACAGTGGCGGGGGCCTGTGGTCTCAGCTACTCAGGAGGCTGAGGCAGGAGAATGGCGTGAACCCGGGAGGCGGAGCTTGCAGTGAGCCGAGATCGCGCCACTGCACTCCAGCCTGGGCGGTAGAGCTAGACTCCGTCCTCCCCCCCCAAAAAAAATCACTGCAATTCTCATCAGAGAAGTAATTCTGAATAACATTTCCTCACTAGGAGATGGCAGAGATCAGTTTCCTGAACTAGGGTATATATGAACTTCACTCTTCTAATCCCATATAGTTTCAAAAAATTTTGTAGTCAGCAAGGAAAATGAAGAAACTGCTACTACACGTAGTGATGAATCTCACATGCCAAGTGTTGCATGAGAAAAACAAAGCATGCTTCATGCCTCCATTTATACAAAGTTTTAAACAATCAAGATCTATGGGGATGGACGTTAAGACCAGACCGTGGTTACTGTTGGGGCAGGATAGTGACTGCGGGGCACAGGGGTGGGGGTTGTGGAGGTGTACTCCCAGGAGTTGGTGATGTTCTGTTTCTGATCTGGAGGCTGGTTGCATGAGCGTGTTTAGTTGGTGGAAATTCATGAGCTTGTATGCTTATGAGCTGAGCACTTTTCTGTGTCTGTTGTTATAGCCAGTATAAAAGATTCAGAGGCATTTAAAAAATGAGTCATTTGTAGAAAAGCAGTATATGAATTGTATTGACAAACCTATTGCAAATGTGCTATACTTTGACATGTAGAAAGAACCAGCCTGAAAGGAAACATTCCAAACCATGACTGCCTCTGGGTGGTGGAAATGTGGCTGGATTTACTTTTTGGGCTTTTCTGTATTGTCTAAATTTTCTGCAATGTGCATACATTACATTTATTAATATATGTTAAGATATTTAGTTTTTATTTAAAACATGGATTTTGTTAAAGTAGAAGTAAATAAGAGAACCCAATCCCACCAAATTCAGAAACAGGAACTTTCTGCAAATGTCTATGTAATACAAATGTCAGAACAGAAAAGTGGCCATGGGAATTGTGGGGCCTTGACAATCACTTTATCTCATGTAAATGGTATTTCCCAAGGGCCTCTTTCAGGTTCTATTGGTATTTATAAAACAGGATTCATGAGGAAAGGGTACTTAGGAAGCAAGGAAATGATCATTTTGAGAGGTTTGCAAAACAGAATACACATGTCCAAGGGCCAAGTAATAATGATAAATTAGTTTTTTGTCCAAAGCTCAGAGATGCTAAAATCTCCAGAAAATCCATCAAATGTTCTCCAATACTTTTAATATTTTTGACAGTGACAAAATTGAATAAAAATATAGATGTGTTTGTGGCCAGAATTTATAATGCATTCTTTCATTATTTCCCCTTGAAACTCTAGTAGGATAAAGCTTTTCAAAGAGGTTACACATTTTATGTTAAGCATCTCAACGTTTTTGATGAAAGAAACAATTTAACTTTCTTGAGGAAAAAAGAATGATGATGTGATCTTCAATTCTGGTCTCTAACTATTTCCTGAAATTTCACTATCCTTAACCTATATCAAACACATAAGGAAAGGAGAGGAGCCATGGATAATAGAGCCCAGTGCTAATCTGGTTGCCTGGGTGTAGATTGTACTTGCTATATTTTGGAATCGGTCTCCTTGGGTTTGAATTCTGGCTCTCCCAGTCACTATATATGGAACTTAGGGAAGATAATATAGCCTATGTGAATCTCAGCTTCCTGGGCTGTAAAATGTGAGTAACTTTTATTCCTTCCTCATAGGGTTATTTCAAGGATTGTACAAAATTACATGTGTACCAGTTATCATTGTTTTGCTTTTCATCTCCAAATTTACCTTTCAATACCTGCTCTGTAATAATGGTGGACTTCCTTTAAGCATTTCTCCTTTACTATAAGCATAATGTTAAGCTTTCTTAGTAGCAGGCACTGGAGGCACATCAGAGGAGAAAAAGGGGCTTTCTTGTGTGTTCCAGGAGCTGCACTGACAGTCATAGGTGTGGAGGGGAAGGCATGTGGTGGGGCTCTGCCCTTATCATGATGCCAGAGCATGAGTCCCTCCATGACTCAGCAGCCCCAGTTAGTCTCACCTGTCCATGGTCTTTTCAATGGGGCACTGCACATTCAAGCTTTCTTCCCACACCTATCCAACACCCTCTGCAAGCCTGCATGCCCAGTTACCAGCCATATCACACCTATGCCCCAAGATTTACTTCCTGCTTGTCCAGCAACTGTGGACCAGCTCTGACCAAGCAAAACAGCAAATTTCTCTACCACCTAGTGAGTTGCAACCTTCTCCAATCAGGTCTGAAGCCCAGCCTTGGGAAGGTGGCCCCCCCTTCCAAGTTTGTCCTGTTTTGGGTACTCTCCCTCAGCTCTGCTACCATTTAGAGTTCTCTCATAATTATCCTTTTTTACTTGGATTCTGCAAACTTTTCTTGTAAACAATGTAGTGAGTTAAACGGGGGGAAGCTCAGAGTTTATGAAAATACAGTCTAGGGACAAATGCAGCCAGTGGCTTTTGTGCAGCCTATGTTCTAAGAATGTATTTTTACATGTGTAAACGATTGCTTAAAGAATGAGGAGGAGGAGGAAGAGAAGGAGGAGGAGGGGGCCACAAATGAGAAGAAAAGAAGGAGGAAGACTAGAAGGAAAACAGACCTTATTTGGCCTGCAATGCCTAAAATAATACCATCTGGTCCTTCATAGAAAAAAACATCCAAGACCTACTGAAGTATACCCTAGCAGTCTAAATTTTAACAAACCCTCCCGGTGATTCTGATGAAAGCTAAAGTTGAGAACCACTGGATTGAGAGAGTAGCTGATTCACTGACCACAGTGTTGGTCCTTAACCTATTATACAAATGATCAAAAGTAATTGAGGATTTGTGTGGGAGCTGGCAGAAAATAATTCTCTTCTCTTGAGTAGTGTGGTGTGAAGATGGAAGTTCCACAGCTGTTTTGGTACCACAAGGGGAGTGTCTGGAGCTGGCAGGTGACAGGCAAGATCCTGAGGACTAAGCCAATACCACAATAAGTAAGACAAGAAGGCAGGCAGAACTCAGGGCCTCGTGGCTTCCTTGGAGCTGCTGGATCAAGCTCACCTGACTCAGGACTTGTCAGATACACATGTCCCTATAAATTCACTCTAGAGAGGTGTTTTTCCACTTAAGCACTGTTGATATTTGGGGTCGTTCTGTGTCTGGTAGGCTTCAACCACATCCTGGGCCTCTACTTTCTAGATATCAATCAGCCCAGCCCCTTAGTTGTGGCAACCAAAAGTGTCTTCGATATTGCCAGTTGTCCCCTGGGAGCAAAAATCACTCATAGTCAACAAACACCACTCTAGAATTTCAACTGGTTTGACCTGTGATTTTGGACCTGGCATTATAAATATTCAATGGGTCCTATAAATGTTCAAGCATTGGTATATATTACTAAGATTAAAAGATTGAAAAAGTTTATCTTAGCAGCAAATGTCCATAATCAGGGAGATTATCCTTGAAATATTGCTCCTTAAGTGATTAGACTCTGGCTTCCTGCTTTGAAGAATATCGTAACATAAATGTCATCTCAAAACCCGCATTCCATATTATCCCCAGAACTTCTGGGCATTGTTTCTAATGGGCTTGTGTTCAGAGTTCCTATTCTCAATGCATGTTTAACTTTGATGTGTGTCTTTCTCTCTGTTCTGTGTAACCCACATGACAATCTGTTCTCATTTTCTGATTTCCATGAAATCACTTTTAGGGGCGCAATGGGCATGGAAGGCAACCTTACAAGGGCAGTCAATAAAGGATAGACATTTGATCTTAGCCAAAAGGCTGAGAATTGATTAATAAAGGATAGAAACAAGGTATGTGTGCTTACTATCACTGTTGGGTATGAATCTTGGTTAGCTGATTTGGTTCAAGTGAGACTATCACATTGATTAATATCCCCTGGGCTTCACAAACTGGAAGGGAGAGTAAAATATAGACTGGTCAGATTGGATAATTACCAGGTTTAGCTGGGTATGCCCTAGTTTTGCTAACTTAATACGATTCTCTCTTTCTTTTCTTTCCTTTCTTTCTTTTTGTTTTTTTTTTTTCAGAGACAGGGTCTCACTCTGCTACCCAGACTGGAGTGCAGCGGCATGAACACAACTCACTACAGCCTCGACCTCTTGGGCCCAAGCAATCCTCCCATCTCAGCTCCAGAAGTAGCTGGGACTACAGGCACTTCGCCACCATGCTTGGCTAATTTTTTTTCTTTTTTTTTGGCAGAGACAAGTTTTTGCCATGTTGCCCAGTCTGGTCTCAAACTCCTGAACTCAGGCAATCCACCCACCTTGGCCTCCCAAAGTGTTAGGATTACAGGGGTAAGCCCCTGTTCCTGGACCATTTCATTTGCTTACATCCATAGACTTGTAAGCTCCTCTAGGTTTGTTGAGTCCTTTTTTCATATTTCTGGTTAGGTCTCTGTTCCACATTCTTAACACTAAGTGCATTGTGTGTTTGCTTAAGCTAATATGTGTAGAGCTTGACTTTAAAAATGTACTCCAATGGACAACATAGATACATGTAGATATGAGGCATATATTTACTAAAGGTACAGAGTAATAGGCACTAGAGGTGGGAAGTGATGCTGTAGGTTTACAAGCAGATAAATTAAATATTTGTCTCTCAGGGCTTAAAAAATCTTATAATGTGCGGTAATTTAGGCCTCAGGCATAAGTCTTTAGCTCAATTTCTTGGCTCTCACCACTGTCCTCCAGCAAATTACAAAAAAAAAAAAGAACCTCTCCTATTGTATTACGAAGGCACTTCATCTCTCTCTTGATCACCTCTAAACTCAGTTTGAGGTCTCTTTGCACATTCAGATATTCATCACTGTGCTCAGCCAACAGAGAACCTTTTTCTCCAGGTCTTACCCTTTGTCTCATCTCTGCCAGGGAGCAAAGTAATATAATTCCACAAAATGCACCATCCTGTAACCCCTTCAAGGAAGGATATGCTGCTCAGCCCTGTGAGAACAAGGTCAGCAGACAGCCTCTAGGTGTCAATTCCTTCAAGGTTGCCATCAGCTGCAGAGCCTCCCTGCCTAAAGTCATGCCTTTCCTGAAGAAGCCTGTATCCATTGGATTGCATTGAGCAAAGTGGAGACATAAAAGGACAACTAGTTTGCTTTAATAAAACATTTTGAAAGTCTAAGCTTGCTCTAAAGATTTCCCATCAGGTTGGCCAAGGCTGTGTAGGGTCTGCACCTCAAATCTTACTCAGCATCCGCTGTTGGGGCACATAATCTGTAACAGAGACTTATGTTCCCATAACATAAAAGAATCCATGCTTATTCATTACATTTTTGAGTGCCTACTCTATGCCAGACACTGTACTAGGTAGTGGGGTTACAACAGTAAAGTGACACACCTGTGGTTTTGGTCCTGTGGAGCTTATGGTCTTTTGGAGGAAACTGACAAATCACACCCAAACAAATGAAGATGGATGGGTGAATCAACCGGAAGCCGTCTAGTTTATGTTGTGGACTAGTTGGTAAATTGACCCAAGCAATTTTACTCTGGATCTTTTGACAGAATTTGCTTATAGAATATTGGACAGCCAGTTGTCACTGGGATTTCTTTCAGTTCAGTGAATTTTCTCTTTTGCCTCCTCATTCTTTATGAAGAAAATCATTCAGACTATAGCTTCCTGGTTTTAGACATCCCCACTGGCAATTGGGACATCTCTTTTGGAGATGTAATTGAAAAGACTGAAGAATGCACTGAGGACCTTCTGGCTGATAGAAGCTGACAAAGAAGCCAAGATAGTTTGGTCAAGATTTCTGCAATACCTGAGTTTCTAATCACAACAACAAAAATGGCATTTATTATTTCCTATAATCACAACAACAAAAATGGCATTTATTATTTCCTATTGACCCAAACAGTGGCAACGTTTTAGTCAAGGTTATTTAGAGGAGGTTAGAAAGAGAGGTGGATGCTTGGGCCATACTGAAGGCAGAAAATGGGTTATTCTACCATTAGCTTTTACTCGGCAATTTTTTTATCTCCCCAAAACACTTTGAGTTGAGCTTTTTGTCCCCTGGGAATTGGACAGGCTCTAGAAATCACATATATAGATTGGTTGTATATTTTCTCATTAACCATTATCTTTCTAAGCTCCCTAGTGGCAAATTAGCTAGGTCTAAGAAGTTATTATGGCATCTAAGCCATGTTGTATGTTTTGGGATTATGATGTAACTCAGAAATATTAACTCCCTCATGTGGGTGCCTAGAGTCTTGGCAAAGTCCCCCGTAGTTAGCTAGCCAGTGTTTGAAATAAATAGTAATAATAGTTAACAATTACTGACTGCTCACTATGTGCTAAGCAGTGTGCCAAATGTTTGATATACATTTTCCAACTTAAGCCATGCAAGTATTCTATAAGGTAGACGTTATCATCATTTCCCTTTTACCAACATGGAAAATGAGGTTTGGATGGGTTAAATAATTTACCTTAGAGACATAGCGCTCTGTAACACCGTTACCTTCGTCATAAATTAAGATTCCATTCATTTGGAAGCCACTAAAAGTTTATAATATGATTGTTGCATCTTCAGCAACTCACAACGTCTTGTTTGTACATTACTTCTGACACTGACACTGTTCTAATCAGCTTCTGTTCCTGGAATTAAAAATGGTCCAGTCCATTTTAATTCAATCCACTAGAACATTCACATGGCCCATGAAATGTTTTAGTTTCTGGAGAGGGAAAAGAAGACACAAACAAAAAGAAGCACTTTTTGCCCTCCATGAAGTCACAGTCTCTATTGGGCGATGCTAGTCCTTATTTTCTTTGCGTGTATGAGTCTGTTCTTCATTTCCTCACTATAGTTTATGGAAGTTGGACCAGGAAAGTAATGGAAAGCAAGTCTTACCCAAAAAGAATTATTGACATAACTATTTAGAACTCAGTTTCTTTGCTATTTGGCAAAATACTAAGCAAGTTTTCCTGACCAGCATAGGGATAGAACCTATGGCCTCTATCTCATTAGTACTGTTAGTATTAAGTAGGCAAAGCCAGCCTGGTTCCTAATTAAAGTATAATGATCTCCATTTATCTGAGTTATGGCTCCAGTCACCAGCTGATAAACCCTGTCTTTTGGGGGATACTGTTGTCTTCATATCCACAGAAATAGGCCCCTAGAAGTCATGTTTGAACTGCATAGCCCTATGGGCCATGGCTGGTTAGTCAATAGGTTAAGACTACCCAAGCCAAACCAACCTCGTTTTCCCTTGGATTCTCAGATGTTTTACTTTTGTTCTTGCAAGTGGTTAAACCAGTAATACCTAAACTTGAGGGCAGTGGGATAGCCATTAATGTGTATGTGTCAAGGAGCAAAGAAAGCCTGTCTGTATCTAGAAAGACAAATACTGATGTCCAAAGGGAAACAGCCATAAGAAATGAAGAGAAAGTCATGAAAATGTTTGGATTTCTGGTTCTAGTCTGTTTTCATAAATTCCAGTTACAAGTCATTCCTTTATTCTTATAATAAATTCCCCTTCTTGCCATAAGCTAGCCTGAGTTGATTTTTGTTACTTGTCATCACTGACACTTAAGTGTTACATAAACTGAACAATCTTTACCAGAGTTGTCATGTACAGTTGTACACTGCGTAACACTGGGGAGTGCCAGTCACATCATTGATTGCATTATATAACCATATGCAATCCTGACTTTTATGGTCATTGAGTTTTTGAGCAATATATTTCCTGAGTGCTTAACTCAATTCATCAAATATTGAGTACCTATTCTACTTAATAAATTCTATTCTAGAGATTGTACTAGTTATAGGATGCAAAGATTAAAAATAAAAACAGGCCCTACTCTCCACATGGTCACAGTCTAGGAAAGCAGACCAACAAAAAACAATCACGACATAATATGATATAGATGACAAAGAAACATTTCAGAGGGGAACAGAAATACAATAACTTCCTCAGGAAGTATCAGGGGAGGCTTCACAGAGAAGCAATGCCTAAGCAAATTCCAGGTAGTAGGAACAGCATGTATAAATGTGTGAGTAAATGTGGGAGGCTGAGCCAGGTGGAGCACCTGAGGTCAGAAGTTCAAGATGAGTCTGGCCAACACAGTGAATGAAACCCCATCTCTACTAAAAATACAAAGAAATTAGCCAGGTGTAGTGGTGCATGCCTGTAGTCCCAGCTACTTGGGAGGCTGAGGCAGGATAATCACTTGAACCTGGGAGGCAGAGGTTGCAGTGAGCCGAGATCATGCCATTGCACTCCAACCTCAGTGACAGAGTGAGACTCCATCTCAAAAAAAAAAAAAAAAAATAGTATAAGTGGAATTGCATAGTATGTTTGCAGAAATGTGGATGGTTTGCAGTTGCAGAAGGTGGAAAGAGAATAATAAATAAAAGAGCAGGGGCAAAATCACAAGAAGCTTTGCATACCAGGCTAAAGAGTTTGTACATTATGCAGTAAACTAAAGCTTTTCACATTGTGATAACTGAGTAATATAAATAAAATCCTAAGCTCCACATCTGACTGAACAAACCCCCTTTTGGTCAAGGGGACCTTAAAAATTGAGTTCCCGGTAATGACTGGATAGGAGGTAGGGCACACCTTAATATGCCCATTATATTAGTCTGTTTTCACACTGCTGATAAAGACATACCCAAAACTGGGAAGAAAAAGAGGTTTAATGGACTTACACTTCCACATGGCTGGGAAGGCCTCACAATCATGGTGAAAGGCAAGGAGGAGCAAGTCATGTGTTACAAGAAAGGTGGCAGGTAAAGAGAGAAGAGAACTGGTGCAGGGAAACTCCCATTTTTAAAACCATCAGATTGCTTGAGGCTTATTCACTACTGTGAGAACAGCATGGGAAAGACCTGCCCCCATGATTCAATCCCTCCCACAATACATGGGAATTATGGGAGCTACAAGGTAAAATTTGGGTGGGGATACAGAAACAAACCATATCACTCCTCCTTATTAAGCTTTAACCAGAATTCTTTCCTAAGGAGTACACAGAAACCAGCTCTAGAAAACAAGAAACGGATGACTTCTTCCTTTGTCACCTTTAGCCAATCATCTGAGGCTGTGACCAGTTTCTCCCTCCCTCTTTATGGTTTCCAGATGACAGCTCACCACTTCACAATGCATCCCTTCCTAAAGACTGACCTCCATCTCTGGGCCAGTTTTGGCCAACTCTTGAAGGATGTGCAGTGACGGTTTTCATGTCCTCTGCTTTACCTTTTGATGTCAGAGGGTCAAGAACTCCACCCTCGGATCATGCTAATGTTGTCATTTTTGAACACACCACCCACGAAGAGGCATGAAACTCAATTGCACATATGCATGCTTCTCCTTTCATAAATATGACTCCTATAGCTTATTAAATATGTATACCTGGCCACCCCATTTGGCATAAATTCCTATTTTATTTTTCCCTTCCTAGAAATGCTTGCTCTTGGCTTTTGCTCAAGAGTTCAAGAGTACACTTCCCAGCCTGTGGGATGACCAGCCTGCACGCTGCAACCCTTTAGGATAAATAAAGCTCTCCTTTCCTAATTTATGAATCTGGCAATTCTTCAGTCAACATAATATATGAAGCATTTTGGGAACTTGCTAACATACTGATTCTGATTCAGTATGTCCAGGATAGAACTAGCATTTTGCATTTCTAACAAGATCTGTAATAGTGCCAATGCTACTGGTCCATAGATGACCACACTTTGAGTAACAAGCCTTTAAGCAATGGGGCATTGTAGGCTATTAAGCAGGGAATGATATGGTATTGCAGAATGATCCCCCAATATAGTGGGATGGTCATATTAGGCATAGGATGTGAGGAAGCATTAAGGCAGAAGACCAGTTAGAAAGCTATTTCAAGATCCACATGAGAACTGAGGAAGGCAGGAATTAACTCACTATGTCAACTTGAGTGTGTAGTGCTAGCAAACAGTAAGGAGTATTCCTCCTTTCCTGCTTCTATCTGGATTTGTGCTGCAGAATAATGGAGAACTTTAAAATTCTCTTCTTTAATAGCACAATATGTTTGCTGAGTGTCTACTTTTACATCTACTGCATTCTTAAAGCCCATTTAAAATTATTTTCATTTTGATCTGCAAAATCTACTCTTGATCAAATAATTTGCAATCAAGTGGTAGTTTCAAGTGGGCTGAATTCAGGGCTAAGACAGGTTTATAATGAAAGAAAGTATTCACAGGGATATGGAGCATTGTCATTTTAACCGGGGACAAATTGTAGCTCCAAACTGTGCTCAGAGACAAACTGTGCTCTGTGTAGCACACCAGAGATGAGGAGGCACCTTGGTTTGCATAAGAATTGTCTGGAATAATTATTAAAAATACAGACACTTTACCTATCCTTCACCTTACCTCATCCTTACTGGGCTTACTTGGGGCTAAGACAACTGCATTTTTCACCAGCACCTCCAAGAGATTGTGATGCAGTTGAAATATCCATCAGAATTGAGAAATACCAGTCTAGCTCATTTTGGCAAAAATGAATTGCCTTCTTATAATGTAAGTCATTGCCTATTACTAATCATAGCACCAAACACACAGACAAGGTAAGATGGTCCCTGCCTTCTAAGAGGTTATAGTCTCAATGATTTAAGTGATCAGGGTGTTTTATAAATCTCCACTAAAGATCCTTACTTCCACACCATACTTGTAAAGACTTCTGTGTCTGGCAAGGTCCACATCGGGTAACCATTGTTAATATCCTTGGTGAACATTGATGCAAAAATCCTCAATAAAATACTGGCAAACCGAATCCAGCAGCACATCAAAAAGCTTATCCACCATGATCAAGTGGGCTTCATCCCTGTGATGCAAGGCTGGTTCAACATATGCAAATCAATAAATGTAATCCAGCATATACACAGAACCAAAGACAAAAACCACATGATTATCTCAATAGATGCAGAAAAGGCCTTTGACAAAATTCAACAACACTTCATGCTAAAAACTCTCAATAAATTAGGTATTGATGGGACGTATCTCAAAATAATAAGAGCTATCTATGACAAACCCACAGCCAATATCATACTGAATGGGCAAAAACTGGAAGCATTCCCTTTGAAAACTGGCAAAAGACAGGGATGCCCTCTCTCACCACTCCTGTTCAACATAGTGCTGGAAGTTCTGGCCAGGGCAATCAGGCAGGAGAAGGAAATGAAGGGTATTCAATTAGGAAAAGAGGAAGTCAAATTGTCCCTGTTTGCAGATGACATGATTGTATATCTAGAAAACCCCATTGTCTCAGCCCCAAATCTCCTTAAGCTGATTAGCAACTTCAGCAAAGTCTCAGGATACAAAATCAATGTACAAAAATCACAAGCATTCTTGTACACCAATCACAGACAGAGAGCCAAATCATGAGTGAACTCCCATTCACAATTGCTTCAAAGAGAATAAAATACCTAGGAATCCAACTTACAAGGGATTGAAGGACCTCTTCAAGAGAACTACAAACCACTGCTCAATGAAATAAAAGAGGATACAAACAAATGGAAGAACATTCCATGCTCATGGGTTGGAAGAATCAATATCGTGAAAATGGCCATACTGCCCAAGGTAATTTATAGATTCAATGCCATCCCCATCAAGCTACCAATGACTTTCTTCACAGAATTGGAAAAACTACTTTAAAGTTCATATGGAACCAAAAAAGAGCCCCATCACCAAGTCAATCCTAAGCCAAAAGAACAAAGCTGGAGGCATCAAGCTACCTGACTTCAAACTATACTACAAGGCTACATAACCAAAACAGCATGGTACTGGTACCACAACAGAGACATAGATCAATGGAACAGAACAGAGCCCTCAGAAATAATGCCACATATCTACAACTATCTGATCTTTGACAAACCTGACAAAAACAAGAAATGGGGAAAGGATTCCCTATTTAATAAATGGTGCTGGGAAACTGGCTAGCCATATGTAGAAAGCTGAACTGGATCCCTTCCTTACACCTTATACAAAAATTAATTCAAGATGGATTAAAGACTTACATGTTAGACCTAAACCATAAAACCCTACAAGAAAACCTAGGCAATACCATTCAGGCATAGGCATGGGCAAGGACTTCATGTCTAAAACACCAAAAGCAATGGCAACAAAAGCCAAAATTGACAAATGGGATCTAATTAAACTAAAGAGCTTCTGCACAGCAAAAGAAACTACCATCAGAGTGAACAGGCAACCTAAAAATGGGAGAAAATTTTTGCACTACTCATCTGACAAAGGGCTAATATCCAGAATCTACAATGAACTCAAACAAATTTACAAGAAAACAACAAACAACCCCTTTAAAAAGTGAGCAAAGGACATGAACAGACACTTCTCAAAAGAAGACATTTATGCAGCCAAAAAACACATGAAAAAAGGCTCATCATCACTGGCCATAAGAGAAGTGCAAATCAAAACCACAGTGAGATACCATCTCACACCAGTTAGAATGGCCATCATTAAATAGTCAGGAAACAACAGGTGCTGGAGAGGATGTGGAGAAATAGGAACACTTTTACACTGTGGTGGGACTGTAAACTAGTTCAACCATTGTGGAAGTCAGTGTGGCGATTCCTCAGGGATCTAGAACTGGAAATACCATTTGACCCAGCCATCCCATTACTGGGTATATACCCAAAGGACTATAAATCATGCTGCTATAAAGACACATGCACACGTATGTTTATTGCGGCAGTATTCACAATAGCAAAGACTTGGAACCAACCCAAACGTCCAACGATAGACTGGATTAAGCAAATGTGGCACATATACACCATGGAATACTATGCAGCCATAAAAAATGATGAGTTCATGTCCTTTGTAGGGACATGGATGAAACTGGAAACCATCATTCTCAGTAAACTATCACAAGGACAAAAAACCAAACACCGCATGTTCTCACTCATAGGTGGAATTGAACAATGAGAACTCATGGACACAGGAAGGGGAATATCACACTCTGGTGACTGTTGTGGGGTGGAGGGAGGGGGTAGGGACAGCATTAGGAGATATACCTAATGCTAAATGACGAGTTAATGGGTGCAGCACACCAACATGGCACATGGATACATATGTAACAAACCTGCACATTGTGCACATGTACCCTAAAACCTAAAGTATAATAATAATAAAAAAATAACCCGAAAGCAATCTCAAAGAGTTTCAAACAGCTCATGAAAACACTATTTTCCAGACCTGAATAGAAAACCTTGGAGATAGTACTTGATGGGCATCACGTAGCTGGTTGCTGGCAGAAACACTGAAGCAGAACTTGTAATATCTTCAAAACAAGTGAAGGCCAGGAATCAGAAATTCTCTGAAGGTCAGCTGCCTCTCCAGCCATCCATGAAGAGCTATGGTTCTGAATCCTAGCTAATATCAGAATCATCCGGGGAGCTTTTGAAAATCCTGATGCTCAAGTCACACTCCATACTCAGGTGGAAGCAATCATCAGTACTTTGTAAATCTCCCCATGTGCATCCAAGTGTGGGAATCCATGGATGTAGAGCTTCTGCTACATGTGGATTTACTGTGATGCTAATGAAGCTTCAGCCTCAGGGATCTTCGTATTGCATGGGTTATGTACAAGGACCAATATTTAAATTTGTAGCCAGAATTGTGATTTATTTTTCTCAAACCAGGCCCCTTGTGTCAGTTTGGGTTTTCTGAGAAGTAGACACCAAGATGAAATTAGATATATAACATTCATTGAAGGGAGGATGAAGGAGAGAGACAGCAGGAGTAGGTGGGGAGAGCATTTAGATTGTGGTGCCAGTCTGGCTTCTGTGAAAGGAGAGAAAGAAGGAATGGGAGTCAGTTTTGGGTAGGAAGAGCCTCAGACTCCAGAGAAGTTTTTAGAAGGTCTTGGCCTGGCCAAAGGGGAGTCCATGAACAAGGGTAGTCCCTGTAGGAGTGCTGTATCAAGGACAAGTGATAAGCAATATGTTATGGCTCACACCTGTAATCCCAGCATTTTGGGAGGCCAAGGCAGGAGGATTGCTTGAGCCCAGGAGTTCAAGACCAGCCTGGACAATATGGTAAAACTTTGTTTCTACAAAAAATTCTAAAAAATTAGCCAGGCATGATGGCATGCACCTGTGGTCCCAGCTACTCTGGAGGCTGAGGTGGGAGGATAGCTTGAGCCCAGGGAGGTCGAGGCCACAGTGAGCTAAGATCATGCTACTAAACTCCAGTCTGGTTGACAGAGTGATACCCTTTCTCAAAAAAAAAAGAAAAAAAGAAGAAAAGAAAGAAAACCAAATGATTGAACTTTGAAACCTTTCTTCTGCTCAGTCAGTGGCTGAAATAACCAGAGGAAGCATCACTGCTCAGTGGATGTCACTGGGGATGCGGGTGGGTAGGGTGCAAAGGTGCTGCAGCTGGAGGCTATTAATACACCCTGGATCCCATGCCAGTTTCTCTCAAGAAGAGATCTGAGTGGCACACCTCCATGGTCACCACACCCCCAATCATATATTAGGTTTATACCTCAAACCTGGATCCATCCCTTCCTCTGAATTCATGACTGAGCTGGGGAGAGAGGGAATTAATCTGACAGCCACCAGGGTTAACTTTGAGAATTTTCAGTAACAATTCGCGGGCCACGTGCACAGTGTTCTCTTTCCTTTTAAAATTCACTGGGAAAGCTTGGCTGTGATGCAAAAGTGTTTTCTCTAAAGTGAATAAACACTGAGTGAATAAACACCACCAAGGCTGTCATCAGTCTGTCAGCCTGTTGTCTTTAGGGACCTACCATTTAGGAAAACAGGTGAAATTTGCGTTTATTCAATTTGTTAGTTACACAACGATTTTCCTTAAGTGCTTTTCTATGTGCCAAGCACTATGCAATGCCCAGTTTTCAGGATACAAGACCTGGTTCTTGTTCTCATGGAGCTTGAATCTTACTGAGGTGTGATAGATCAAAAGCCAGTGAATGTATAAATAAATACGATCATTACAACTTGTTACAAATATTTAAGAAGGACACAAAGTACTATGATAGAGAGTAATGGGATTGGGAACTATTTTAGGTAGGATTGTCAGGAAAAGCCTCATTAAAGTGGGGGGTATTTAAATAGCTGAATTTTGGGGATTGAGGTAGGATAGGAAGGAGAAAAAGGAGTATCCCAGCTGGAGGGAAGTCCTCAGTTTTTTTCTAAAATTTTTCTAGGCATCTTCAGTTTTTTCTAAGTACCTGGTGTGCTGGAGCACACGGAGTGAGAGGAACCCAAGCATAGAATAGTTTTGGAGAGGTGGAAAGGTCATGGAGATCCTGTGGGCCATGGCAAGGAGCCTGAATTCTATTTTAAATGAAAGGAAAAGGCATGGCAGGATCATAAGCAATATGGTGACACTGGTGAGGGTGGAGGTGACATAAGCTAACCTATGCTTTAATCGTATCACTTTGCCTACTGTGTACGGAATGGAATGGGAGGAAAAGAAGAGGAGAAGTGGAGAGACCAGTTAGCAGGCTCAATCCTGAGATCTGGTGTTGGGTAGATGGCCCAGAGAGAAGGAGAGGACATGAAATATTTCTAATAACATTCTTCAGTAGAGTTCAGTGGCTTCAAGAGCAACAGCTAGGGTTGCTCTAGGGTTAAAATCTAATAAGGCATCCTTTTCAGAGTGCATTTGAGGGCAGCTTTAATAAACAATACTTATGAGTTCATATTACAGATTTAAAATGCTTCCCATTGTGGTATTTTTGTTAATTTTTAAAATTTCAATTATTTGAATATCACTTAATATTTCAATATTTGTGACTGCTGGTTAAATTTTCTTAACTCTATGCCTCAAACACACTAAAACCACTATGATTTATTGAGCTTATACTATATGCCAGATACTATGTTATATGTTTGATAGGCATTCAGCTATTTACATACCCCCCACTTTAATGAGGCTTTCCCTGACAACCCTACTTAAAATAGTTCCCAATCCCATTACTCTCCATCATAGTACTTTGTGTCCTTCTTAAATATTTGTAACAAGTTGTAATGATTGTACTTACAAATACTACACTTTTACAAATACTAATAGAGTGATAGAGAGAGAGAGAGAGATCCTTTTTGGGTAAGAAAAATTAGCCTTAAACAATTGAGAACATGCTCAAGATCTTTCCACTTATATGCCACAAATCTAGGATTCAAACCCATGTTTACTTGATTTCAAAGCTTGTTTGTTTTGAAACACTGAGATGTGTTGCCCAAAGATCATTTTTCACCTTTGTTTCCTCTTGAACTATAGAAAAGAGAGTTTTCATGTCAACGTGTACAAAGTATAACCTTTAAAAGCATTCCTCTGCCCAAATCTGATTCTGTATGCATTGGGAAAAGCCATACTTCCAGTATAAATGCCTGCCTCGATAAAACAGAATTCACCATCCACAGGTGTTTGGTGCTGATCTTACCACAGATGGGCTGCCTCCTGAAAATGAACCATAGACTTCTTTTTCATGACAAGAAAGTGAATCTCAATATCCCTTGAGATATCTCTTAATATCCCACTGGTAAAATGTGACCTGCTTGCAGTTTACAATACACTCATCCCAGAGATATATTTCATGGTTCATTTAAAATACACTCCATCTTATTCCCTAAGTAAAGTCATCTCTCTAAACACACCTTATATTTGTATAGTGCTTCACAGCTTACAAAGCACTTTTGCTACATATAATTTGATTCTGAGGGTCAAGTAAGGCAGGTGCTATCATGCTCTTTTTAACAGACAAGAAGCTGAGTCTCAGAGAGATAAAATGACTCATCCAAGCAAGGTTTGAGACCTAAGAAAGGTAGGGCACAGCATTAGGATTTCAACAGTTTTACACATACTAATAGTAAAGAAGATGAAAATGGCTCTAAGCCACTTTTTTTGAGTAAGTTGGCCTTACATATAGATTCACCCCCATATCAGGATGAACTTTGGCCCTCCTGGGGAATGGGCTGGCTGGTAACATGTCCATAGGTATTTGCAAGAATGGTACAAATAACATAAATGTGGGTCTCTTCTATATTTAGCTGCTTCTGGCAGTATTACTGTATTGATTTCCTGTCTTTGTTTTCATTCACTGCTGCTTTCATTCACAGCTGGCCTCTATCAGGGGTTCTCTTCCTTCTATGCATTAATTTCTATTCCATTCAGAATCAACTTGAATCAAATACAACTACAGGAGGTGCCTTTTGGACAATACAGAGGCCATGCTCAAGGAACACAAAAGGAACTGAAGTTGTGTGGATTACAAGAGAGTTCTAAATTCATTATGTAGGTAATGAATGGGATCTCATGAAAAGTGGAACTAAGCCTGTTTGGTAAATCCTGAAGAGTGGAATCAAAAGCAATGAGTAGAAATTGTTTTACCCATGCCGTCCACCTACCTATCTACCCATCCAGACACCCAACAAATTCTAAAAGAAAAGTAGGCAATCAGGATAATCAGTAGTTTACTATGATTTGGGGGTTCATTAAAGGCTTTCCTTTGGAAATCACATTTAAACTGAGACCTGAAGGATGGCTTCTGTCGTTAGCCAGATGAAAAGAGATAAGCATTCCAAGCAGAGGGAACAGGAAAGGTGGAAACAAACTGGGCACATTCCAGGACCTGGAAGGAAGCAGTAGGTAGCTTAAGTAGCATTAGGAATACTTACAGAAGAGTTTACAATGAAGCAGGAGCCAGACCATGAAGGTAGGACATGCTAGAGCAAATCAATTTTAGCTGAGCGCGAATAATACAATTCTATCATACAGATCTGCCCCAAAATTGATTTGGTTTCTGATGACCAAGGTTGTGTAAGCAGAAGCTGGAAGACCCTTGAAAAGAGCATTCATTCAAGAAATGAAGCATGAAATAGGGTGGAAGGAGGGAAGAAAGACAAGCACATGGCATGTCAGGTCTCTTTCAATGCTAAAGGTCTATAATTCCATTATTCCAACAAATATTCAATGAAGCCATTTTAATTTCTTGGAAATTTTAAAGTCCCCTATCTTCCTACACTGAATTTTACATCCACTAAATCTTCAGGCTTTAAATGTTATAAACAATAAAAAATAAATACAATGGTGAGAGGACAGGGGATGTATGATGGAAGGTAGTCAGGGATAGATGGTGTGGTATGGTGGTTAAGGTTACAGACTTCAGGTGAATGCTCTTAACTTGGGGTCCAAATTTCAATTGCCAGACATATGACCAATAATACTGTAGTCTGGCAACTGAGAATAGGGGCTCTTGTTTCTTTACTGTTGTACCCCCTGGCCAAGAACAGCACCTGGCACTATAACAAATATTTGATGCATGAATGAATGAATGTTACTGCTATGGGTGTACCCAAATCTGCCTGTTGGCTATGTGAAATGACTATAGCTCCAATTCTATCCATATATTCCTAGCAATGCCTGAGAAAGGCAGAGAAAATAGAGAATTAATGAGCTTATAAGCATCATCAGCCCATAAACTCTTCATTCCCAGGGAAAGTAAATTAAGCTGCTCTTTCTCCCTTTGTGTGTCCCTGAGGCTCAGTTCTGATCATTTCTCTTTTTCTTCTAGGCTGCCTGTGATGCTCATCTGACCTGATTTCTCCCACACAGTGTTGCAACTGACCAGTAGCAGACTTGCCCTTGCCTGCATTTGGGGGAATGGCTGAGACTTTCCTTATAGAAAGCCCTACTTCCAACATGAACACTAACCCAGTTTATTGGCTCAGAGTGTAGAGAGTTGCCTTGTCACTGGCAAAGTCAGATGCAGCCAGTACGAGAGCTCTGCACTAGCTGTGAACACTAAGGAAGAATAGCTGAGTGAGGAAGCAGAGTGCCAGGCAGCACATCCTTCTTCAGGTGTTTCCTGCCCTGGGCCAGATCCCAGGCACTGCAGCAATATCTCTGCATGATCTAGGGCTCCTGGAAATAGCCCATTAAGGGCAAAACTCACTGCCCAGAAAACATTAGAATATTAAAAGAGCAGGGTCTCATGTGATTGTCTTGGTTTCCTGAGGCTCATTCAGTCTGTGTCCACTGGTTTCAGTCTGAGTTCTCCGCACTTTGAGGATGCAGACAGTGAAGTTCTCTTATGGTTATAGGCGGAGAGATCATAGGAATGCTATGGAAAGAGGCCTGAAGTCAGAGCCAGCTAGTGGTTATTATTTATTAATTGCCTGTGAGGTGCCAGGCGCACATATTAGACCATATGTGATTGCAGTGAGCCACCCGGATCCCCTTCAAGCTGTTGCTGCAGCTGCTAGAAGTCCTATTGGCAGACAGCCTTCTCTCATCAGCCCCTTCAGGACTTGCCTCAGTTGCAGAGAGCTGCCTTCCCCAAGATCACACCCTTACCTGGGGACTCACAACCAATGGCTGATCCAGAAGAATCTATAAAGCCCGTATAATTTTAGCCCAATTTAGGACAGCTTTGTTGAGCCATTGGACCTACATGCAGCCCAACCTCTCCTTCTACCCAGTTCTTCTTTCTTCCCTTTCCTTCCACGGTGTCTGTTCCAAGCACTTGCCTTAATAAACGTGTAACAGGTTAAACTCTGTCTCAATGTCTGCTTCAAGGAGAACCCAACCTGTGACAGTGATAACAGATAAAAACAAAGGACATCACTTTTCCCTGCCTTACTTTCCACCTACCACTAAAAAGGGTCTTGGACTTGCCCACTCAGTTTCTTCTCTTTCTTCACTCTTTGGAGATGGTCCCACCACTACCACAGACACAAAAAAGAAGAGTTGGGAAGAGAGACGGGTGAAAACATTTGGGGCACTGCAGGCCTAGTGCTAGGTGATTGAAGACTACCTGGAGGGTATAGGAAGTGACTGTTTCTCCATCATGTATTGTATCGCTATGGTGACTTAAAAAACAAGTAGGTGACTTGTTTTAAAATTACTTTTCAATTGCTGGACTGTGTTTTTGGAACATGACATTACTCTTAACCCGGGCTATATGGGCCATGGTTTCAACAGGATTACAATTATAACAACCTTCACATCACGTGTTGTTATTCTCATTTCATAGGTAAAGAAACTGAGGCTCAGAGAGGCTGCATTTTAGGATCCACTTTGCTTCTGTGTGATCTTGAGATATTTATTTAACTTTTTGGACCTTGTGACCAAAAGATGCCAAACAAGCAAGGAAATGAACTAAATGTCGAAGTGCCTTCCAATTTTAAGGTTCCAATTTTTTTGTAGAATTAATAATTTTAAAGTATTTTTCCACATTAATTTTGACATCATGATATGACATTAATAAGGTAATTCCAAATTAGTTTTATTACCTTAAGGTATACCTAGATTGCACAGTTGGAGTATCTTTAGTCCCCTGTGAAATATGCAACGATGTACTGTTTCCCCAGTTTACATTTGGATAAGCCAAGGCTCAGAGAAATCAAGTTATTAGTGTGAAAATATTACCACTTAATGTAAGATCCAGGACACAGACTCAGATTTCCTCCCATCTCTTCTAGTGCTTTTCCTATACTACTACGCGGATTCCTTTTGGCCTGAGGTTCTTGTATTGTTATCTATCACTACATAATAAATTACCTTAAAACCGAGTTGCTTACAATAACCAACACTTACAATTTCACACAGCTTCTAGGGTGTCAAAGAGGGGGTTAACCTGAGTGGTTTCGACTCCAGGTCTCTCATGGGCTTATAAGCAGATGTTGTCTGGGGCTGCAGCTGTGAAGGTTGGCCTAGAACTAAAGGATCATTTTTCAAGATGGCACACTCTCTTGGTTGTTGACTGAAGGCCTTTATTTCTCACTGTCCAGAGGAATCTCCATAGGACTGCTGAAGTGTGCTCTCAACATGGCAATTGATCTCCCCAAAAATGAGCAATTCAAGAGGAAGAGCAAGAAGAAAGCTGTAGTGCCCTTAATGACCTGGCTCAGAATCACACATCAGCACTTTCTCCATATTCTATTCATTAGTAATGATTTGCTAAGTCCAACACATACTCAAGAGGAGTAGAATAAGGCTCCAAATCTTGAATAATATCAAAAAATTTCTGAACTGTGTTAAAACGACCACAGATCTGCTCTTTGGGTGGCTTAAGATTTCCATATTAAGGGTGGGAAGTGCTTTTTTTTCCCCAGGAAATTCAAGCCAGAAGAGTGAACCAGACTAGAAAAACTTCATTGCATAAGAACTTTATGCAGGTGTCACATTAGATAGCAGTTTACAGGTCTCTTTATTTCTTGGTTTCTTAAAAAATTCAGACAATACCATAGAAATAATGCAATGGTAGATGACATCTGCAGTTTTTGCCTTCTTGGGATCCATTCCTCTTTCTGCTAATTTTACCTTGGGGAACCTCCATTCACTTCTCTTAATCCATATGGAACTGATTATTTGAATCCATTTTATTCGGTTCCTAAGAAGGACATGTGAGCCAGGCCTGACAAATGAGCATATTCCATTACCCTGGCCATAGTGGTTAATACTGGGACAGGCAGAGAAACTACATGGGTTCAATTAGATTTAAAATTTTGTTGGAACTATTGGGAGCAGTTTTCTTTCTGTAGGGTTTCTTATGTTCCTTCTATCGTATTAGGAGGGTTTGCCTGAGAATGAAGTCAGCACAGAGAAGAGATGGCACCAAGAAATGGGAAAAGGGAAAGAGATAGACAGACAGACAAAAAAAGACAGAGACAGAGTGACAGAAAAAGAGTGCGTGTGTATTGGTGGTATCATTAATCACATCTAGAAAATCTAACATGACTCAGGCCTGCTCTATTGCTGGAGTTTTTAAGCCACAAGCCAATAAAATTCCTAATTTGATTATTTTAGTGGCAATAAAAATTCTAATATACAATTACAAGTAATAATATCTATCTCTTTTTATTACATATTAGGACACGTGCTAAGACCTTAATACCATCTTATTTATTTCTTAAAATAATAACATTTTGAGGGAGACACTATTATTATTTTTTAAACATGAGGTTCACTGAGGGTGAGACACTTGTCATCAATCATCCTTCTAAGGAAAAGATAAGTTGGAATGAGAACCAAGTCTTGTGTGACTAGGAAGCCACTCTCATCACTGTGCTGCCTTGCCCATATTTATTGGGGAATTTTCAAAAACCTACTGATCCAATTATTTAGGTAAGAGTAGTGATTACTACCAATTACTCAGACCCTGGTCTTCTGCTAAACTTACATGCATTGTCATATTCAATCCTCACGTTGACTGTGGGATGGAAATATTACCATGCTCATTTCACAGATGAGGAAGCTAAGGGTCAGAATAGTTAGGCAGCTGGTCCAAGGTTACAGTGAGTAAGTGGCAAACTTGGGTTTTGACCCAGATATATCTGACAAGAGTCCACAAATATTTGCTTGAATTCCAGTCATGATTCAACTAATAGAGTCTGTGGCTATTTTAGAAAGAACATCGGGATCCAGTTCAAAATGGGTTTTTAAAATATTTCCTTTCTATTAGGATAACCAACTTATCTTGGTTTTCCCAGGACTTTTCCAGTTTTAAAACTGAAAGGTAAGCTGCTCACCCTACCTCCCACAGGCAGTGACAAATGGAAGGACTAGGACATTTGTCTGTTGTTGGCAGATATTTTAAAAAGAGAATTCGGGCCCAGAGACTGCTTCGCACCCAATCAAGAGAGAGAACAGACCTCCTTTTGGGATTTGGGAAAGGCAAGAAACCAGGAGAAGCCTGGCTCCTTAATAGCTCATCTACAGGATGAGCTTAAAAGGTTGAACCTGGGGGTGTTCCAGTGATGAAGATGCCCTGAACATCTGTTCCCAAATTTCCTGCACCTAGAAGGCATGCGTTAGTTAATCAGCACTTTCAGTCCCAGCAGATGGTGGCCTTTGTCAATACATGAACCTTGTGAAGTGGGAACCTTTCTTTAGAGTAGCTGTAGGTGATAGACAGGGTGCAGATCACGGAGCCAGAAGTGTTAGGTTTGCACCCAGCTCTGTCACTAACTCTTGTGTCACTCTCGGCCTTGGTTCCTCTCATCCTTAAAATAGGTTGGGTAGTAAGGACCTTAGAGTTTTGTAGTGTAGATTAATGAGTTAACATGCAATGATGCTTTGAATGCTGAAAGGTTTTTGAATACAATGGATTCTGCTAATGACCAATTTTAAAAAGTCTACCTCTTTGAAATCAATACCTCTATGGCTTAGGTTTTCATTTATTTTTTTTAATTATGCACACTTCTGAAGGATTCCATCCATAGACTGCAAATTTACAAATAACTGTATGGCAGGAAAAATATTCTCCCTCACAAATGTCCATGTCCTAATCCCTAAAACCTGTGATTATGTTACCTGGAAAAGGAGAATTAAAGTTGCAGATGGAATTAAAATTGGTAATCAGCTGACATTAACAAGGGTCCTTAAACGTGGAAGAGGGAGGTGGAAGAGTCAATGTCAGAGTGATGTGGCATCAGAGAGATGTGACCGACCATTGCTGGCTTTGGTGGTGGAGGAAGGGGTCACAGCCGAGGAACGCAGGCAATCTCTAGAACTGGAAATGGCAAAGAAGTGGAATCTCCTCTACAGCCTACAGAAGGAACATAGCTCTGGCGACACCTTAATTTTAGCTCACTGAAACCCATTGCAGACTTCTGAACTCCAGAAATGTAAGATAATAAATTTGAGTCATTTTTAGTCACCAACTTTGTAATGATTTGTGATAGCAGCAACAGAAAACTAATACACTCTCTAATCAAAATAATCCACAAGAAATATATATAGGATTGTCATGGGAAGTGAAGCAATCACTCACCAGGGGATGGAGTATTTACTCATGCTTCTCTGGGCAGCCTGGGAGTGAGCTGTTTAAGAACTGAAGGCACGACGCTTAATGGATGCATCTCCAGCATCTCTTCCAGGCTACAGTGATTCATAGGAAGTCAGGGAGACCTCTTTGAAGGTAAAGGTTGATAAAATCTGGCTGGGCGTGGTGGCTCATCCCTGTAATCCCAGCCCTTTGGTAGGCCGAGGTGAGCAGATCACCTGAGGTCAGGAGTTCGAGACTAGCCTGGTCAACATGGTGAAACCCTGTTTCTACTAAAAATATAAAATTAGCCAGGCGTGGTGGCACGTGCCTGTAGTCCCAACCACTCAGGAGGCTGAGGCAGAAGAATCACTTGAACCCAGGAGGCAGAAGCTGCAGTGAGCCTAGATCACGCCACTGGACTCCAGCCTGGGTGACAGAGTAAGACTCTGTCTCAAAAATAAATAAATAAGGCCTGGTGAGATGGCTCATGACTGTAATCCCAGCACTTTTGGAGGCCAAGGTGGGCCGATCACGAGGTCAAGAGATTGAGACCATCCTGGCTAAAACGGTGAAACCCGGTCTCTATTAAAAATAGAAAAAATTAGCTGGGTGTAGTGGCACACACCTGTAGTCCCAGTTACTCGGGAGGCTGAGACAGGAGAATCGCTTGAACCCAGAAGGCAGAGGTTGCAGTGAGCCAAGATTATGCCACTGCACTCCAGCCTGGGTGACAGAGTGAGACTGTACCTCAAAATAATAATAATAATAATAAATAAATAAACAAATAAATAAAGTTGGTAAAATCTTCACCCATTTCACTTCTAATGTATACTGCCAAAGCCATCTATACCACTCTTGGCTCCCCTGTCTAGGTTAACTGGGATCAATGTTTGAGAATAAATGACAAGGCAGCTGGTATTTCTTGTGAGGTAGTGTGAAATGTGGCATTTTTCCCATTTTCTCTAAAGGAGAGGCAGTGTAGCAAAATAGCGAAAGGGGTGCAATTTGAAATTCAACTGACCAGGGTGAAATTGTGCCCCCAATACTTACAAGCTGTGTGACCTTGTGCAAGTTACATAGCATCCCCAATAATGTTTTGCATTGATAAAATTGGGTTGCTTAGAAAACCTCTATGAAGATGGAGGGAAATTAAACAAACTAACGCAAATAAGGGGTTTTTCATGATGCCTGCCGCATGGTAAATTCTCCAGAAATATTAACTGTTTTGCTATTGCCCACTTCTAATCTGAAGGATTAGAAAAGGAAATTAAGAAGGAAAGAATGAAAGCAACACAGCATGCTAAATGTCCTGTGAGAGAACGGGCACAGCAGGATAGTAAGGGGCTAACAGTGAAACCCAGAAAATGAAGGGGAGTAGGCAATACTGACTTCGGTGCTGGCAAATCTTTGCAATGTGGCTGACTCAATCCTTATGAAAGGGTTGCTCCCTCTGCCATTCTTTCCAGGCATATCAAAACCTGTGTTACAAAAAGGCCAACTATGTGTTTATGTGTAGTAAGTAATGATTAAAATTCATTTGCAGCCCTGGGTGCTAGTTTTTTTACTAAATGTCTTTATGCTGTTAAGAGGATTCAAGGGGTCTATCAGGGTGTACGTAACTTAGTGGGCAGGGCAGGGGCTGTGGAGTCACACAGACCTCAGTTCAGATCCTCACTCTGCTACTTTCTAACTGCCACTCCTCTTGTCTATGAAAGGGAAATAATGTTACCCACCTTCCACAGATCTTTTCAGGATTAAATGTGATACACGGGTGAGGGGCTTGCACAATACCAGGGGTGCTTGGCATAGCGGTAGTTATATATTATTGGTATGTATTATTTGGGATGAAAAGGCTTGATTCTAGTACTGGCTGTATTACTTAATACGATCTATGGGAAATCCTAAACCAATTCTGAGGTTGTTCCTCCTTCTGTACAAATAGGATGATGAAAAGTGCTACTTTATGAGGCTGTTGTCTGTCAGATGAGGCAATGCTTGGATATAAAATTCTTATGTTTTGAGTCAATTGTAATATAAAATTTCCTACTTGTGCCAAAAGGCCCTGTTGTCCCCATTTCTCTCTCCTAGTACCCTGTCTCATTGGCTGGCACATCCACCGCTGACTTGTGTTAAGGTGGTGAAATTCTAGCACTTAAAGTCTCATGGATAATGCTTCATGTGGTTGAGCTCCATAGACACAGGTGAGGAAGTGACAGAGGTGTAGGGAGAGGGTAAAGTGAACAATTGATGTCCTCTTCTGTAACAGGCAGGAGTAAATTTCTGGATTCTAGCAGTAGAGCAGGGGCCATTAGCACAAGTAACATAAAGGCCTGGATACACGAGGAACTACCAGGAATAACTGCATATGTATCTGGTACTACATCGTTTACTTTCCCCAAATATAACCCCACTTAATCTTCCCAACTATCTTTTAAACTAGAAATCATTTTCCTCATTTTCTAGCAGAGAAAACTGAGGCCCAGAGAGGTTAAGAGGTTAAGGAAACTATCTACGATCACACAGAGAGCAAAGAGTAGACCTAGGATGTGTTCTGGCTCCAAAGTTGATGCTCTTTCCACTCATCTGTATTGTATCCCTCAAGTTCCAGTTTGATTATGTCATGACTCTTCTGAGATCCAGGTTCACTCAGACACTAATAGGATTAAATTCTATAAATAGCATGCTTAATCCATTAAAATAGATAAGTTTAGGGAAAATATTAAAACTTTTGATGTACTGTAAGCCTTGTAATAATCTTAGAATTTCCCACTTGCCAGGTTTCATTGGTTGTAGTGTGCAAACATTGACATTTTCCACATGGCATTTTCTAAGGTATGTCCCATAAAATACTATATTATTATTATTAATAACAACAAAAACTACAACTACCACAATTAAACTACAATTAAACTCCACAGTCCAAATTTACAGAGGGTTTATCATAAGCTAGGCACTGGTTAAATGATTTAAATGGACTATCTCATTAAATACTTAAAATGCTCTTTTGGAGTAGATGCTTTTATCTTCATTTTATAAAAGAAAAAAACAAGTCTTACAGTAATCAGTTATTCATCTGAGAAAAGTAAGTTACATTCTCAAATATGTTTTGGGCCAATTTAATTAAACCAAGTTGAGACTCGGATGTCGGCATGATGGTAGAATAGTTGGTCTCTTGCTCACATCTCCCACACAGACAAAAATCTGGCAGCCATTCACAACCAACAGGGTCTTTGTGGGAGCTTTTGGATCTAGGGTAGAGGTTGTGAAACCCTGAAGAAGCCCCAAACTGAGAAGAGCTGATTTGAGAATGGGGACCCGTAACCCTGGTATCAGGCTTGCCAAACACAGTCCTGACAACAGACTGAAAGCAGCCCTATCCCCTCCATTTCATTGTAGTCCTAAAACCAGTCCCATCTACCAAAGGGCTCTGGAAAAACCATGCCTGTCCATTCCCTGTTACAGGCCCACTCATGGCAGACCTAACCACAGATACTGAAGTAGCCCTGTGAGTAGCTATAGCCCTGTTCTTTGTCCTGCCCACCCAGGAACCCAGAGAAACGCATCTCTGCCTCTAGTAGCAGACTCACTGACTTCAGTTCCAACTGTGAATGCTGAATGCAGCCTTAGCTGTGAACTCTGAAGTGGCCCAAAGACTTGGTTCCAGCCTTGCTCTACCCAGGTCCCAGGGTCAGTCCTGTCCACATGGGGATTCAGAAGAAACCATGCCCATTTATGACTCCAGTAACAGGCCTACCAACTCAGACCTGGCAACAGCCCCATGCCTGGGCTCTAGCCCCACTTAAATGTGATCCCAGAAGCAGTTCCATTCCTCTGGGGACCTGGCATAAGAACATTTTTACCTGTTAAAACCATCTGTAAAGATAAGAAGAGATGTTTGCTCCTTGAGATGCAAAGACATCAACATAAGGCCACACAGATCATGAAGAATCAGGCAAACATGACAACACTGAAGGAAACCAATAATGCTTCAGTAACTGACACCAAAGAAATGGAGATCTACAAACTGACTGAAAATAATTCAAAATAATTGTTTTAAACGTGTTCAGCTAGCTGTATTACTTAATATGACCTGGGGGAAATCCTAAACCAATTCTGAGGTTGTTCCTCCTTCTGTACAAATAGGATAATGAAAAGCGGTACAAGAGAGCACGGATAAGACTCCACCAAAAAACTGTTGTAACTAATAAGTAAATTCAGTAAAGTTGCAGGATATAAAATCAATATTAAAAAAGCACCTGTTTCTTTATACTAACAATTCACTATTGAAAAAAATTAAAAACAACCCCACTTACAATACTATCAAAAACAAAATACTTAGGAATAAATTTAAGGAGGTAAAAGATTTATATACTGAATACTGTAAAACACGGATGAAAGAAATTGAAGAAGACAAAAATAAATGGAGTGATATCCCATATTCATGGTTCTGAATAATTAATATAATCAAAACGTCCACACTACAGAGAGCAATCTACAGGCTTAAGGCAATCTCTTATCAGAATTACAATGGCATTTTTTCACAAAAATAGATAAAATAATTCAGACACAGAAAGAAAAATATTGCATAATCTCACTTATATGCAGAATTTTTAAAAGCTAGTATCAAAGAACAGAGAGTGGAAGAGTGGTTACCAAGGTCTGGGGGAAAAGGGGACATGGGGAGATGCTGGTCAATGGGTATAAACATTCAATTATAGGATGAATAAATTCTAGAAATCTAATGTTTGGCATGGGTACTATCGTTGATAATAATATATTATATATTTGAAATTTGCTAAGAGAGTAGATCTTAAAAATGTTACCACACACACACACACACACACAAATGGTAACTATGTGAGGTGATGAATATGTTAATTATTTAATGGCTTCATTATGGTAATCTCTTCACAATGTATATGTATAACAAAAAATCACATCATATACCTATAATATATAAAATTTTCATTTGTTAAGCATACCTCAGTAAAGCTAGGAGAAAAAATAAGTTGAGCTGGTTGCAGTACTTTTTAGAGCCTTCAATATGATAGCAGACTCTATGAATCTCCAAAAAGGGGACACTTCTTCAGTGATTGCCAAATGTATCTGACATGGGATGCTTTCTCTACTGGCCATGTCTTTGGGAAATTCTACCCTCCTCTGCCTGCTAACTTGTCTGTTCTCTCTGATGAAGCAGAGCTCTTGTATTCTGCTTATGTATTGCCTGCCTGATCATCTTTTAACAGGCCATGAAGTTTTTTCTCTTTCCCCAAACTTCATGTTTGTCGACTCTAAGAGGGGTAGAGGGAAGTGTGAATTGCTTTTTATAGAGAATTGAGTCACTGATAGTTTGTACTTAACATATGAGGCAGCGGTTGTCTGTTTCCTTAGGAGACATAGAGCTTAGGTCTGAAAAAGGAGATCAGTTATGCTCTCCCTCTTTCAAACCCAGAAGAAAGAATAGGAAAAATGAATTTGCAAAGGTTGTGAATGTGAATGATGGTCTGGGAATATTTAATCCTTAAGGAAAATTGTGGGCAGGTATGATTTTTAAAAATCCATGCTCAATTAACTTTAGATGGTACTTATCAAACATTTCTTATAGCCAGTATTATGCTAAAGATAGTGTGGAAAATAATAAGGGGTGTTTTTGTTCCCTGCCCTCAAAGACCTTATGATTGTAAGGGTACATGCAAAAAGTAATGAGGGGAATGCAATTATTTAAATCTTCCTATTTTTAGTTTAGATATATTTATAATAAATGTAAAAATTAAGAATTACCTGCTTGGAAATCGATTGCCTTTGCCACTTAAAATCTATTTTCTGAACTTCTAGCCTTAAGGTAATTATGTAAAATCAACCTCCTCCTTTTGAAAATCACTCCCAGAACATCATGGAATACAGCAATACAAATTCCATCTTATATCAAATCATCTTCCATTAAATTAAATCTATAACTCCCAAAGTATAATGTATGAAGACAAAGGCAGATGTAGGAATGGTAAGTGACTAAGCAGAGTACAGTAGTCATTTACTCAGGTGTCAGATTGCCCTGAAGAGCCTCATAAAGGCTTAGGAATTGAAGGAACCTGATTTTTCAGATGGTGGTAGTCAAGTGGTGGCTAAAAATAGGGAGATATTTTGAATGTCAGTGGGAGGAGCAATTGTGCCTGTAGTTCTCTAGACTCCTGCCTTCATGACCCCCTCACAAGATGGAAAGAATGGCCCCTGACAGAATTAAACCACAGAGGCTTTAGACTTGGAATCCCAGGGACAAAAGAGGGTAGAGGGGAGGTGTAAATGGAAAATAGAGAGCTAAGTGAAAGCCTGCCTTTTACAATAAGCTTCACAGCCCCATACCTCTGTCTAATTCAAAGCTATTACAAGCAGGCTTATACCCTTAGCCCCACAAATAAGACTGAGGATTCCTTATCTGGAGAAATCGAATGATCCCCTAGAAGGATTTGCTTGGGGGAATCCCAAATGAAATATTCAGCTGGCCATGAAATCTAAAATTAGCCTACCAGATGATAAGTTTCAACCATGCATACAACATTTCTCTTCACTTTTTTAGCACTTAACTAAAAAAAAAGGAAAAAGAAAGTCAAGGATCACCACATATTCAAGACAAGCCGTTAATTTATGAAAGAGAGGGAAAGATAAACTAACAAATATTAGAATAAACCAAGACAATGCAAAGAAAGAGGACTTAAAAGTTTTAAAAAATCTTCAAATAAGACAGTGCATCTATGAAACAAGAAGAAATACCTATAAAAAAAAAGAACATTTCTTAGAAATAAAAACTATGATGGTGAAAAAAATAGTTTAAGGGTTAGAATACAGAGACAGGAAACCTCTCCCTCCAAAACCAATAACCATCGCAACAAACAATAAAAGGTGGACATCGGGGGGTAAACAATAAGAAAATTGGAAGCCCTATTCAGTAGCCCCATTAGTTGATTAATTAAAATTCTAGAAGAGAATTGAAGATACAGTAGAAAGACACTTGGTTTGGGTTTCCTTGGAAACTGACTCTTAATTATGGGTTTGAGTTCAAGTCATTTTTGGGACATGATCCCAGGAACGATAGTAGGATTGTAGGACAGTGAGACAGGAAGGAAAGAAAGCTAATAAAGCCAATTGGGAAGGAGAGAAAGCTATAAAGCCAATTATTATGATAGGCAACTGGAGCTCAATCGAGTTAGGAGAGTTTGGAATACACATGAGAGTTATCAAAACAAAAGATAAGGAAGGTGTGGCATTAATCCACCACTTCTTTTATGCCACTGTTTGAGGGAAGCTCGCAGGGATATTTGGCTCATTCTTAGGCAGGCGGAATATGCTCCCCATGGCCAGTAGGGGAAAACATCCCTTGTGCATGCAGAGTTACAGGAGTCCAAAATCAGCAAATAGATAAGTTTCTTAGGTCTTCTGTAACAAATTACCACACGCTAGGTGACTTAAAACAACTGAAATTTATTTTCTCACAGTTCAGGAGGCCAGAAGTTTAAAATCAGTATGTCAGCATGGTTGGTTCCATCTAAAAGCTCTGAGGGAGAAATCATTCCATGTCTCTGTCCTTGCTTCTAGTGGTTCTTGGCACTCTTAGGCATTCCTTGGCTTTGTAGATACATCACTTTAATCTCTGCCCCCAGTGTCACATTGCCTTCTCTGTGTGTCTCTGTATCTCTGTGTGCCCTCTCCTTTTCTTATAAGGGCAGCAGTCATTGGATTTAGAGCCCATCCTAATTCAATATGATCTCATCTTGATCCTTCACTAATTGCATCTGCAAAGACGGTATTTCCAAATAAGGTTACCTTCTTAGGTTTCAAGTGAACATGTATTTTGAGAAAATACTATTAAACTCGCTATAGTAGCCTTTTGCATGGAGGTGATGATGCTGAGGTGGTATAAACAGGGAAATACTACCTGCTACAAAAAATTATCAAAGAACAATGTAAGGAAATTTTCAAGGTCTTGTGAAAACATGATTTAAAGAATTCACTAAGTACACATCACAATAGAGGTAAATAGACCTACGCTGAGATATACCATGGTGAAACTTGTCAGAATCCAAATGGGGTCACTAATGTTAAGAAAACTCTAACACACAGAGCCAGGGAAGGCTAGAAAGAGAGGGTTCCCATGCTTATTTGCCTGGTAACACAAACTATCATGAAAGACTGCAAAAATCACAACCTTGCACAAAGGCCATTGCAACCTTACATCAAAAATACTTTTGATATAAGGACAAAAATACTTTTGCAAGGACATCTACCCAGCAACCGCCTGTTCAACCTTGGACTGGCATCACCATTTTTATAGCTAAGGATAATTATTTCGAGACAATTGTGTAGTCCTTCTAGGTTTTTCCTTTAAAAGCCTTTGTTTTCCTTTACTTGTCTAGTAAGTTTACCGTGGCATGTATATTCCCATTGCAATGTTCTAATCCTATATATATATATATATATATATATATATATGACAGAAATTATAATTATATATAATACATATAACATATAATACATATATAACATACATATATAACATATATAACACATATATATGACAAATACATATAAATAACAGAGAGAAGCTCTCTAAATATGTATATATAATTCTATTTAATTTCTAAGGATTAGAATTAAAATTCCATTACAATTAAATATATATATATATATTTAGAGAGCCTCTCATTTAATTCTAATCCTTAGGATTAGAATTAAATTTATTAAATAGATGTATTAAATTAAGTAGATTAAATATATTAAATTTATTAAATAAACAGATTGTAATGGAATTTAAATTCCATTACAATCCAAACAGAGCCTCTCTCTGTTTATCATTTAGGTTGTCACTATCATAACATTTCAGGAGACCAGAGGTAAAAAGAAGAGAATGGAGTTCTCCAGAGTGAATGCAGAGACATTTCACACACACACACACACACACAGACATATATAAAATACATATGTATGTATTTATTTGGGATCAGAATGACATAGGATTCTCAATGATGACATTGAAAGCTGAGACAATGAAACAAGAGCTTCGATATTCCGGGGAAAATTATTTTCAACCTAGAAATTTATGCCTTCCAAACAATCAAGCATGAGGATAAGAAAAAAAAAGAGTTTTTTAGACTTTCATATTTCAAAATAATTACCTCTGATGCAGCCTTTTTCTTTGTTCTAGTAAAAAGTAAGAATGGACTAAAACAGAGAAAGAAAATCCAGAAAAGGAGAACTCCAATCCGGATTACAGGAATTTCCAAAATGTTGGCTGACAGAAAAACTGGGGTTCAAGTTTTGTTACAGAGATGGTGTTCCAGATCAGAGCAGAATGGTGGCTCAAGCAGAAATGCCTTCAAGAAAAGATTGAAACCAAGACACTACAAGTTTGACATTGGAAAAGTTGAATTGAAAAGTATTTTGAAGAGTTGTTGACAGGTATGGAAAGAGTTTATTGATTTACATAAAACTGACCAATAAAAATTGAGGAGTCAGTTTTAACTCCAGGTGAAATAAAAGTGGTATAAGAAATTAAATGTAATGATGGTACACCATTTGACTGAACATTGTGAAATATTTATAGAGACATAATAATAAAAACACTGATGTGTAATCAAAAATTGTGACAGAATATGATTGAAACAGTAGAGACAAGGAAAATGGAATGTAAAAGAACTAAAATCTTCATCTCCCTAAAAAGAAGTCAGTAGATGGGTGGAGCCAAGATGGCCGAATAGGAACAGCTCTGGTCTACAGCTCCCAGCATGAGCGATGCAGCAGTTGGGTGATTTCTGCATTTCCATCCAAGGTACTGGGTTCATCTCACTAGGGAGTGCCAAACAGTGGGTGCACGACAGTCGGTTTAGCACACCGAGCCCAGCCAAAGCAGGGCGAGGCACTGTCTCACTCGGGAAGCACAAGGGGTCAGGGAGTTCCCTTTCCTAGTCAAAGAAAGGGGTGACGGATGGCACCTGGAAAATCGGGTCACTCCCACCCTAATACTGCACTTTTCCAAAGGGCTTGGAAAACTGCACACCAGGAGATTGTGTCCCGCACCTGGCTTGGAGGGTACTATGCCCACGGAGTCTCGCTGATTGCTAGCACAGCAGTCTGAGATCAAACTGCAAGGTGGCAGCCAGGCTGGGGGAGGGGCACCCGCCATTGCCCACACTTGCTTAGGTAAACAAAGCAGCCAGGAAGCTTGAACTGGGTGGAGCCCACCACAGCTCAAGGAGGCCTGCCTGCCTCTGTAGGCTCCATCTCTGGGGGCAGGGCACAGACAAACAAAAAGTCAGCAGTAACCTCTGCAGACTTAAATCTCCCTGTCTGACAGCTTTGAAGAGAGTAGTGGTTCTCCCAGCACACAGCTGGAGATCTAAGAACGGACAGACTGCCTCCTAAAGTGGGTCCCTGACCCCCGAGCAGCCTAACTGGGAGGCACCCCCCAGTAGGGACAGACTGACACCTCACTCAGCTGGGTACTCCTCTGAGACAAAACTTCCAGAGGAACAATCAGACAGCTGAATTTGTGGTCTCACGAAAATCCGCTGTTCTGCAGCCACCACTGCTGACACCCAGCAAAACAGGGTCTGGAGTGGACCTCTAGCAAACTCCAACAGACCTGCAGCTGAGGGTCCTGTCTGTTAGAAGGAAAACTAACAAACAGAAAGGACATCCACACCAAAAGCCCATCTGTACATCACTATCATCAAAGACCAAAAGTAGAAAAACCTACAAAGATGGGGAAAAAACAGAGCAGAAAAACTGGAAACTCTAAAAAGCAGAGCACCTCTCCTCCTCCAAAGGAACGCAGTTCCTGACCAGCAATGGAACAAAGCTGGATGGAGAATGACTTTCACGAGTTGAGAGAAGAAGGCTTCAGATGATCAAACTACTCCGAGCTACAGGAGGAAATTCAAACCAATGGCAAAGAAGTTAAAAACTTTGAAAAAAAATTAGACGATGTATAACTAAAATGACCAATGCAGAGAAGGGCTTAAAGGAGCTGATGGAGCTGAAAGCCAAGTTTCGAGAACTACATGAAGAATACAGAAGCCTCAGTAGCCGATGCGATCAACGGGAAGAAAGGGTACCAGTGATGGAAGATGAAATGAATGAAATGAAGTGAGAAGGGAAGTTTAGAAAGAAAAGAATAAAAAGAAACGAACAAAGCCTCCAAGAAACATGGGACTATGTGAAAAGACCAAACCTACGTCTGATTGGTATACCTGAAAGTGACGGGGAGAATGGAACCAAGTTGGAAAACACTCTGCAAGATATTATCCAGGAGAATTTCCCCAATCTAGCAAGGCAGGCCAACATTCAGATTCAGGAAATACAGAGAACACCACAAAGATACTCCTCGAGAAGAGCAACTCCAAGACACATAATTGTCAGATTATGTCAGATGTCAGATTCACCAAAGTTGAAATGAAGGAAAAAATGTTAAGGGCAGCCAGAGAGAAAGGTCGGGTTACCCACAAAGGGAGGCCCATCAGACTAACAGCGGATCTCTCGGCAGAAACTCTACAAGCCAGAAGAGAGTGGGGGCCTATATTCAACATTTTTAAAGAAAAGAATTTTCAACCCAGAATTTCCTATCCAGCCAAACTAAGCTTCATAAGTGAAGGAGAAATAAAATACTTTACAGACAAGCAAATGCTGAGAGATTTTGTCACCACCAGACCTGCCCTAAAAGAGCTCCTGAAGGAAGCACTAAACATGGAAAGGAAAAACCGGTACCAGCCACTGCAAAAACATGCCAAATTGTAAAGACCGTCAAGGCTAGGAAGAAACTGCATCAACTAACGAGCAAAATAACCAGCTAACATCATAATGACAGGATCAAATTCACACATAACAATATTAACTTTAAATGTAAACTGGCTAAATGTTCCAATTAAAAGACACAGACTGGCAAACTGGATAAGGAGTCAAGACCCATCAGTGTGCTGTATTCAGGAAACCCATCTCACGTGCAGAGACACACATAGACTCAAAATAAAGGAATGGAGGAAGATCTACCAAGCAAATGGAAAACAAAAAAAGGCAGGGGTTGCAATCCTAGTCTCTGATAAAATAGACTTTAAACCAACAAAGATCAAAAGAGACAAAGAAGGCCATTACATTATGGTAAAGGGATCAATTCAACAAGAAGAGCTAACTATCCTAAATATATATGCACCCAATACAGGAGCACCCAGATTCATAAAGCAAGTCCTGAGTGACCTACAAAGAGATTTAGACTCCCACACAATAATAATGGGAGATTTTAACACCCCACTGTCAACATTAGACAGATCATCGAGACAGAAAGTTAACAAAGATATCCAGGAATTGAACTCAGCTCTGTACCAAGCGGACCTAATAGACATCTACAGAACTCTCCACCCCAAATCAACAGAATATACATTTTTTTCAGCACCACACCACACCTATTCCAAAATTGACCACATAGTTAGAAGTAAAGCTCTCCTCAGCAAATGTAAAAGAACAGAAATTATAACAAACTGTCTCTCAGACCACAGTGCAATCCATCTAGAACTCAGGATTAAGAAACTCACTCAAAACCGCTCAACTACATGGAAACTGAACAACCTGCTCCTGAATGACTACTGGGTACATAACGAAATGAAGGCAGAAATAAAGATGTTCTTTGAAACCAACGACAACAAAGACACAACATACCAGAATCTCTGGGACACATTCAAAGCAGTGTTTAGAGGGAAATTTATAGCACTAAATGCCCACAAGAGAAAGCAGGAAAGATCCAAAACTGACACCCTAACATCACAATTAAAAGAACTAGAAAAGCAAGAGCAAACACATTCAAAAGCTAGCAGAAGGCAAGAAATAACTAAAATCAGAGCAGAACGGAAGGAAATAGAGAAACAAAAAACCCTTCAAAAAATTAATGAATCCAGGAGCTGGTTTTTTGAAAAGATCAACAAAATTGATAGACCGCTAGCAAGACTAATAAAGAAAAAAAGAGAGAAGAATCAAATAGATGCAATAAAAAATGATAAAGGGGATATCACCACTGATCCCACAGAAATACAATCTACCATCAGAGAATACTACAAGCACCTCTATGCAAATAAACTAGAAAATCTAGAAGAAATGGATAAATTCCTCGACAAATACACCCTCCCAAGACTAAACCAGGAAGAAGTTGAATCTCTGAATAGACCAATAACAGGCTCTGAAATTGTGGCAATAATCAATAGATTACCAACCAAAAAGAGTCCAGGACCTGATGGAATCACAGCTGAATTCTACCAGAGGTACAAGGAGAAACTGGTACCTTTCCTTCTGAAACTATTCCAATCAATAGAAAAAGAGGGAATCTTCCCTAACACATTTTATGAGGCCAGCATCATCCTGATACCAAAGTCTGGCAGAGACACAACCAAAAAAGAGAATTTCAGACCAATATCCTTGATGAACATTGATGCAAAAATCCTGAATAAAATACTGGCAAACCTAATCCAGCAGCACATCAAAAAGCTTATACACCATGATCAAGTGGGCTTCATCCCTGGGATGCAAGGCTGGTTCAACATATGCAAATCAATAAATGTAATCCAGCATATAAACAGAACCAAAGACAAAAACCACATGATTATCTCAATAGATGCAGAAAAGGCCTTTGACAAAATTCAACAACCTTTCATGCTAAAAACTCTCAATAAATTAGGTATTGATGGGACATATCTCAAAATAATAAGAGCTATCTATGACAAACCCACAGCCAATATCATACTGAATGGGCAAAAACTGGAAGCATTCCCTTTGAAAACTGGCACAAGACAGGGATGACCTCTCTCACCACTCCTATTCGACATAGTGTTGGAAGTTCTGTCCAGGGCAATTAGTCAGGAGAAGGAAATAAAGGGTATTCAATTAGGAAAAGAGGAAGTCAAATTGTCCCTGTTTGCAGATGACATGATTGTATATCTAGAAAACTCCATCATCTTAGCCCAAAATCTCCTTAAGCTGATAAGCAACTTCAGCAAAGTCTCAGAATACAAAATTGATGTACAAAAATCACAAGCATTCTTGTATACCAATAACAGACAAACAGAGAGCCAAATCATGAGTGAACTCCATTCACAATTGCTTCAAAGAGAATAAAATACCTAGGAATCCAACTTACAAGGGATATGAAGGACCTCTTCGAGGAGAACTACAAACCACTGCTCAATGAAATAAAAGAGGATACAAACAAATGGAAGAACATTCCATGCTCATGGGTTGGAAGAATCAATATCGTGAAAATGGCCATACTGCCCAAAGTAATTTATAGATTCAATGCCATCCCCATCAAACTACCAATGACTTTCTTCACAGAATTGGAAAAAACTACTTTAAAGTTCATATGAAACCAAAAAAGAGCCCGCATCACCAAGTCAATCCTAAGCCAAAAGAACAAAGCTGGAGGCATCACGCTACCTGACTTCAAACTATACTACAAGGCTACAGTAACCAAAACAGCATGGTACTGGTACCAAAACAGAGACATAGATCAATGGAACTGAACAGAGCCCTCAGAAATAATGCCACATATCTACAACTATCTGATCTTTGACAAACCTGACAAAAACAAGCAATGGAGAATGGATTCCCTATTTAATAAATGGTGCTGGGAAAACTGGCTAGCCATATGTAGAAAGCTGAAACTGGATCCCTTCCTTACACCTTATACAAAAATTAATTCAAGATGGATTAAAGACTTACATGTTAGACCTAAAACCATAAAAACCCTAGAAGAAAACCTAGGCAATACCATTCAGGACATAGGCATGGGCAAGGACTTCATGTCTAAAACACCAAAGCAATGGCAACAAAAGCCAAAATTGACAAATGGGATCTAATTAAACTAAAGAGCTTCTGCACAGCAAAAGAAACTACCATCACAGTGAACAGGCAACCTACAAAATGGGAGAAAATTTTTGCAACCTACTCATCTGACAAAGGGCTAATATCCAGAATCTACAATGAACTCAAACAAATTTACAAGAAAAAAACAAACAACCCCATCAAAAAGTGGGCAAAGGACATGAACAGACACTTCTCAAAAGAAGACATTTATGCAGCCAAAAAACACATGAAGAAATGCTCATCATCACTGGCCATCAGAGAAATGCAAATCAAAACCACAATGAGATACCACCTCACATCAATTAGAATGGCCATCATTAAAAAGTCAGGAAACAACAGGTGCTGGAGAGGATGTGGAGAAATAGGAACACTTTTACACTGTTGGTGGGACTGTAAACTAGTTCAACCATTGTGGAAGTCAGTGTGGCGATTCCTCAGGGATCTAGAACTAGAAATACCATTTGGCCCAGCCACCCCATTACTGGGTATATACCCAAAGGACTATAAATCATGCTGCTATAAAGACACATGCACACGTATGTTTATTGCGGCACTATTCACAATAGCAAAGACTTGCAACCAACCCAAATGTCCAACAACGGTAGACTGGATTAAGAAAATGTGGCACATATACATCATGGAATACTATGCAGCCATAAAAAATGATGAGTTCATGTCCTTTGTAGGGACATGGATGATACTGGAAACCATCATTCTCAGTAAACTATCGCAAGGACAAAAAACCAAACACCGCATGTTCTCACTCATAGGTGGAAATTGAACAATGAGAACACATGGACACAGGAAGGGGAATATCACACTCTGGGGACTGTTGTGGGGTGGGGGGAGCAGAGAGGGACAGCATTAGGAGATATACCTAATGCTAAATGACGAGTTAATGGGTGCAGCACACCAACATGGCACATGGATACATATATAACAAACCTGCACATTGTGCACATGTACCCTAAAACTTAAAGTATAATTTTAAAAAAAGAAGTCAGTAGGCAATGTCTAAATTTGAGCATTCAAGAAAATATTGTCAGAATTTTTGTAAAAAGAAATATAAGGTAATGACCAGAAGAAACAGCTAACGGGCTTAAAGTCATTGCCCCTAGGAGATCAAGAGATAGTAAGTTAATGTGTCTTCAAAGTGTTGAGTATGTCTTGGTGATTTGGGGTTTCTGGTTCTCTTCTTTGAGTCCCAGGTTTCTGAAGCTCTTCTCCTTATTTTGTGATCTTCCTCAGTTTCTTCACTGATGATTCCTAAAATATTATTTTTCACTTAATCCACTTTGAATTAAAATTCCATTATAATTAAGAGCCCAAGCTATTGCAATGATAGATGTGGGGCCCATTGATGTATCTATCCTGACAATTCTATTTAAAACGTTAGTCCTGATCCATGCCTAATGCACAGTCTGTTCTATATACCGCGTAGACCAAGATCCTTATTATGGCATGAGGTTAGCCATATTCTGGCATCCTCCCCTGGCTTACCTCCCATTATTCCTAATCTCATGTCACACTCCAGCCACAATGAACTTCTTTCAGTTCCCTGACCCTGCTCCCATTCCTGCTCTTATCCCCATTATATCCTCACCCACCCTCACCATCACCATGCTTTTTATAACCACTGTTCTTTTTTACATATGGATAATTCTTACTTATTTTTCCAGATTTACCTGAATCGTCCCTTCCCTCAGCCTTCTCTGATTTAGTAAATTCGCCTTAACTCTCAGTGTTAGCACTTAAAACATTGCATTACAATTTTGCAATTCTACTTTTGTATTTTCCTTTAGACAAAAAAAACTTCTTAAAGACTAGAACTGTGAAACAATCATCTTTGTACCCTCAGCACTTGTAGTTGTTGCTCAGTAAGTGTATATTAAACTGAACAACTTGTGTATACACAGCAAAGATGAATGTGATTATGTTGATATTTTAGTTATCTATTGCTGAAGAAAAACCACCCCTAAATATAGTAGCTTAAAACAGTGTGATGGTTAATTTTAGGTGTCTGCTTGACTGGATTCAGGAATATCCAGATAACTGATAAAGCATTATTTCTGGGTATGTCTGTGAGGGTGTCTCTTGATATTCGAATCATTGGACTGAATAAGGAAGAGCTGCCCTCAGTGTGGCCGGGCAACATCTAATCGGCTGAAAGCTTGGATTGAATGAAAAGGCAGAAGAAAGGTGAATTTTCTTTTTATCCTGGAGCTGGACACCCTGTTTCTCCTGCCTGTGGACATTAGAATTCTAGGCTGTGTGGCATTTCAACTGTAAAACTTGCACTAGTAGCCACCTGGTTTCTCAAGCCGTTGGCTTCAAAACTGAGAAGTACAGCATTCTCTTCCCAGGTTCTGAAGACCTCAAATGGACTGAGCCACACCACCAGCATCCATGGTTCTCCAGCTTGCAGATGGCCTATTATGGGACTTTTCAGTCTTCATAATTATGTAAGCCTATTTCCTTAATCTTCTCTCATCTATCTACCTCTACATATCTCCTGTTGGTTCTGTCTCTGCAGAGAACCTCAACTAATAGGAACAGTAACCACTCATTTTCTCATGATTCTGAAATCTGGGCATGGCAAGTGGGTACAGCTTATCACTGCTTTATGTGGTGTTGGCTGGGGCCACACATGCGGATTCACTGAGCTGAGAATTCAGTGAGTGCTGGAACATCTGAAATAGTTTCACACATGTGTCTGGCACCTCAGCTGGGATGGCAGGAATGGCACAGGCTGGTTGGCCGTATCTCCTTGTCCATAAGGGTTCATGTGGTCCCCCATCAGTTAGTTATATTGCCTGAGTTCCTTCACATGGGATCCCAAGAGAATAACAACAAAAAGCTGCTAAGATTCTTAAGGTCTCATTTCAGAATGTATAGTGTCATTTCTGTTGCACTCTGTTGATCCAAGCAACTCACAGGGCCAGCCCAGATTCAAGGGAGAGAATAATAGTTTTCAGCTCCTGGTGGGAGGAGAGACATGTGCATTCAAGGATGGCAGCTCTTCTTGCGTCCGTCCAGACAATCTAATTTTGATAATTCAATTGTGTAGTTTAACCAGATAATTTCAATCTTAAATGTTTGAACAAAAATATTTATTTTTGTGGATTACATTATTAGATTATCACTATGTAAGTCAAGCAGTGTGATTGGGGCAGAGGCACCTTGTTTTGTGGAAATTGTTATTTTATTTTAACTTCAAAGATAACATCAGTCAGTGAATCATGATATTTTATGAGTGATGCTCAGCCATGGTGCTGATGCACTTTCCTGCAAATTATAAGATGATTTGCTCCTGTAGAAAGCTAATGGAGAAAGAAGCAACTAATGTGGCTCTAGGATAGCAGAAACTTTTCACTGAAAATTACCTAAATGAGATTTCTGAAAATATTAACTGTCTTCAGCCAAAATTTAAAACAATGTGTATGTTTAAAGTAATCCATAATATTCAGCCAGTCTGTCCTGGGACATACTTTTGCACATTCATGTTTTAGAAAATATGGAACTCTAACAGAATAATGAATGGCTATACTTGCATTTTAGACATGTCCATTACACTAATTAGAATCTAGTATGGGCTAGGTGCGGTGGCTCACGCCCGTAATCCCAGCACTCTGGGAAGCCAAGGCAGGTGGATCATCTGAGGTCAGGAGTTTGAGACCAGCCTGGCCAATATGGTGAAACCTGTCTCTATTAAAAATACAAAAATTAGCTGTGCATGGTGGCGCACACCTGTAATCCCAGCTACTCAGGAGGCTGAGGCAGAAGAATTGCTTGAACCCTGGAGGAGGTGGTGGCAGTGAGCCGAGATCACGCCACTGTACTCCAGCCTGGGCAACAAGAATGAAACTCCATCTCAAAATAAAATAAAATATAGTATGGACACAGCTTTTTAATTACTTTCCATCATTGCTGCAGTCAATGAAGCAGCTTCATTACCCACTATAATGCCTTGCTTGTAATAAATCTTTATAAAACCTAAAAAGAATTTCCAATTCTAAAATTCTAGCAACAGGCTTTTCTGCCTAGCTTTGCTTGGAGCTGAATGCATAAATGAGTCTTACTGGCTTGTTACCTGATAAGACAAATGATGCAAATAAAATAAGTAATAAAACTTACACCATTTCCTATTTTTATTTGGATATCATTTTTTTTGCATTTCAATGTATTTTAAATTATTTGTTAATAACAATTAACCAGTTGTACAGAAGAGTCAAAGCATTGATTGTGGCTTAAGAGAACTAGAGAAAACCTCTGAAATCTTGCGTTCTTAGTTTGTTTCTGCTACTTTCTAGCTGTTCCTCAGCCTCAGGCAGGTCTCTTAAACTCCCTGAACCTTATTTTCTTCAGTTGTGTAAAAGGGATGAGCTCAGATTCTCTGCTTTCTTCACAGATGAGAGAAGGAAAATGAAAAGGATTTGTAAACTATAAATCTTTAAACAGATGGGAGGAAAGGAATTGATGAAACAATAAATGAGACAATAGAAACCATAAAGAACCAAAGGTAGGTTTGGACATTCATTAATTTACTCTTGTAATATTTACTGAGTAGCTTGTATGTGGTAGGGACCATACTCAGGGCTGAAGATTAGTGATGAACAAGACAGATGAGCTCCCACACCTCACCACATCTTGCTGCCAGACAGGCGAGACATAAGTTACACATGTAAGCAAACAGTTAATATCCCTATAAAAAGTGCTATAGAGAAAAGGAGTAGGACACTAAGAGAGAAAGAAACAAGGAGAACCAACACAGTAAATTTTTCTGGCTGAGGAAACTAAGCCTGGAGGGTGGGATGGAGTTAGACCAGCAAATAAAGGGGTATGCAGGAACGTCCAAAGCAAAAACAACTCAAGGATGACAAGTGTGGCAAGAGCACTTAACAGGCACCTGTGATAGCAGACATGTAAGCTATGAAACGGGTTTGACTTTGATTCTAAGTGCAAGGAAAGCCACTGAAGGCTTTTAAGCTGGAGAGTGATGGGATTTAGAATTACGCTTTAGAAAATTCATTTTTACTCTCATTGTGAGGGTCAAGAATGGAAAGAGGAAGCTACTGCAGAGGACCAGGAGAGTGATGATGATAGCTTAGATTAAGGGACAGGCTTTTCTGTCTAGTTTTACTTGGAGCAGAATGCATTAATGAGCCTTCTTGCTTGTTCCCTGATAAGACAAGCAATGCTGATAAACTAAGTCTAAATAGAACATATGCCTTTTCTTGCATTTCAATGTATTTTAATTTCTTTGTTAATAACAATTAACCACTTGTACAGAAGAGTCAAGGCATTGAGGTGTAAGAGAACTAGAAATAATTCTCTCATAAGCAGTAGAAATAGTAGGAATTAGACAGGTTAAAGACACATGTTGGAGGTGGAATTAAGAGGATTTGTTGATAGAATAATAATAATTGGGAAGGAGAAAAAGGTAATTCTAAGGTTTCTAGGAGGGTGGTTCTGCTATTTACAGAAATGGGGAAGCTGGAACATGTTTCTAAGGGAAATAAAAATATACCTTTATGGCATGCTAAATTTTGACATCCAAATGAAACTATCAGCAAGGCAGTTGGCTAGGCAATCAAAGAATGAGCTAAAGAAATATGAGAGTCATGATAGTACAGATTCATTCTTCCAACTTCCCACTGGCCTAGATTGGGTAAAAAGCCATCAACCCATGTCACTTCAGGCTGCCAAGCTTAGACATGCCATGCATGATTGGCTGAGTAAGTGGTTTTCTTTTCAGGCCAGGATCAAGCCTTTTTCATTTCCTTTCAAATGTCACTCTCCAAGTTGCCACCTCTATTCATATACCATTGACATCAGGGTAGGGCATAGGTTTTAGATAAGTGTAGTGTTGCTCTGTTTGTGGAACAGGCAAATGGTGGAATTTCTCCATCTATTTTTTTTTTTCTGAACCCAAGGGCACTGGGTTAAGAAGTAATAAAAATGGTGGCTGGTTATAAAGGCCAAGAATAAGCTCTATTGGACACTGAGTGTAAAGGCAGAGGCATGCTATACAAATTTCAAATATGTTTTACCCATTCTCTGAGTCTATATGTTGGGGTAGAAAATAATTATCGCCTTCTGTATTTATCTATGCATAGGTACCACTTGGTGATGGTCTGCATTTCTTTTGCTAATCTTATTTTATGATTGAGTTAAAGAAAATTGATTTGAATGGGAGCACTTGATTGTTTCCCATATTCGTTTTTTTCCTGGTCCAGTTAACATTGGTGCTTTTCTTTATATGATACTGCTGAGGACTTAAATGACAAAGCTTTGTCCTTGAGAAAACTCCTATGTGAGTCACTCTTGGTCTGGATCAAAGCTCAAGCACTTTGTTGTATAGTATGTCTGGGCCTTAGTTTTCCCATTTGTGAGATGGCACTAAGTACCTTGCACCAAAGAAATGAAATATACATGGTCTTAGCATGATGCTTAGCACAGTGTTAGGAGTTTATGGTTATTATCATTAGATGGAACCTAAGACAGTGATTAGTTTTGGGGCTGCATATTTCAGGATATTAGAAACTCTGGTAAGGAGCACAAATTCATCAGGTTAACAGCCATCAGTGAATAATGTGAAGTAGGTTGCTATGGTAATGGGAACGAGGCTGACTTGGGAGGGCATAGTGAAAGAGGTTGTGATAATCAGAAAAGTCTAATCTCTATAGTTTTTGAGAACCTTCTCCAATGAACTAAAGCATTGCCTACTCCCAAGAAGGCAGTTGGCATCTTGAAGCTAGTACTGTCTCCTAGGATCCTCCAAATCCGATTGGTGTGCAAGTTTGCTGTGTTACCCTGGCAACCACAGGGAGGAAGAAAGAAGACCCATAACACTAGTAAGCTATGAAAAGAAATGACAGACAAGCAAGGAGTTCCTTATGATCTATAGCATACTGAAGTTAGAAATGGTCATAATCTGCTATACAAAACAATTTGGACATTTTAAATCTTATTTTTTAATTGACAAATAATAATTGTGTATATTTATGGGCTACAATGTGATATTTCAACCCATGTATACATTGTGGAATTATCAAATCAGGGTAATTAGCATATCCATCACCTCAAATACTTATCATTTCTTTGTGGCAAGAACATCTAAAATCCTCTCGTAGCTATTTTGGAATATATAATACATTATTATTCAGTACAGTCACCTTGCTGTGCAGTAGAACACCAGAACTTATTCCTCCTGTCTAACTGAAATTTTGTACCCATGGAACAACATCTTCCCACCCCCTGTTCACTGTTTAAATTTTTCATCAGCCCTTCCTTTTGTTTAAGGATTTTCCCTTCATAATGCCTTTTTATTCACATGAAATCCTTAATTATCACACAAACATTTAATGAGCACCTATTCTATACCTAAATCTGCACCTCACCACAGTTTTGTTAGTAGGCAGGGCAGGGTGGGGAAACTGAGTCTCAGGGAAGTGACATGACTTGCTTATCAGTGTCATGTCTGTTCAGTACCATCATTTTGTTTTTACTCTCAGTGCTATTTCTAATGCCTTTGGGACTAGCAGGAATGGAATATAGTACACTCTGGGGATTCAAAGTTATCATTTGAGTTTTTGACTACTTATGAACAACTTGAAGCTCCATGACTTGTGTGTGTGTCTGTGTGTGTGTGTGTGTGTGTGTGTGTATGTGTTTATTTTAATTTTGCTGAAGCACACATCTGAACTGATGCAAGGCTGCTGTGTGGGAGTGTGTATGGCACAGCTGTTGTTTTTCGCTGCCTGGCACCGATTCTCCATTCTTCAGTAAGAGCTCCTTGGGTTTGCTTTGCTGTTTCTCACCCATTGGTTGCTACCTAAGCAGTGGGAGTGTCAGTTAAGGGACCTGGCCCTCCCCTGAGAAGAGTCTGGCCATGTAACCCAAGTTTAGTCAGTGAGACTGTCTCTCCAAAGAACTAGAAACTTGAAAATAGAGACACGTGGGTTGAAAAATGACTGGGGAAGATCTAGCCCTGCCATGATATCGTGAAAGTGCTGTCTATTCATTCCCATTACACAGAACACAGACTCCCAAGCCTTTTCTGTAAAAGGCCACATAGTAAATATTTTAGGCTTTGTGGCCATAAGTCCCTGCCTCAATTGTTTGGCTCTGCTATTGTAAAGGGAGAGCAGCCATAGACAATGTGCAAACAAGTGGGTAAGCCTATACTCCATGGAAATTTTATTTACAAAAACAGATGGCAGGCTAGATTTGCCCTTGGGTAATAGTTTGGAAACCTAGAGCCTCAGAGCTGTATCAATTCCTGCTCTTTCCTGAGTCTAGTTTTTCAACTCTTCCTTTTTGTGTGCTCCCCATTTACTTTTTTAAGCAAAATTCTTTTACTATTCAATATTGTCAGAATTAATTTCTGCTGCATGCCACCAAAGAACTCTAACTGATACAGAGTGAGCCTCTTGGCTGTTGAGTGAATCTAGCTGAGTACCTAACATCCGCATACCAGTGAAGCTTTATCTTTCTGCTTCCTACCAGCATTTGGGATAACATTTGGGAAGCAGTTGATAAAACAGTGTGTTAGGAAAAATAAATAGGCTTAGTGATGTAAGTAAAGATGACATGAAGACTCTACAGAAAAGAAGATGGTCCTCAGACAGATGTTTAGGATAAAGTATAAAATAGAAAGTTGAATTTGGCAGTGGCTCAATCCTATGATTTGAATTAGCCCTTTAAAATGAAATAAAAAATGGTGAGCTTATAACACTGTTTTAATTAGTTTTATAAAGAGATTTTTAAATGATCAAGAGAGAGACTTAAAATGTTTTCTTTAAACAAGCTTAAAAAATGTTAACATGAGGTTTATTTGTGGTCTAGTTTCATCCTAGGAAACTTGAGCTTTTCATGTTGAAAAATTTGAAGACTGTGCCCCCCATTTCTTGTTGTGAACCTGGGGTTATGTGAGGGTCTCAGAATCTATTCTTCTATAATGAAAAGATTTTACTTCTGTCAATGATGCCCATTCATTCTGTCCCCCACTGTTCTAACAGGAAGTAAATTCTGTTGAGCATCCTATTTAGATCAAGAAGATAAAATCATCAAGTCTTTTCATAGCCTGGCACTGGAGGATATACAAAATGAGCACTGTCCCTGCCCTTATATAACTGTCCACCTAGCTGAAATGAAAACATTACCCAACCAGGAAATCTTGAGTGGTCCAAAGTGGTCAGTTCAATTCCACAAAGAATGAATGGGTCACTGTGACCCATTCTGTGATGGTGCTAAACAGAAACACGATAAAATATTGTATCTCAAGCAGTATCAGAATCCTTGCATTCCAGAGATAAAAGGGATCTTTAAAGCCCAGTTTCTTCATTTCACACAGGAAACACCGAGGTCCAGGAAGCTAAGTAACCTTGTCGAATGGCCAATCTCTAATTAATAGTGTCCGTGTGGCCAGAGCCTGGTGTTCCTAATTCCGTTTCTCCAGTGCTCTCCTCTAGATGTAAAAAAGCTGCTTTTAGGAAGTACATAGACCTAAGACTGAATCACAAAGTGAAAGCATTGTTCTGATTCTATGAAGAAAGTCTCCGTCTAGTTCTAGATCTCTTTGAACCTTTCTTGGGTACTTAAAAAATTCTCTTCGACACATGCACACATATGTTTACTGCAGCACTGTTCACAACAGCAAAGACATGGAACCAACCCAAATGCCCATCAATGATACACTGGATAAAGAAAACGTGGTACATATGCACCACGGAATACTACGCAGCCATAGAAAGAAATAAGATCATGTCCTTGGCAGGGACATGGATGAAGCTGGAAGCCTTCATCCTCAGCAAACTAACACAGGAACAGAAAATCAAACTCTACATGTTCTTTCATAAGTTGGAGTTAAACAATGAGAAAACATGGACACAGGGAAGGGAACAACACACACACAGGGGGGCCAGTCAGGGGGCTGCGGGGAGAGAGGAGGGAAAACATTAGGACAAATAGGTAATGCATGAGGGGCTTAAAACCTAGATGTGTTGATGGCTGCAGCAAACCACCATGGCACATGTATACGTATGTAACAAACCTACACGTTCTGCTCTTGTATCCCAGAACTTGAAGTAAAACAGTAATTAAAAAAAAGAATTTTAAGAGCCAGAGCTCAAACTTAGGCTTACATAATGATTTTTAAAGGCTGGCAAATATAAAAATTAAAGAATAAGCTTATTTCTAAAAAAAAAGAAAAAAGAAAAAAATTCCCTTTGAACAAAATATAAGGCAGGTCTCAGGCTCATTGTCTTCAGCATGTAATCTCATTTAGCTGAATTTTTATAACATTGCTTTGATTTTGTCGTGTTTATTTTTAACAGTTACGGTTTTTCATTTATAGACATGGTATGAAGTCTCCTTTTAAGATGAATGTATCTAAGCTTTTTTTAAAAAAGGTCAATTTAATTTAAAGGAAAGTATTAAGCAAAAAATAACAAACACTATACCCAAAACAAACCTTAGTAAATTGGATATATTAACTCAATTAACCTGACAATAATCCTGTGAAATAAGCACTATTTCCATTTTGCACATCAGACAGGCACTGCACATTTAAATAACTAGAAGAGGTTAAGCAGGTTTCAGACCCAGGCTATCTGGTCCCACATTTTGTTCTTGAACACAAATCTCTAATTTGATGCAAGGTGTGGGGAACAGTGAATTGTATCACATTGTGTCCAGACACAGTTTTGAAATAATTGATCTGGAGGAAAAATCTATTGAATATAAATTTCCTTCTAACGATATAGACAAATTTGGTCAAAGAAGGTCTTAAGAATTTATCTGGTAGATGCCTGCTATGGCGTGAGATCCTCTGCTAGGTGTTTTGCAGACAATGTATTTGATTGTTGCAGCAACAATGCAAAGTAGGTATTATTTTATTTATTTTCAGAGGAGAAACTCAGGATTGATTTGTTCTAGAACACCTTAATAATAAATATCAGAACAGAAATTCAAACCAATCTCAAGCTGGTTCCAATGTCTATGTTCTTCACTGCCTTCCAAATTCAAGACCCTGTTTTCTTCAATGCAATGGTCCCACTTACTGAGCATTTTCTATACCTCTACCCTCATGCCTGTAATCAGAAATGAGTTGAATACGCTTGCTCAACAAAATGCATCCTATTCCAGCCAATAGGCTGGAATCTTATAGGCAATCAATAGACAAATCTCATAATTTGGTTATGAGATTCCTCATAACCAAATTAACCAGTATTTGGAATGGAAGTCAGACAACAAACCCCAGTGCACTGGATTAAAAATTACAACCTCACTGGGCTGGTGTGGCTGGAAAAATAATGTGAGACACACAGATAGTAAACAGCAGATTTTGGACAGGAAAGCATGGCATTAAATAATTGAAGCCAGTGAAAGTGGAATGTGGGGCCAAGTCCACACAGCTATTTATGAAACTGAGAAATGGAATATTGATGTTTTGTACCAGAACTGAGAGCTTTCTGGTTAATTACATTCCTGGGTGAATTCAGAGAAAAATATGATACTTACATTTTTCAGGGAACAAAATAATTTTCAGTCATTCACTGGGAAATCAGTTAACTCTAGTTCACCTGCTTTCTATAAAATCTAGAAGAGCATTCTGTTGGCTGTGAAATACTGAAACCTGTGGTTCTTATATGTTCTACTTTTATTATAAATTTATTGGTCACTTGCTATGTGCCAAAGATGTTTCTCAGAGCTCATAGTTTGGTGAACAAACATTGAGATTATTAGATCTAGCATATAAAAACTACTAGAATAAGATCCCATTCCCTTCCCTACCAATTGCTATGTTATGAAGAATAATTTTTTACATAGGACTCATCAGTATTGAAAATCATGTGTGTGTGTGTGTCTGTGTGTGTGTGTGTCTGTGTGTGTGTGTGTGTATGTTTGCTTATTTGCCTACCATCTGTCTCCCGAAGTAGAACGAAAAGGGCAATGAAGCAAAGATTTTGCCTATTGTTTCCGGTACCTAGAATGGTCCTAGAATACATAATATAGTAAGTATTAGTGCCAAATGCAATGGAGGCCACAGGGGAAGAAGTGAGCAGATTTGTCCAGGGTGGGCTACAGAAAGAAGCAGAGGAAGCAATGTTTCAAGTAGGGACTTGGAAGAGGCACAACAGTTTGTGGACGAGTAAGGCGAGAGCATTGCAGGCAAAGGGAAAGGTAGAAACAGAGGGAGGGATGCATGAAAGTGCATGATGTGTTTAGGCAGTGAAGAAGCCAGGAGTGAGTTGAGGAGAGTGACTGTGAACAATATGTAGTATGGCAAGGTGATGCAGCACATACAATCTATAGCTATGATACAATGTGTCAGTTCCCTTTCATCTGCTTCCACCTGACAGGACCCCACCCACCTTCCCCAATGCCACCTCATTTTCCAAAGGCACTTTATCAAGAAAGTCTCAGCACCATAGGCTGGGTTTTAGTGTGTTGACTAAGCCTGCAGTTCTCTTTGGCAATCTTTGTTCTATTTCCTTCAAACCTGGATATATTAATTATTTTCTCTACCCATCATATGGTTGTAACAAAATAATTTTTAGTTGACTCTCCCAGTTGCAGAGCTGAGTTAAATTGCTTTTAGTTGTGAAGATTTTATTAACCTAAGATAATGAGCCAGTGTTTGAATAGATATGGGGAAGTATAGGCAGTCTCTAAATATGTCAGAATCCATCATGTGACACTTTTTGGCTTATAGTCTTTTTCTTTTGGCTTTTTAACTAACATTGCTTTTTGAATGAGTATCAAGCTGTTTATAGTTAAAAAGTCTTACTTGTAGTTAATAGAAAACAATGCAACTCAAATTATAAGAGGGAGAATTACTGGAAGAACACTGTGTTATGCATGGAACCCCAAAGCAGCTGGGCCTCTCAAATGACTTGAAACAGAAATTTGAAACTCAGGCAGTTTTCAGTCTCTCAGTCTTGCTCCTCCGTGCCCCTACCTCTCCCTTAATCTTGGCCTCTGGTTCTGTCTGTTTCTTCCTCCATTCCTCTCCTTACTCCCCATATGCCAGTTTTTCCCTCTGTTGGCCACTCTCTCTCTCATCTCTCTCATTCTCTCCTTCTTTTTCATTATTATCCTTTCCACTGGCTGTATTTGCTTTTTCATATTCACGGTAAAGCCTTCCTCACAATTCTTCAGATTATATTTCCTCCATTTAAGAGACCAGCTCAGAAAATTGGTTAGTTCCCTAAGTCCCCAAGTCTCTCAGATTTCAAAATCCATTGAAGCGGATCTGATTGTTCCAGTTTGAGCTAGGTATCACCCCTGGTCCAGTCACATGTGAGCAGGAGCTTAGCGTGATGGCTCTCGCCTGTAATCCTAGCACTTTGGGAGGCTGAGGTGGGTGGATTGCCTTGCCCCAGGAGTTTGAGACCAGGCTGGGCAACATGGCAAAACCCGCCTCTACAAAAAATACAAACAAATTTAGCCAGGCATGGTGGCATCTGCCTGTAGTCCTAGCTACTTCAGAGGCTATGGTGGGAGGATCACCTAAGCCTAGGAGGCCACGGCTGTGGTGAGCCACGATCTCACCATTGCACTCCAGCCTGGGCGACAGAATGAGACCCTGTCCAAAAAGAAAAAACAAGTGTGATCAGGAAAACATTCACAGGATACAAATGTGCCTGCAGAGGAGGGGTATGGCAGCCCTATGGGGTGTGGGGAGGACAATTTCTCAGAGAAAGGATATCTCTGCGACTTTAATACATAAGATAAAAGATGCCCACTCCCTCCAATCACAGTGTCTGAGTGAATATTAATGGATGAATTAATATTCTTAAACTAATATTGGTTGATCAAGATTTCTTGATGAGCAATACCATACAGAAATTTAACACTTCATGTGGAATGATTCTTCCTTGGGAAAGTTGATCAGACTTTTTGAAAGTTGGGCCATTTTATAGATTTGTAGTGTTCACGTTCCTATGTCAACAGCGCTGTGACCTCACCAAAAGCCTGAGAAGCAGAATTGTACAACCCAATGTCGCTTTAGGGAAAACAAAGGTACCCATTAGCTGTCAGGCAGATGTTCTTGTCTGGTAATGGATCTTGCTGCATCTTCTTTGTAAAGCAGTTTCTCTCCTGTCCTTTGCTTGCTTGTCTGTAAAATGAGGGGGCTAGATGTGACAGTCTGAGTTCCCATTAGTTCTGATGTGCTGTGATTCCCAGTGGAGTCAAGAGAGGCCCCTCAAGTTCTAGGCTAGACTAGGAAGGAGCTGACTGGTCACAGCTCCCATAAACACTTGTGCTTGCCAGGCCCTCTGAATCCTCCTCAAAACTGTTCCAGCTGAACTCAGGATCCTATTTTTATTTTCTAGGTAGTTCTGAAATTAGATTTGCCAACTTTGCAGCTCCTGTCAAATGTCTGCTCCTCTAAGGAATGGCTTTTCTGACTTTTAGCAAAAGATTTTCATCTCTGAAGGACTGGGTTACCTTTTCTCATCTCTCAGGGCAGATCTTTGAAATCAGTTGGCCCTCTGAGTAGGGACTCTTGGCACTTCTTTTCCGGCTGTTAACTGCACCAGAGATGCTGCACCGAAGTACAGAATGGTATACAGCTTTCTCCTTTAAGAGGCTGTCAGCAGGAGAACCTAATGTGATGAAGGGGAGACTGTAAATGGTTTTACTCGGAAAAGGCCAAATTATCAAAGTGTTCTTGTGATTAGACTCAGATTCATCTGGGCATTTGGTGGAGGGCATAAAAATAAAGAGGGAAAAAGAATGGAGATGCTGGCAGTGTGAAGGCATCTTTAATTCCTGTACCTCCCTTGAAATGGTTTCTTTATTCATTATACAAGCATCCACTGAGTACCTTGTATGTTCTAGGTACTCTTCTAGATGCTAGAGAAGCAGGAACGTAGACAAAGAAAAGATAGACTGGCAAACACATGAACATTAGTCTGGGGTTGGGACAGGGATGTCTGTCTTCTCTCTTGATCTCCTTCCTTCACTTTTCATTTCCATTAATCCTGTTCCTGAAGCCCAGATGGGACCTTTATGGGAAAATAATGGTGTTGATGGTGGTAGAGGTGGTAGAGTGCTGATGGGCATTTTTGGATTTGGGATTCAGGAGAGCATTTAAGCTTCTAGACTAAGAAGGTGATGGGATTTATATATATACTTTAAGTTCTGGGACACACGTGCAGAACGTGCGGTATACATGTGCCATGGTGGCTTGGTGCACCCGTCAACCCATCATCTAGGTTTTAAACCCTGCATGCATTAGATATTTGTCCTAATGCTCTCCCGGCCTTTGCCCCCTACCCCCTGACAGGCCCAATGTGTGATGTTCCCCTCCCTGTGTCCATGTGTTCTCATTGTTCAACTCCCACTTATGAGTGAGAATATGCGGTGTTTGGTTTTCTGTTCCTGTGTTAGTTTGCTGAGAACAATAGTTTCCAGCTTCATCTGTGTCCCTGCAAAGGACATGAACTCATTCTTTTTTATGGCTGCATAGTATTCCACAGTGTATATATGCCACATTTTCTTTATCCAGTCTATCATTGATGGGCATTTGGGTTGGTTCCAAGTCTTTGCTGTTGTGAGTAGTGCTGCAATAAATATACATGTACATGTGTCTTTATAGTAGAATGATTTATAATCCTTTGGGTATATACCCAGTAATGGGATTGCTGGGTCAAATGGTATTTCTAGTCCTAGATCCTTGAGGAATCGCTACACTGTCTTCCACAGTGGTTGAATTAATTCACACTCCCACCAATAGCGTAAAAGCATTCTTATTTCTCCACATCCTCTCCAGCCTCTGTTGTTTCCTGACTTTTTAATGATTGCCATTCTAACTGACGTGAGATGGTATCTCATTGTGGTTTTGATTTGCATTTCTCTAATGACCAGTGATGATGAGCTTTTTTTCATATGTTTGTTGGCACCATAAATGTCTTCTTTTGAGAAGTGCCTGTTCATATCCTAAGAAGGTAATAGGATTTTTATAGATAAAAAGAAGAAAAGCCATTCCAGGTAGAGGAACTGACATAAGCAAAAATGTAGGGCACCAAGACATGTGGAGGGGTCCTGGAGGATGAGAAGCCATGTGGAGAGAGACAGCAAGGAACCCCAAGACACCAGACATGTAAGTAAAGAAGTCATCTTGGAAATGGATCCCCCCTGCCCCAGCCACTCAGCTGATACATAGCAGAGTCTTTCCACTGTAAGCAAAATAAAATGGTTGTTTAGGGTAGGATATGTTTGAGGGAGCAAAAGGATAGGGTGAGAACAATTCATTGCAAGATTATACTCCTTATCTCTTTCTCTTGATTACTGTCTACTTGTACACTAAATGTTTGAGCACTTGTCTGTTTAGTTAATATAAATTGATGTAAAAATGTAAACACGACAGTATATACATAAAAATATACCAACCCAATCTCATTGTACCAGCCAGGGTCCCCATTTTATGCAGTGTAAAGCAGTTCTGGCTAACTTCAGCAAAATTAGAATTTGTTAAATGATACTGGAAAGTTCAGATCATCACCAAGAGAACCAGGCTTGGATACTAATGCTCAGGAATAATGCTCAAAATCAACAAGCAGAAAACAAACAACCACATTAACAAATGGGCAAATGAAATGAACAGACACTTCTCAAAAGACATAGATGTGGCCAAAAAGCATATGAGAAAATGCTCAACATCACTAATCATTATGGAAGTGCAAATCAAAACCATGATGAAATATCATCTCATACCTGTCAGAATGACTGTTATTAAAAGGTCAAAATATAACAGATCCTGGCAAGGCTGTGGAGAACAGGGAATGCTTATACACAGCTGATGGGAATGTAAATTAATTCAGCCATTGTGGAAGCCATTTGGAGATTTCTCAAAGATCTAAATACAGAAATACCATTTGACCCATCAATCCCATTACTGGGTATATACCCAAAGGAATATAAGTTATTCTACCGTGGACACATGCATGCATATGTTCATTGCAGCATTTTTCACAATAGCAAAGACATGGAATCAACCTAGATGTCCATCAATGGTGGACTGAGTAAAGAAAATGTGGTTTATATACACCATGGAATACTATGCAGCCATAAAAAGGAATGAAACCATGTGCTTTGCAGCAACATGGATGCAGCTGGAGGCCATTATCCTCAGTGAATTAACACAGGAACAGGAAACCAAATACTGCATGTTCTCACTTATAAGTGAGCTAAACATTGAGTATATGTGACCACAAAGAGGGGAAAAATAGACCCTGCGGTCTATTTGAGGGTAGAGGGTAGAAGGAGGATGAGGATTGGAAAACTACCTATCAGGTAACATGCTCACTACCTGGGTGATGAAATCATTTTTCTACCAAATCCAAGATATATGCACTTTACCCATATAACAAACCTGCACATGTACCCTGAACCTAAAAGTTGGAAGAAAACTAATCAGGAATTGAAATAGGAATTGATCCCACAAGGTGTTGCAGTTGCCCATACTAGACACAAACACAACCTCATCTTATGGTCACCCCAGAACTTGTACCATTGGACATTGCCTCTACCTTTGTCACTGAGGCCTCCAGCAAATGGTAAAGGCTACCACAACTACAATACCTTCCTGGGAAGGTGTCAGAGCAGTTCTTCCACATAGTACTAAGATTCTGAGTCTGGGGTAGCACATCTTATTGTTGGGATCTAAGTCATGTGCCTATGTCCCAGCTCCAAGGAAGGCTAGGAAAGCCAGTAACTGGCATTTTCAGATAACCTTGGGAAAGACTCTGCCATGGGGAAGGGGGATGATTTTTCCCAATCACAATAATGGATCATAGGTGCTGGGCAGCCAAAAAGAAAAAATAAATTAAAAAGAAGAAGATGAAGAAGGAGAAAGGCAAGTGTTCAAAACACCCATGTTTCAGTGGCAATGGATGCTATCTGTTTATTCACCCAGATTTACTTTCTTATGTACAGTTAACATTTGTACAACATGGGTTTGAACTGTGTGGGCCCACTTACATGCAGATTTTTTTTCAATAAAAATTGGACTAAGTGTGCCTGCCTCTCCTGCCTCTTCTGCCACCTAGTCCATCTCTTCTGCCTCTGCTACCCCTGAGACAGAAAGACCAACCCTTCCTCTTCCTCCTCCTCCTCAGCCTACTCAATGTGAAGACAAGGACAAAGGCTTTTATGATTATCCACTTCCACTTTATGAATAGTAAATATATTTTCTCTTTCTTATGATTTTCTTAATATTTTCTTTTATTAGCTTACTTTAAGAATACAGTATATAATCCATATAATGTACAAAATATGTGTTAACTGGCGATTTATGTTATTGGTAAGGCTTTCAGTCAACAGAAGATAGTAATTAAGATTTGGGGGAGTCAAAAATTATACATGGATTTTCAACTGTGTGATGGGTCAGCAACCCTAACTTGTATGTTGTTCAAGGGTCAACTGTATATATTTTAATAATACAAATTGAATTATACCTGAGCAGTTACAAACTGTTTACACATAGAGCTTACAAATTGATTCACCCTCACAAATATGTGCTTGACTTACATAGTTCTTTGGGATTTTTTTTGGTTCATTTTAAAGAATTTGGTGCGAATATTTTATAAATTACAATATTATTACATAAAGACCCAAATTTCCTTGTGGCAACACAGCTTGCATTCTGAGGTAGCAACAATTAACTGGAAGTAAGGAACTGCTGTCACTTGAGTTTTTCATACTTCTCACCCGACTCTATTGTAATCCATTCATGCTGCTTCACCCATTTGCATTAACTGTCTTTGAGTGCAACTCTGGAATTACTCAGATCATTTTGCTATGTCAGTACATATTTAAGCTACTTAACTATATCTGGTGGCTGCATATTAGTCTCTCATCCATTAAATTAAGTTTTTTAGTGTACCACTCTTCACAGGTGGTACACTAAGGCCTGAGTGTCTGAAGGCCCAGGATCTAGGCTACACTTTCTCATTTACTGCCTCTCTGATCTTGAACAAAGTACTTTGCCTATCTGGGCCTTAATTTTCCCTTCTATAAAATGATGTGTTAGAATTAGATGATTAATAAGATCTTTTCTGATTAGATAAATTCATAATTTAGATTAATGTCTGCAATGAGTAGCTTTTCTGGTCCCTAAGACCAGAATGTATTAGAGAATTGGTTAATTCAATCAGGATATATCCATGGAGTTTAAAATTAGATAGCTATTGAAAATGATATAACAATGTTGATAAGGAAGGATGTCATCATATGTTTCAAGTTTTTTTTTTTAAACTTCTAATTTTGAGATAATTTAGATTCACATGTAGTTGTAAGAAACAATATAGGGGGGTCCTGTGTGCTCTTTTTCTGGTTTTCCCTAATGGTAACATCTTGCATAGCTATAGTACAATATTACAGAAATTGACATTGATACAGTCTACCAACCTTATTCAAGTTTCACCGTTGTTACATGCACCAATGTGTGTCTGTGTGTGTGTGTGTTGAGTTCTGAGCAACTTTGTCACATGTGTAGATTTGTGTGGCCACCATCACAGTCAAAATACAGGACAGCTCTATCACAAGGTATTCAGAATATTTTAAGGAAAAAAAATCAACTAAGAAAATAATAGTATTATATGTATTTTTAAAAACAAACGGGACATGTAAGCACCAACAAATTAACCCTGGCTGGCTCTGAGTGCTGGGATGGTAGCTGACTTCAATCTTCCTCTGTGCTGGCGTGTCCAACCTCAGTGTTTCCCAGCGACTGTGTAGGTAAGACATTTTTAGTCAGAAAACTGCAACTATTTTTCTAAGTTATGGAGGTATTGGGGTAGGAACATTACATTTCAGAATGTACACGTCAACCTGTGTTTTGTGTTATCACATTATGGGTTTATTTAAATCCATTTTTCCCCAGAGAAATGAAAAAAAGGATTAATTATGACTTTCTACCACTCTAAGGAATTCTCAAAAGCCATAGGCCTCACAGTATGGCAAATGCGATTCTTCCAAGAAATGCAGGTATTCCTCAGGGAGGCACAGGGCCTGCTATTTGGTAGATGAAATGTATCTTTCTGGAGAGTCTAGGTTTTCAAAGGCCTATGAAGAAACACAGAAGAGTTGGGTTGAGTCTCCAGAGAGCCTTGCTGGTCGTCTTTGAAGAAGGCCAGTGTCCCTTACTCTCCGGCCTGGTTGTCATGAGGGGCAGCTGTGCCCTCTAGCGATCCTCCCCTATGGTCTGAGTGCTGTGCAGATGCTCCTTGGGTCTGCTCCAGCCATGATCCCCAATGACTGTGTCTTGAGGAAATGCCCAGGCTGCCTGAAAGGCCCTTTCAAGAGCTGCCACTAGCACTGCTTTGCTCCATCCCTCCTTTAGTGTGTCTTGCATGCAAACTGTTTCTTCGTGCAGGCAGAGGCAGTCACCTAGAACAGAAGAAGCCCCTGGAGTCAAGAGACTTGGACTTGGGTCCCTGCACTGGCAGTGTAACCCTCGCATGTCACATAGCCAGTCCTGGCTTCAGTTACTTTCCCCACCTGGAGACTTGGGGTCGGCCCCTCTTCTGGGCTGGTCTGTGCTTTGGCATCATTGAGCTTCAACTCTAAACAGATCAGAGTTTCAATCTTTGCTCTAACACTCATGTGACTTTGGGCTGACTCGTCAGCCTGTTTGTGTTTCAGTTTTTAAAATATGTATTATAAAATTCATAATGCTAAGTCACAGCATTGTTGTAAGGGAAAATCCTATATAAACAAAATCGTTTGTCTCCTTGCTATTTCAAGTTGTAACAGTTGCATGGATTTTCCACCCAATTTGGATTGTCTGTTAGTTAGATGGTCTGATTTAAAATGTAAGCTATATGGTATATGCAGGATTCATTCTGGGAAGTACTAAGGAGCAACTGGGAGAGAAAAGTCATCATCTGCCCAACCATCTGATATTGAGGAATAAAAGGTGCATGTGCCTGCTGAGCTTAGGGACATACCTTGTGAGTTCGCATAATGCAAAAATAGAAAACAACAACGGCAAAACCCAACTGTGTAGTGTCAAATATGAACCCCATCCCCACCCCATCCACCTAAAATTCTCCAGGGCAAACTCTCCTAAAAGCAGACATTGATTTGTGATTCTATTGCCTGGCATATGGGCTCCTCTCCATGGCATGTTCCAAGGGTGAGAAGTGACTATAAGGGCAAACACACACTGAGCATTTACTGTTCTCCAAACACTGTACTAAGCACTTTACATGTTATATCTTTTTTACTCTTTACCATGCCAGAAGGTGGTTATTGTCGTTACTCATCCTATGCAGAGAAGGAAGTAGCAGCCCGGGTTTATTTGCCTATCCCGGGGGTGAACAGGTAGTAGGTTAAATAACTCTCTAAGCACAGTTAGTTACACAAGTCATTTAGCTGAGTGCTCAGAAACTAGCAGTAATTATTAATGAAGCTAGTTGGAAAGCAACTTATTCTAATACCACATGAGAAATAGTCTTCTGTGCAAAATGTTAGTCTTTTGATTTTGTAGAGATTCAGAGAAGACATTATAGAACAAAGGACATCTGAGCTGAGCACTGAAAAATAATTAGGATTTTCCTATGAAGACAAGAGGGTCAAGGTTTGTGTAGGGTGAAGGTGTAGAGGCAGCAAGAATGGCAGAAGCAAAGGCATAAAGGCAAAAGAGTGCAGGATGTGTGTGGAGAACTGCACACAGTCCCAGGTTGCTAGAGCAGAGTACACTAGAAAGGAACTGCAGGAGGCCAGCCTGGGCTCTCTTCAGACCTCCTGGGGCTAGGTTGGAAGAAAAATCTGAAATTTATCTTGTGGGTCACAGGCCTCAAATTGGTGAGCCTCTGATCACATCTGGCCAACATATATCTTTTGTTTGTGCTATCCAGAGTTCTTTTAAAAAAATTTTGAATTATCAACATTTTAAAATATGATGTTTTTATCTAAATACCCAATTTCTGGCGTTTCTTTAAAAAATGGAACTATTTGGCCATATTGATCCTCTCTTCAATATGGCAATATCATCTGGGGCTGAAAAACCACTGCCCCTTTAGATAGCTTACTGCAGTTCCCACCCTTCCCTATTGTTGTGCTCAGGAAAGTCCCTCATTTATATTACCTGTCCATTTCCTGTAGGCGTATGAATTGCTAATGACTGCTGTGGGCAATATGGAGTCATTAAAGGCCATCTAAGAATGAATTATTATGTAATTACTGCCTACCCCTCTACTAGAAGCAAAGAACTTTACTCATCACTGTTTTCTTTAATAAACTAAAATTCGCGCCTTGGGGGGTGGCTCACACCTGTATATCCCAGCACTTTGGGAAGCCAAGGTCAGGAGATCAAGACCATCCTGGCCAACATGGTGAATCCTCGTCTCTATTAAAAATACAAAAATTAGCTGGGTGTGGCAGTGTGCGTCTGTAGTCCCAGCTACTCCAGAGGCTGAGGCAGGAGAATCGCTTGAACCCAGGAGGTGGAGGTTGCAGTGAGCCGAGATCACGCCATTGCACTCCAGCCTGGCGACAGAGTGAGACTCCATCTCAAAAACAAAAACAAAACAAAAAAAACCCTGAAATTCTAGTGCTGTGTTTACCAACATTTTAGCCACTTGCCACATGTGGTTATTTAAAATGAAATTAAATAGAATTAAAATTCCAGTTCCTCAGTTACACAAGCCACATTTCAAGGGCTCAGTGGCGACATGTGGCTAGTGATGACTGTGTTGGAAACAGATACAGAAATTCTCTTCAGTAGTTAATGGGTGCAGCACACCAACATGGCACATGTGTGCATACGTAACAAAACTGCATGTTGTACACATGTACCCTAGAACTTAAAGTATAATAATATAAAAAATAAAATTAAAATAAAATAAAAAATAAAAGGTACTGGGACAACTGGGTATCCTTATGATAAAAAGTAATATTAGACATTTACCTCATACCATTAAAAAAGACAAGTCTAGGATTATGGGTCTGAGTATTAGAGGCAAAATAACAAAGCCTTTAGAAGATCAAAAAAGAAAAAAGAAAATAAATTCTCTTCACTACAGAGAGTTATACTGGACAATGTCATTCTAGCGAGCAGCCAGGGCTGACAAACATTAAACAGTCAGAGGAATATACGACATAAAAGTAGCAACCGATTGGATTGGATGCATGCTGGAGGGGCTAGCAGCAACAGTGAAGGAAGCCTCATGAAGGATTTAAACTAGGATGGATAGGATTCGAATAGAGGAGAGAAAGTGGATAGGGTATGAGTAAGGACTAAAGGGAGATTCTGTTAGAACTGCTTTGGCTGCAAATTATAGAACAAATATCTAACAGTAGCTTAAACAAATAGAGAACTGATGCTGACTCTCACTATATTAATCTGAGAGTAAACTGTATTAGCTTTCCATTGTCACCATAATAAATTACCACAAACTCAGTGGCTTAAAACAACACAAATGTATCATTTTACAGCTCTGTAGTTTGGAAGTCTAACACAGATCTCACTAGGCTAAAGTCAAGATGTTGGCAAGACTGTGCTCCTTTCTGGAAGCTCTAGGGAGAATTCATTTCTTTGCCCTTCCCAGCTTCTATAGGCTGCCCACCTTTGTTGGTTCAAGGCCCTTTCTGGCATCTTTAAGCCAACAACCTCACGTATCTCTGTGCCTTTTTTCTGTAGTTACATCTTTCACTGATTCTCTTTTTCCTCTCTAGTCTACTTTTAAAACCCATGAGATTGCACTGGGCCCACCCATATAATCCAAGATATTCTCACTCTTCTTAATTTATCCGATTTAGCAACTTTAATTTCTCTTTGCCATGTAACATATTATTTTCTAAAGTTCTAGGAATTAGGACATGAACATCTTTGGACATAATTCTGCACAGCACATGGATGTTGGAACAAACTAATTGGAGAGCAACCCTGAAATTCCACTTTTGGGAATTATCCAAGAAAATAATAAGTATTATGCTTTGGAATTGATGGCACAGATATTTATAACAGCAAAAAGTTAAAATCAATGCCCATGAAAAGGCTGGTAGTCAAACAAATTATTGTTCATCCATATGATGGAAAGTGCCCACGCCATATCTGTGTATTGATATGAATGGTGTCAATAATATGTCAAGTGAAAAACACAGAATATATTGAAAGTATTTGATACATATGTCAAACTATTAATAGTAGTTATTTCTGAGAGAGGTCGATTTGGAATGTGAGAGATTTTCACTAGGTTATTGACACTTTTTATAATAATCATTGATTATCACAGAAAAAATTATGCCATGTCCTTTTAGGAATAAAAACCTCAAAGTTGTAAAGAACTATTTGATCATGGCTGAATTATTTACCAGTAAGTACTTCTATTGACAGAAGTTGTTTTCTTTTTTTCCCAATTGTATCCAAACAATTAGGTCTAAAAGAAAAACAGGGCGCACTGCCATGAGGCATTGTGTGTGTGTCTGAATTCAAAAATCATATAAAATCTTTGTTTGCCACTTTAATTATCTGACTCTTCTGGGTTTTAATAATCTTCCAAATGCTGTTCCCATTTATTAGGCCAATGCATCAGACTTCATTTCATTTACAGTCTTGGAGTTCACTTGCTTGTCTCTCTTATGAAATAGATTGCAGTTCTGAAACCTTAGGCAGCTTGACACATTCGACTTCAGGTCTTTAGACAGATGCATTCATGGTCTCAATGATAGACAATGAGAAAGGGCCTACTATGTGCTAGTCATGATGCACAGCAGGTACTGTCCTGGGAGGTGACATGTTAAGGGAGATACAAAATGAGTTAATTGCTGGATGTCAAAGAAGGCAGACTAGAGATTATCATACATGGAGAGGCCAGGCCTGCTAAAGTCTGGCTGTCATTTCTGTGCTTGATTCATGGGGGATATTTGTGTATTTTTCCCTTAAACTTCTTTCTTGCATTAGTTAGCTTGAATACATTTCCATTTGTAATAGTATATATCCTAATTAAGACAGCATTTCCCAGTTGTGTTTCTCAGAACTAGTGCTCTCTGTACTGTTGCTGGAGGTTCTGTTGAAAGATCACAGTATTAGAAAGATTCAGCAAAGGGCAGTGGCTAATTGTGCCACGCCCAGGAGTTAAAGCAGCACTCAGCCTAGACTCAAAGTCCACCCCAAATCCTGTCATAAGCAAGGAGACACACCTCAACTGTTCATTTCCACGGTGCAATCTGTTCATCCCAATCAATAGCTCCACCTAATTTCAGACACCCTCCTACAACCCAGATCAACTGCTGAACTCACAAAATAATACTACCTGGCCAAGGAATGATCTTCCTGTGGTTTGGCCCATTCTGAGGTAATTGCAGTGCCTACCCAGAAGCTCAGGCTGATTGCAGAATTCAGTCAGTTGTCTCACTAGATGGCAGAGCCTAGGTAGCTTCTCCTTATGAACTTAGAGCAAAGGCAGCAGTCCAGCCATCTAGAGAATCTGAAAGCCAGTTCTAGCTCCTCAGGACTGTCACCAACTGGCCCACTTCGAATCACAGACTAGACTAAATAATGCAAGTCTATCCCTGCCAGAGCACATCTATAAAAGATGGGAAAGGTGGCTGTTTCCTTAAATGCACAGATACCAATGCAAAGATGCAAGAATCGCAAAGACTCAGGAAACCATTACGCCTTCAAAAGAAACTAACAAAGCTCCAACAATAGGACCTAGGAAATGACAGGTGAAGAATTCAGAATAATCTTCTGAAAAAAGTTCACTGAACTACAGAATATATGGACAAAAAATAAAATGAAATTTTGAACAAAACATGAACACAACCAAGAGCTTGACAAAGAAGTAGATACAATTTTAAAAAAGAAATCCTTGGGAGGCTGAGGCAAGAGAATCACTTGAACCTGGGAGACAGAGGTTGCAGTGAGCCAAGATCATGCCACTGCACTCAAGCCTGGCAACAGAGTGAGACTCCGTCTTAAAAAAGAAAAAAATGAAAAGAAATCCTAGAGATTAAGAATACAATGACTAGGCTGGGCGCGGTGGCTCATGCCTGTAATCTCAGCACTTTGGAAGGCTGAGGTGGGCGGATCACCTGAGGTCAGGAGTTTGAGACCAGCCTGGCCAACATGGTGAAACCCCATCTCTACTAATAATACAAAAATTAGCCAGGCATGGTTATGCACGCCTGTAATCCTGGCTACTTGGGAGGCTGAGGCAGGAGAATCACTTGAACCTGGAAGACAGAGGTTGCAACGAGCCGAGATTGCACCATTGCACTCCAGCCTGGGCAACAAGAGCAAAACTCTGTCAAAAAAAAAAAAAAAAAAAAAAAAAGAATACAATGACTAAACTAAAAATGCGGTAGAAAACTTCAAAAGCAGGCATGATCAAGCTGGAGAAAAAAATCAGTGTGAGCTTGAAGACAGAACATTTGAAATTACATTAACAGAGGAACAAAAAGAAAAAAGAATGAAAAAGCAATGATAGTTAAAAATAATTTATTGTGTATTTCAACATAGGTTGAAGAGAACAACTGTAATTTTCCAACACAATGAAAAGATAAATTATTTGATCATTACACACTGTACACATATCTCAAAATATCTATGTATCCCCAAAATATGTACAGCTATATCAATTTTCTTAATACAGAAAAAAGAAAAATAATAAAGCCTATGGGAATTATGGAACACTGTCAAGAGATTTAATCTACACATACTGAGAATTAAAGAAGGAGAAGAGATAAAGGGCTAGAAAGAATATTTTAAAAAATAATAGCTCAAAACTTCCCTAATCTGGAGAAAGATGCCAACATCCAGCCACAGGAAGTTTGAAAGTCTCCAATCACACTCAACCCAAAATGTTCACAAAGACACATAATGATCAAACTGTTAACAACAAAGACAAAAAATTATTAGAGCAGCAAAACGTAAGAAACACATCACATACAAAAGGATTCAAATATAATTATCAGTGGATTTCTCAGTAGAAGTCTTAAAGCCAGGAGGGAATGGAATGCAATATTCAGAGTGCTGAAAGAAAAAATACAGCTACCAACTAAGAATACTCTACCCAGCCAATTAGTCTTTCTGAAATGAGGGAAAAATAAAAACTTTCCCAGATAAACAAAAGCCAAAGGAGTTTGTCACTACTAGGACTGCCTTGCAGAAATTGCTAAAAGGAGTCCTATAAGCTGAAATAAAAGGCTGTTATTTAATAAAATTAAAGTGGTGAAGGCAGAAAATTCATAATAGCAGTGTATGAAGCAATATTATCCCTAGTACAAAGGTTAAAAGACAGAACTAATAACAACAGCTATAGCTAAAATAAATTGTCAAAGGATACATATTATAAAATGGTGTAAATTCTGATATTCAAAACATAACATGGAGGAAGGGAATAAAAGTATAGAGTTATATGCAATCAAAGCTAAGTTGTTATCTGGTTGATATTAAGTAGTATCAGTATAGGATGTTTTATGTAAGCCTCACAGTAACCACAAAGCAAAAATGCATAATAGATGCACAAAATGAAAATAGAAACAATTCAAAGCATATACTAGAAAGCCCTCAAACCACTTTGGAAGACAGCAAGAGAGGAAGACAGAAACAAAGTATATGCAAAAAGAAAATCTCAAATAATATTGTATCTCACTGAAATAGAAAAAGAGGAACACAGTAAGCTCAATGTCAGAAGCAGAAAAAAGATAACCCAGTTCAGAGCAGAAATAAATGAAATGGAGATGAGAGAAACAATACAAAACATCAATAAATTTAAATTTAAATTTTTTCTGAAAAGATAAACAAAATTGACAAACTTTTAGCTAGACTGAGAAAAAAAGAGAAATGATTCAAATATATAAAATCAGAAATGCTCTACCAAAAAATACAAAAAATTAGCCAGAGCTTGGTGGTGCACATCTGTGGTCCCAGCTATTCAGGAGGTTTGTGAGGTAGGAGGATTACTTGAGCCTGGAAGGCAGAGGTTGCAATAAGCCAAGATCACACCACTGCACTCCAGGCTGAGTGACAGAATAAGCCCCCATATCAAAAAAAAAAAATCAGAAATGAAAGTGAATACATTACAACTGATACCACAGAAGTACAAAGAATCATTAGAGACTATTATAAACAATTACATACCAACACATTGGATAACCTAGAAAATATAAATTCCTAGATACACACAACCTACCAAGACTGAATCATGAAGAAATAGAAAATCTGAACAGAGCAACAACAGGTAAGGAGATTGAATCAGTAATAAAAAGACTTTCATCAAAGAAAAGCCCAGGACTTAATGACTTCACGGCTGAATTCTACCAAACATTGAAAGAACTAATACCAATCCTTCACAGACTTTTCCAAAATATCAAGGAGGAGAGAACACTTCTAAACTCTAAGACCAGCATTATCCTGATATCAAATCCAAACAAGGACATAACAAGAAAGGAAACTACCGCTCAGTATCCCTTATGAACACAGATGCTAAAATCCTAAGCAAAATACTAGGAAACAGAATTCAACAACACATTAAAAGGATCATTCACCATGATTATGTGGGATTTATCCCTGAAAGGCAAGGATGGTTCAACATACACAAATCAAGAAATGTGGTACATCACACTAACAAAATGAAAAACTAAAACATATGGTCATCTCATTAGATGCAGAGAAAGCATTTGGTAAAATTCAACATCTTTTCACAAGAAAAGCACTCAACAAATCAGGTATAGAAGAAGTGTATATCAACACAATAATGGTCATATATAATAAGCTCAACGCTAACATTTTACTTAATGGTGAAAAATTGAAATCCTTTCTTCTATAATCCATAACAAGACAAGGACACTCACTTGCACCACTTCTATTCGACATTGTATTGGAAGGCTTTGCCAGACTAACTGTGCAAAAGAAAAAAAAAGTAAAATGCATGCAAACAGGAAAAGAAAAAGAAGTGAAACGGTCACTGTTTGCTGACAATATAATCTTATACATTAAAAACCCTAAATATTCTACCAAGAAACTGCTAGAATTAAGAAACAAACACAGTAAAGCTGTAAGATTAAAAAAAAAACACACAAAAATCAGTTGTTTCTATACACCATCAATGAACTATCTGAAAAAGAAACCAAAAGAACAATCCCATTTACAATAGCTAGAAAAATAAATTATTTAGGAATAAATTTAAATAAGGAAGTGAAAGACCTATGCCCTGAAAACTATAAATGTTAATGAAAGAACTGGAGAAAATACAATTAAGTAGAAAGATTATCTTGTGTTCTTGGGTTAGAAAAAGTAGTATTTTAAAATGTCCATACTACATAAAACTAACTACAGATTCAATGTAATTTCTATCAAAATATCAAAGTTAATTTTTTGACAGAAATAGAAAAAACAATTCCAAATTTCATATGGAACCAAAAAGACCCCAAATAACCAATGCAATTATGAGTAAAAATAACAAAGCTGGAGGCATCACACTGCCTGATTTCAAACTATACTACAAAGCAGTAGTAATTAAAAGACCATGGCACTAGCATAAAAATAGACTCATCAACCAAGGGAACAGAATAGAAGTGGAAAGATGATGGTCAAAGGGTACAAAATCTCAGACAGCAAGAATAATTTTTTCTTCAATATTGTACAGTGTAGTGAATATAGTCAAGAATAATGTATTGTTCATTTCAAAATTGGTAGGAGAATAAATTTTAGATGTTCTCACCATAAAATATTTGAGATGATGAATATATTAATTATCTTGGTTCAACTTTTTCATGTTGTATTCATAAATTGTAACATTACTTTGCATTTTACAGATATGTACAACCATAATTTGTCAACTTACAATTAAAAATAAAATTTAAAAAATAAACCTATAGAATTATTTTCTTCAAAGTTTTTCTAATATGCATGCATGCACACATATAAGCATATATATTTCATAATAAATAGAGAAAACTGACATGCAAAATGTTAGGCTATTTCCAAGAACAGCAAAAAAAAAAAAAAAAAACAAAAAAAAACATGAGCAGCTGCACCCAATTCACCAATGCATGACATTAGTCTGTAAATTGATGCTTGAGACATACTTCCTAGCTCACTCTAGACTGGTATCCCATCCTACTGATCTCTGTTATGTTGCTTTACATTTTAACATATTTGTGATGTACTTAACATTTATTATATATTAACAGAATGAGCAAATGATAATAGTTTCTTGCCACAATTACTTTATCTGCAACAACATTTTAATATTATTACGAATTATGTTTTATAAGCATTTGATGCTACAGCAATTCATTTTCATTTTAGGAGTTCTATGGTCAAATCTTGAATTGTTGGCTACAAATAAGAGATGTAAAGTTTAAGAAAGATGCTGATAGGTGTGTACATGAGAGTCATAAAGACAGTCTCATAATTACCCATTACAGTGGTACCCAGGCCTGACCACAGACTGGACTCATCTGGGCAACCTCTGCTAAAATGCAGATTCTCAGACTCTAGATCAAACCTAATAAATGTGAGTCTCCTATGGAAGGAATCCAGAAACCTGTCTTGCTCAGCTGGTTTTTCTGCAGTATGTCCACAGACCTGGTTTATAATGTACAAGTATATTCTAGCTTGTCATAGTTGTAAACAAAATTACACAAGATGAAAATAAATTAAGGCATTTACAGACTTGAAGGGTAGAGTGATGTAATAAAAATACAGCTCTTGTTGGAATATACAATAAATATTATTATTACAGCATGTTTGATACTTGTTATTGAAAGTTACAGCCTACAACACAGGCCTTAATCAAAGTCTGTTTAAATTATACCAGAAAATTGAAATGCACCCATCACAGCAACTTAGAGATAATTAACTATATTATCCCAGTTGGTTTCGTAAATCAGTGTAGCTGCTGTGAAAAGTGGCTTGGCCATATGTGCCAAGGGCCTGAAAAATATTTATCTTTGCACCAATAATTTTCACTGCTAGGTAGATCCTCTACAGAAATAATCAGAGAAGTGGACATATATTCACATTTAAATGTAGTTATTTCGTTTACAATATCACAAAATGGAAAATAACCAAAATGTGTAACTGTAAGGAACTGTTTTAATAAATGATAATGTATACACATGGTCACATATTACAGTCATTACAATTACATTTATGACGAATATTTAGTGGCAAGGGAGAAAATGTTGCACAGTCTAATGCTGAGGCGAAAGCTTTAACACTCAAGGGATGCCTAAAGCTGTTGAATTTGCTACATATAATAGAAAGCTCTAAGAAGGAAGCCGGATTTTATTTATCTACGTAGGATGAGGGGACATGAACCAGAAAGAAAATGCAAAAGAGTCAAAGAAAACACATTGGGAAATAAGGGGAAAAAATGAATTATGGGACAGAGGGAGCATTTACAGAGACCTCCCCCACCCCACCCCCATTCTATCATACACACACATCTAAAGATCTAGGCTAGTTGTTCTCAATCTTATCTGCACCTTGAAATAATCTTAAACATTCTGTTCAGTTCCCGCCTATGAGTGAGAACATGCGGTGTTTGGTTGAAAATGAGAACACTTGGACACAGGAAGGGGAACATCACACACCAGGGCCTGTTGTGGGGTGGGGGGAGCGGGGAGAGATAGCATTAGAAGATATACCTAATGTAAATGACGAGTTAACGGGTGCAGCACACCAACACGGCACATGTATACATATGTAACAAACCTGCATGTTGTACACATGTACCCTAAAACTTAAAGTATTATAAAAAATATATATTTTTTTTAAAAAAGAAATAATCTTAAACATTCTGATGCTGTGTCTCTATCAAGCCCATTAAATCATAATCTCTGGGAGTTAAAACCCAGTCGTCAGGTACATTTTTTTAAAGTTCCCTAGATGACTCCAATATGCAGCCAAGTTTGGGAACCTGATTAAAGACATTTAACAGTGAGAAATCACCCCTTGTGCAGTACAAGGAAGGGGTGTAATTAGGTCATAGCATTGAGTATTTCTTTTCTCATTCCATCATCCTGCCCTAACAGTAGAGCTTTGAAACAGTATCTGGAGCCCTTCAGTGAATAACTGCTTAAATTTTCATCAGACTTATATCCTGGGAAAGAGGAGTGGAGTTTTAACCAAAGCCCTCCCACTTTAGAAGCCCCCCTTATCATGGATAAGAGCTAGAAAATGAGCCAGGCTTATCCTCTTAATAGTCCCCTCCCCAAAGGTAGCTAAAGACACGTCCTGGGGAGTCCAGCTAAGTTTCAGGCCTTAGCCTACCACTAGGGTTACAGCCACATTGATTTACAAATTCCCTATTATGTTAGATTTACAAGAGTCATTTCATAGTCCCCAAACTGGTCCCAAGTGCACAAACAAGCTAGGAATGCAACATTTCAAACTCCAGGTTAACATACCCACATTGCCCTTTGCTTCAGTAGAATAATTGGATCTTTGCCATAAGGAACAACCGCACTCATGTTAGTACAAAGAAATATTGGAAAGATGGCTCAACAGCAATATGAATGAATGAAATAAACTGAAAATTGTTGTGAAGTGGAGATTCATTGCTTCCCTAAATGAGGACTTACAAACTGGCATCACTATGCCACATTAAGCCCAAAATGTATTATGGTAAGCACACACAATATTTACAAAAAAATTGAATTTAAATCCCTTTAAAGGAGGTGTGCAGTCTCCAGCCCATCCCATCACAGTCCTCACCACTACCCCCAGGCCACTTGAAGCATTTGTGTGACATGCTTAGCCTCAACAGTCATTGAGTGTCTGGTTGATGACCACCAAACTCTCTGTTTCTTGGTATTTTTCAAACTTGTGGGGGTGATTTTTGGCTTCTTTTCCCCTTTTTGTGGAGAACAGGGTCTCACTATGTTGCCCAGACATGTCTTGAACTCCTAGGCTCAAACTATCCTCCCTCCTCTGCCTCTCTAAGTGCCGGGATGATAGGCATGAGCCACTGCGCCAGGCCATGGTATTTTTAAGTCTGGCTTCTCTACAAGGGTTGACATGTAACACTAATCAGTGTTGCAGAGATTCCAGCTAAGAGCCAACTTCTCTACCCTTGAAGAAGTGTGGACACAGGCTTAGACCAGCTTGTGAATTATTGGCCAATGTGACTCTGAGAAACAGATTTCCGATTTTATAGAAACTAACCCAAACAAATTTTGAGATTCACCAGGGACAGGGCTTGTAGCTCCATTTGACATCACCTCATCAGAGTACCAGCTGCCTGGTTCTTTTTTTAGCCACAGAGGTTGAGCAGCGGATCATCAACAATTGCACAGCAGAAGTAAGACAAGAGGCAGGCAGAGAGAGCCATCCAGAGTGCTAGTCCCCTGCAAGGGGGAGTCATCATCTCCCATGTGAAACCTACTCCTTTTGCACAGAGGTCCACATGGAAAGTAATACATCTCCCCTTATTTAAGTAACATAAAACTTTGTAATTTTTACTTTCCCTTTTGGAGAGTCCATAGAAAGGAAATGTAAATCTTCATTTTCTTGTTTGCTCTTTGTTCAATAAATAGAATTCAATATAAACATGGTTTACAGCGGCAACATTGTCTCCCCACTGATCCCAGAACATTAATTCATACCTAAAAAATCTCAACAAATATTAGCTGAATGAATGAATGGGAACTATATAGAATCTTCCCTGTCTAGCCTATGTACTCAAGCAGCTATTCCTCAAGGCTGCTTATCTGAAACGTTTCATAGTTGCTACAAACAAAATCTGCCACATCTTTGGAGGAAAAATATTCCTTTTCACTAGAGAAGGTTGAGAATAATTTTCGCAGGAAGTGGTATTTGAGCTGCACCTGGAAGGATAAGGAAAGTCACAAAGGAAGATGTGCAAATCAGCAGGAAGAGAGTAGTACAGAATATTTTGAGATGTAAACAAGGACCAAAGGAAACTGCTCTCTCATTAAAGGGAATCCACTTAAAGCAAGGACCAAAATTTCATAGTAGGTAATGCAGAAAAATCTGGTTGGAAATTTATCTCATAAATAAAACAAAAACTTTTTTTCAAGTTTGTGTTTTACAACTTTTCAATTATAATCACAGGTATATTCTAAATATTAAAACACATGAATCAAGGGTGGGGTGTGTGTGTGTGTGTGTGTGAGAGAGACAGAGAGAGAAACGCTTTTGATACAATTTTATGGTAACATGAGATGACGTCTTTCACTTTATACTTGACTTTCACAGGTTGGTCATGAAGAGGTTTATCTTGGACTATTCAGGCTGCTATACCAGAATACCACAGACCGGGTGGCTTATAAACAACAGAAATTTATTCCTTACGCTTCTGGAGGCTGGGAAGTCCAAGATTAAGGCACTGGCAGATTTGGTGTCTGGTGAGAGCTTGCTTCCTGGTTCATAAGCAACAACTTTTTGCTGCAACTTCATATGGCAGAAGTGGTGAGGAAGCTCACTGAGGTCCCTTTTATAAAGGCACTAATCCCATTCATGAGGGCTCCACTTTCATGATCCAATCACCTCCCAAAGGCCCCACTTCCAAATACCATTATCTTCGGATTTGGTTTTAATATATAAATTTTGAGGGGAAAGAAACATTATTCCCTTTTTATTAAAGAAGGTGATGAAAAATATTTAGAAGAAGTAGAATTTGAACGGCACCTGGAAGGATAAGGAGAATCACAACAGGATGATGTGCAAATCAGCAGAAAAGTACAGAATATTTTGAGACATAAACAAGGACCAAAGAAAAGTTCTATCTCATTAAAGAGAATTCACTTAAATGGGGACTAAAATTTCATACTAAGTAATTCAATGAAATTTAATTGAAAATTTATCTCAAAATAAAAACAAAAATAAGTTTAAATTATATTTTACTACTTGTCAGTTATAATCATCGCTATATGTTATTAGGCTGGGGCAAAAGTAATTTTGTTTTGCCATTAAAAGTAATGGTAAAAATGCAATTACTTTTGCATCAACCTAATCTTAAACAATGAATCAAGGGTGGGGTGTGTGTGTGTGTTTGTGTGTGTGCATGCGCCCATGTGAGTAAAATACTTTTGATACAATTGTGCAGTAACATGAGATGACCTCTTTCACTTCTTACTTGACTTTAGTGGATCACCATGAAGTGATGACACTTACAAAAATATTTTGAAAGCTACAATAATTTCTTCTACACCACTTTTATCAACCTCACAAAATGTCACATCTTTTGCAATGTTGACAATTCCATTTGCAATCAGGTCATATTGTATGGACCCTGTATTGTGAAAAGGTGGAGGAACCGATAATCATGGAGAAACCAAGAGATTGACTCAGTGTGCAGAGATGTTAGAGGAGGTCCTAAGTTATAAATGTTTTCTTCATTGGTAAATCTTTATCGACAGTTATAGCTTCGACTTCTTTTTGCAGTATCATCACTTTTATTGTTATCAGAAAGGACTCATTATTATCAGACAGTTTCTGATAATAAATACTCAGTAATAAGAATCTCTTGTAGTTGACCTTGCCTGGATATAAGAAACAGGTTGAGAAGTTCTGGGAAATAAGGTTGGCAACATTGATTGGTGCCTTGAACTCTGAGGTGAAGAGAGAGGGCTTTATCATTTACTTAGTAGAAAGTCATTGAAGGTGTTTGAGCTTAGAAGTGAAGTGAACGAGGCTTAGAAAGAATATTTGTCTGGCAGTGCTAGGGAGGATAGGTTGCAGTGAAGGCTACAGTGTGCATACAGTCCGGAGGCCAATGTAATCCATCAATACTTGTGTTTCCTTACAGGATGTTTGTCTGTGAGGAAAGGCAAAGTTTCCTCGTTTATCAATGCTTTCTGTCTTCCTTTGACTTCCATTGCAATTGATGGTGATGTGCACCTTCATTTATCTTTGTAGAATGAGAGACATTTTTTTTTTCAGAACTATTTGCATGTTTTAAGGAGCCCATACAGAGACTAATGTGATTGGCAATTTGAAACGTATTGTCTCTATTTAGCTCCAGCATCATGCCTGAGGCAAGAAGGATTAAGAAGGAAAACAGATTCTCCCCACTTTTTCCTACCTCTATAAAAACTTGAAATTAATTTTTTCTTGTGATGTTTACTTTAGAGGTTAAAACAAATGAAAAGGCTAGACTTTTAAGACTAAAGGCTTGGTTAAATTTCTGAGATTAAGAAGATCTGTGAAGAAAGTCAATGGTAGCTTGATGTGAATAGCATTGAACTGTAAATTACTTTGGGCAGTATGGCCATTTTCACAATATTGATTCTTCTTGTTCAAGGGCATGGAATGTTTTTCCATTTGTGTTCTCTCTTATTTCCTTGAGCAGTGGTTTGTAGTTCTCCTTGAAGAGGTCCTTCACATCCCTTGTAAACTGTATTCCTAGGCATTTTATTTTCTTTGTAGCAATTGTGAATGGGAGTTTGCTTATGATTTGGCTGTTTGTCTGTCTATTATTGGTGTATAGGAATGCTTGTGATTTTTGCACATTGATTTTGTATCCTGAGACTTTGCTGAAGTTGTCTATCAGCTTAAGGAGTTTTTAGGCTGAGACAACGGGGTTTTCTAAATATACAATCATGTCATCTGCAGAGATAATTTGACTTCCTCTCTTCATATTAGAAAAAAACTACTTTAAATTTCATATGGAACCATCACAGAGCCCACATAGCCAAGACAATTCTAAGCAAAAAGAACAAAGCTGGAGGCATCACACTACCTGACTTCAAACTATACTAGAAGGCTACAGTAATCAAAACAGCATGGTACCTGTACCAAAACAGATATTGGACCAATGGAACAGAACAGAGGCCTCAGAAATAACACCACACATCTACAACAATCTGATCTTTGACAAAAACAAGCAATGGGAAAAGGATTCCTATTTAATAAATGGTGTTAGGAAAACTAGCTAGCCATATGCAGAAAACTGAAACTAGACCCCTTCCTTACACCTTATACAAAAATTAACTCAAGATGGATTAAAGATTTAAACATAAGACCTAAAACCATAAAAACGCTAGAAGAAAACCTAGGCAATACCATTCAGGACATAGGCATGGGCAAAGACTTCATGACTAAAACACCAAAAGCAATAGCAACAAAAGCCAAAATTGACAAATGTGATCTAATTAAACTAAACAGCTTCTGCACAGCAAAAGAAACTATCAGAGTGAACAGGCAACCTACAGAATGGGAGAGAATTTTTGCAATCTATTCCTCTAACAAAGGGCTAATATCCAGAATCTACAAGGAAATTAAACAGATTTGCAAGAAAAAAAAAAAACAACTCCATCAAAAAGTGGGCAAAGGATATGAAGAGACACTTCTCAAAAGAAGACATTTATGTGGCCAACAAACATATGAAAAAAAGCTCATCATCACTGGTCATTAGAGAAATGCAAATCAAAACCACAATGAGATACCAACTCACGCCAGCTAGAATGGCGATCATTAAAAAGTCAGGAAACAACAGAGGCTGGAGAGAATGTGCAGAAATAGGAATGCTTTTACACTGTTGGTGGGAGCGTAAATTAGTTCAACTATTGTGGAAGACAGTGTGGTGATTCCTCAAGGAACTAGAACCAGAAATATCATTTAACCCAGCAATCCCATACTGGGTATATACCCAAAGGATTATAAATCATTCTACTATAAAGACCCATGCACACGTATGTTTACTGCAGCACTATTCACATTAGCAAAGATTTGGAACTAACCCAAATGCCCATCAATGTTCAACTGGATAAAGAAAATGTGGCAAATATACACCACAGAATACTATGCAGCCATAAGAAAGAATGAGTTCACGTCCTGTGCAGGGACATGGATGAAGCTGGAAACCATCATTCTCAGCAAACTAACACAGGAACAGAAAACCAAACACTGCATATTCTCACTCATAAGTGGAAGTTGAACAATGAGAACATATGGGCACAGGGAGGGGAACATCACACACCAGGGCCTGTCTGGGAGCCGGGGGGCAAGGGGAAGGATAGGGTTAGGAGAAATACCTAATGTAGATGATGGGTTGATGGGTGCAGCAAACCGCCATGGCACATGTATACCTGTGTAACTTGCATGTTCTGCACATGTATCCCATAACTTAAAGTACAATAAAAATGTATGTAGTATACTTTACTTTTTTAATTAAAGAAGGAAATATGTATATATAAAAAAGATTTGAGTTTATTTTTTAAACCATCTTTCTAAAGCAATTTAATGTGACTATATGTTATCCTTTCAGAGCTGCAAATGAAATGAAATAAGTGGTGCACTTTTCCCAGAATGTTACATGAAAATACGTTTTAACTGTGGCGTGTGGTACTTAAATTTAAAAAGTGTGAATACATGCACATTTCCTTTCATTCTTCTACAGTTTCTGAACCTTCACTCACACACACACACACACACACACAGTGTATTCTAGTAGGAGGAGAATAAATGGAAATTTAGTAGAAGGCAATTAATGTTATCCAAATAATTTCAGAACTTAGGCTCTTGTTCTCTTAGTAGAAGGTTTTGAAAGTTTGTATTTAGTCACCCATGAGCCAGTAATGGGTCTATTTCCTAAGCGAATAATAACAATGACAGGGAGAACAAGGTAATTGCCCCTTTGAAATGTGAATGTTTCAAAGGGTGTTGCTAGCAGGTAGAAGAACCTCAAATCTTTTACTTCATCTCTCACTTTCTTTTTTTTTTTTTTTTTTTTTTTTTTTTTTGAGATGGAGTTTTGCTCTTGTCACCCAGGCTGGAGTGCAGTGACGAGATCTCGGCTCACCACAACCTCCGCCTCCCGGGTTCAGGCAGTTCTCCTGCCTCAGCCTCCCGAGTAGCTGGGATTACAGATATGCGCCACCATGCCTGGCTAATGTTTTATACTTTTAGTAGAGACGGGGTTTCTCCATGTTGGTCAGGCTGGTCTCAAACTCCCGATCTCAGGTGATCTGCCCGCCTCGGCCTCCCAAATTGCTGGAATTATAGGTGTGAGCCATCACACCTGGCCTCATCTCTCATGTTCTAAAGCTTCTGCGGCTAGAGATTTTGCAATGATTTCTACAATTCTTTATTGCCTCCTATCCAGTGCCCTTCAACCATAAATAATCTGAACTCTATGAAAACCAGAAAAATCTTAACTTGAATATGAAGATGATATCTTCATTTTATTTTTATTTACTTTTAGTTGACACATAATAATTAATACATACTTATGAGATATAGAGTGATATTTTGATATATATATAATGTGTAAAGATCAGGGTAATAGCATATTATCACCATAAATATTTAACATTTCTTTCTGTTAGAAACATTCAAAATCTTCTTCTAGCAGAAAATATAAAATAATTAACTATAGTCACCCTACAGTGCTATAGAATCTAGAACATATTCCTTGTATCTAGCTATAATTTTGAACCAATTAACCAACGTGTCTCTATCCTCCCTCCCCACTATGTTTCTTAGCCACTAATAGACATAATTCTACTCTCTATTCCTATCCACTCAACTTTTTGGCAACCACATATAAATGACAATGTGGTATTTATCTGTGCCTGACTTATGTCACTTAACATAATGTCCTCCAGGCTCATTTATGTTGTTGTGAATGACAGGATTTCATTCTTTTTTAATGGCTGTATAGTATTCCATTCTGTATGTATACCATATATTCTTGATTAATTCATCTATTGGTAGACACTTCAGTCGATTTCATATCTTGGCTATTGTGAATGGTGCTACAATAAACATGAGACAAACACTGCTTCAATGTGCTGATTTATTTCCTTTGTATAAATACTCAGTCATGGGATTGCAGGATCATACGGTAATTCTATTTTTAGTTTTTTGAGGAAGCTCCATGCTATTTTCCATAGTGGTTATACTAATTCACATTCCCACCAATGTTGTATAAGGGTTTCCTTTATTCAATTTTCACACCAGCATTGTTTTTTCCTTCTTTTTGATAATAACCATTCTAATGGGGGTGAGATGATATCAAATTATAGTTTTTATGTACATTTCCATGATGATCAGTGATGTTGAACATTTTTTTCATATGCTTGTTGGTCATTTGTATGTATTCTTTTGAGAAATATCTATTCAGTTTATTTGTCCATTTTAAAATCAAATTATTTGTTTTATTTGTTTTGCTGTTGAGTTCCTTGTATATATCCTAGATATTAGTGCTTTCATCAAATGAATAGTTTGCAAATATTTTCTCCCATTCTTCCACAGGTTATCTCCTCATGCTGTTTACTGTTTCCTTTGCTAAGTAGAACTTTTTTCCTTTGTTGTAGTCCCATTTGTCCAGTTTTGTTTTTGTTGCCTGTGCTTTTGAAGTCTTTTCCATAAAATCCTGCCTAGACCAATATCCTGAAACATTTCCTCTAGGTTTTCTACCAGTAGTTTTATAGTTTTGTGTGTTACAAATGTTTAAGTCTTTAATCCATTATGAGTAGACTTTTGTCTATAGCAAGAAATAAGGGTCTAGTTCCATTTTTCTTCATATAGATATCCAGTTCTACCAGAACCATTTACTGAAGGGGTGATCCTTTCCCCAGTGTATAATCTTGGCACCTTTCCAAAAATCATTGACTAAAAATGAGTGGATTTATTGATAGGTTCTCCATTCTGTTTCAGTGGTACATGTGTCTACTTTTATACCAATACCACATTGTTATGATTATTATTTCTTGGTAGCATATTTTGAAGTCAGGTAATGTGATGCCTTCAGCTTTGTTCTTTATGTTCAGTATTGCTTTGGCTATTCAGGGTCTTTTGTGGTTCCATACAGATTTTAGAATTGTATTTTTATTTCTGTAAAGAATGTAATTGGTATTTTGATAGTGATTGCACTGAGTCTGTAGACTGCTATGGGTAGTACAGTCATTTTAAAAATATTAATTCTTCCAGTCTATAAAAATGAGATGTCCTTCCATTTTTTGTGTCCTAGTCAATTTCTTTACTCAGTTTTTTGTAGCTTTCATGGTGGAAGTTTTTCCATTCATTGGTTAAATTTATTCCTATGTATTTAATTTTCTGTAGCTATTCTAAATTGGATTGCTTTCTTAATATCTATTTCATCTAGTTCTTTATTGGAATATAGAAATGCTACTGATTTTATATGTTGATTTTGTGTCTTGCAACTTTACTGAATGCATTTATCAGTTCTGATAGTTTTTTTGGTTGAGTCTAGGTTTTTCTGTATATAAGATCATATTGTCTGCAAAGAAGGATAATTTGACTTCCTCTTTCTCAGTTTGGATGCCTTTTATTTTGTTCTCTTGCCTTATTGCTCTCGCTAGGACTTCCAATACTATGTCTAAGTACTATGTAATAAGAATGGGGTGTCTTGTTCTGGATCTTAGAGGGAAAGCTTTTATCTTTCCCTTGTTCACTATGATGTTAGCTGTGGACTTGTCATTTTAGACCTTCAACGTGCTGAAAATGTTCTTTGTATACCTAATTTGTTAAGAGTTTTTGTCACAAAGGGCTGTTGAATTTTGTCAAATGCTTTCTCTGCATCTGTTGAAATGATCATTTGGTTTTTGTCCTTTTATTCAGTTGATATGATGTATCAAGTTTTTTGACTAGCATATGATGAACCATCCTTGCATCCCTGGGATAAATGCCACTTGAGTATGGGGTATTATCTTTTTGATGTGTTAGATTTGGTTTGCTAGTATTTTATTAATAATTTTTGCATCTATATTCATAAGGGATATTGACCTGTAGATTTTTTTTTTCTGTGTCTTTACCTTGTTTTGGAATCAGGCTAATGCTAATGCTGGCCTCATAGAATGAGTTAGGAAGAATTCCCTCCTCTTCTATTTTCTTCTAAGACTTATATTTTATATTTTTAGAATAGTTTGAGAATAATTGGTTTAAGTTCTTCTTTAAAAGTTTAAATGAATTCAGCAGCCATCCTGTCCTGGGATTTTCTTTTTTGGGAAACTTTTATTATTGATTCAATCTTGTTACTCATTATTAGTTTGTTCAGGTTTTCTATTTTTACTTGGCTCAGTGTCGGTTATATGTGTCCAGGAATTTATTCATTTCCTTTATATTTCCCAATTTGTTGGCACATTGTTGTTCATAGAAATCTCTAAAAATCCTTTGTATTTTTGTAGCACCAGTCGTAATGTCTCCTTTTTTTTTGTTTCTGATTTTATTTGGTTCTTCTCACTTTTTTTCTTAGTCTACCTAATAGTTTCTTGGTTTTGTTCCTCTTTAAAAAAAACTTGCATTTTGTTGATCTTTGTGTGTGTGTGTGTGTGTGTCTCCATTTCATTTACTTCTGCTCTGATCTTTATTATTGCTTTTCTTCTACTAATTTCAGGTTTGTTTTATTCTTCCTTTTCTAGTTCTTCCTTTTCTAGTTCCTTGAGGTGCACCATTAGGTTGTTTGTTTGAAATCTACTTTTTTGACTTATATGTTTATTGCTATAAAATTTCCCATTAGTACTGCTTTTAGATTTTGGTATATTGTGTTTTTTTAATTTGTTCCTATAAATTTTTAAACATTTTCTTCTTAATTTCTTCATTGACCATTGATTGTTCAGGAGCATGTTGTTTAATTTCCGTGTATTTGTTCAGTTTTCAAAGCTCCTCTTGTTAATGACTTCTACTTTTATTCTATTTTGGTCTGAGAAGGTACTTGATATGATTTCAATATTTTAAAATTTGTGGAGACTCATTTGGTAGCCTACCACATGGTCTCTCATGGAGAATATTCCATCTTCCACTGAGAAGAATGTGTATTCTGTAGCTGTTGGATGAAATGTTCTGTAAATGTTAGGTCCATTTGGTCTATAGTGTGGTTTGTCTTATGCTTCTTGTTTATTTTCTGTCTAGATGATATGTCCAATGCTGTGAGTAGGGTGTTGAAGTCCCAACAATTACTGTATTGCAATCTCTTTAGCTCTAATAATATTTGTTTTGTATATAGAGGTGTTCCATTGGGTACACAGAATTAGCAATTGTTCTACCCTTTTGCTGAATTGATATCTTTATCATTATATAATAATCTTATTGTCTCCTCTTACCTTTTTATTTTTACTTAAAATCTATTTTGTCTGATATAATATAGCTACTCCTGCTTGCTTTTGGTTTCTGTTTACACGGAATATAATTTTGCATCCTTTCACTTTTAGTCTAGGTGTGTCTTTATAGGTGAAGTGGGTTTTTTGCAGGCAACATACAGTTGGGTCTTAAAAAAAATCCATTCAGCCAGTCTATATCTTTTATTTGGAGAATTTAAATGGTTTACATTAGACATTATTGATAGGTAAGGATTTACTTCTGTCGTTTTAATTATTTTCTGGTTGTTTGTCTTTTCCCAGTTTATTGACTGGGGAAGGGTCCATTTCCACAATCTCACTCACTTTGATAGTCTTCAGTCCTATGGAATCTTGGCCAGAGATACCAGTTTCTTGCCATGTGAACCTCTCCACAGGGCTGCTCAAGGACATGGCAACTTACTTTCCTAAGAGCAAGGACTCTAAGAACTAAAAAGAGAGAAGAAGAAAGAGGGAGGGAGGGAGAGAGGGAGAGAGAGAGAAAGAGAGAGAGAGAGAACGAACACATGCACAAGAAGCAAACAAGAATCTTTTGATAATCTAATCATGGAAGTGACATCTCATTAGAACTGAGTCATTGAGTCCAATCTATATCCAAGGAAAAGGGATTATACAAAGGCATGAGTACAAGGAGGGGTGACTGGTAACAATTTTAGAGCCTGCCTAAAAAAATTGTTTTTTTTGTTTTTAGAGCCGGCCTAAAAAAAATGTTTTTAAACCAGTATGTAAGGCAAAATAAGTTTTTTTTATCAGACAACTATTTAAAAAATTTAATATTATACTTTGGAGTTCATGGTTCAATTGAATGGTTCATTAAAAAGTGATTAGAGTTAAAAATAACTTCATTATTAAAATGTAAAAATAACAGAATAATAATGCTAATCGAAATTGAAAGATTCAAACTGACAAGTGAAATTTAAAACATGCAAATATCTTTCTATTACCTTTCAGAGCAGGTTCTGATTGGTCTCATTCTACAACTGAAGGCACTGAGGATGAGTAGGTAAGGCAACTTGCCCAAGGTCAACAGCAAGTAAATAGAAGAACTGGAACTTTAACATGAAAATACAACTCCAGAAGCAGCACTCTTAACAATTTTGCTGAAATCCTAAGATCATTGGCAAAATAAACTTTTCAGTTAATCATAGGTTGCCAGCTCACCTGTGAAGAGATTTCCCTATACCTGCTATTGAGGTGCACTAGTTGAGAACCAGACAGGCTCATTTCTACTGCCATTTTCCTTCAACCCAATGGCACCCAGTTTGCACTAGCAAATAATTAACCTAAGGGTATATCTCACATGGACACTCCTGATTTATGACACATTTCACCATTTAATTGTCCAACCATCCATTTATTCAACCATCCATTCATATACTCATCCATCTATTCAACACTTCCAATTCATCTACACACCTGCCAATATATTCGTCTACCCATTCCCTCATTACTTCAACACTCCTAATTTATCTACACACTCAACCAACCATTAATCTACTCATCCATTCACCCATTATTTTTTATCAAGCATGATTACTTGGCTTAACTGTGCTGTATCCTAAATCATAGTTTCTCAAACTTCAGCCATTCATACTTTAGCCTCATTATTTATAGTTATTTCTGCATGCTTTTGTCTTTTAATTTTCACATATCTATTTTACTTTTAAAAATATAAATGTCTCTTTTGGCTTCATTCTAATATTTGCAAAATTGAGGGTTTATATGCAAGTTAATTCTCCAAATATACTTTAAAATAAATTCATTTAAAAATATTTTTTACAATATTTTTAAAATATTTCATTTTAAATATTTTTTAAATTTTAAAATAAATTCATTTAAAAAATATTTTATCTACCATGGTTAGCAAACCTTGGGATTAAATTTATTCCTGTTCTGAAGTGTTTAGAAAGCAGGGAAACAGATGCCCTCACCCCCCAACCCACTTTGTCTTTATTTCAGGACCTGCCCCACCTAGTAGTGGGAAGAATCTAGATCCAAAAATCTACTTTAGTCTAAGGCTGTGGTTGGAAGTAAAGGAAGGGATAAAGGGCCATCTCCCTCCCCCACCCACCCACCTTCCCATCTGTCTCTGTGCAATTGACAGGTTTCAAATGAGATTGCTTTCCTAACTACCTGTGGGGTCACCCGTGAGTCAATATTTCATATTCATTAACTAATGAACAGCTGGAGACGGTAAAACCTTTCAGTGAAGGCTGGTTTCAGAGCTTGCTAAGTCAATATCCCTCCTTTGATTGTTCTCCTGTCTCACAGCAGCATTTGCTTCCCTCCTAAACATTCACTCCTAGACGTGGATATTGTAGCCTATGTTGACATTGTCTGATGCCATTTTGCGGCTTCTGAAATATGTATATTTGGACTGTTGGAGTGTGGAAAAATAGAGAAAAGGTTGGTCACTCAGATTCATGAAGGGTTTTTTAAAGACAGCTCAGGAGAAGTTTTGTTTGTTTTTTCGAATCCTACTCCTTTGTTTCCGATCTCTTTTTCTTTGTTGCTCTGCTCTGTTCCCTCGTTCTTCTCCATTCCTCCCTTTCCCCCTTGCATTAGTCTGTTCTCACACTAAGAAACACATACCTGACACTGGGTAGTTTATGAAGGGAAGAGCTTTAACGGACTCACAGTTCCACATGGTTGGGGAGGCCTCACAGTCATGGCGGAAGACTAAGGAATAGCAAAGGGACATCTTACATGGAGGCAGGCAAAACGGTTTGTGCAGGGGAACTCCTATTTATAAAACCATCAGATCTTGTGAGACTTATTCACTACCATGAGAACAGTATGGGGAAACCGTCCCCATGATTCAGTTATCTTCACCTAGCCCTGCCCTTGACACGTGGTGGTTATTACAATTCAAGGTGATATTTGGGTGGGTAGACAGCCAAACCATATCACCCCTCCTTCCTCCATTTCCTCTATCCTTCCCCATATTATTCCTTATTTTACCTTCATCTTTCCTGCCTCCTTTTTTATTCTATCTGCTTAATTTAATGATGATTTCTTAAATGACTTTCCTGTTTATTTCAGGTCTATTAATACTAAGAAAACCATCTGGATTAACTGCTAGTTAAAAATGACTGGGAGAGAGAATCGCTTAGTTACTGGAGGTTTGGGGAAAATTTTGAGTACCTACTTTTTAGGTTGTTATAGAACATAAAATCATGTTCATAAAGCATGTGTTTGGCATACAGAAATTGCTCCATAAAAGTTAGTTTTATTATTTCCTTGTCTGACTCTCTCTTCATATTCAGTCAATAGAAGCAATAGTTTCTCATCACTCTTTTTCTCTAAACCACTGTGACAATCAAATTAGGTTATGTTTGGAGGAATATCTTTTTTCTATTATCGTACTGTCACGTGAGATAGGAAACTTCATTTTAATTTTTACCTTTTTCTCAGAGATTGACGTAGGCACTCTTAATCTTTATCCCCTAGTCATGTGGCTCCATAGAAAAATTTTACTTGTAAAATTGACCATGCTTTGCTTTCTATGCTTGAGAGAAAGCATTCATTGTACTTAAAGACGTTAGAGCTGCTGTTTGCAACTACTAAATATTCTTAGGGTGCCCCCTTCTGTTTCCTGACAGTAACAGTGTAGTTTATTTTTATTTTAGTCTGGGAAGTCTAATGCCGTTCTTCTTTGTAGGAGATGTATTAAGGTGGGATAGTGTAGCATCAACTCTGGCTGGCCAGGGCCCCTAAGGGCAGGGGGTGACCTAAATGGTCTACACAGGGTTGTCAGACCATCGCAACAATCATACTGCTCATTATCTCTGGCAAATACCTTAATAGCCTCAGGTTTTTTTCTATAAATTCATAATATCGGCAGGGAAGAAGAGTATTAGGATACCATTATTACATGTGAGAAAGCTGAGACTAATTTTTTTCCATTTATAGACCGTTCCAAGTGAGAATTCCTTGATTACTTAAACCATGGGTAGGTGAACATTTTACCCACATTTTTAAGGATCTTTTGATTATAAGCAACTGAAAACAACTAGACTTCACTTGAGCAAAATAAAGGAAATTATTACAAAGCACAGGGGTTCCTCACAGAACCCAAAGACCGTGGGCCTTGGGTAAACAATGGAATTTGGCACCATTTGCCATAAAGACTAATATTCCAATCCCTGCTATTTCTCACTCAGCTTCCCTCTGCCTGTATGCTGTCTTCTTTTTCTGCTTTCAAGTTTTCTCTGGTGCCTCCAATTCTAAGTCTGCATGTCTGAGACCACTGGGGCCCACTCTTTTCATTTCAATTACAAATTCCTGGTAGACAACATCAGTTTGCCTTCCTTTGAGTTAGGTGTCAGGTCCTGAGCAGATGTGGCCAGAGGTACAGGGTGATATAGCAGAAACATGGAGCTTACTCCTCAGACAATTCCTGGAAAGACTTTCTGGACAGATGACCCAAAAATTAACACCTGAGCTACCTGAACAACTGCCTGGGAAAGCGTATTTCTTCTGTGCTTTGAGGAAGAGCTTGTGAAGCTGACAGCCCCGCTGCTCCATTTCAGGCTAGCTCTTGAGAAGGTAATGCTTTGATGGGTGGGGCCACTTAGGAGGGGGCCAGAGACAGGGGCAATTTTCACAGGCAGCAGCTACCGACTCATCAGTAGCTCCAGTATACCTGGAGACATAGTCCTAGAACCATCAGGAGAATAACAAACAGGCTCTTATTCAAGTCTGGGAGGTTGTTGAAGGATTACTGACAACCTAAATAGAAAGAGCTATTTCTGTGGGTTTATCATTTTTCCCCAATGATAATATATTATTATTTTATTACAAAAGCAATTCATATTTGCACTTTTCTCATATCCTATGGAAAAGTAACAGAATAGTAATTGAAGCCCTTCCTAGTTTCTATCCCATTGCAAGAGACAACAACCAACACACAAGTATATCATTCCAAAATAATTTCCCATGAGTATACCAAATTATAAGTTGGAATTTACCATGAATTATAGTACAAAACCTAAGGTGCAAGAAATATCACATTCCTTTATTTTTCTAACCCAATTCGCCCACTTGTCAGGGTTGATACAATATCTGGTCTTGGGCATTTTGATGTCATTCCTTGGAGGAGGTGGGGGGTAGGAGGGAAGATGATAAGTTGGGGAAGTTTTATTTTTCTCCTTTTTAAACGGGGTATCTTTCTGTTACACAGGTTGGAATGCAGCGGTGTGATTAGAGCTCACTGCAGCCTCCATTCTCCTGGGCTCAAGTGATTCTCCTGCCTCAGCCTCCTGAGTACCTGGGACTATGGGCGCATGCCACCAAGTGTAGCGTTTTGTTTGTTTTTTTTTTTTTTTTTTTTAGCGTTTTGTAGAGAAGAGGACTCACTTTGTTGCCCAAGCAGGTCTTGAACTCCTGGCCTCAACTGTCCCTCCTGCCTTGGCCTCCGAAAATGCTGGGATTACAGGTGTGAACCACTACACCCAGCTGAGACTTTCTTTTTCTACCCTGAAATCATACAAAAATGTTTGGATTTATTTTGTCCAGGAGAAAGGGGAAGCATGTCTGGTTCCATCAGTGTACCTCTCCTTGTTGTGTCATCTTTAGCTCCACCTTTTATGCCAAGCTTTGGGATGAGGTTCTTGAGGACTTCCAGCTCCACGATCTAGAACCAGTCTCCTGAGGACATAGATTTCTGTAGCTTTCCTCTTTCAGGATTTCGTAACATGTGGATGGTTCAGAGGAGTGGGTTGCAGGTCCCTACCATTCCTATACCCATTCAACGCCCAATTTGCCCGAACTCTGGAGAATTGACTTTCTTCCTCAAATAAAGTCATTCCATATATCCATGTAAACCACTGTGACCACTGTGCTCTTTGGATTATAACTCACGCTTGCCCATAAGACCTCTTGAAGGAATAAGCTTTTTAATGAATTATAAAACCAGGTAATTGGACTACATAATCTAGCTCTGCTCTAACTAAACTCACTTCTCTATATTATGGGCATTTAATAATTTGTCATTTTTTGAATGCCCTGAGCAGCATATAAACGATTACTTCAATGTATAGTTTTGTGTTAATTAATCTCAACCATTTCTGAAACTCCCCTATGATCCAGACACTATGTTAAGCTCTTAACTTTCATTTACTAATGAAGAAAACTGAACTTTGGTAATTTGCCAAGGTTATGGAGCTGTGCTGCCCAACATAAACACGATGTGAGTCACACAGGTAATTTTAAATTTATTTTAATCTTTTTGAGACAGGGTTTCACTCTGTCACACAGGCTGGAGTGCATTGGTACAATCCCATCTCTCCGCAACTTCCATTTCCCGGGCTCAAGTGATCCTCCCACTTCAGCCCCCAAAGTAGCTGGGATCACAGCTGTGTGCCACCAAGCCCGGCTCATTTTTTTAATTTTTTGTAGAGATGAGTTTCTCCATGTTGTCCCAGGCTGGTCTCAAACTCCTGAGCTCACGAATCTTCCCAATTTCTGCCTCCCAAAGTGCTGGGATTACAGGCATGAACCACTGTGCCTGGACGCTTTAACTTTTTTTTTTTTCTTTTTTTTTTTTGAGACCAAGTTTTTCTCTTGTTGCCCAGGCTGGAGCACAGTGGCACAATCTCAACTCACCTCAACCTCCGCCTCCTGGGTTCAAGCAATTCTCCTGCCTCAGCCTTCCTGAGTAGCTGGGATTACAGGCATGCACCACCACGCCTGGCTAATTTTGTATTTTTAGTAGAGACGGGGTTTCTCCATGTTGGTCAGGCTGGTCTTGAACTCTCAACGTCAGATGATCCGCCTGCCTCAGCCTCCCAAAGTATTGGGATTACAGGCGTGAGCCACCGCGCCCGGCCAATTTTAAATTTTTTAGAGCCACATTAAAAAGTAATTTTTAAAGGTGAAATTAATTTTTAAAATATTTTAGTTCAATATAACCAAAAGATTAGCATTTCAATATGAAAATCAATATAAAATTGAGATGTTTTACATTGTTTGTGCCAAGTCTTCAAAATACAGTTTGTATTTTTTCCATTTACAGCACCTCTCAATTTGGACTAGCCACTGTTGAGGATGAAAACATGCCTTCAAATAGTTCTGCCTCATGGCTAGGCCAGGGGCAATTTTCAGTCTTTGATTTTGCTTCTGTATGGAGTAGGAGAAAGAAGATGATTGCCTGGGAATTCTAGAAGGAGAATGGAATATATAAAAAGCAAGGACTAAGGTGCTGAGATATAATATTACTTCTCCACCTCAAATTGATGTCTGTAACTTAACATTAAATCTTAATTAGTGCATTTTTCATTGAGTGGCCTTGGGAATTCATCTTTCTTGTACACCTGATCCTTAACCATGCTCTTATTTTCTTCCTGTGATTTATTCTGGCAAAGAAGCTGATCTTTTGCAACAATTGCTGCGTCTAAGGCCTGGCAGGGTCCTAGAAATGTTTGCAGTTGTGGAGCATTGGTTTCTCCTGCCGGTGCTTTTGAAATACAAAGACTAAGAGAAGTCTCAAGGAGGAAAGTGCCCAGAAACCAGGGCAGCATCTGAACTGCATCACTCACCTGTTGAGGCTGGGAAGAAGCTGTGACATGGAGACAAGAAGTGCTCAGTTGGGCCTGGGTGGGGAAGAGGGAACTCAGTGTGGAAGCTGAGAGAAAGTTGCTCTTTCAGGAGGGTATTGCTGCAGCTTTCACTGATGTTCATGGCTGTACGTTGAGGCCACATGGCGGCGATTAAGGCCTGGTAGGCCAGCAACTCAATAAGGCTTCACTTAGCCAATGAGGTTGCCTCAGATAGGGACCTCAGCTATTTAAAGCTGCATGCCTTCAAGGAATTGCGTTGAGCCCAGAGGCATTATTTTATTTTTATTGAGATGTAATTTATATACAGTGAAGTTCATTTTAGTATACAGTTCTGTGGTGCTCTATATATAACATCTCATCCCAAATTCTCAGGCCCATTTATGGACAATCTCCTACTCCCACTCCTGATCCTTGGAAATCACCAATCAATTTTCTATCCCTGCAGCTTTGCCTATTCCAGAAAGTTCTATGAATGGATTCGCAGAGTGTGGAGCCTTTTGACCCAAGGCATTTTTCACACAGCCTAATGCTTTTAAGATTTATTCATGTTGTTGTGGGTATTACTAATTTGTTCTTTTTATTGCTGGCTAGTATTTCACTGTATGGATTTCCCACTTTTCTTTATCACTAGCTGAAAGATGTTTGGATTGCTTCCAGTTTTTGACAATCACAAATAAAGCTGCAGTAAACATTTGTGTACAAATCCCAGAAGCATTCTAATTTTAATTTAATCAATTCCATATTTCCACAATACTTCAATTACATGTTATACTGGCCTCCCCAATGTGTCAAATTTTTTATATATATATTTATATTTACATATGTGTGTATGTGTATATATATATATAAATACACATACACACATATGTAAATAACATGCATACCCATATATACACCTGCTAAAAAAATGTAAAAAGATTAAAATATTTTTCATCATTGATTCTATAACATCTAGTCCAGGATCAGCAACAGCTGACCATTTGGGGTTTTTAGCGCATTCACTAGATTTTTTTTTTCCTCAAATATTCCTTTCCCAACTGATATTCACACAAACCAGTAATATTATAAATGCTTCCCTTTGGTTTCATTCCGTATCACATTCATCTTATTTGCTAACCCCTGTGCTGCTCTAGACTGAGGGCTGAAATGTTCAATCTTGATGATTTACAGCTTCCTGTTGACATTCCGGTGGAGTAAAGAAAAACTAGAGGACCCTCTGAAAAAAGTACTTTATTTTTTACCCAGGAAACTATTGGTACATTTGGTAGATTTCACTTTAAGTACTTTTCACTGAACACAAATCCAGGATTCCTATCTTTTCTAGATATCCAAAAAGAATGACATTGAAAAGTGCTATTATTGTCAGGCCAGCCAGTTGGTTAGGATGAAGATAAAAGCTTCCCCACTGGTCACAAGCCTAAGTATCTTTAGTTTTGCTCTAGAAGAAAAATTGGCAATTGAGCTGAAATAAGCATACTTTACAAAATTCACATCTCATGTGTGAAGACCACAGGACATAGACTATGGATGTCTTGACAGCAGGAAATATTTCCTTGGATTTGTCCCACCCTACCAGTACTCAGTGCATTATTTCCTGACTGCTGAATGGAGGGGGAGGATTCATCAGAAATAAGGATTTTCTTCTTCTTTTGTTTGTTTCTGTACCTAATCATTGGGTTCCTGTTATGCATTTTTGAGCGTCGGAGGGCAGAAACTCTGATTAGAAGTGACTCAGACTTGACCTTAAGTGTTTAGAAAAAAAAAAAAAGAACAATGATAATTGATTCCATCTATTCAACATCTGCTCCTTGCCTGATATTGTGCAGAGCACTATGTATTAATTACAATATTTATTACTCACAACACCAACCCCATAAATTAGATACTATTATCTTTCTTACACAGATGAGAAAATTGAAGCTCACAGAAATACAATGGCTTACTTAAGATGGTGCAGCTAGTATATTTCAGAGCCAGAACTGGAAATAATCGTATTTGACTTGCTGTTAACCATCACATTTTATTGCCTGTCAAGTCTGTCCAGTGCCCCATGACTTTCTAGTCTGTAGGTAACATCGGAATTTATGTGACCTACTTGCCGGACTGAATATTTTGATTTTATCTTACGTCCTTAGGCATGGACATAGCCCCTACTATGACATTCTATGGAGTGCATTTCTTTTCTATTCTGTATTTTCCCCCAAATGCTTTGCTTTAAAGGCATTTCATTGAACCCTAGATATTAAATAGATTCTGGATATTCTTTTAGGTTAAATCATCACAAAGAACTTTCTTTTAGACACACAGCTGGCATTTGATTTCTGAAGTTACCATGGATTGAATGCTGAATTCAAAAGGAGCCAGAAAAGCGAAGGTAAAGTGTATAGGCTGAGGGCTTTGATATGCCAGAAACCATGAAGGATATTTTGTAAAACTTCAGTTGCTCTTCTCAACATTTTCAGTACATTTTATCAATCCTACTTTACAGGTGAGGAAATGGAAACTCATGAAAATAAAGAAACTCATCCAAAGTTTCTCTGCAAATACATGGTGAGATCATGATATAGACTGGTGTTTCTCTTTTTAATTTCTCAATCTTTCCCTACATCAAGCTGTTTCCTGAATTAGAGAAAGGATATTGACTCTAACTTCTTTGTGATACTATCATCAAAGGAGTGGCAGCATTTTGAAGCCAGCTCCCTAAGCATTCTAAAAGATTTATCTGTTTTCTGAGATGAGAGAATACTGGGAGCTGGATGTGTTTTTAGTTTAGCCTAAGTGTAACGATATCAATGGGCTGTCTCAACAAAAGAAGCAAAATGGGCAGAGAAGAGCTGGGTGGGGAGCGGTAAATCTAGATGTACCCAGGCAGTGCCATTCCTGTTTAATCTGGAAATTACACCTGGAAATGTATTTTGTATGGATTAGGTTCTAAAATTAGCTACTAAGTAGAATATAACATAGAGCCAAAATTATCCTTTAAACTTCCCTAAAAAGGAGAAATAAGGACTGAACAACTGTCTCAAGATTCTCCTTAGCCTGTTTATGCTTCAATATTGTAACAGATCACTTTTTCTTCAGTTGATTATAAGATAAAGAATCTGTCTTGAGGGAAGGGGCCATGTTGCACGAACATTACCTTTCTTGAAGTGTCTGCAAGATGTGTTCACCAGCAAAGGCATCCTATTTAGGTCTCCTAGCTCAAAGTCACTCTGGGCAAAGTCTTCTGTACTGGTGCCATCTTTCTTTCTGCCTTTACCTATCACATTGTCTGAAAGGCTGCTGCTTAGGTACAGAATCATGTCTGCAAAATATGTGTCTCTGTGGGACAGACAGCAATGACAAGGCAAGCTGAAATCTACTTCCATAAATGCATTAATAAGGATCACTAGTAGGATAACACTATAAAGAGTGGAGATAGCAAAACATGATTTTCCTGCCTTAAATGTATGGTACCAATTGGGAGATATCTTTCCACCTGCTTTATATTTACAGATACTTGATGGAAGGGAAGGAGACAGAATAAAAAACAAAAGCCAAGGGAGATATTTTTCAGAGTCATTTAAAAAAATCTTGTTGTTTAAAACATTTTAAAATATACTGTTGTTTAAAAGAAAAAAAATTACATCAAGAATAAAGAATTTACAATAAATACATGAAAGTGTCAAGAGGAATTATTTTTTGGTAATTTCAAGAAAATTACTTATGTGGAACAGAGATAGCCAGAACATAAAACTTGAATTATAGGCTATTATTTTTACTATTTACAATTTACCCTTCCCCCCTTTTTTTCTACTGAATTGGTTACTTTCACTCAGAAAAAAGAGGTATGTACTGGTTGAGATTCTTGCATTAGTTAGAATGCCTTTTTGGTAATCTTTATATTAACTATTAATATCTAGATTCAAATGCTGCCAGGAGTTCAGTAAGTTTTTAAAAAGCCCCAGAATATATATTCAAAAGAAATTGGGCCTGGGACTGAACACCTCTGATCTCCTTCCAGCTGTGTGATAGGATCAGCTGTGCGGTTTTGGCCCGTTCTCTTTGGCTATCTGGACCTTAGTTTATTTATGAGCAAAATGAGCATTTTAAACCAAATGACTCCTAGATTCCTTTCCAGGTATAACATTCTCTGTATTGGTGATAATGACCAACATTTTGAAGTTTGGGGATATATGTTTCACATCACATTTGAATATGCCATGTTTTTTAAAGTGGTGTTTTAAAAATGGTTCATAAATATTTTCTCCACACCCTGCTTGCAGAACTGCTTCAGGGCAGATCTCTCAAATGACGCCCAGATGGGAGAAGAGAAGGGGAAGGGAGATTTGAGCTTCAAAATAACCATCACTTCACAGATTGTCAGCAGTTATCCCTCAGTGGGCCATGAACACAGGCAAGAGAAAAACTGCAGAGCAAAATTTAAACTAAATATTGGGTAGAATTTCCTGGCTCCAAAAGTGGGGTGAGGATATGAAATGATTATTTTTAAAAACCTCTCTGCCCTGCATTTTCAAAAGTGAATTCTTTAGAATGTTAACAGGTAATCCCAACTATCTTTGGTTTGGGTTTGGCCGAAGGATATTTCATAACCAAACACATTTGAGAATTGGAGCTATACTCTTTATCGCAGGACTTCCTAGAGATTTTAACATGTTAATGCACGTTTTGTCTCCCCAAGAAAGAAGAAAGCTCCCAAGGGACTTAGAACTTCCATAATTTACTTGACCATGGAATGTTTTCCAAAACAGACTTCTCAGGACATGGGTTTCTTGGAACACAGTTTGGGAAAGTTTGTTTCAGCTGTCTGGTAATTAATGAACACAGAAAATTTGATTTCTTTAATCTATGGTAGTTGGAAAGAAAAAGGTGATCTAATTGGGTAGCTATTTTGGTTCTCTGTTTTTTTGATTTTTAAATATAAATATAAACACACATATATATATATATATATATATATTGGCCACATCTAAGTCTTGGGTGAGTTTTTAAAAACAAGCATCTATACTAGTGTTGGGGGTGAGGATGTGAGGATGAGAGAGGACAGTGGGGCAGCAGAAATATTAGGATTCTAATCTATTGAAAATAAAGCTCCAGGTTCATCCCATCATGGATTTCATGGTCCCCCAGAATCGTGTGGTCCTTAAAAATCATGTACCATTTCTTCAGGATAATCTTTTTACAATGGGTGACAGTTCGGGCTGCAATCAGCTTCTTACGGTCTCTTAAGGTCTCCAGTGGTGTCATCCGTGTTGTATTTAATATGGGCCTGAAGCCGAGACAGTTGTCGCAAACAACCTCCATCATCCTAGCGAAAGCTCAAATCACCTTGAATCTGCTGATGCCACCAGTTCCTCACCCAAGCGCTGAACCTCGGTCGCTGTCAACGCTGGGAACCGGAAGCTGGGTGACTATTTTGAGACATCAATGATTTGGAATGTTGGTGGCCTATCATTCTTGCCTCCTTCCAATTCATTCACTAAAGAAGTCCAGGTGACCTTTTCTAAAGGTGAACCCGATCCTCTCACATGCTACCTAGACACCACTGCCTCATTGCTTAAAAATGTTCTTTGGGCCGGGTGCTGTGGCTCATGCCTGTAATCCCAGCACTTTAGGAGGCCAAGGCAGGTGGATCACCTGAGGTCAGGAGTTTGAGACCAGCCAGGCCAACCTGGTGAAACCCTGTCTCTACTGAATAATGCAAAAAATTAGCTGGACGTGGTGGTGGATGCCTGTAATCCCAGCTACTCCGGAGGCTGAGGCAGGATAATTGCTTGAACTCGGAAGGCAGAGGTTGCAGTAAGCCAAGATGGCGCTATGGCATTCCATCCTGGGGCAACAAGAGCAAAGCACCATATCAAAAACAAAAACAAAAAAAAGTTTGCTGGCTGGCTATTGCTCTTAAGAGAAACACCTTTAATAAGATCATCAAGGCCTTGTAGGGCCTGGCCTGCTCTATTCTCCAACCTGGTTTAACATCAGCCTACTTCACCCCCATGTTAGTTTCCTGGGGCTACTATAACAAATGGCCACAAACCAGGTGGATAAAAAACAACACAAATGTATTTCCTCACAGTTGTAAAGACTACAAGTCCAAAGTCAAGATGTTGGGAGGGCCGTGTACTCTCCGAAGACCCTAGGGGTGGGGTCCTCCTTTGCCTCTTCCAGCATCCCCAGGCGTTCCTTGCTTGTGGAAGCACAACTCAGACCTCTCACTACATCTTCACGTGGCTGTATTTCCTCTGTGTGTCTCTACCTCCTTTTCTTATAAAGGCACTGGTCCTATTGGATTAAGGGCCCACCCTACTCCAGCATGATCTCATCTTAATCAGTTCTATCTAATGACACTACTTCCATATAAGGTCACATTTTGAGATACTGGGGGTTAGGACTTCAACTATCTTTTTAGAGGGATACAGTTCAACTAGTAACAACATATTTGCTCTCTCCTTTAGTAGGAGTCTTCATCAACTTCTTGAATTACCTAGATTCTCCGCTACCACAGCCTCACCTAAAACCTTTGCAAATACTCCTCGAGTGATTTATTTATTTATTTATTTATTTTGAGACAGAGTCTCACTCTGTCACCCAGGCTGGAGTGCAGTGCCACAGTCTAGACTCACTGCAACCTCCACCTCCTAGGTTCAACTGATTCTCCTACCTCAGCCTCCTGAGTAGCTGGGACTACAGGCATGCACCACCATGCCTGGCTAATTTTTGTATTTTTAGTAGAGATGAGGTTTTGCCATTACAGCCAGGCTGGTCTCAAACTCCTGACCTCAGGTGATCTGCCCACCTCAGCCTCCCAAAGTGCTGAGATTACAGGCATGAGCCACCACGCCCAGCCAGAGTGATTCTTTCTCTGCTGACTCTGACTGTTCCCTCACCTCTGTTTCACCATCCTTTTCTGACCTCTATAACGGGGTCACTTCCCTACTTTATATATTTTGTAGCATCCCCCAAATTTATTCAAAAGACCTTGCCAGACTTGTAATTTTATACTATGTGTGTGATTATTATCTTCGTGTTTGTCTTTCTCACCTTCCTTTTGCACAGACAGGGGCCAGGTCAGTTTTTGCATTCTATTGTATCCCTAACACTTAGCAGACAGTACCTGGGAAAGCTTAATGAAAATGATCCCTCAATATTTTTTGCAGTAACATTTTTGAATATGCAAACGAGTCAATAAATTTCAGAACTTTTCCAAGCAGATGTCCGTACCTGTCCAAAATATTCTCTTCTACCATTTTCATGTAACACCAATTCTACCTTTTCATGTAATACTTAGCCTAGTGCCTAAAGTAAAGCAAACAAAAACTCCCTTTGTATGATATGTTCCCCATCACTTACAGGGAGAAGGGTGCCTCTGAAATTTTGGAGCTGCTGTTAAACCCATCACTGTTAAAGTTGGCTCTTGCTAAACAGAATGAAATCATCGTCACACTGCTCTGCTGCTGAGTGAAAGCTCATTGACATAGCCCTTTGTAGAATGTCTATATTCTTCCCTTGACAGGTGCTTGGAAAGAAAATCTGTATTATTCAGCTGATCCCTGAGAATAACTGAGCTCTGTTTGGGAAGCTGGCTTCATATTTTCATAACCTGTATGCGCGATAGCTATCTCTATTTTGTTACCTGCTGACAGGAGTATGCAAAGTGTTACTTGCCCCAGTTAGAAAATACCCTTATCTGAAATATGATGTTGCGCATCTTTTTATGGAAATAACTGGACATTTCTGGCCATGAAGCCCCAGAGCATGTTAAATACAGTGGTGAAAATCTACTGAAGAAGTTTGTTTTCAGGATGAAGTTTTGACAGTTCTCTTGTTGGTTCAGGAAGTTTACAGCAAGGAAAGGATTCCTCAGAAACGATGCTGGTTTTCTTCTGTTTTCCCCTCTATAGAAGACCCTTCTGTCAAATTTGTAGCCCCTGCTCCTTTTTTGCTTTTATGCAATCTAGTCCTGTGTTTCTCAAACTGTGACCCACTTACAACTGAATCACCTGGAGAGCATATAAAAATCTTTATTTCTGAAGTTCTCCCCAGACTTACTTAGGCTTTCTGAGATAGGGGAGAATTCTCATTTTAAATAAGATCTATGGGGGATTCTTAGGTGCCCTAAAATTTAAAAACCACTAGCTTAGAATTACCAGTTTAGGGGGGAAAAAGCTCTGAAAAGATTTCTCCAGGGGACATTTGTGAACATATCCCAACAGAAAAATCACACAATATAGGCTGGGCACAGTGGCTTACACCTGTAATCCCAACACTTTGGGAGGCCGAAGTGGGCAGGTCACGTGAGGTCAGGAGTTAGAGACCAGCCTGTCCAACATGGTGCCTGTAGTCCCAGCTACTTGGGAGGCTGGGGCAGGAGAATGGCTTGAGTCCAGGAGGCGGAGGTTGCAGTGAGCTAAGATCATACCACTGCACTCCAGCCTGGGTGACAGAGTGAGACGGTGACTCACCAAAAAAAAAAAAAAAAAGAAAAAAGAAAAGAAAAGAAAAATCACACAATATTTAGGTTTTATGTGATTCATTCTATTAACTTAAATTTTGCATTATATGACATAAAACTTTTTGAATGTGACATGGAGATGTATTCAAATGTAGACGTGAAAAGGCATGAAAAGTATAATGGACATGTCAGTCACTTAGCATTCCTGGCCTCTCCTTGTGTGGACAGCATAACACCTGGGCCATTGATCCCAGGCATAGCTAATGGTACTAGAAGTAGACACCTGAGCTGGGCCAATCCGATTCTCTATTCTAGAAGATTGAAATTAGGTCAAGATCAGAAATTAGGGTTATGTGAATCTGGGGCTGTGCCTGGAGTTGTTGTTATGGCTATTATCTTGCTCTAATCGCCTAAAGAAGTAAAGAAAATTGTTCTGCAGAAACAGAACAGAATGAAGTTGACATGCATGCATAAAGAGAAGCACCAGGCTCTCAGGGAGGAGAGAGGAAGTTTGGTTCCTGATGTTTCAGGTCCTATGGCAATGTGCAGTATTTTCTGGTAAAGGAATGACACTTAGTTCTTGTATTCTTGTCATTCTTGTAACCCAAGTTATAGCTAGTAAAAGTGCAGAATTTAACGGGTGATGAACGAGGTGGGAAGGCTGGAGGATCAACAAATTTCATTGAGTGTTTACATTCAGTGACGTGTGCTGGGACCCACGTCAGCTTGACACATATTCAGATGCTCTGACTCAATATTAATTTTCCTCTATAAAGCAATTCTGGTATGATTTCTCCTGTCATTTTATCTGATAATGCTAATTCTCTTACAAGTAGATTTGAAATCAAGAACCAGAGCAGGTGGATTTAATCTTTCGTTTGACTAGCTCATGAAGGCATTGTCACCAAAGGGAAAATGACTCACAGGAAACATTTGTCACTAACATGATTGAACAATTTGGTAAGTATTCATGAGTACCTTTTATGTACAAAGAACAACTTCTTTATATGGACTTATCTAAAGTAAGTCATCTTCTGTATCCTTCTAAACAAAATCACAACACAATAGCCATAACTCAATATACTATGAATCATGAGGCTCCACAAGGAACAGAACTCTTGAAAGTCAAATAATTCATTAGAAAGGAAAACTCTGAGATACTAGAATGAAAAGGAAAGTCATCTTCTTGTCTTTTTAACCCCAATAACAGAAAATCTCCTAATTACCATCTGCTGCATTTTTTAAGAAATGAAAGAAAATATTTTGAAGTTAATCTCAGAATCGAGCATGTTGCACTTTAATGAACCTAAAATAATATAAAGCCCAGGAGGCTTCTTCACTGCTCAGCTCCAGTAAGATGTCCATTCTTTCCAGTTATTTGAGAAAAGCCAATTTGGTATTCATCCTCCTAGAAGAGTACTTCAGAGAAGATTTTGGTTTTGAGATGGTCAGAAATAAATAAATAAATAAATAATAAATTTTTCATTAGTTCTACGTGCAAACACACACACACACACACTCATAGTCAATAACTTCCAGAATATACTCCTGAAAATCAGTAACTTCCAGAATATACATCTCTTCCATAGTGAAGAGATGGTTGTGTTAATTAGCCTCAAACCTAGAGTGATGCCCTTCTTTGAATTAGAACTTCATCAGCATAGATACTACTACAAGAACCAATTATTGTATGATTGGCGTAAGGTTTAAATTGTTTGGGAAATATTAACTGCTCTGCCTCCCGAATGAGGAAAGATGTGGGCTTCTGATGCGCCTCCTGAGAACTCCCTGATGCTGCTGTCAAATCTGGCACAGAATGAGTGAGCATTTCTCACTCCGGGGCACATATGGTCTTCTAATGTTGCTGATGCTTCATTTATTTTAAAAGGCCATCCTACCACAGTCATCTGGTTTGTCCTCTAGGAAACAAAGCCGTGTCTGGCATTTTTAAAAGTACTTTCCCGCAGAACTCAATCTAGATGTTTTGGAGATGTCTGGTACTGATTCTTCTAGATAGGACTAGCAAATGTTTCTCAAATACTTTTCCATGAGATGCTCTGCTGAAAGAGTATTCTGTACTCAAATAGGTTTGGGAAGGCCTGCAAACTCTGTTTCTCTCTTGGGGGATCACAGCCCTTGTTGCACAGACTGTAAGCTCCGTGAAGTCAGAGACCATGTCTTTCAAAGTCATCCTATATTCCTGGGCTCGGCACAATATTGGCATAGCCGGTTAGGAAGAAACATTGATTTGGTAGAATACTAAAGGCTCTGAGAAATCCCTCGATAAAGAAATCTATTTACCTTTTACAATGTACTATTTCCCTCAAAGGTTTGGCTATAGAAATCTTTTGTTTTTTAAGTTAACACTTTTATTATATCCACAGGATACAATTCCCAGGTCATTGTCACTCCATTCTCCTCTAAGGTTTACCTTATTCCTTGATGAAAAGAATGAAAAAAAATGTATAAACTCATCATCATTAAAAACACATCACTCATCTGGAAATATAGACATCCTTTTATGTTTTAAACCATCCTGGCTAACACAGTGAAACCCCGTCTCTACTAAAAATACAAAAAATTAGCCAGGTGAGGTAGGGGGGCGCCTGTAGTCCCAGCTGCTGGGGAGGCTGAGGCAGGAGAGTGGCATGAACCCGGGGGGCGGAGCCTGCAGTGAGCAGAGATCGCGCCACTGCACTCCAGCCTGGGTGACAGCGAGACTCCGTCTCAAAAAAAAAAAAAAAAAAAAAAAAAAAAAAAAAAAAAAAAAAAAGATTGGGAAAGAGTAAACGATGAGTGAAAGAATTAAAATGAACAAGTCCATATATCCCAGAATCAGCCGTGTCACAAATTCAAGTCTTTGATGATTTTCATATACAGTCCAGAGCTTACTAAAGATTTTCTGAATAGTCTGGGGGGGTTAATTTAAACAAAAAAGTACAGCCATTATCAGCCTTCAAAAACCTATAGGTCTGTGCCATCCTTTAAGTTAATCCTCATGATTAGGGTTTAGCCATATTGCCTTTCGTTGGTTTTACCAGCATGTTCTGCTCCTTCTCACTTTAAAGTCTTTAAATAAGCTGCTTATAAAACTATTCTCCCCCTCCCTATTTACCTTGTTAATTTTTCCTTAACCCTCACATATGGGTTCAAGCATAATTTCTTTTCCAAGGAAGAGTTCCCATGTCTCTAACTTACACACACTCATAGCATCCTAAACTTGGACATATTGGCATTCATCACAATTTTAATCAAAGAGCTAATTAGGCAATTAGTTGCTTAGCATCTGTCTCCTCTAAAGACTGGAAGCTCCATGAAACATGGAAGGTGTTGGTCTTGCTCAGTGCTCCCTATAATTGTATGCTGGATGGGTGCTTGAGATATATTTGTTGGATGAATTTAGACTGTATTTTGTAATTAAATGAGGTTTAGAAAACCTCACAGAGCCCATATTAGTTAACATTTTTTTTTCCAAACAGGACATTGTTCTTACTAAGAGAACAGTCAAGTGAATATAATTGTGGAAATTATTGGAGTATTTAACTAAATTAAGAGTGTTAGTTTTGTGTAATTAGATTCAATTCACTATGTAGCTCTAATTCATTAATGAGAATAATTCTTTACTTATATGTCTTGGCCAGTATTAGTTAACTACATTTCCTTAAGTTAGATGCAGGGCCTACTGTATGCTGGGTGCTGAGAATGGGGGAAAAGCTAATTTTAGTGGTTTCTTTCCTCAAGGAGTAGGTAATACAGCAGAAAGCTAGCAGAGTCTTCATGGAACTTAGAACCAATCAAAACCTAAAAGAAATTTGATACCATCTAACTGAAATAGATTGTGGACAAAAGTGACTTTACACAGGACTTCCCTTTTAGTTTCTTTTTCCTTTTTATCTGAGGATTATTGGTTTCTCTAAGTAATGTTTGCTGCAAGCAAAGTTGATTGGGTTGGCTGGTCTGGTTTCCTACAAACCTTACTTGTTTCCCGTTTTCTTTCCCTTCTTAGTTATTCTCACAATCACCACTCCTAACTTTTGATGCTCCTGTCCAGAAAACTGAGCAAAAGAGTGGCTGAAGAATAGGAATGATGAAGAGAAGAAGTAAAAACACCTGGTAACTGTTAAACAAAAATTATGCCATCCATATTTATCTTCTATAAGTTGTTTCAAACTATCTTTCCCTTTCTTTCCTTTTTCTCCCTCCCTCCCATCTTCCCATTTTCCTTCCTTCTTTCCTTTCTTTCCTCTCTTGTTCTCCTCACTTCCTTTTTAAAAACTACTAAATTAATTGTATACTAATTGTAGTTCAATATCACTTTCATACCTGACAACTTCATACCTGACAACTTCACACATGCTTTACTGGTTCCTCAAACTTAATATGCAACAAACTCTTGCTGCCACTATCAGCCTCTTCTCCAGATTCTGCTAATCTAACTAGATTTGTTTTTATAAATTAGGCTGTTGAGAAAGGTACCATAAGACCTTCTTTTTTTTTTTTTTTTTTGAAATGGAGTCTCGCTCTGTCACCCAGGCTGGAATGCAGTAGCACGATCTTGGCTCACTGCAACCTCTGCCTCCCAGGTTTAAGCGGTTCCCTGCCTCAGCCTCCCGAGTATCTGGGATTACAGGCACCCGCCACCACGCCTGGCTAATTTTTATATTTTTAGTAGAGATGGGTTTCACCATGTTGGCCAGGCTGGTCTTGAACTCCTGACCTCAAATGATCCACCTGCCTCAGCCTCCCAAAGTGCTGGGATTACAGGCATGAGCCACCGTGCCCAGCCAAGACTTTTACTTCAAATTTTTCTTCATGCTTGAGAATGATGCCATGGCACAAGAGCAAGGAGAGTCAAGGTTACAGTTTTTTGCAGAAATAGTATTCTGTTGAATCTTTACAAGTGCTCACTATCTCTCTACAGGCTAATCCTGCTATTATTTTGTTATAAAGTTGTTCTCTCCTCTAGTTTCCATCTGCCTCGGTAGATGACAAGGACTTTAGAGAGCTCAAGCTGTTTTCAATTTTAAGGAAGGAGAAAAAATAGCCTGCCATTTCAGCTTCCCAGGGTCTGTAATGAAGCACTCCGCTGAGAAATCAGGTTTTAAGAAGAAGCTTGAATCTTTCTTTAGTTGGGGATTTATGAGGACAGATTCCTTAAAATGTGTTGTGGTTTTAGAAGGGCACATTGTTAAATGAGAAGAGAAGTTCATTAAATGTTGGGTAGAGTTCTCCAACTCCACCCAAAAGCATTTGGTAAACTATTTAGTATTGGGGGCCACTTCAGAGGAATTGCATATCCATGCTCTCCAGTATCCTTAATAAGAGAAACCTTAGATACTTCAATCCTTATGTCTATAAGGATTTCTTACAACACTTGTTGACTACTGTTATTTATTTCTCTCTAGCTATTTCTTTGGGGTTGATTGTTCTTCCACAGCTAAGTTTTAAAATTCTCAAGGACAATGGGAGGTGGAGGTTGCAGTGATCCAAGATTATGCCATTGCACACCAGCCTGGGTAACAGAACAAGACCTTGTCCCAAAAATACATAAATAAATAATAAAATAAAATATCCTCAAGGGCAAGGCTATGTCTAATATTTACAGGAGGGTGGAGCAAATACTAGAAATGAAAAATTATAAATGATATATTAGTTGATAACCCCGTTCACTGGCAGTCAATATAATCCACACTAGGGTTTTGCTATGTTTCTCCATTGTTCTGTAAAAGTTGCTAGAAATATATTTCTCCAACAGAGGGATGAAGGGAGTAGTTAAGGTGTGGGAGGAACATTTATTGAGAATCCACTATGTGCCTCACATTGCTCCCGGTGCTCTGTATGTTCTATTTCTTTGTGTCCTCCAAACATTCCTGAAATGTTGGAATTATGATCTTTATTTTATAGAAGAGAGTTAGAATTGAAATCCAATCTCTTTATAATTCTAAAATCCTACCTTTGCCTCTAATCTAGGATGCCTCTCAGGCTACAAAATGAAATATCTGTAAACCCTTTGCTTTTTGCCTCTTAAGAAAGTAAAGCTTCTATCTCCTGACTTTGTGATCTGTCCCGCCTCAGCCTCCCAAAGTCCTGGGATTACAGGTGTGTGCCTTCTGCCTGAAAGGTGTTTTTTCGTAAAGCGATACAAAGGGCCAGAGAGAATGCCAACTGAAAGTCTGTGTTCCCCAAATTATACTAACAGGACATGAGCTCTTCAGGAGGCCTGAAAGATACTATGTTAAGATTGGTTCTGCGGCTAAATAAGTGTGAGTATTGCTGGGTTAAACAACACTAACCTGACTCCTTGGAGCTTTTTTTTTTTTTTGGCAAATATTTATGGAGCACTAGGCATGATGCTATATGCAGGAATACAGACATGATCCCTGCTCTTAGAGCAGTTCTTGCTTAGAGTCTAGTGAGAGAGACATCTGCTTACCAAGAAAAGAACCAAATAAGATATTTGCCTAAAATTTTAAGTCAAGATAAGTTCTATGAAGGAATTGAAGAGAAAGAAGTGGCAGAGACTAATGAGGGAGAGGACTTCTTGTATGCATGTAGTAGTCAGAAATGGGTATTGACATTTTAGCCCAAACCTGAGTAGTGGGATGGAGACGTGCCAAGCGTGAGTTGAAGATCTTTCTAGCCAGAGGAAAAGCAATGTTGTAAGTCTGCGAGCAGGAAATGATTTTGGCATGTCCAAGAAACTAAAAGTTGGCCAGTGTGTCCAGAGTACAGAGAAGGAGGACGACACTGCTATGTAGCAAGGTGGACAGCTATCATCAGGTGATGCTGTGCTTTATACATCATGGAGAGTTTCGCTTTTCTTCTCTTTGGTATGGGAAACCTTTGAAGAGTTTTAAGTAAGTACAAATAGAAATATACAGTTGACCTTTCAACAAAATGGAGTTAGGAGTGCTAACCTCCCACACCCAAAAATCCGAGTATAGCTTTTGACTCCCCCAAACCTTAACTAATAATAGCCTACTGCTGACCAGATGTCTTACCAATAACATAAACTTGATTAACGCATTTTGTGTATGGTATATGGATTATATCTACTGTATTATCACAATAAAGTAAGCTAGAGAAAAGAAAATATTATTTAAAATTCATAAGGAAGAGAAAATATATTTACTATTCATTAAGTGAAAGTAGATCATCATGAAGGTCTTCATTCTCATTGTCTTCACGTTGAGTAGACTGAGGAGGAGGAGGAAGGGCAGGCGTTGGTCTTTCTTTTGCAGGGGTGGCAGAGGTGGAGGTGAAGGATGTGGAAGGGGAGGCAAGGGAGATAGGCACACTTGGTATAAATTTTATTGCAAAACATCTGCATATAAGTGGATCCATACAGTTCAGAACTGTGTTGTACAAGGGTCAATTGTATTTTTTAAAAAGCCACCTTTCTGCTTTGTGTCAATGTGAGTGGCTATAATTGAAGCTCTTCACGCTTCAACATAGCACTTTGTCCATTTTGTTCACTGTTGTAACCCAAGTGCCTGGATCACTGCCTGGCACAGAGCAAGTGCTCAATAAACATTTATTGTACAAATGTATAAGTGGAGGTGAGCAAGGGTGAAATTAAGAAGTCTAGTGAGACAGATACTGCTGTAATCCAGGTTAGAGGTGACAAAATATAAGACCTCAAGTTTATGGTCAGAAAGAAAGAAAAACAGTCAACAAAATTAAAAACTATTTTGGAGATAGTGATATCAGGACTTTCTGATGGATCTGATGTTAGAACTAAGCAAGGAGAAAGTACTAAGGATAATTCAGTTATGAGGTGGTTAATAACTGATAGGCTGGTTACTAGGTTCCTGGGGCTGTCCTTGAAGTCTTCCCTCCTGCACTCTGCTATGTGATGCTGGGGCTGGGGGTTTGAAAATCACATTTTTGCTTTGCCAGCTGCTCCCTGTTAGGCTCTGTCAATGTGGGGGTGTGTAAAAGAGACTGAACAGCAGAAAGAAGGAGAGAAGACTTGTTCTTTCCTGGTCACTTTCTCTGGGATTTCTGGTGCCATGAAAGTCACCCCAGCCTCCCTCTTCTTCACTCCAGCAGATGCACTTCTTTCCCATGTCAGAATAAATCCAGTTTTCAGCTTCCCAGTACTCATAGAACCAGCCTCATTGCATTCCTCTCAGAGACACCAGCACCAGCTGTCCACCCTCTTCAGATACCTGAATTTCAGCTCTGTAGGTCCCACCCATTTAATCTCTATGTTTTAATAAACTCTGGCCTTTTCCCTTTGTTCTCCAGGCCTAGAGCTGGTTGCTGTTCCTTCAACTGCTACTTCTATCATAACTTAGTGTTATTTGGTCTTTTCTGTTAATTTAGTTAACAGTTTTATAACTAACGTGCAATTCTTTACATTAAACTAATCCAGATTCAAGTAACTGATGTGTCTTCTCTTTCCCAAATGGACCCTGATCAATGCACCAGGGTTCTGATTTGATTGATAGGAGTGTGGGAAAGTCAGAGAGATGCAGATCAAGTACAGGGGAAGAAATGAAGAATTTGGATATGAACATCTTACATTTGAGACGCCTGTGATAACAAGTGGAGATGTCAAACAGGCACTTGGGTAAATGACTTTAGTGCTCTAAATGGAGGGTTGAACTTGAAATATAATTAAATAATATTATATTCAAGAATTTAGATGTTATGTAAAGTCACAAGGTAGAATATTTCACCTAGGGAAAGAATATATAAAGAGATTAAAAGGGATTTCATCTAGAGAGAGAAGAAAAGGGGGCTCTAGGAGGTGGAGCCAAGATGGCCGAATAGGAACAGCTCCAGTCTACAGCTCCCAGCATGAGCGACGCAGAAGACGGGTGGTGATTTCTGCATTTCCATCTGAGGTACTGGGTTCATCTCACTAGGGAGTGCCAAACAGTGGGTGCAGGACAGTTGGTGCAGCGCACTGTGCGAGAGCCGAAGCAAGGCGAGGCATTGCCTCACTCGGGAAGCGCAAGGGGTCAGGGAGTTCCCTTGCCTAGTCAAAGAAAGGGGTGACAGACAGCACCTGAAAAATCGGGTCACTCCCACCCTAATACTGCGCTTTTCCAAAGGGCTTGGAAAACGGCACACCAGGAGATTGTGTCCCGCACCTGGCTTGGAGGGTCCTACACCCACAGAGTCTCGCTGATTGCTAGCACAGCAGTCTGAGATCAAACTGCAAGGCAGCAGCGAGACTGGGGGAGGGGCGCCCACCATTGCCCAGGCTTGCTTAGGTAAACAAAGCAGCCAGGAAGCTCGAACTGGGTGGAGCCCACCACAGCTCAAGGAGGCCTGCCTGCCTCTGTAGGCTCCACCTCTGGGGGCAGGGCACAGACAAAAAGACAGCAGGAACCTCTGCAGACTTAAATGTCCCTGTCTGACAGCTTTGAAGAGAGTAGTGGTTCTCCCAGCACGCAGCTGGAGATCTGAGAATGGGCAGACTGTCTCCTAAAGTGGGTCCCTGACTGCCAAGCAGCCTAACTGGGAGGCACCTAGGGACAGACTGACACCTCACTTGGCCGGGTACTCCTCTGAGACAAAACTTCCAGAGGAACAATCAGACAGTTGAATTTGCGGTCTCACGAAAATCTGCTGTTCTCCAGCCACTGCTGCTGACACCCAGCAAAACAGGGTCTGGAGTGGACCTCTAGCAAACTCCAACAGACCTGCAGCTGAGGGTCCTGTCTATTAGAAGGAAAACTAACAAACAGAAAGGACATCCACACCAAAAACCCATCTGTACATCACCATCATCAAAGACCAAAAGTACAAAAACCTACAAAGATGGGGAGAAAACAGAGCAGAAAAACTGGAAACTCTAAAAAGCAGAGCACCTCTTCTCCTCCAAAGGAACGCAGTTCCTCACCAGCAACAGAACAAACCTGGATGGAGAATGGCTTTGACGAGTTGACAGAAGAAGGCTTCAGATGATCAAACTACTACGAGCTACAGGAGGAAACTCAAACCAATGGCAAAGAAGTGAAAACTTTGAAAAAAAAAATAGATGAATGTATGACTAAGATAACCAATGCAGAGAAGGGCTTAAAGGACCTGATGGAGCTGAAAGCCAAGTTTCGAGAACTACGTGAAGATTGCAGAAGCCTCAGGAGCTGATGCGATCAACTGGAAGAAAGGGTATCAGTGACAGAAGATGAAATGAATGAAATGAAGAGAGAAGGGAAGTTTAGAGAAAAAAGAATAAAAAGAAACGAACAAAGCCTCCAAGAAATATGGGACTATGTGAAAAGACCAAACCTACGTCTGATTGGTGTACCTGAAAGTGGCGGGGAGAATGGAACCAAGTTGGAAAACACTCTGCAAGATATTATCCAGGAGAACTTCCCCAATCTAGCAAGGCAGGCCAACATTCAGATTCAGGAAATACAGAGAACGCCACAAAGATACTCCTCGAGAAGAGCAACTCCAAGACACATAATTGTCAGATTCACCAAAGTTGAAATGAAGGAAAAAATGTTAAGGGCAGCCAGAGAGAAAGGTCGGGTTACCCACAAAGGGAAGCCCATGAGACTAACAGCTGATCTCTTGGCAGAAACTCTACAAGCCAGAAGAGAGTGGGGGCCTATATTCAACATTCTTAAAGAAAGGAATTTTCAACCCAGAATTTCATATCCAGCCAAACTAAGCTCCATAAGTGAAGGAGAAATAAAATACTTTAAAGACAAGCAAATGCTCAGAGATTTTGTCACTACCAGGCCTGCCCTAAAAGAGCTCCTGAAGGAAGCACTAAACATAGAAAGGAACAACTGGTACCAGCCACTGCAAAAACATGCCAAATTGTAAAGACCATCGAGGCTAGGAAGAAACTTCATCAACTAATGAGCAAAATAACCAACTAACATCATAACAACAGGATCAAATTCACACATAACAATATTAACTTTAAATGTAAATGGGCTAAATGCTCCAATTAAAAGACACAGACTGGCAAATTGGATAAGGAGTCAAGACCCATCAGTGTGCTGTATTCAGGAAACCCATCTCACGTGCAGAGACACACATAGACTCAAAATAAAGGGATGGAGGAAGATCTACCAAGCAAATGGAAAACAAAAAAAGGCAGGGGTTGCAATCCTAGTCCCTGATAAAATAGACTTTAAACCAACAAAGATCAAAAGAGACAAAGAAGGCCATTACATAATGGTAAAGGGATCAATTCAACAAGAAGAGCTAACTATCCTAAATATATATGCACCCAACACAGGAGCACCCAGATTCATAAAGCAAGTCCTCAGTGACCTACAAAGAGACTTAAACTCCCACACAATAATAATGGGAGATTTTAACACCCCACTGTCAACATTAGACAGATCAACGAGAGAGAAAGTTAACAAGGATACCCAGGAATTGAACTCAGCTCTGCACCAAGTGGACTTAATAGACATCTACAGAACTCTCCACCCCAAATTAACAGAATATACATTTTTTTCGGCACCACACCACACCTATTCCAAAAGTGACCACATAGTTGGAAGTAAAGCTCTCCTCAGCAAATGTAAAAGAACAGAAATTATAACAAACTGTCTCTCAGACCACAGTGCAATCAAACTAGAACTCAGGATTAAGAAACTCACTCAAAACCGCTCAACTACATGGAAACTGAACAACCTGCTCCTGAATGACTACTGGGTACATAACGAAATGAAGGCAGAAATAAAGATGTTCTTTGAAACCAATGACAACAAAGACACAACATACCAGAATCTCTGGGACACATTCAAAGCAGCGTGTAGAGGGAAATTTATAGCACTAAATGCCCACAAGAGAAAGCAGGAAAGATCCAAAATTGACACCCTAACATCACAATTAAAAGAACTAGAAAAGCAAGAGCAAACACATTCAAAAGCTAGCAGAAGGCAAGAAATAACTAAAATCAGGGCAGAATTGAAGGAAACAGAGACAGAAAAAACCCTTCAAAAAATTAATGAATCCAGGAGCTGGTTTTTTGAAAAGATCAACAAAATTGATAGACCGCTAGCAAGACTAATAAAGAAGAAAAGAGAGAAGAATCAAATAGACGCAATAAAAAATGATAAAGGGGATATCACCACCAATCCCACAGAAATACAAACTACCATCAGAGAATACTACAAACACCTCTATGCAAATAAGCTAGAAAATCTAGAAGAAATGGATAAATTCCTCGACACATACACCCTCCCAAGACTAAACCAGGAAGAAGTTGAATCTCTGAATAGACCAATAACAGGCTCTGAAATTGTGGCAATAATCAATAGCTTACCAACCAAAAAAAGTCCAGGACCTGATGGATTCACAGCCGAATTCTACCAGAGGTACAAGGAGGAACTGGTACCATTCCTTCTGAAACTATTCCAATCAATAGAAAAAGAGAGAATCCTCCCTAACTCATTTTATGAGGCCAGCATCATCCTGATACCAAAGCCTGGCAGAGACACAACCAAAAAAGAGAATTTCAGACCAATATCCTTGATGAACATTGATGCAAAAATCCTCAATAAAATGCTGGCACACTGAATCCAGCAGCACAACAAAAAGCTTATCCACCATGATCAAGTGGGCTTCATCTCTGGGATGCAAGGCTGGTTAAACATGTGCAAATCAATAAATGTAATCCAGCATATAAACAGAACCAAAGACAAAAACCACTTGATTATCTCAATAGATGCAGAAAAGGCCTTTGACAAAATTCAACAACCCTTCATGCTAAAAACTCTCAATAAATTAGGTATTGATGGGATGTATCTCAAAATAATAAGAGCTATCTATGACAAACGCACAGCCAATATCATACTGAATGGGCAAAAACTGAAAGCATTCCCTTTGAAAACTGGCACAAGACAGGGATGCCCTCTCTCACCACTCCTATTCAACATAGTGTTGGAAGTTCTGGCCAGGACAATTAGTCAGGAGAAGGAAATAAAGGGTATTCAATTAGGAAAAGAGGAAGTCAAATTGTCCCTGTTTGCAGATGACATGATTGTATATCTAGAAAACCCCATTGTCTCAGCCCAAAATCTCCTTAAGCTGATAAGCAACTTCAGCAAAGTCTCAGGATACAAAATCAATGTACAAAAATCACAAGCATTCTTATACACCAATCACAGACAGAGAGCCAAATCATGAGTGAACTCCCATTCATAATTGCTTCAAAGAGAATAAAATACCTAGGAATCCAACTTACAAGGGATGTGAAGGACCTCTTCAAGGAGAACTACAAACCACTGCTCAATGAAATAAAAGAGGATACAAACAAATGGAAGAACATTCCACGCTCATGGGTAGGACGAATCAATATCATGAAAATGGCCATACTGCCCAAGGTAATTTATAGATTCAATGCCATCCCCATCAAGCTACCAATGACTTTCTTCACAGAATTGGAAAAAACCACTTTAAAGTTCATATGGAATCAAAAAAGAGCCCACATCGCCAAATCAATCCTAAGCCAAAAGAACAAAGCTGGAGGCATCAAGCTACCTGACTTCAAACTATACTACAAGGCTACAGTAACCAAAACAGCATGGTACTGGTACCAAAGCAGAGACATAGATCAATGGAACAGAACAGAGCCCTCAGAAATAACGCCGCATGTCTACAACTATCTGATCTTTGACAAACCTGACAAAAACAAGAAATGGGGAATGGATTCCCTATTTAATAAATGGTGCTGGGAAAACTGGCTAGCCATGTGTAGAAAGCTGAAACTGGATCCCTTCCTTACACCTTATACAAAAATTAACCCAAGATGGATTAAAGACTTACATGTTAGACCTAAAACCATAAAAACCCTAGAAGAAAACCTACACAGTACCATTCAGGACATAGGCATGGGCAAGGACTTCATGTCTAAAACACCAAAAGCAATGGCAACAAAAGCCAAAATTGACAAATGGGATCTAATTAAACTAAAGAGCTTCTGCACAGCAAAAGAAACTACCATCACAGTGAACAGGCAACCTACAAAATGGGAGAAAATTTTCGCAACCTACTCATTTGACAAAGGGCTAATATCCAGAATCTACAATGAACTCAAACAAATTTACAAGAAAAAAACAAACAACCCCATCAAAAAGTGGGCAAAGGACATGAACAGACACTTCTCAAAAGAAGACATTTATGCAGCCAAAAAACACATGAAAAAATGCTCATCATCACTGGCCATCAGAGAAATGCAAATCAAAACCACAATGAGATACCATCTCACACCACTTAGAATGGCAATTATTAAAAAGTCAGGAAACAACAGGTGCTGGAGAGGATGTGGAGAAATAGGAACACTTTTACACTGTTGGTGGAACTGTAAACTAGTTCAACCATTGTGGAAGTCAGTGTGGCGATTCCTCAGGGGTCTAGAACTAGAAATACCATTTGACCCAGCCATCCCATTACTGGGTATATGCCCAAAGGACTATAAATCATGCTGCTATAAAGACACATGCACACGTATGTTTAGTGTGGCACTATTCACAATAGCAAAGTCTTGGAGCCGACCCAAATGTCCAACAACGATAGACTGGATTAAGAAAATGTGGCACATATACACCATGGAATACTATGCAGCCATAAAAAACGATGAGTCATTTCCTTTGTAGGGACATGGATGATACTGGAAATCATCATTCTCAGTAAACTATCTCAAGGACAAAAAACCAAACACCGTATGTTCTCACTCATAGGTGGGAATTGAACAATGAGAACACATGGACACAGGAAGGGGAACATCACACTCTGGGGACTATTGTGGGGTGGGGGGAGGGGGGAGGATAGCATTAGGAGATATACCTAATGCTAAATGACGAGTTAATGGCAGCAGCACACCAACATGGCACGTGCATACATATGTAACAAACCTGCACATTGTGCACATGTACCCTAAAACTTAAAGTATAATAATAAAATAAAATAATACATGTACTTCATAAATATGTAAAATATTATATATCAATAAAAGAAAAAATCAAAATAAAATATATTAAAAAAAAGAAGCAGGATTGGAAAAAGGGAACAGTTGAACTATAATACATCTCAACAAAGGCCTCATTCACCCCATAGGAACTTCAAAACTGGGATAGTCCTTCATAATTATCCACTTTTGGGAGGGGCTAGGACTGGGCACATATATCCCACAGTCTGTTAGTGATTACATATGGATTGCTCCAGACAGAGAATGTTCCTTTGAGCAAGATGGCTGTCTTCGTGTGAGGCAATGCCCCAAAAAGTCTAAGAGCTAAGATCTGTCAGTTAACAATCTTCCCAGAATGTGGGAAAATAGATCTTTCTGTTTTAAATAGAGGATCTGGGATATACAACACAGCCCATCTACAACAAGTAGGATGAGTAAGGGGAAAATGTAGGAGATAAAATCAGAGAGATAGTATATTACATAAGATGACTGTTGGCGATTTGAAACAGAAACCAAACTACGGTCACTTAATCTAAAACAGGTATATTTTTCTCACATTGGAAAAAAATCTAGAGGGCAGGCAGTCCAAGGGTCTCAAGATCCTTTCATCTTTCTGCTTGTCTATACTTAGCATGTAGGCTTTGTCCTCATTGTTATGAAATAATTGCTGTACCTATAGGTATTTCATTACCATTCGAGGCAGGGAGAGGAAAGCTAAAGGGTTAAATGCGCATGCAAGCTGAGTCTGTCCTATTCCAAAATAATTTCTTTTCTAAATAGCATTTCCAGAAGGACTCCAGCAGTAGTCTTCCACTTATATTCCATTAGCTAGAAATAGGTCACATGGCTACTTCTAACTCCAGGAGTTAGAAGAGCTGAGTTTGTAACTGAGCTCGTGCTGTCACACACAACTGGAATTCTGTTCCTAAGGAGGAAGGAAAATTGACATGATATTGGGTAGTCAACCAGCAGTGTCTGCCACAGGCCAGGGTATGCCATCCACAGGAGGAAGTTTGGATTTTATTTTAAATGCAATGAATGGTCATTGAAGGGTTTTAAGGAAGAAGGTGATTTGATTTAATTTACTGAGGCAGCTGGAAGCAGAATGGATTATACAGAAAAAGAAGGGAGGCCAGGTAGGAGGCCAACAAAGAAAAATTGCCTTTGATGACTGGGATAGCAGTGTCTGTGGGGTTTATGAAGACTACCTGAGCTTTAACATGTGACTGCCAGCTTGGCTAGATAAACCCATGCTGCTTAAGAATCTATCTACCACATGGGAGGAGAGGATACTGATACGTAAATGTAGTATCAATTTGATCAGTCCTTAAACAGACTCAGTGGCCTTGGAGAAGGAAGCTAGTCTAAATGATCATGTCATTCTTAGGCAGGTAAGGAATTATCTTCATTTCACATAGCAAACAGTTGAAGCTGCAAGCAGCCGTGCCACTCCTTTAACTTATAAGTAAAGACAATTAATTGAGTTTGCTTCTGAATCTGATTATAGCACAGCTTCACATTTGTGAAACTTTTCTGGATGTTGTATTTGTTTCTTTCCTCTATTCAGATAGTTTCTACCTTTCTCCTTAGTTGTATTTCTTCTTCATTTATTTTCTCTTCAGTTTACCACACTCTCAAGATTTATAGACCCACCCACTTTTTCATGGGTTAAACCTATGCTGAAAATAATTTTAAAGAACAAAGAGAATTTCCTGGTAGCCTTATGCAGAGAAAAATACTCATTTATGGGTGTTTTACTCTGTGTCAACAAAAATAGAATTAACCATCTGGCACCACCAAGAGGCTACTTCAGAAATTGCATGGGAAAAAGAAGCAAACTTCTAGTTCTGCTTTCCCGCCATCTGAGACCCGGGCAGAAAACCAGAAACTATTGATGGCCGCCATCTTGAAATGATGCTATTTCATGCACTTCTCCAAAAAAACAAACAAACAAACAGAGAAAAAAACATTTAGATGTTCTCTAAAGAGCATTCTGCATAACTTGCTACTTACAATTCTTTCTCTGATGCCTCTGTTTATAATACTCAGTTTTTATTATATCAAAAAGCAAGGTAGCATAGTAGAAATAGGTTGGCATTTTACTGGATTTAAATCCTGATATGACCACTGATAGATTTATAGCCTTGGGCAAAAAACTTGACTTCCCTAACCTTCAGTTCCATCAACTACAAATTGGAGATATTCATACTTAATTTTTGGAAACATTGAAAGATAAGAGATATTTAAAGTACTGAGCACAGCATCTGATGAACACACACATCCTGTGTGTTAAATAAATGAGAGCAATTCACATTATCATTGTTATTATTAATATGATTTTCATCAAAAACTATTGTCCACAGATTTACTTTTTTGGATGCATGAGACCGTTAGGATGATTGTGGCTCTTCTGTGTACAGATATTCTAGGTAAGGAAAATATATCAAATGAGAATATTTTACACCACATCACTATCATGTGACAAGGGAGCTAATTATCTTCTAGTCATGATCCTTTAGGACACCCTTTTGCAATGTACACAGTTGCATTTTTTTATGGTTTGGAAGTGTAAACTGTGTTAACAGCTGGCTAGTCCATTCAGAACCAGAAATTGGACTCAAATGTCTTATGTCTTTATCATTTACTGATTCTGCCATACTGAAGTTTATGAGACTCTAATCTTTTGTGTATATCTCCAAATTTTTGTCCATATTTATCAGTATTGTTATTCACTCAATACTTTTGTTCAAATTAAATTTAAATTTACTCACTTCTTAACACTTAGCTTGTTCTAAGAACTATTATGTTGGTTCAGAAGTAATGGTTTTGGCCATTACTTTTAATGGTGAACACTGCAATTACTTTTGCACCAACCTAGTACTATCCATGAAATCACTAGTTTTAAAGTCTAGTTTTTTGCTTTAATACCCATTACATTAATTTACAACTATTAAATTTTCTTTATAAAAATGTTTTCATGTACTACCTAGAATCAACTCAGATACCACCAGTGGTATATGGACCACGCATTACATAACCCAGCCCTGTACCTCCTTGCTCCCTCCCTAGAGTAGAAATTTCAGTGTTTTTCTTTCCTTCTACTGGTTTTGTTTTCCCTCTTGCATGTTTCAGTGGGTGCTCAGGACACTCTTTTAAAATTGGAGCTTGAAACTGTTGTGAATGGAGGCATAGGCTTTGATGTCCCAGAAATGTAATTTAATGTATATCTGAAATAACACTTTCGTCTCTAATGTGAATAGGCACAGCATGTCTAGGTCCTGGTCCTTTTTAGATATTTGCTATTTATTCTTTCTGTTTACAGAGATCCTGAAGGAAGGATTCTGATCTGCTACAGTAAATAGAGCATGAAAATCACGTCTGGCTTGAATTTTGTCCTAGACATTAACCCTACCTCAGATTTAAAGGCTTAGTTTCACTAGCTAAGGTGTGGCTAATAATTGACGCTTTTCACCTTCTCACAGCACCTTAACCTTAAAGAGAAGATAGATGCATATTATGTGACTATCCGAGACTAAATGAGGTTATCCACATAGCATTTGCTGAATACATTTCTTTCTGAGTTCCTTTGGCAGGGGCTGTATATAAATTAAGTATGGTGGAGCAGAGCGGTTAAGAGCCAGCACTTGGACTTTGCCTTCCTGAATTGAGTAAAGACTTCTACCTCTGGTTTGCAGTGTTAACTAATGACCTCACCTGAGCCTCAGTTTCATCATCTATAAAATGGGGATAATACCAGCAACTACCTCATAGAGTTGCTGTGAAGGATAAATATGGTTTTATGGATAAATCTCTCATCTCAGTGCCTGAAACTTATTGGGAGATTGGCAAATTTAGTGACTATTATAAGTCTGGCTTATACCTTGGAAATTTGGAATTTAATAGCGTGTATTATATATAAGGAGGATGTCAAGAGACTCCATTTTAAAAGGCATGGAATGACTCAGAGTTTCTCCTTAAAAAGAGAGAAATGCACTACTAGGTACCTACCCAAAGGAAACAAAGTCATCATATAAAAAAGACACATGCACACATGTTTATAGCAGTACAATTCACAATTACAAAGATATGGAACCAACCTAAGTGCCTATCGACCAACAAGTGGATAAAGGAAATGTGGTATATGTATACCATGGAATAGTATTCAGCCATAAAAAGGAACAAAATAATGTTTTTTGCAGCAACTTGGATGGAGCTGGAAGCCATTATTCTAAGTGAAGTAACTCAGGAATGTAAAACCACTTATAAGTGGGAGCTAAGCTATGAGAATGGAAAGGCATAAGTGATATAATGGACTTTGGGGACTGGTGGAAGGAGGTTGGGAGGGGAATGAGGGCTAAAAGACTACATATTGGGTACAATGTATGCTGCTCAGGTGATGGGTGCACCAAAATCTCAGAATTCACCACTAAAGAACTCATCTGTACACCAAAAACCACCTGTATCCCAAAAACCATTGAAATAAAAGTTTAAAGAAGGGGAAATGTTTGATTACTGCTTAGTGACTGCCTGTTATTCCCCATTTAAATTCTTAAGTCTTCCATCTCAGGAAATTACTTCCATGATGATAAATAAGTAATGTTACTGCTTCTTCTCACAGGGCTAGCACCATTGCAGGGCCTTCCAACTTCTAGGTCCCAGGTCAAAAGCTGTCAGCATCCTTCTAAGAAAAGGCCATTTTTTTTTTTATTTTAGCAGCACTGGAGGGAGAGAAGCTGCCAAAAAAGCACATGGTTCACCAGAAGCTAAGCCATTCGGTGAAACAAATGCCACATGTCAGGAACAAAAGAAGAAAAAGTTCAACCCTTTTGCACAGATTTTTCTTATCAAAGCCAAGCTCACTTAAAATATAAACTGGCTGATTTACTGGAGCATTTAACAGCAGTTTCCCTTATTTTAACAAGATCAGTGAACCCCCCTGTTGTTCTTTTTAATCCTGATTTGTTTTGTCCTTACTTGGGAAGCTGTATTTCTACCATTAAAAACAAATGTGTGATCAAGATGAAAATGCAGAAATCAAAGAGTTATAACTCAGAGCTGGTCTAATACAGTGGAAAAAAGCAAAGGAGATATGAGGTACTTCATCTGCAGGAGGATATATGGGATTTAGAAAGATGTTAAATAGAGTTACTTCATAAAGTTCTCAAGGGCTGTCTCAAATGAATATTTCAGATATTTTTTTTTTGAGACAGAGTCTTGCTCTGTTGTCCGGGCTGGAGTGCAATGGCGTGATCTTGGCTCACTGCAACCTCCCCCTCCCAGGTTCAAATGATTCTTGTGCCTCAGCCTCCCAGGTAGCTGGGATTACAGGTATGCACCATCACGCCTGGCTAATTTTTGTATTTTTAGTAGAGACGGGGTTTCGCCATGTTGGCCAGGCTGGTCTCGAGCTCCTCACCTCAAGTGATCCACCCGCCTTGGCCTCCCAAAGTGCTGGGATTACTGGTGTGAGCGACACCACGCTCTGCCCCAGATTCTGACTGTATTAAAAGAACTAAAATGTGATAATGCAGAATTATTTTCTCCATCTTCAGCACCTCCAAAATTATCTAATGTTTTTAGGATGGCTTGTAGGAAATATTATTGAATTGATAGGGCACTTGGAATCTAGGCCCAACTGTGCTGTGAAGTGTAGAGTCCTTGAGTTAGCTACCTCCCAGAGCTCATGTCCCTAGTCTGTAAAATGGGAATGGGCTCAGTTATCTTTAACATCCTATAATTGTTGTCATCACCCAGAATAAGGATGTGTTAGTAACTGAAGAAATATTTCAATTTGATACAGTCATTTGATTAAACTAGAAAAAAAACAAAGATGCAGAAGACAGTTTTCCAAAGAATGCTTTTTGTTTGAATACTTCCATGTTTTAAAAAATCATAGTAAAAATGTTTTAAACTCTGATTCTTATAAAAAAATTGTTCAAAACTAAAAATTCTGATATGCTACCCTCTAGTGATGACTAGAACCTACTTTACTAATTTCATTTGAAAGTGCATTCAGATCTTTTGTTCACAGGACAGAAATAAGGAGAGTTCTTTTTAAATTTTAATCATCTCAAAATGTGGTTCAAAGACTTAGGGCCTTGGAACTAAGTGGTTAAACACACAGCCTCCCAGAGTCCCCTCAAGACCAAATCGACCATGCTATTTGAGAGTGGAGCCCAAATATCTGTATGGTTAACAGACAGCCCAGCAGATTCTTAAGCCCAGTGGAATTTGAAACCACTGTTCTAGCTCCCTGAAAGATATAGTACAGATGGGGGCATTATTATAAATCTAGTAAATTCAAATTCTCTTTTCTTCACCTCAAGATTTAAAACAGATGGACAGTAAATTTTCTAATTGTTTCTTGTCAACTTCAAGATAAGGATCATGTTCCTTAGCATGGCACACAAGGCCCTCCATGGCCCAGACCCTACATCTCCAGCCAACAGGCCTTGATACTCCCATTACTCTTTGCCTTCACCACATATGGATATCACTGCCACTACTAAATTCCATGTGGAACTCTAGAATTCCGCAAAGAATCTATGCAATTGATTCTGCATTTTTGAAGAGGCTATTTTACTCTGCATGGAATATGTCTGCACTCAACCTAAGTTTGATTAGAAACATCACATTATTTTTAGTAATTATCAATAAAACTGAAAAGAATAATACTACATAAACTTGAGATAAATGACAGAGCTAAGAGTTGTCTCCCAGGGCGTGTTTAGCCTATTCCATCTCCATAAGCCACTTTCCTCAAGTCATCCTGTATAGATATGCAATCCAAATAAAACAGTATGTGTGTTATGAGATAGCCTTAGGAAATGTTGCCATTGGCCTTTTCCCCTTCCAATTATATGGCTGACCCAAAGTCCCTTCCTTTTTTACCTAAGTTTAGAAATGACTGAGAAAACAGACACAGGAGAAAGATAAAGATTAAAATGTCAACTTTATTCCTGACAAGAGCCTGTTCTGGAGCATATACATTAGGTGTGTGGTGAAATGGGTGTATTAGTCCGTTTTCACACTGCTGATAAAGACATACCTGAGACTGGGAAATTTACAAAAGAAAGAGGTTTAATGGACTTCCATTTCCACATGGCTGGGGAGGCCTCATAATCATGGCGGAAGGCAAAGAGGAGCAAGGTCATGTCTTACATGGGTGGCAACAGACAAAGAGAGAGAGCTTGTGCAAGGGAACTCATCTTTATAAAAACATCAAATCTCATGAGACTTATTCTATCACAAGAACAGCACGGGAAAGATTTGCTCAAATGATTCAATTACCTCCCACAAGATCTCTCACACAACACATGGGAATTCAAGATGAGATTTGGGTGGGGACACAGCCAAATCGTATCAATGGGATTGCATTCTTCCATAACCACTGGATCTTTGGGTTCCCACTGGAGGAAAGGTTTAGAACTACATAGCAGGCACACCAACCCAGAAATGCTGCCTTCATTGTTTTGGGGTCAAGATGGAAGAAAATGCATCATATTCTAGTGCTGTATACCCTTTCAGGAGGTTAATTCTCCCCAGTTTAGAAAATGAGCAAGAGTTGTCTGTAGCAAATCTCAGCTATATAGATTTCTGGTGTGCTGCCCCTGTGTGGAAATGAAAAATGAAAGAAGTAGACTTTCCAAGCTCCAAAATGTATTTTTCAATATCTATTCAAATGAAGGCTTGCCTGTAGTCTGAGTTTTTGTTACCAGAAAGTAGCATGTTCTGCTCGGGGTCAGTGGGCCTGTGCCCATCTGCTGTTTCTCATGAAAGATGCTGTTTTGTATTTGTTAACAGGAGATGACATAGTTTAACGCAGTGGTAAAAATGTATTAAGGAAATAATGGGAGGCTCTATCATTTTTTAAATGACATTTTTATTGGGATAAGTATAGATTCACATGCAACTGTCACCAATAATACACAAAATCCTTTTACAATTTGCCTACAATCTCCCCCAATGGAGGACATTTGCAAACTATAGCATAACATCACATTCAGGACACTGATATTGATACCATCTACTTATCAAGATTTTCCCTGTTTTTATTTGTACCCATCTGTGTGTGTGTATGTGTGTGTATTAAGTTTTTTACAAAGTTACCACCTGTGTAGATGCTCTTTATCAAAGCAAAACAACATTTAGCATCACCACGGTTGAGATACTGCATAGCACCAACACAGCGAGGATCTTTCATATTTCCTGTTTATAATATAACAGGAAACAGGCCTGTTGGCTGGAGATGTAGGGTCTGGGCCATGGAGGGCCTTGTGTGCTATGCTAAGGAACATAATCCTTATGCTGAAGTTCATACGGAACAATTAGAGAATTTACTGTCCGCCTATTTTAAACCTTGAGCCGAAGAAAAGAGAACTTGAATTTACTAGATTTATGATAATGCCCACATCCATACTATATCTTCCAGGGAGCTAGAACAGTGGTTTCAAATTCCAGTGGCTTATGAATCTGCTGGATTGTCTGTTAACCATACAGATTTTTGGGCCCCACTCTTGAATAGCATGGTTGATTTTGTCTTGAGGGGTCTCCAGGAAGCCGTGTGTTTAACAACTTAGTTCCAAGGCCCTAAGTCTTTGAACCACACCTTGAGATGATTTAAACAAAATTTTGATAACACCTACCTCTCTCCTTCCCCCATGGACTCCCTTCTGTACCTAACCTTTAGTGACCACTTATTTGCTCTCATTTCTAAAATTTTATTTTGAGAGGTCTTTATATTTTAAATATTAGTCCTTTGTTGGATATGAGGTTTGCAAATATTTTCTCACTGCTAGTAAACTTTCTTTTCATTCACATCACATGTGTTTTTTAACAGAACAAACGTTTTTCATTTTGATGAAGTCCAATTTATCAATTTTTCTTTTATTAATCATGCTTTTTGTTTTAAGTCTAGGAACATTTTGCCTAGCCCTGGATCCTGAAGATTTTCTTATATTTTTTTCCTAAAAGTTTTATAGTTTGTGTTTTACTTATAACTCCATTATCCGTTTTCAGTTAATTTTTGTACAAGGCATATTAAGCTGAGGTTTCTTTTTCTTTTTTTTTCTTTATGGATGTCCAATTATTTTGGCACCATTTGTTCCATTTGTTGAAAAGTCTGTTCTTCCTTCAATGCATTGCTTTTTGCCTCTGTCAAAAATTAGTTGGGTCTTTTGTACGGGTATAGATCTGGGTTCTCTATTCTTTTCCATAGATCTATACATCAGTCTCTCTACCAATATCACACTGTTCAGATTACTGTGGCTATCTAGTAATCTTTAATATTGGGAAGAGTAATTCCTCCCACTTTATTTTTTTGATCAAGATACTTTCAACCATTTTAGGGCTTATGTTTTCCTACATATGTATTAGCATAAGTTTGTCTGTATCTACAAAAACCTTGCTGGCATTGTGACAGAGACTGTGTTAAGCCTATAGTTCAGTTTGGGGAGAATTGATTTATTATGTTCAATCTTTTATTACACAAATATGGTATGCCTCTCCATTTAATTAGGTCTTCCTTGATTTCCTAAGTTAACATCTTGTAATATTCAGCATACACATCCTGTACATATTAAATATACACCTAAGTATTTCATTGTATTTTAGAGGTATTGTTTTAAATTCTGATTTTCCTGTGTTCATTGTTAGTATATAAAAATGTCTGTGATTTTTGTGTGTTAATGTTATATCCTGCAAGCTTGTTATACTCACCAGTTCTAGGAGTATTTTTGTAGGTTACTTGGGAGTTTTATGTAGATAATTCTGTCATCCACTAATATGAACAGTTTTAATTCTTCCTTTCCAATCTGTATGCCTTTCATTTCTTTTTCTTGCCTCATTTCAGAGGCTAGAATATCCAATACTATATTGAAGAAGAGTAGTGAGAGTGGACATTCTTGCTTTACTTCTGATGTTAGGAGGAACACATTCAGTGCTTCACCATAAGTATGTTACTTGTAGATTTTTCACAGATGCTCTTTATCAAGGCAATTCCCCTTTACTCCCAACTTGGTAACAGTGTTTATTATAAATGGGTTAGATTTTTTGGGCTTATTATAAATTTATTATAAATGGGTCAGATGCTTGTCAAATGCTTTTTCTATGTCAATTCATACGATCATGATTTGACTTGTTGATATGGCAATGTTGTATATACAGGGTATTTTGTTCTTGTCTTACAGGTCCCTGATATTCTGTTCATATTTTTTCAGCCTATTTTCTCTCTCATTCAAATTGCATGAAATTCTCTTTCTGTGTCCTCAAGTTTACTGATGCTATCCCTCTGTCATCTCCACTCTACCACTGAGGCCAACCAGTGAGTGTTGTTTGTGTTTTTGAGTTCTGTGATTTCCATTTTGTTCTTTTTAACTGACAATTTTATTTCTTTGCTGAAATTTTCATGTGCTTCAAGAGAATGTATAATTTGTTGTTATAGCATTCTTATGATGACTGCTTTAAAATCCTTGTCAGATAATTCTAACACCTGATTTATCGCGGTGGGCATTGGCATCAGCTGGTTGTCTTCTCGCCTTCAAGTTGCGACGTTCTTGGTTCTTAGTATGACGGATGACTTTCAATCCTACTGTGAACATTTTGTCTATTACGTTAGGAGACTCGAGGTCCTAGTTAAATCTTCATTTTATCAGGTTTAGGTTTAATACAGAGATCTTGGCCTGGTTTTGTCGGCTGTAATGTCAATGACAGCTTAATTTTTAGAGCTTTTGAGGTGCTGTTTTGGTCTGCTTGGTTTAAATGGTGCCTGAGAAGCTCCCACTGGTTCTGGTTGGTGTTTCCTGAGGACCTGGTAGGGATTTCTCCAGGCCTGGCCTCAGGTGTCTCTGGGAGGGTTGGAGCATCTAAGGCTTGGCAGAGAAGGAGAGTGCTGCTCCCAGATGCTAATATTTGGTAGAATTCTCAATTGCTCCTCCCCACCTGTGCCGCTGGACTTGCTTGATGTTGTTGGTGGGACTCCTTTTTGGTCTAGGGGAAAAATCAGCCAACCTGAGATGCTTTATCTTGTTAGGTCAGGGGTTGGGACATGATATGTGGGTCAGCTTCCGAAGTTGGGTAAGGGGCATGACACCCTGGTACTATGTAGTTCCTTGAGTCCTGAAGTCTGAAGGTGTCTTGCCTCCTTCTTACTATCTCTCAGCATTCACTTTTGGTTGTCCCTTGTGCCACTTCCAGGGTTTATAGTTGTGCACAGTTGGAGAGAAGCAGGGAGAAACTCTTCTATGCCATTTTATCCTGACAGAAATGAACCTATTTCATTTTAATGAAAGAAACTCAGTTTGAACAAATCATTCAATTTTTTTTTTCTGTGATTCAGTTTCTACCTGCCAGAGAGAAGAGGGTCTAATTGGTTCCGGCTTTCTTTTCTCCTCAGCAGTTCCTTTCTTTCCCTCTCCACCCTCTACTCTCCCCGTCCCCCTTCCCTCTCCCATCTGCTGAGATATAATTTTGGAATGACTTTTAGACATGAAAAACTAGTGTAGGGAATGCAGAAACACAGAACAGGAGAACCTTCTTGTTAGGTTAAACACAAATGGAGCTGTAAATAGGAAGCAAATTTTCACGGTTTTCTTAGTGCTATTAAATTAATTCTGTGATATAAAATAAGAAGAGATCTGACATTCATTCACTTAATTTTAATGACTAATGGAGCTTATATGTTTTGACATTGTTGTGGTTATTTGTATTTAATACGGATGAAAGTGAAACAAAATAGATCCCTGAAGGCATAATTTCAGAGAGCTAGTAAGTGAGGATGTTCTTTCATAGCAGTGATTTTGATGTGTGGTAGTAGGGTAATTTGGTATAACTGTATCTCGGAGGAGGCTGTGTTATCTTTAAAGAATGGATTCTAAAATTGTCATTGCTGTATTACACTTTAAGTCATAATATTGTATTGTTTAATTAAAAAAATAAAGGAATTAGTAGGATTTTTAGGTTTGAACAAAACCAAGATTGAGCAATATTATTTTGGATAATGAAATGGCACAAACTTCATCTTCCTATGGAGCTGACCATTAATTAGGTTGTATGTGCACAGGCTCCTCTCAATTGAGACTGAGCTGTGGTATCTGTTTTAACTCTCATTATAGATGTGGATTCAGCATATGTCTGCTGACATTTTCAGCTAACACTCTGGCACAGTTTCTTCAAAATTTACATTTCTTGACCCTTGACTAGCAAAGTGTGACATGTGTCACACACACATCCTACCATTGTCAAGTGTGTCATGCACCCATACTACCATTGTCACCCATCCTACCATTGTCAGGTGTGTCGTGCACCCATCCTACCATTGTCACCCATCCTATCATTGTCGAGTGTGTTATGCACCCACCCTACCACTGTCACCCATCCTACCCTTGCCCAGTGTGTCAAATACACACACTTTACCATGAGTTCATGGTAGGATGGGTGCATGACACACCTGACAATGGTAGAATGGGTAACAATGGTAGGATACCAGGTGTGTCAGGCACCCATCCTACCATTATCACCAATCCTACCGCTGTCAGGTGTGTCATGTGCCCATTCTACCATTGTCACCCATACTATCATTGTCAAGTGTATCACACACCCATCCTACCATTGTCGTGTGTAACACACCCGCCTTACCATTGTCATCTATCTCACCATTGTGAAATGTGTTATGCCCCCAACCTACCATTGTCAGCCCTCTTTTTATTGTGAAGTGTATTATACCCTCATCCTGCCATTGTCAAGTGTGTCACACACCCATCCTACCATTGTCAAATGTGTCACACACCCACCTTACCATTGTCATCCATCCCACCATTGTCAAGTGTGTCATGCACCCATCCTACCATTGTCACCCATCATACCATTGTCAAGCAACTGTTTAACAATGAAAACATTTATAAGATGGAAATAGATTATCAGATGGATTTAAGGCCTTGATAATCTTATTTATCTCTTCATGTTTCTATAAGGCTAGGTAATTCAGCTTAATTAGACTGGGATTATATGTGAGACAGGGGAGGTTATTTGATCTACTTCATCCCTTTCTTCCGTTTGTGTCTTATCTCCTTACTCCTCATGAGTTTTGTTAGTTTTTGAAAATAGAAAACACATTAGAGACATAACATGCAAAGCAGTACAAACTGACAAGAGACAGAAACAGAGAGTTCAAACTGACAATAAATTAGTTTATTTAACAGGATGAAAATATTCAATCTACTTTAACTTGCAAAGTTAATGATATTATTATATGTTTTACGTTTTTCCTGCATCAGAAGCACCCATCCCATTTTAACAGGGCACTTGCCTTCATAGACGGCATTCTAGGAAAAAAAGCAAATGTTTCCTCTCACCATCTGGAAAATGTTACAGCATTCCCTGCACTCATGAGAAGGGAGAGGCTTTTTCCTGTGGCTAATGATCTGTGCTCTTGCTATGGGGGCCTCCAAAGTCTAGAAGGAAATGAAAGAGGAGACAGGGCTTTTGTGTGGAGCAATAAATAACGTGTGGCAATAAGTCTGGAGGTGGGGGAATAAGCACGAGTATTGATAAATGACAATTACCTCACCCAAGGGGACTTATCCAAGAAGCTACTGTCCTGTAACTCATAACATGCACTGTGAATGAAGGGAGATATCGATCATTGCAAAGGACATTATTGCAAGGTCCATGACCTGCAATGTGCTGGAGTCATTGCCAGTTACACACATACTCTTTGTGTGAGTGAGAATATCCCATTTTTCATAATACAAGTCATGCAGCCTGTCCTAACTGGGACTCCAGTCTATACAAGGAGGAAACGCTGCTCCATTCATGCCAGCACATCACCAGCTAATTGCCCTGTGGTAGAATTCCACTGTGCCATGAGAATTTGTATTATCCCCATTGACTACACCCATGCATGCATCTTTTGACAGTGCCATGGAACATCAGAAAGACCAAGTTCTAAAGCAGGATAGTAATATGACCCTTATTTATCTTACAGATAATTCATTCTGAAGACACTAAAACAATCCAGGCTTTGCACAGGCTGTAAGAAGGTACCCACTATCAGGATCCACCTTCACCCTTACAGGACATAGAAACAATTGTAGTCTCCCACCTTGCTCAAGAGCATTAGCAGGAGCTTGCATTGGAAAGGTCAAAGGAGGAAAGAGGGATGGCAAATTGAGAGGTCAAGGAGACCAGAGAATAGACCTCCGTATTCTCCCCTAATGCTGACTCTGAGTAAGGTGAAAGGTGAAAATGGCAAATATTATTGGCTCTTTACCCAACAGGTATTTCCTCTTTTCCAAGGTAACAGGTTCCTGATATTGTTCAGTTGTTGGGCAGCCTTGTGCTTCAGAGAAGCCTGGACTTCTTACCAACCCCAGAATGAGACTAATTTGATCTTTGCCATTTATGATAATTCTATTTCTCTTGCCAGTAATTGGTTTTAGAACGGGTATATGATGCACTTTTAATCAATGAGATTTGGGGGTAAGACCACCAGGAATTCTGGAAATTCTTCCTTTCACTTAAAAAAAAGAGGCCTAAAGAATAAATAAACTATTTTCCTTCCTTTCCTATATCTTGATATACATTAAAGTTGTTATGCCTGGAACTGCTACAATCATCTCTTAAGTGTAAGAGGAAAGCTAAGAGATTTATGAAGAATTTAAACTCAGGCAATAACGAGCCACTCAGTTAACCAATCCTGAAATGATCCTATTTTTAGCTTTTGGTTAGATAATATATCTTTCTTATTTTTAAGCCAATTTTAGTTGGGTTTTTTGTTATATACAGCCAAAAGCATACCAAGTGAATCAATAATCTGATGGAAAATTTAAAAAGTTTTTGCTTCATGTCACAGACTCCTTGTGGATTCATGATCAGCTAAAAGTTTTATTATTTTCTTCCTGGTAATAGACTATAGCTACATCCCCTTTCAGATGTTTCAGAAATTACAGAAACTACACATTGTGGAAGCATCTTTCTGTAATTATAAGCATATTTTTTCTTTCAACATGATTAATATGAGGAATAAAACCAAGGAAAGACCCCTTCTAATTAGAATCTGAATTCATAAAATAGATATGCAAATAAAAGATAATGTGAATTCAAATTCAAAACCAAAAGACGGAAATACCCATTTCCACAAATGGAAAGCAAACTCAAAAAACCAAAGACATGAGCAGAGCTTTGGTTAAATATATCAGAGTGCTATGAGAAGCAGGTACAGGCCCTAATGGCTGGATATGGGAGTTGGCGTGCCTGTACCGAGAGGGTACCCCAGGACACAGGTCCTATTTATACAGGGAACTAGAGCTGAGATACTTGCGACAAACCACAACTCCTAGGGACTGGGAAAACTCTGCCCCCACCAGCTAGGGTAAACAGCAAGAAAACTTGCTACATATCCAGGGCTGAGGCTAGAAAAAATTAACCTTGGAAATTTGAACCCATCACTATGTGAATGAACAGGTGTGAATTAACACCACTAGTATGGAACAGAAACTCCTGGTGGAAACATCAACGGACTTCAAATGAGTGAAACTCACAGACCCTCAGAAGAGACAAAGTCACCCAATAGAGATACTTCATATCTCCAAAACCCAGACCACACATAGAAATCAGTCTCAGCTAAAGATGAGCCCCTGGCTGGAGATTCAAAACATGAAAGGAAGTGAATTGCTGGATGAACAGTGAGATGATGCAACAAAAAGGAAGAATTTGCACACTAATAAGAACAAATAGAATTATCTGAAAAAGACTTTTTTCTTATTAATTCCCTTTTAATAGGTAGATTTCAATATTTTATTATCACAGACAATTTTTCAATGAACATTCTAACAGCAAAATCTGTGCTACATCAATGATGAATTCTTGGCTGGGTGCAGTGGCTCATCCCTGTAATACCAGCACTTGGGAGGCTGAGGCAGGTGGATCGCTTGAGGTCAGGATCTCAAGACCAGCCTGGCCAACATGGAGAAACCCTGTCTCTACTAAAAATACAAAAATTAGCCAGGCATGGTGGCATGTGCCTGTAGTCCCAGCTACTCGGGAGGCTGAGGCACAAGAATTGCTTGAACCTGGGAGGCAGAGGTTGCAGTGAGCTGAGACTGTGCCACTGCACTCCAGCCTGGGCGACAGAGTGAGATTCTGCTTCAATCAATCAATAATGAATTCTTTAAAATAAATTCCTGGAAGTAAAATTCTGAATGAACTTACACATATATTTTTAGGTACCTTGCCAACTTGCCCTCTAGTAAGGTATACCGATTTATGCTTCCACTAATACATAAAAGTACTTGTGTCCTTCTACCCTACATTTATTACACTGATAATGTTATCAATAAAGGAAAACTTTGTTGACATTTTTTTAATATGTTTAAATAGGTAAAAAAAGGACATAGAAAAGATAAAACAAGCACAAAACAGTATGAATAGTACAGGTTTGAAAAATGGGAAGAATGAAATGGAAATCTGAAAATAAAAATTATAACTCACTGAAAGAAAAGATCAGCTAACTGGTTGAACAATAGCGCATATACCCATGAGGAAAAATGTACATATTAGAATACAGATCCAAGGTAATGACCTAGAATATGGAAGAGAAGAAAAGGCAAGGGAAGTTAAGACAGAAAATAGGAAGACAGCATCTAATATATGTCTAATGGAAATTCTAGGAGGAGAGAGTAAAGTGAATATATGATATCTAATGTTAGAAAATAATCAAGAATTGTCCAGAATTGACAAAAGTAATCAATTCTAAGATTCAAGGAGCACCCTAAAATCTAAATAGCACAAAGAAAAACAAGCTCACATCTAGAAGAATCATCATAGTTAAACTGCAGAATATCAGAAACAAGTAAAAAATTTTAAGGCTACCAAAATTAAAAGACATATTTCTACAAAAGAATGATTGTTAAACTGACAGAAGACATAGTCAACAATAATAGCTAACATTTATTGAGTAATTGCTGTGGACCAGACATTATTGTAAGCATGTCTTATTTAGTGTTCTCAACAATCTAATGAGGAAGATACTTCTGCTATTCCTATTTCAGATAGATATAGAACAATGGGAAAAAGACAACGGAATAGTGTATTGAAAGTAGTGAGGCATAAATAATTCTTCCAATAATGCTAACTCCTGCCAAACTTTTATCAAGCATGTAGCTTGAAGGTTAGTTGTTTCTTTCCTGACTGATACACTTGATAGTCCATTTAAAGAGTTTTAAATAATAATGCAAAATATGCATTCAGTGTAACCATGTAAGGAGTATTATATTGTCATAACTTCCTCAGAATTACGTATATGGTCATTTTGTGTGTGCAATGAAAAGGATAGAAAGTGCTGGAGAAGCTGTGTTTTTAACCCATTTTTGTTTTGTTTTTTACTGCCCACCCAGATTGAGTTAAAGGAGCTGTAGATTATAATAAAAAAAAAACAGGCTAAGCTAGGAAGGTGAGTCCTTTCAAAATATTCTTATAACACAAACTATAGATTCTTATATCAGGGAAAAGAGCCCTTTAAGTATTTCAAACCAAAGGAATCTAATACAAGGACTTGCTTACAAAGGTAATAGAATAGCTAAGGAACCATGTAGCATTATGAGGCAACCCTGAATTTAGTGAAAGCAAAGAAGCCACCACCAACCTAGGAATGGAGTGAGAAAAGCATCAGAGCTCAGGGGGCAAGGTCACCTGATGGGCCTGCATGGTGGGAACTGAGGCCATGGAGGTAGAGACCAACCTGAAGGAAACGGAGCCACACAGATAATGTATCTAATATGGATGGAGGTGGGGTAGATATGCTGGATCTTATCCTTGCCCTGCTCTCCCCACTTCCATTAGAGTCTTCCCTTAGCTAAACCCATCTGGAATCAGAAGGCAACAGAGGCTGGAAAATGTAGTTTCCTGCAATACACAACCAGGTAGAGAAGGACAGAGAATGGATCTGAGAACAGTCAAGTAATGACCACTCACTGCAATCTGTGAATTGAGTAGAGATGCTGTAATGGCTCTTAGCCTAAGGACAGACTTGGTGTCACAGGCCTGTTCAATCCCTGCTCTATTCTCTAACCCATCCAACTGCCTGTGTCCCTCCACTTTAGCTTGGTAGTCAGTGTTGGCTTGAAAATGGCACACGCATTTTGTGTGTGAATGACTAAGCTGACTCTTTTCATGCAAAGGCACTGCTCCTTTCCAATGATAGCCCTGTTCCACAAGCTCTGCAAGATGGCAACTTCATTTAGGACTATCAATCTATTGAGCTTTTTGGAATACAGATGTCCTCTTAAATCTGCTATGCCTAGAAGCTAATAGTGGAATGTAAAAATAGCTTTCGCTGTCTGCACGGCTTTTCTTATTTGTATTCTAAGCAAAATCACTTAGGCAGACACAGAAAGCTCTTCTTATTTGCATTCATTTTGCCTACAGAAAATGTACAGTTCACATGACTGGTCTGCTTCAAAGAAATAATCAAAATACAAATTGCTTGAACTATAAAAACAGGAGCTCAGCAAACCTAGGATAAGGAAAAGAAATTAGGACACATTTTAAACATAAAAGAAAGATGTTTTCTGCCATGGCTATCTTCAACTTACGTCTCCAAAGCATAAGGAAAGGGATTTTGAGAATTACTTGGTTTGCAGAAGCTTTATTCTTTCCAAAATTTTATTTTTGACCATGTGAATTAGAAAAGATGCCAGTGTCAAATCTCTGTTTTCATTTGGAGTACATAGCCAGAATCTAGAATATGATTTTTCTTGAATCAAAATAAAGCAATATTTGGTAATCATCTTTATTTACCCTCAAAAGAAACACCTTTGAATAAAGAATACGCAATTAATCAAATGAAAGAAATGTTTTTATTTAAAATCTGTCATTGACTATAATATTAAATGTTAGCCAAAATGTTAATATTTGGCTCATCTTCTCTTAGCTTTGATAAAGGTTTGTATCTTAATGAAATATTACAACATTAACTCTGGTGGGCATTTTTGGTGATAGAAAATATATTATTTTCAGTGCTGATATAGTTAATTGTTAACTAACCTGTCCAGAATTGGGGCAAATTTTATATACTGCCCCAATTTTTAAGAACTTTAGTGCTATCAGTGGGCAATGATTTTGACTTTCTGAATTGCTTGTGTTTATATTTTCTACTTAATGCTCAGTACATACAGTTAGTGCCAATTGATCAGTTACATAAGAAAGCCCTATTGAGTGTGAGTGTGTGTGTGTGTGAGTGTGTGTGTGTGAGAGAGAGTGTGTGTGTGTGTGTGTGTGTGTGTGGTATATTTTATAAAGAACATTAGCACCCTCTTCTGGGTGACTTTTGATTCTGTAATGGGAATATTCTGACAATCTTTTACCATTTTCTAACAATGAACAGCCTGAATATTCATTAAATTTGCTCCTGATTAAAGCAGGACCTCTGAGTAATTTAATTATCCTGTATATTTCAGAAACACTGATAAGTGCTGGAGTCAAAAACACTTCATTGCTAAATGTTACCCACTGGGAATAAGTGTTTGGCTTATGAAAAGGAAAAAAGTGCTTTTTCTACATTTCTTAGGATAAGTGCCTCCAATGACTTTTAAATATACAGAGCTATGCAAGAAAGAAGGAACACAAGGACAGACAAGGAGAACAGACTGGTACATTCTTCTCCCAGCTGTCTAGGCTCAAAGAAAAAATGTATCCCCTTGCATGCTTTAATATTGGGCACTGACATAGTTAAATATTCTTTTGTTAAATTAGATTTCTGTACAAAATCAGATACCTTTTAAATCAAACTCCCTAGAGTCCCCCAGATACTCCTTTTATTGACATCTTATGCGGCTGATGTTGGAGGTGTGATTGTACTTGTTTGACCCATTTATTTACTCATTCATCCCTACATTCATCCTAGAAATATTTAGTGAGCACCTACTGTGTAGCAGGCACTCTTCTGGCACTGGAGATGCAGTGAACAGATTCAGGTTCCTGACCTCATGGAGATTTTATTTCTAGAGATATGATCATAAATTCTATATAGAAATATGATACAGAGTGAAGGAGATAAGAATCTCCTGATCTATGGAGTAGATGTATGGGGTAGGTATTTTATGCCAAGTGGTCAGAAAAATTCTCATTGATAAAGTGACATTTGAGCAGAGACCTGAAGTGAGCGTTTCAACCTTGTAGATATTTGGAGGAAGAGCATTCCAGGTGGAAGGAATAGCATGTGTAAACCCTCTGAAGCAGGGCCCTTTATTTGCTATAAATACTTCAAATGGGCCGGGCGCGGTGGCTCACGCTTGTAATTCCAGCACTTTGGGAGGCCGAGGCGGGCGGATCACGAGGTCAGGAGATCGAGACCACGGTGAAACCCCGTCTCTACTAAAAATACAAAAAAATTAGCCGGGCGTGGTGGCGGGCGCCTGTAGTCCCAGCTACTCGGAGAGGCTGAGGCAGGAGAATGGCGTGAACCCGGGAGGCGGAGCTTGCAGTGAGCCGAGATGGCGCCACTGCACTCCAGCCTGGGCAACAGGGCGAGACTCCGTCTCAAAGAAAAAAAAAAAAAAAATACTTCAAATGCTGTATGGGGCCTCAGGACGTCACAGTGCTTGAGAACTTGCTTGAGCTTTGGAATTCAAAACTTGGTTAAGATTTTATATATTACCAATTTACAAATGATTTGTAATCTCTGAGCCTTTATCACCTATACAATATTGATTTATACAATTTTCCTCTTCCTAGCATTATCGTAAACATTAAATGACATAGTATAGGCAAAAAGTTTAGCATATGGGCTTCATACTTGGGTGATGGGATGACCTGTGCAGCAAATCACCATGGCACACGTTTACCTTTGTAGCAAACCTACACGTCCTGCACATGTACCCCTGAACTTAAAAGTTGGAAAAAGAAAGTTTAGCATAATACCTGACATTGTGCTGAGTTCAATATATGTTAGCTATTTTTAGGGGAAAAATGCCTCTCTAAGAAACAAATTTTCTGCAACATTTAGACATAAAATAGATCATTAATGTTAAAATGGGTCAAAATTCTGTCTTCTAAATACTATTTGACAATTATTACATGAGAAGCAATGTTTGGTTTTTTTCTGTCTGGTCTTGGACAACTTGCTTTTCCTCTGCGAACCTTAGGTTTTGCAAATTAGGAAATTAAATAAAATCAGGGATGTTCAATCTAAAGCCTCCAAGTAGGATGAGAGCTACCCTCCCTATTTTAAAATCCCTGGGTGAAATTTTATACTTACTTCTGGTAAGGATAAGGAAGAACTCAACTATCAGGCTTGCTTAGAGCTGAATTATGAAGCGTAGAGTTCAGTGGTTAGGGCCTCTCTGCCTATGGAGTGTGCTGAGCTGGGCAAGGCGCTATCCCAAAAGGTCGCCCAGTGTGTGTCTACCTGACAGTGTTGCTTTCCCCAAAGTGTTGGCTTGAGATATTTTCAAAGGGCTCCGTCATCCAGCTCTAACACTTGGGCAACCACTGGTCTGTTTCCACTGGATTAATTCTCCTTCCAATCCTTCCTTCCCAAACCTCATTTCTTCCCTTTCTGCCTCTTAAAGGAAAGGCGTTTTCCCTACTCTCTCAGTGAGTCAGCCTAAATATCGTGAGGTGAAAGGTCAGAACACTGGGAAGTGCAGTTTCTGACCAAGGAGCAGCTGCAGAGAAAGGAGTCCATCTAGGGCCATTTCCATCATGAGAAGAATGTGGCCAAAAGATGGGGCAGAGAATCAGGAACCCAGCTGATGCCTCATATGGTCTCTTCTTTCATGTTTGAATTATTTAACACAAGCTGCCTCACCCACCTTACCATGTAAGTAGGATTAAACACAGCTGGCCGGAGCACTGAAGGGATACCTAACTGCCCAGGGGAAAGGTGATGCACAGAGGGGCCTTGGGATTGAGAGCTATTAAGTAGCAGTTCCAGAATGGTCTGTTCCAAGAAATGCCACAGCTTATATTAAAAACTCCCTCCTTGTTCCTTGCAGAATTCGTCAGACCCCCAAAGCCTGTTAATGCTGATTCTGCAGCTTACCAAATGCTGACTTTGGGCAAGTTTTTTTAACCTCTCTGAACATGAGGCTCCATTTATAAAATAGGACTTGCAATGAATACCTGGCAGTGTTGCCTGGCACATGGTATGGCTTCAGGACATGGTAGCAATTGTGATGAAGATAAGGGTGAAATGTGGTGTGTTTCTCAGATTTTAAGGTGCTTTCTAGCTGGAAGACAGTTTGCTAATTTGGGTAAGATATGCATAAGTATGAATTACAAAATGTAATAAATGGACACAGAGAAGGTTGAAAGAGTGAGAAATCAGGTATTTTAGATGTTACAGAATTGAGGTGTTGAGAAAAAATTAATCATACAGTTGGTAATCAGTCCTCATTTTCTCATTCTGAAGTTCATATGTGTGTTCTTTTAGCTTCTCTTTGTGGAGTTCTATCAGTTGTTGTGGAAACTGAGACAGTGACAACATAGGATATGTGAAATAGATGTTCTGCAACATTTGAACTGAAACCAAAATCCATTGTGCTAATTAGTTATTGGAATCTTGGCATAATTACACATGTTCAAGGGACATTCACTGATTACGTTAGCTGTCTCTCATGGCTGCTATCATGTGAGTATTAGAACAAATCCCATTTTGATGACAATTAGCTCTGCATTTGCAATGTGAAGATATGATAACACTGTCAAAGCATAGTTGTTAGCTCTGTGTTAGTAACTCAGTTTTTCATTCTCAGTTCTGTTTTTTTACCTATCCCCATCTAATATTCAGTTGCTGTCAAATGAAGGAGAAACTGGAAAGTAGTTGCCTTAAATTCTGTGTAATTTGCCTTCCCGAAAGTAAATAAATATATGATTTTTTAAATTCTATTTAATGCACTTTAAGATTATGTAACACAACATTTTGCACATCAATAAGGAATTCAGGGAATGTAAGATGCAAAAGGCCAGAACATCTATGAGAATATGTTCAATCACTTGTATAACTAAAGACATGGAAAATCAGAAAACCAAGAGATCATATTTTCAGCTATCAGAGTGAAAGAAGTTTAAATATGTGATAAACCCTAGAAAATGAAGCTATGGAGAGACAGGCACTTCTATACAAGATTGCGATAGCGAACTCTTTTTGAAGGGGAGTTGTGGTGATATTCATCAATATTTTAAAAACACCCTTTGTCCCAGGAATTCCAATGCTAGGATTTTTATTATCGATATTCTTACATAAATTCTTAAGCTATATGGGCAAGGATGTTAATTGGAGCTAAGCTATGAGGATGCAAAGGTATAAGAATAATACAATGGACTTTGGGGACTTAGAGGAAAGAGTGGGAGGGGGGCGAGGGATAAAAGACTACAGATACGTGCAGTGTACACTGCTCGGGTGATGGGCACAACAAAATCTCACGAATCACCACTGAAGAACTTACTCATGTAACCAAATACCACCTGTACCTCAATAACTTATGGAAAAAAATTGCAACAAAAATGGAAACAACATAAGTGACTTCCTATAGGGAATCATAAATAGGACATATATACGTGTAATGAGGTAACATTCTGTAATGTCAGCTTTTTTATTTTTTGCTTGAATTTTTTTCAGCTGGTATATTGATTGCATGCCTTGCTTCGGGGGATGAATGACACAGTAGAATGCAAATAACACATAAATAGAGAATGTTTCGCTTTTGAGTTCCAAAAGCCTAGACTCTGACATCAAAAAATATTTGGAAGCTTGAACAGTGAGTAAGAGAAACTTACCTACCTGCAACCATGGATTAAAAATTCCCTGGCCCAGAAGGGTAAGGAAGAGGGGAGAATACGGAGAAGTTGGTTAACAGATACAACATTACATCTAGCCGGGAGGAATAGGTTCTAGGGTTCTATAGCATTGTAGGATAAATATGGCTAAACATAAATCATTGTATATTTTCAAAAAGCTAGAAGAGAGAATTATGAATGTTCAGACCACAAAGGAATTGTAAATGTTTGAGGTAATGGATATGCTAATTGCTCTGGTTTGATATACATGTATCAAAATATCAGTCAATATCTCATGCATATGTACAATTATTACATGTCAACTAAAAATACAAGGAAAATAAATCAAATAAAATAAAAAGAAAATTATCCAAGATCTCTATGCCTGGGGCAATCATTCATTCCTAACAGGAGTGAAAAATAGAAACTAGCCTTTCTGAAGTGCCTGCTATATACCAGGCACTTTTACATATCCATATTTCATTAACGGAATCCTCACACAACTTTTTGGGAGAGAGCTCTTACGAGTCCCAGTTTTAATGATGTCTGAGAACAAGTCCAAGGTGACATTATCAACATGTGGTTAGTAGGTGCCATAAGTGAATCCAAATTTTGATGTGTTTTACACCAAACACGATTTTCTTTAATTGAGGAAAATTCTACAAGGTAGGTATGATTTTAGCTTACATTTAAAGATGAGGAAAATGAGTCTCACAGAGACCAAGATTGCACAGTCAAAAAGTGACAGAGCCAGAATTACAACTCAGACTGCCTGTAGAGTTCATGTTAACCGTGATGTCAACCTGCCTACTCAGTCTTTTGGTTCAAGATGGTGTGCTGAGCATGTGTTTAAGCTTCTGATCCATCCTATGGACCCATTAATGTTACTCATTTTTTTTGCTGTTTTCTTTTTAGCTATGGAAACTAATATTTTGATAAAGACTTAAAAATAAATAGAAGCATAACACTTAAAATTACAATAGAAACCACCAAAAGAACAAAAATAAGAAACTGTTAAAAGCTGTGGTCTCTGTGGCATGGGACAGAAAGGTAAAATTTACTTTTTATTTTACATATTTTGAACTTTGTATTACTGTGTACATTTTCTTTATATTGTTTCATTCAGAGAAAAAAATTAAAGGAAGGAAAAATAAAACAAGGAAATTGAAGGACGAAAGAAGAAATAAATATGCATGAAATTCCACACAACAGAATATTAAGCAGCTGCCGAAAAGATGGGGACAGATTTATTGTCCTGCCACGAAAAAGTCTCTAAGACATATTGCTAAATAAAAAAATAATCCTGGTATCAAAAAAAAATCCCTGTGTTGGGAGGAGTTAGAAGGAAAGCATATATGTGCCCCAGAAAGGAGCCTTCCATTTAAGACTGAATTCAGGGGTTCAAGAGTGGGAGGTAATGAAGTCTGAGAGAAAAGAAAACTTGCTTCTTGTTAAATGCCTGGAAAATGACAAGATCCACGATTTTGGCAGTATCCTGACATAATGCTGAAAGAATAGAGTAGGAAGAGCTGTGTGGTGTAACTAAAATCAGAGAGCTCAAGATTTCCCCCAAAACAGCATGGCAGAGTAATTCCCTGTGTCTGAGAGAAATGTAGACATATCAAAGAGATCTGCAGGTTCTGATGGGACTGAAATGTGATCCAGGGATGATCAGCAAAGATCTACGTCAATCAGTGACTGAGGACCAGATGGGACAATATACATACACCTCTGCATCTGTCTGCTTGGAAAGACAACAACCAAGGAGAAGATGCCATACTCATGCCCTATACCCTCTGTAGTACAGAGGTGTCTTAAAAAAGACAAGGTGAAGAACAACTTGAATAACGTGTATTCTATATGCAGAAAAATGCTGTATGTTCTAAGTGTTCCAAGGATATGAATGACACAATCAATTGTGAATTTCTCTGGAGGCTGAGATGTTTCATTTTATATTATTTTATAAAGCTTTCTTATAAACTAAAATCATGTATTATATTATAATACATAATATCCTTTTTGTCTTTACATCATGTTTAGTGATCCATTACATTGAATTTGAATTCCATTTATGAAGCATTTATTTCTATAATTTCAGAATAAAGGATAAAAACATTGTGTCTTAAATATTTTTTGGCTGTAGCATAAATCTGCCAAAGAGAATTAATTTCGTTTTCTTTTTTAGTTACAAAGAGTGTTACACTGTGCCTTTAAGGAAAACTTTCCTTCATCATTCCTGTAAACGTGGACGTGCAACTTTTCTCACCACAAAGCTACAGAAAACATTTCTAAAAATGTGCTGATAACAGAACAAGGAGGCATGATTTGAAGATCTGCACAAAATCATGCGTTTTCATACCCCCTAGCATATGGTCATGCATGCAGTTAATGGACACTGAGCAAATCACCAGAATTTGTATATGCAGATAAGAATGGTTCCATTCAGGCCGGGCACAGGGGCTCATGCCTGCAATCTAAGCACTGTGGGAGGCTGAGGTGGGCAGATCACCTGAGGTCAGGAGTTCAAGATCAGCCTGGCCAACATGGTGAAACTCTGTCTCTACCAAAAATACAAAAATTTATCCGGGCATGGTGGCGCACGCCTGTAGTCCCAGCTACTTGGGAGGCTGAGGTGGGAGGATTGCTTGAACTGGGGAGGTGGAGGTTGCAGTGAGCTGAGATTATGCCACAGCACTCCAGCCTGGGTGACAGAGTGAGACTCTGTCTCAGAAAAAAAAAAAGAATGGTTCCATTTTTCTTTTTCAGTTATTCTAAACCACTGAAAATATTTGGCAAGTCCATTTATAGAACTGTTTTAAGAGTTTATGGCACATTCTTTCTAATGTTCAGATGCCAAATAATCACCATTTGAGGGTGGATTTAAATTTTAATAGCAGCTAAAGGCCATTTAGAGTCAAGTACGGTAAAAAAGAAAGTCACTCAATTTGGATAACAGATTCACAGTAAAAAAATACATATATATAGTAACTACAAAACAGGATTGTTCTCCAAGCTCTGAAGGAAACAATGTCATATCCTCCAGAATAAACTCTTGAATGTTTTAAACAACTGTAGCATCATTTGGACAACTGCATTGCCTTCCTAAAGACTACCTTAAAATAATAATTTTGGTGAATAAATCCTAGTCTGTTAAAAATAAGCCTGACTTATAGCAGCATTCTATATATTGTATTTGTTTAAAAATATTGATCTGTAAGATTTTTAAAGCTGGTCAATACTTTAGATCAGCACTTTTAAAACTGTAGGTCAAGATCTACTAGTAGGTCATGAGATCAATTTAGTAGTTGCAACCAACATTAAAAAATTAGAAGAGAAAATAACAGAGTACATCATAAGTTGCTGCACTATTATTTTATAAAAATTGTTTCAGTTAAACAATTTTATGATATATTATGTATTTAGTGAAAATTTATTGAGCACTGAATATGTGTTAGACCAAGGTTTTAGACAAGGGTCTTGCCATTGTTGGAATTTCAAGCCAGATAATTTTTTATTGTGTATGTGATTGGTGGGGAGGGGGGTCTGTCATATGCATTATAGGATGTGTAGCAGCATCCTTGGTATTATGGGCTGAATTGTGTTCCTCCAAAATTTATATGTTGGAGTCCTAATCCCTAGTACCTTGGAATGTATTAGGAGATAAGAGTCTTTAAAGAGGTAATTAAATTATATATAATTTACATATAATGAAGTTATAATGAAATCATTAGGGTGAGCCCTAATCCAATATAAATGGTCTTTTAAGAAAGGCCCAGACAGGAACAGAGGGAAGATCATGTGAAGACACAGGGAAAAGATGGCCATCTATGGAAGAGGCCAAGGAGAAAGGCCTCAAAAGAAACCTGCCTTTAGACACCTTGATCCTGGACTGCAGCCTCCACAACAGTGAGAAAATACATTTCTGTTCAAGCTCACCAGTCCATGGTACTTTGTTATGGCAGCCCTTGTTGGTTTTTACCCACTGGGTGACAGTAGCACACTTTGCCATGTCGTGACAAACATCTCTCCAGACATTGCCAAAAATTCTCTAGGGGGGGTTAAATAACCTACAGTTTGAGAACCATTACCTAGACATATCTGGCTGTACTGCTGATAATATTAAAGTGAATTTCTCATTGTGTGTTGCTGTCAAAAAACTTGAAAATCTCCAGCTTTGAACCCTGCTGCAGCACTCTGGTACATAATGATTGGGTGGCAGGTCTACTAAGATACTGATGATCCTTTAGCCTGAATAGCCTAGAGAGACAGAATCCCTGGGCCTGACATGTCTGGCCTTGAACCAGTTATGCCAAGGTACTACACAAATACAAATTTTATGTATGCTGTGATGGAAAAAAGGCTGAGTAATGCTGATTTATGATACTCCCTTTCACTTTTTGGATGGGCAAAATGTGAAGTAACTTAGTTAAATAATCATTTGCTATCATTCATTGCATTAGTGGCAGAGGTGAGATTAATAACTTATGACTTCTGTTAGGGATTTACCATTATGGTGTTCATTTTTAAAGGGTTGTTTCTTGAGGACAAAAAAGAATCATTTTACAAGGATAGTGCCTCAACCTAAGTTTTCTAGAATGCAAAGCCTGAGGCAAAATTTACATGCCAATGCTGAATTGGGGTATGCAATTTTAGGACTGGAACAGTGGGGAAAGGGAAGTGAGGAAGAAACAAGTGGAAAAGCAAATACAAAGTAATACACGACCATGCTGGCCACAGCTTGCCAGAAAGCACAGCTGGTTGGTCATGCAAGACTTTTCTTGAGAGACAGAAAGAATCATTGCTCTGGGGCCCAGTGTGCTTGGGAGTGGTAGGGAGAGAAACCATGAGGAAGTTACCTAGTGGCTTCTTCCTTTTCTTTTTTCCTGGTCAAATTTTGCTCCATAGGGCATTAACTCCCCTGTACTTCTAGGTTGTGATACTGGATCCTTCCAAGACACTGATGGTGAAAATAGATCCTACTTTCCACAGGGCAGGGTGTTACCTGGGCCAAACGGTGGTGGAAATGTGAGTCCACTCAGGTGGACTGAGTGCTGTGGTCCTCCCTGTGGCAAGAGTGATGGGGACCATGCCAAAGCCCAGCCTTAGTCCCACAGAAGACAGAGGCAGCCACCAATGTATGGAGACAGTGGCCAAGCAGCCAAAGTCCAGAGCCAAGTAGGTCCAAGTATATCCAGGGAAGCACAGATACAAGGTTCACTACCAATGATATGGATTGCCTAGCTGAGTTAGAGACCACTGTAACTCCAATGGTAACACTTATGTTGGGCTCACAGTCAGAAGATCTGACCCAAGGCAGGTTTGCCTGCAATACACCTTCTCATTTCTCTGGGTCTCCATTTGTTTATTTGCATACTAATAAAATTAGATAAGAGAAGAGATTGAAAAGTCAAATGCTTACAGTGGCCAGACAATAAATACAAATTGAAGGACTGGCTACCTCTGAATGTTAGGCTGGAGATGGAGTAAACTTCAGTGAATGTGTTTTCCATGAAGAGGGCAGCCTTACATAGCTGCAGCTCCTGATGGGAACGTGGACTGAGTTTTGCCAAATATGCGGTCCTTTTTAAGGGGAGAAGCTGGAAGTCTGAATTTTCATGAGATGTATCCATATTTATAAATGTTTGTTCAATTTTTTGGAAAACACTGTATGAGCCAAGCAAAATACATCTGTCAGCCACTTGGACCACCAGTTGGTCATCTCTCACCTAGATGATCTCAAAGATTCTTTAGCCTTCACATTCTCCAAAGTGTAATGTCCTTTTCAAGGTTTTCCCTGCCAGATGATACTTTTAAAAGTGCTTACTGTGTACTGGAATTGTGCGAGCACTTTACATAGGTTATCTCATTTAATCTTTATGCCAATTAAAATTGCTGCATAATGAACCGTTCTAAAACTTAGTGACTGAACACGACAACAGTCATTTATTTAGCTCATGAATTTTGGGCAGCAATCAACAGAGGAGGCTCACGTCTGTTCCACATGGTGTCAGTTGGGGCAGTTTTACCAAGGATAGAGGATCTATTTCCAAGATGTCACACTTCCAAGGTTGGTGAGTTGGTGCTGGCTGCCAGCCACTGGCTTGGCCGCAGCTGAGGGCAAGGGCCCCAGATACTTTTCCTGTGGGTTTCACCATGAGCATCTAGGACTTCTTACCATGGCTGTGCAGTGGGGTTCCTAGAAAAAGCATCTTAATATATAGCAAGTGGGAGCTGCTATTTCTTAAGAGCCCAGAAACTGCCCAAGATATTCCATTGGTGAAGTAGTTACAGAGCCCAGATTAAATAGGAAGAGAAATCAGCTGCACTTCCTGATGGAAAGCGTCATATAATTTGGGGGCCGTGTTTCAAAACTGCCACGTCTTTAAACAACCACAATACTGGCTATTAATACATCCCAATGTTACAAACAAGGGAACGGACACAGAGAGGGACTAAGTAATTTACCCAGAGTCACACAGCTCTTATGTCATCTAAGGCCTAAGGCCAGGTCTTTCTGTCTCCACAAAGCCCAGGCTCCAGTGACTGCTGTTCTATGGCTTCTTGTGATCAGTATATATAAAACTCCACATAGTTCAGAATGTATAGCATGGATTTGCTGCTTGAGGGTAAAGAACCCAGAGATTCCATACATTGAGAAAAATATAGGTAAAGATTTTATCTGATATTGGGTAGATAAAAAAAAGTGAAGAAGCTCAGTAATTAGCAGATCGGTGATGAATATGATGCCTGAATTTGAGCAAAACAATAACATACCTGAAAGACACTCTTACAAGCCTGTTTGAAAAAAATCATTTCAAATAGAGAAGCACATGTCCATTAAGCATGCAGAGAAACTCCTTGAGCTTTTAAGAGAGAAAGTGCTCTATATGAGGGGCAATTTTATTATAAATAGAAACAACTCCTATCAGCACATAGCAGGCATATGTGTGTATTTTTTAAATTGTCTCCAGAACTAAATGTTCAATAGGGCGTAATATTTTTGTTTTCCATGATGTAAGCGGTAGTCTGACATTCAACAGAAATTCAGTATATTAATTACTTCTCACACTGCTATGAAGAAATACCCCAGACTGGGTAATTTATAAAGGAAAGAGGTTCAATTGACTCACAGTTCTGCATGGCTGTGGAGGCCTCAGGAAACTTACAATCACAGCAGAAGGCAAAGGAGAGGCAGGCACCTTCTTCCCAGGGTGGAAGGACAGAGTGAGTGCAACCTGGGGAATTCTAGACGCTTATAAAACCGTCAGATCTCCTGAGACTCACTATCACGAGCACAGCATGGGGGAAACAGCCACCATGATTCAATTACTTCCACCTGGTCCCGCCCTTGACACGCGGAGATTATGGGGATTAAGATGAGATTTAGGTGAGGACACAGCCAAACCACATTACTCAGTTCTACCCTATGAGAATAGCCCTTGCTCTCTAAAAGAAAATATAAAACGGTTTAAAATTCTATAGCGTGCAGGCACATTACTGGCTTTTGATTGAACACATTTCTTCCAAGAAGGAAGACGTATGAGTCTTTCAAAACTATAGAAATAATTTAAATGTGTTTTTAAATATACAGTATTAGTGGCAATTTGGTTTCTAATGACATTTTTTTTTTTTTTTCTGAGATGGAGTCTCAATCTGTGGCCCAGGCTGGAGTGCTGTGGCACAATCTTGGCTCACTGCAACCTCCATCTCCCAGGTTCAAGTGATTCTTCTGCCTCAGCCTCCTGAGTGGCTGACACTACAGGCACCTGCCACCACGCCTAGCTAATTTTTGTATTTTTAGTAGAGATGGGGTTTCACCATGTTGGCCAGGCTGGTCTCGAATTCCTGACCTCAAGTGATCTACCTGCCTCAACTTCCCAAATTGTTGGGATTACAGGCGTGAGCCACTGTGCCCAGCCAATGGCATTCTTTAAGTTTGAAATGTATACCTTTTAACAAAAGATATACATTAACAAAAACAAAACCTTTCCTCCTTCTTTAGCTTTAAGAAACAATGTAAGGACAAGTTTTATTTTCTAGTAATAAAAATACATGCTTTCATAATGTTCCATACACTAGAAAGTAGGAAGCAGGAAAATTTATTCATCACTAGACTTTCTCATTCCATGTGGGCTGTGAATATCACCACTGTTATCCTAACACCTAGTGAAGTGTTTATGTTGAGTAGACATTCAATAAACCATTATTGAACGAATGAGATTTTTCATTTGTTTTAAGAAATGATATTTAGACATATAGTCCATGTCCACTTAATGGTTTTAAAGTGGATACATCAATATTTAATATTGCATTTTACCTCACTTCCCTTATTTGCTATAGAGCAGGAAGAGTATTAAACATCATCTCTCCCAAATTTTTTCTACAAGTGAAAAAATTGATTCTAGAAACACAGACTCTAGCAAACCTGGCCAAAGTTCACAGATGCTGCAAAGATCCAAATCAGGTAACTCCCAATCCGAGTGAACAACGTAATACTCATTGCTGATGTGAAAGGGAAACCAAAGTGTGAACATGTTCCCTAACTAGAAGTTGGCACAGGAAAGAGAAGAAGTTATAAACTAGTTTAATTATTTCTGATTTCTTTTTCTATTTTTTTTTTTTAGCACCATTGCCCTGTTACTATTTTCACCATCGTTACATTGCCTATTTGACTTAGAACATTCAAATGTTGAAAACTCAGGTGTTTGTTGTATTTAATATTATGGTGCCTAGTATCTTGTAGGTATTCAATAAATTATTAATGGCATAAAACAAAAATAAAGGCCGGGAGCGGTGGCTCACACCTGTAATCCCAGCACTTTGGGAGGCCAAGACGGGCAGGTCACCTGAGGTCGGGAGTTCGAGACCAGCCTGACCAACTTGGTGAAACTCCATCTCTACTAAAAATACAAAAAAAAATTAGCCGGGCGTTGTGGCACATGCCTGTAATCCCAGCTACTCGGGAGGCTGAGGCAGGAGAATCGCTTGGACCTGGGAGGCGGAGTTGCAGTGAGCCGAGATCACGCCACTGCACTCCAGCCTGGGTGACAAGAGCAAAACTCCATCTCAAAAAAAATAAAAAAATAAAAAAAGTAAAGTTGTGTTGTTGTAGCATCTGCATGTGTCTCACTTGTCAACATACTGGTTATATTTATGGAGGCTCACTCAGGGCTGTCTTCTCCAGGAGACTCAGTAGCCACGGTGCCTAGAGTCCATGGTACTCTTAGGGAATTATTAAGATATTTTAATTTTGTAAGTACGAAGGAAAAAAATGAATGTAATCAGCTTGGGTTATATTCATCTTTACACCAATACAGTCAAAAAATGCAACTGTTAATATAATTTTGTGGAGATGGCCTCATGAAAGTCATAATGTGGCCCTGGGATTTTCTTGGGTGCTTTAAGAACTGATGTGCAAAGTTATAGAAGTGCACTGAGCTCGCTGAGAACCTATAGGCATAAAAATGGAGCTCAATGTCTGTCCCCAAAAGTTGGAAAAAGTGAGCTGATGTTTGAAAATGTATCAGGTTAACTAATGGTGGACTAATCAAAGGAGAGTTGGAAAGCCTGAGTGACTTGCTCTCTCAGTTTGTTGGGGAAAAGGATACATGAGTTTTTCCCACCAACCGCCATGGGCCACATGTCAAGGAACCATCTTGGGTCCTCTTAGGTTCCGCCTTAAAGGGCTTTCCTGGAGTGTCAATAGGACCTCAAAAGAAGAGAACCTGAGGGGACTTCCAGCTGCAGAAGGAGTAAGTGACCTGTGAAGCAGAATCACCTTTGCTGAAGTAAAAGAGGGGCAGGTAAGTGGTCCCCAATAGTGGAAGTTGAGAGCATCTTTCTGAAGAAGAGAAAATCTTTTAGGATGGGACAGGATGGAGCCAATTTATGACAGTGTCAATCAACTAAGGGCCCTCCTGCTCCACCACCCCTTCTTTATTCCTATCAGAAAGCTGTTAGTTAAGAGGCAGAGGAAGAGAAACCAGGAGAGAAAGAAGCAAATCCCAGCATCTTCTACTATGTGCAGGCTTCTCACCTCCATCAGACCCTGGCTGCGGAATAGGGGAAGATTTAACTTTCAATCAGTTTTGCAATTTTGATTACTATATAGGACTGAGAATTACACATTTTAGATTCACGATCATTTTAAATGACCGTACACCTTTTTATTAAGACAGTAATCAAGAGTCATGCCTGAGGTTTCCTTCAGGAGCCTGAGGAAACTTCCCTCCCCCAGTCCCCTGCTAAATAAATTTTGAAAGAATTATGGAAGTCGGAAAAAAAAGCAACTTGTTCAGTATCACTAATTTCAGCAAAAATAAAAATATTTTAAAACAGTTCATAACTTCAGACATGGTTTCACAAATTCAGATTTCAGGTCACTTGAATATTCATTGTTTCACACTGTGTAATAATTGCTCTTAATGGAAAAAAGCAAGCAAAATGAGCACAGAATTTAACTTATGATTCTATGCGCCAAGGTGTAAGGGAGAGGGGAAGTCCCCAAAGACAGCCTTTATTAAAGATTCATTGATTACATGCCATCCAGATAGTAAAAGTCCTAGGTGACACTGAGGAAATCATTGTGTTATGTTGTGGATAGCTGGTCAAATCAATTGATCCACTGTTGACACATACAGCATATGTGTTTAATTGTGATAACTTCTGTTTCTATTTAAAGATTTATAGAAAATATGGAAAACAGTCGACCCTTGAATAACATGTGGGTTAGTGGTGTTGACCCCCCCACACAAAAACTCATGTACGACTTTTGACTCCCTGAAACATAACTACTAACAGCCTGCCGTTGACCAGAAGCCTTACCGACAGCATAAACAATCTATTAACACAAATTTGTATGTTAAATATATAATATACTCTATTCTTACAATGAAGTAAGCTAGAGAAAAGAAAATATTATTAAGAAAATCACAAAGAAGGGAAATATATTTCCTATAAGTAGAAGTGGATCATCATAAAGGTTTTCATCCTTGTCTTCTTCATGTTAAGTAAGCTGAAGGAGGAGGAGGAAGCAGAGGGGTTGATCTTGCTGTCTCAAGGGCGGTGGAGGTGGAAAAAAATCCACATGTACAATAACTCACATAGTTCAAACCCATGTTACTCAAAGATCAACTGTATTTTGAAAATTTAGAAAACGTAATATCAAACTTATTACAAGGAAGTTTATGGAATTATTTGGCACTGAAAGTGAATTTTCCCATTGTACTATCTTTTGACATTTTTGCACTGTGCAAATGCTAGAGATTTATTTCAATTTCTAGGTAGTTTTACTCACATGAAATATTTGTGAAGAGACTTTTGTTATAATTTCAATAGTAAGAAATCACTGAGAAACCATTATATAAGTATCCCTCATATTTATTTCCTCAATTATGATATAGGCATAAATTCTATTTTCCTAATAACATAAGTATATAATTTGCTTATGAATAAAAAAATTATTCTCACAAATGCTTGACCATGGAAATGCGAGTGTGGGAGTTCAAGTTGAAACAAATATGTGTACAACTGCTTTTAAGAAACGAAGACCAGGCCAAGTGCAGTGGCTCACGCCTGTAATTTCAGCACTTTGGGAGGCCAAGGTGGGTGGATCACTAGAGGCCAGGAGTTCAAGACCAACCTGGCCAAGCGGGTGAAACCCCATCTCTACTAAAAATACAAAAATTAGCTGGCCGTGATGGGAGGCACCTATAATCCCAGCTACTTGGGAGGCTGAGGCAGGAGAATCACTTGAACCCAGGAGGCGGAGGTTTCAGTGAGCCACTGCACTCTACCCTGGGCAACAGATAAAGAGTCCATCTCAAAAAAAAAAAAGGGGGAAAGAAATGAAGACCAATCTAGAATTTACGTAACAGCCACTCCTCTTTGGCTCTTTTAATGTGATTATTGTTATTAGCAACAATTGTGTCTCAGATGAAAAGGAATTTAAAAATATTTGCTCATAGAAACACTGCTAGATAAGCCTTTTGTAAGGACGTTCTGTACCACAAATATCTACCTACTGCTCTACACAGAACCGATATTCTAAGCACTCCATATTGCATTTCATCCAATTTCATCTTATTCAAACTGAGTTTGTTGCATTCTACATTTATTGGCCACCTAATATGGCCAGACACTGAGCTTAGCAACGAATGGGCTGCAAATATGAGTAATCCATATTTTCTACCTTCAAGGAGATTATTTATTCATTCAACAAACATTTTCTCTGTGCCTATTATGTGCCAGATTTCTTTTTTTTTTTTTTTTTTTTTTTGAGACAGAGTCTCGCTCTGTCGCCCAGGCTGGAGTGCAGTGGCGCGATCTCGGCTCACTGCAAGCTCCGCCTCCCGGGTTCATGCCATTCTCCTGCCTCAGCCTCTCCGAGTAGCTGGGACTACAGGCGCCCGCCACCACACCCGGCTAATTTTTTTTTTTTTTTTTTTGTATTTTTAGTAGAGACGGGGTTTGACCTTGGTCTCGATCTCCTGACCTCGTGATCCGCCCGCCTCAGCCTCCCAAAGTGCTGGGATTACAAGCGTGAGCCACCACGCCCGGCCTTGTGCCAGATTTCTTATGGGAGTTGGAGGTACCTAATTTAGTCTAGAGCATTAGGTAAGGCTTCTAAGGTTAGAAACAGACACTAAATTAAGATAACTGTAGTAAAACCAAAGGATTATAAATGCTAAAATAATATTTTCAAATACAAAGAGCATAGGATAAAAATGACTAAAGGAGGTAGAAATCTGGACAAAGCAGATGCCATTTGAACTGAGCATTGAGGGGCTTTGTATTAGGGGACGGTAGAAAGTACTCTAAGAACCAAAAAACCAATTCCAAAACATAATAGCACGAGCAAAGCACTACCTTATTACAAATACAGTGTCAGATAAACCTATGAACCTCCAGACATGACTTTCATCTTTGGCTCCAAGGTGGCTGCTCTTGCTCCCCAGCTATCAGGGAGTGAGAATAGCACTAACATAAAACAAGAACTCCTTAAGATATTTTGAAAACAAAATGAAGACAATGCTTTTGCAAAAATCATCAGTAATAAGATTAAAATTAATCAAACCGAGGGACATACACCGATTGAGAATGTGGGTGAACCAGTTCCCTAATATTTAATTAGGCAGTTGGGACTGACTGGTAGCTAAATAAAAGCCTCATCAATATCTTCAAATTCCAGTTGTGATCTGAGAGATGTATATTTTATACCTTGTCCAGTTAGAAGGTATAAAATTTGTTCAAATTCTTGAGAAATACTGACTTCAAACTTGGCTTGTTTGTAGTTGTATGAATGTGGGCTAGTAATTTATCTATGTTTCAGTTCCATTATTTATAAGATGTGGATAATAATAATAACTACTTCAGAGTGTTATAAGGAGTTTATCACAGTGCCTGGCATGTAGTAAATTCTGAATAAAAGTAAGTTACAATGAGACTGTTGTTAATATCTTTTGATCATGGTTTAGAGAAAAAAATTCTCTCCTTTCTTTCCTTCCTTCCTTCCTTCCTTCCTTCCTTCCTTCCTTCCTTATCTTTCTTTCCTTCCTTCCTTCTTTTCTTCTTTTCTACCTTCTCTCTTTTTAAGTGTTTATCATTTTAATCTGTTTTCTATTTCTGGCGAAGAACCTATGTAATTGTACGTTTCTTCTGAGTACTATTTGCCAAGCAGGTGTAAAACAGCAGTGCAATATAATTTAGTAAAAACCTAATGTTAGGTATTGGATTCATGCTTCTTCTCTGTGTGTGAGTGGATTAGGCAGTATCCTCACATTAGCCCAGCTATGTGAAAGAACTTAGGCAGGCAGAGATTATAACCATGAGTGCCAAAGGAGTCCATTTTCTAATATCTTAATATTTAAATTAAGATGAATTTTACTTTTCTTAAAGGTTTAGGTTAGGAAGGAATAAGGAAATGATCCTTTTAATTGCTGAGCAGGGTAAGGTTTTCTTTTACCTCATTCAGAGCAGATGCAAAAACTATTTTGTCATATTGAAGTGCAAGGTCTAAAGACTGGAGAATATAATAAAGTGAATGCATGCAGTACACTTTGGATTACATACTTTTATTAGGTATATGGTAGAATCCATTGATCTTTCCTATCTTCATCTTCTATATGTTTTACATATATAAATATATCTTCCCTAAAACAGAAGTAAAATTATTAGAGATTGTGCATATTGCAAAGCAAATCTCATTTTAAGAAAAGCATAAAAATCTCTGCCAAAGCTCAACTTATAATCATCAGGGAAATAAAAAATATGCTGTATTATATAATCCTAGGATTATATGTATTTCATTTATATAGCATCTCTCTATATTTATATATTATATATTTATATATTTAATCTATAGTTTTAGGATTATCCAATAATGTATGTGTATGTGTATCCATACATCCCCCAAAAGAATGCTTTGAATGACCAAATATTCTTGCTAACCTCCAAGGAAAATTCCCAGATCAACTGACAGCCTAGGGGTTCAAAGAGAAAGGAAGAAAAGAGAATTGGGGGAACAAGTAAGAAATGAGAATTTTGAAAGAAGGAAAGAAAAGACAATGAATGACTTCTTAAAAGTATATGTTGTGAGTAGTGGTGTGTGATAACCACACAGGGTGTTAATATCATAAACCATCTCCTTTCCATTGCTGTCGGTCATATTTCTTAGACTTTTAGTAGACGTCTACATTAACTCGTCTGCTGCCAGATATTCTTTTGGGTGCCTTACTTGCATTACCTCATTTATTCCTTTTTGCTAAGTGATGGGGGTGGTAAAAATTATTACCTCCATTTTACAGATAAGGAAACTGAACGACAAGAGGGTGGTGACTTCCCAAGGTCATACAACTAGGAAATGATAGAGCCAGGATATGATGAACTCAGCTGAGCTAACTCTAGGGCTTGTGCCAACACCTTTATGCTAGACTCTTTCCTTGGGATGGAGACTAGGCAAGATGCCTCCATTCTTTGGGCTTTGTTTACATCACTCAAAAATTGCAGTGTCTGGCGTTAAAACTGACCCAATCATTCCATGGGCACGATTTTTTTTTTTTGGGTAAACGTAGAAATTGTCCCTTGTGGTCTTAAAGCTTGAAAGTAACATTTGTTTTATCTAGGCTTCTTCCTCAGGAAATGACCCACAGGCCTCTCAAAAAAAGTATCAAAGAATTGAAACTCACCAGATCACTGCATCCAGACAATGAAACGCCATACCCTTCATTCCTCAGTCCTTATCCCTCCCTAGTTTCTGTTTTCCCACACATAGCTTTGTTTCTTCCCTGCTATATAAATGGTCAGGGGTATGGATTTGAGACTAATCTCACATCTCTTTGGCTGCAGCACCAGATTAAAGCCTTCTTCCTGGGCATACTCATTGTCTCAGTGATTGGCTTTTTGTGTGGGAAGCAGCAGGACCTGGACCAAACCTCTGGTGTTTTGGTAACAATGTGAGACTAACTCAAAAGATGTTATGCTTCAGCCGGGCGCGGTGGCTCACACTTGTAATCCCAGCACTTTGGGAGGCCGAGGCGGGCGGATCACGAGGTCAGGAGATCGAGACCACGGTGAAACCCCGTCTCTACTAAAAATATAAAAAAGTTGGCCGAGAGTGGTGGCAGGCGCCTGTGGTCCCAGCTACTCGGAGAGGCTGAGGCAGGAGAATGGCGTGAACCCGGGAGGCGGAGCTTGCAGTGAGCCGAGATTGCGCCACTGCACTCCAGCCTGGGCGACAGAGCGAGACTCCATCTCAAAAAAAAAAAAAAAAAAGATGTTGTGCTTCATGAATCTGCAAAAACATGGGAGTGATCCCAGGAGAATGTCAAAAATGATGAGCATTTTGGAAATACACAGCTAATGATGAAAGATAAAAATTACAATGATTGAGCGTTTGAGAAGGGGGAAGAGATTTTTTTCTAATTGTGTTCTAGTACGTTCCTGGAATACTAGCAGTAGTCGTAGAAAATGGTGCCCATCTTTACTTCAGTTCTCCAGAGAAATTTTGTTTATGTTTCAGCAAGAAAAATATTTTTGCCTAAAGCTTGTGACATTTTCAAAATTGCAATGAAAACTGCAAATCATCTTTTTCTTGGAAAGTTATGAGAGTAGGAGGAAAATCCTGACTCTGCTGTTTACTCTCTATAAGACCTTAGTTGAGATTTTTAATCTCTTTGAACTGCGTTTTCTCATCTGCATAATGGAAGTAATAGTATATACTTACAAGGTCGATGAGGAAATTAAAGAATTTATGCCAATAGAGGCACTTAGCATTCTGTCCAGCATCTACTTAATATTAATACTTAATGTATTATTAGAGCCCTTATTATAATTACTGTTGCTATTATTATTCTCTGGGGTCAGTGGATACAATCCTTTGGTGTTAGTTTTGGTCCTCTGATTTGCATGTATTCAAGCCTAACGTAACTTACAAAAATCTATTTCATTTGAAACAAATGTGGAAACAGAAATAGTAAAAGCATTTTATAATTTAAGTTCACATTGGCCATCCATATATGAATTTTTATATCAGCTATATTTGTTAATTAAGAATGATCCTATTTGAATGCTAAGATTTTCATAAGAAGCCTATGAAATCTTATGATGTGATGAAGTTTTAAACCAAACACACACGTATACGTATTCTTGCATGTTTTTTTGCATCCATTTAAGACACGGGAACATAAGAAAGTAAAAATGCTTTATTTCATCTTTGGATTGAGAGATAATGCTATACTTATTCTAAAATTAGAGTTTTTGAAAATATTTCCACACAATCTCCCGTCCTGTGTACCAGTGGCCCTATACAAAATCAAACACACAAACAAATAAATGTACAGGCATGCTATTGGCCTTTGCTTTCATATTCACTTACCTAAGGAAAGATTTGGAAATTTCAGGTTAGCAGCATGAGCAGAGAGTTAAATATACAACAGTTTGACAAGACTTCCACTCATTTCCATTATTTTAGATTTCATAACATACAGGTAGTGTTTCCTCCTGTATTAAGTTGCTGCAGAGAAAGTTTTAAATTAGTTTTTTGTCTTTGTCACAAGAGACATAGGAATATGAAACCCAGGTACAGTTTCCTATGAGAACAAGATTTAATTTGCCTGAATAATGCAAGTTCTTCTATTGCAGCTTGGTACTTTGGTTTGTATAGTTTGACTCAAGATTAACCTTCTTTGAGATTCAAAATGGTTGGTTTTGTAACTTGATTTTCATTTGCGAACATCGTATATTTTCCTATGATAACAAGATTTAATTTGACTGAATAATGCAAGTTCTTCTATTGCAGATTCGTACTTTGGTTTGTATAGTTTGACTCAAGATTAACCCTCTTTGAGATTCAAAATGGTTGGTTTGTAACTTGATTTTCATTTGCTGATTTAGCAAATGTTGAGCTTTACTAAATTGGGCTGAATGTATTTCTTACTATAGTGTAAGCTTTGTGAAGGCAGGAAACTTGGCAAGCTGTTTACAGTACCTAGAACAGTACCAAGGCATAAGAGGCACTCGGCCCTTACTTGCTGAAGTTTCTTAACCTTGGCACGATTGACATTTTCCAGAAAATTCTTTGTTTTGAGTAACTGTCCTCTGAATTGTAGGATATTGAGCAGCATCTCTTGCTTCTGCCCGCTGGAAGCCAGCAGTGTCATCCCCTGCCCCCGCCCCCACCTCGTTGTGACAATCAAAACGTCTCCAAACATTGTTACATGTTTTCCAGTGGAGGGAAGGGCCCAAATCACCCTCTATTGAGAACCAGAGGACTGCAGTAAATAAATGGATTGCCTTGGCATATCAAAGGAAGTATTCACAGCTATGGGTCCCTGGCCCAACACAAAAGAGAATTTGGAAACTATCTGATTTACATAACCAATACAGGTCACTAAAATGGATCATTTATGCCCCACCAAACTTAACTTTATCCTTCATCTATTGTGATAGATTCTTTATAGTAAGAGGGAAATTATCTTTCATCATCTTGGGGCAAAAGATAATGGGTCACCCTTAACCACTGACAGTAATATTGTGGAAGTGTTTATATCATCTGTCCTATCTCCCCCAACCTAGTTCTTTAGGGAACCCAATGTTATTTCCAGGTCTGAATACAGAGGTTCTAACCCAAAGTCTACAAAATATTTAACATTGCAAATGTGATATGAAACTCTGGGTTATTTTGGTGATGCAGCTGTTGGAAGCTCATACATTTCTGGAATGGGAAAAGCATCCTCTGACAATGTGCAATTGTTGTCTAAGCTATTACACTGCCATTTGCCACAATTCTGACTTCCTTCACATGGTGTTTGGAGAACTGGAAAAAAATATGCCACCATATTAGTCAGAAGGAACACTGGGTGTGAAGAGAGACCTGAGGGAATAGGCTCAGTAATCACACTTCCTCTGTGCCAAGTTTTCAGCTCAAATGATCTGCAAGTAGGCAATATTTTAAATAAGTCTCTCTCCCTGTATAAAGAGATATAAATATGTAGATGACCTTAGGCAAGTTACATAGCCATTCTAAGGCTGGATATACTATCTAGAACAGGGGAAATTATTATGATACTTAAATCATGTATATAAAGCACTTAGCACAATGCCTGGCAGGTAGCAGGAACTCAACTGGTAATAGCTACTACAATAATAATTATCATTATTAAGCATATGGAGGAGATGTCATACCCTGTAAGCCGGTTGACTACCATGCAAAGAGGATGAATACAAGGACCATGAGATCATACGAACCTAGGGTGGAATTTTGGTTCGGCCACTTTACTAGCTGTGCTATCAGTCAGCTTAGGTTATGTTGTGCTGCAGTAACAAAATACCTAAATTTTTCAGTTGCTTACACCCCAAAATGCATTTTTTTTTTTGTTTTTTTTTGCTCAGCTTCATGTCCATCAAGGTCTGGTTGCAGATCTGCCTATGTCATCCTTACACTAGGACCCAAGCTGTCAGAGTAACCTCTATGTAGAAATTATATTCATCGTGGTAGAAGGAAATAAGTTGGCAAATCACTTGGTGGTTCTTAAAACTTCTGCCCAGAAATGCACACATTACCAATAAAATGCCCATATTTTATTGGTCAAAACAAGTCACATGGCTACTGCTGGGTCCAAAAGGGCAAGGATATATAGATGTGGAGGTGCACTGTTGAGGGCAGCAGGACATTGCTACAATCTACCCCACCTCTGATATGGACCTCTGAGTCTTCCCCTTTGCTTCTGTAGAAGTGGTATGTAACTAATACATGCTGAGGGATTATGAAATGCAGACTGCCCTAGATGTGCTATCTGCAAAATTGCATTGGGTTCTCATAAAAAACAGTTAAGATAGGTATTTTGGCTCCATTTTACAGATTAAAACAAAGAAACAAACTGAGGTCTTGAAGAGGTTAAGTAACTTCCCCCATAAGATCATATATATACATGGTAGAGTACACACTAAGTAATTCACAGTGTTGGTTCCCCCCACCCCTCCCCCATAGTTGCATAATGGCTTATTTTTGAAACAACTGTTTCTAATTGTTTTAGGCTCTATCTGCATGTAGGAAGAGCAGTAGGAACAAAACTGGCTGACTGCAGATGGTGCAACCAGTCCACTGGATTTCCTACTCACTACATTTCTAGCTTTTCTGTAGCAAAATTCATGAGCAGGGGGCATTTACACTAGAATCTGCGTCCCCCTCCCAGACAGCAAATTATTGATTTCCGTATTTCTCATCCACTTCTACATATCAAATATCCGCCCCCCCCAACACACACACACACACACACACACACACACACACACACACACACACATGAACTCCAAACCTTTTTGGCAAATCTTTATAGTAAACAGATGGACTATCTGTGTTGCTGGGAGACCACTCATAAATGGAATCCAGTCCAAAGGGAGTGAGAAGGAAGAGGACATATCACTACTTGATGTAGTAGCTAAGAGCTCTCCTCTCTCTCCTCCTCTTCTTCTTCCTCCTCCTCTTCCTTTTTCCCCTTCTTCTTCTTTTCTTTTTCTGATTTTAAAAAATTCAATTCTGACTTCACTACCTGCTAGCTGGGCAACCTTGGGCAGGCCACTATCCTTCCATGGGCCTCAATTTCCTCATCTCTAAAATGGGAATAATAGTATCATTAACTTATGGGGGTTTGTGAATATTTAATGAAGTAATGTTTGTAAAGCCCTTAGCACGGTTTTCAGCTCATAGAAAGAAATCACTTGTTTGGTTGCTATTGTTTTTATTATATCCAGTAAGATTAGCCCACTAAGAGTAAACAACGTGAACCACCTTTCACTAAGTTTCAAGAAAAGAGTCTAACTTTGGAGGAGAGACCCAGTGTTATATATATGAGTTTGACATGGGAGATCATTTGGGGGTCAGATCTCAGGCAAAAGATCTCAGTAGAAATAAAATGAGTTTGAAAGGTACCTCAATTTCATTCCCTGTTTAGCCTTTCATGATGTTTTACCTTGGCCATTTCATCCTTGCCAAATCTGTTTTCCACTGGCGCATGGTCCCACATTCAAGATTAATTTGTTTCCACCTCTTCTCTCCAGGCAGTTTCCTCTGTCCTGGTCCTCTCTCTGGCATCCACAGGCCAAGATGGATCCCCTGCCCTGTGCCCATGGCCCCTGTGCTCTGCTCTGCACCACTGTCCAGACCACATTGCAAGGTTTTTTCCCCTTTTGCTTCCCCTGGGGGAAGTGACAATGCTTATCCTGTTTTTTTTTTTTTTTTTTTTTTTTTTTTTGAGACGGAGTCTCACTCTGTCGCCCAGGCTGGACTGCAGTGGCGCAATCTCGGCTCACTGCAAGCTCCGCCTCTGGGTTCACACCATTCTCCTGCCTCAGCCTCTCAGAGTAGCTGGGACTACAGGCGCCCACCAACACGCCCGGCTAATTTTTTGTATTTTTTTTAGTAGAGACGGGGTTTCACCGTGGCTCGATCTCCTGACCTAGTGATCCGCCCGCCTCGGCCTCCCAAAGTGCTGGGATTACAAGCGTGAGCCACCGCGCCCGGCCGCTTATCCTGTTTTTTTGATGTACCCCAGCACCTAAGCACTGCCTGCCCACAGGAAGGATGCTCCATAAAGGCTTGAAGGAATGAATGAAAGAGCCAACAAATAGTTATTTTTTATTTTTATGTATTTATCATTATTATTATTTTGCTGTTTGGAAGTCATCAGAACTCACACAGATGTCTCATGTAAAGTGTGGGTGTCTTCCTCCTACCTGGAAACCCCTTCTTCAGGTGGACAGCCGTCTTGCTGATGGTGCCAAGCCCGCTTTCCCAAACCAAGAGACCCAAAGTTTCCCCGGAGCCAGAGGGCACCGGGCGCACGGCTGAGCCTGCACCAATGTCTGTGGGCCCTGCCTCGCCCACCTCCTCGCCCTCCCCTCTGGAGCGCGGCTGGCCAATGACAGCCTTCCCCCGGCTCCATGGGTTTCCCCCTCCCCTGTTGTCTCTACCCTGCCCCAGCTCTTCCCTGCCCACCCCTCGCTGACTCGCCTCGCCTCCCCGACGCGCTGCGTTCCCGGAGCACAGAGCCCAGCGTTAGCGAGTGGGCTCCCCGAGGCCCCCCGTCCTCGCCGGGCTGCTCCAGGGTGTCGCTCCTCTGGCTGCTCCCGAAGGGGCTTCTGGCCCTGAGGACGGAGGTGCCAAGAGAACTTCATTTTTAAAAAGAACTGGTGGATGAGAAGAGCGAGCGAGGGCGAGCTATGGACCCTGTGAGTCAGGTGAGACAGAACTGGGCAGGGCGGCTGGCTGGGAGCAGGGGGCGGGGGGTGCCGCGGCTTGGGGGAGGCGCCCCCAGCCCCTTCCTCACGCTTTGCTTTCTCTCTCTCGCCTCATTCCCCCAAAGCTGGCCTCTGCGGGCACCTTCCGGGTGCTGAAGGAGCCCCTCGCCTTCCTGCGAGCCCTGGAATTGGTGAGTAGCAGTGTGTGTGCAGGGAGGGGCGCCAGGCAGCCAGTCATCAGGTGAGGAGAGGTCGGTGTTCCCTGTACGGTTCTGCTCCAAGCCGGAGATGCAACCCTCAAGCCAGGGATTTCAATCCTGCCCCCTCCTAAGGCGCCGTTCCAAGGTGGTGGGGACAAGGTCGAGGCACCCTGCTTGGAGGCGGGAGCATGGACGCATTTTTGCAGGCGCTTAGGCAAGTGTCGTCTCACCTCACCGCTTGCAGACGCGCAGGGGCTGTGGAAAGAAACCACCTCCGCCTCGGGAGATAGGGGAGCGGGGAGCATGGAGGAGCTGCCGCTGGCTTCTGGCCCCTCACCTGGAGCTTCGCGGGGATGAGGGGATGGGTGGAGGGACCCATAGTTGAGCGGAGGAGCCGGGAAGACTTGGCCAAGCTCAGAAAGTTGGTCAGAACTGAGACAGCTCCTCGGCGGGACTGGGATGCTGGAAGCGCGTGTTCAACTGCTCCGCGGGAGCTTCAGGGAGGGAAAGATGTTGCGAAGCTGTTACATGCTGTGATAGACGGCGGCGGGTAGAGAGCAGAACTCCTACCTTCCCTACTATAGTTTCTTTTCTCTGGCCACTCCTCTAGGGCTTTTCTGATTATACCCAGAAGAGCCCACCAGCCTGTTTGCCACGGCTTTCTTCAGCGACTGGGCTTTAGGAAGTTGTATTCCACTTCTGTAAAACCACCCTGACACTCCTATTGCAATTTGTCTATGGGCAGAGGAGTGAGGCACAGAAACGGTTACCCAAAGGGCCACAGAGCCATGTCAGTGGTGTTGGCTGGATGATGGTTATTCAGAATGAAATCTGCAGGTCACACGTTTCGTCTTGCTAGGAGCTCCAAAAGGCAAGCAAACCTATCGAATAGAAAGTTCAAAGCCTGTCATGTAGCATTAATCACAGTCCCTAACACTGACTAGCTGGGAAATTATGTAAGAGCCTGTTCTCTGTTCCCAGATCTTAGCTCCAAGGGCTTATATCTGGCAGTGGCTACATGACTGTGATGATTGTTTACACGGATGATCTACAAGATAATTACATTTACCTTGTTTGTAGACTTGAATGAAAATGCATGCGTATATCAATTTTGCATACACCAAGACAGCTTTTGGAAGGCTTGAATTAGTGGTTCAGAGCAGGCTATTCTGAAACTGTTTTCCTTACAGTCAAGTTAAACAAGCAAGCAATCCTCACAGTTCTGGAAACTTTCAGTTTGCTTTCTCAGAATTCTGCCTACATTCATTCATTCAGCCATTCAATAAATATTTCCTGTGAAGTAGTGGCTTTTAGGGAAGAAAATAATAGCTCCATTGTCAAGCTATTTTCTCTCAAAACCAAGTTCAAAGACCTGACATCATTTTCTGACATAATCTGTTATTGTCTCACACTCTCACCTATCTGAAATATCAGTTCGTGTTCACACCAAGACTGTGGCAACATGATTTTGTGCCACTGTTCCTCACACACCCTGTACTGCTATATAAAAAGGTGTTTGTTATCTGGATGCACTTGTTCAAATTACAGGTTTCTGGCCACCGAATCAAAATATTGGTAAGATGGATGCCCATGAATCTGCATTTTAAATGAGCTCCCTGCATAACTCTTACCCACATTATAATTGGAGAACCACCACTCTGAGCTATACCAGATCCCTCCAAAACTCAAAAGCCCCTTTTACCTCAGTGCCCTTGCTATTTCTATTCACACTGTATGGAATGTCCTCACCTTCCAAGCCTAAAAAAAAAAAAATGTTTGTTTTTTACCTCAACTAAATGTTACCTCCTCAATGAAGACTTTTCTCGTATTTATTCCTTCCTCTTTCCTCTATCCCAAACGGAATGATTCACCTCATTCTTTGAACTTCCACTAGATTTTTATTAATTCATTCATAAGAATTTATCACACTGCAAAATACTGTTTTATAGTTCCCCCCCCTTGGGGGAGGTGTGTGTGTGTGTGTGCGCGCAGGTGATGTGTGTGTGTGTGAGAGAAAGAGTGAAATAGAATAAAGGTTACTAAGTTACTACATTTAAATTATTTGCAGTCCTTCCCCTCTCTCTTCTAGGATTCTAAGGCTCGAAGGAGGAAGGGCTTTTTGCTTGTACCTCAGTAATTAGACTCTCATTTGTGGAAGAGAACATGAATAATGGACAAAGCAAATTTTTAAAGTCAGCTAAGTTAGTTGGTTAATCTATATTTTAAAAGAGCTGAGCTAGAGACATGAAGAGAGAGAGTACTAGTTGCTGAAAAAGCTGGTAGTGAACAGAGGGCAAGAACATACATTTTGCGTGCACACAATGGCTTGAGGAGGCACTCGGAGGTATCTTTTTCTGCAGGAGATATTGACAATGAGAGGAAATGTGATTTCTTATAGATGGCAGAACATTTCTTCTGTTTGTCTCTGTTTCCCTCACTGGTTCCTTTCATAGTACTTGGTTAAACAGCAAGTAATCAGCAAAAATTGTAAACCGGTAATGACAGAGCACTTAAAATATCCCAGTTTATCCTGTCCCTGTGAAAGTTTTACAAAGCAATGGAGAGCAGCTTTAAACTTGACAGTGTCTTTAAGCTGCAATTTCCCCATGCTGTAGAAATAAACATGCATGTAAAGATATATGTGTCTTAGTTTTGGGGGTTGCTATAACAAAACACCATAAACTGGATAGCTTATACACAACAGAAATTTATTTCCCATAGTTCCGAATACTGGAAAGTCTAAGATCAAGGTGCCGTCAGATTCATTGTTTAGTTAGGGCCTACTTTCTGGTTCACAGATGGAGCCTTCTTGCTGTGTCTTCTCATAGCAGAAGGGAAGAACTCTCACCTTGTCCGTCCCTTATAAGAACACTAATCCCATTCACAAGGGCTCCACATTTATGAGCTAATCACCTCCCAAAGGCCCCACCTCCTAAGACCATCACTTTGGGAACTATATTTCAACATGTGAACTTGGGGGGGAGGCATAAACATTCAGATAATAGCAATATTCTCAAGAATATTTATTACAACATCATCTGTAGTGAAAAGAACTAGAAATAACTAGTAAGTCCATTATAAGAAAATAATTAAAGTACGATTCATCATGTTATGAAATATTATATTGCCATCAAAAAGAATGAATTAGCCAGGGATGGTGGCTCATTCCTATAATCTCAGCACTTTGGGAGGCTGAGATGGGAGGATTGCTTGAGCCCAGGAGTTCAAGACCAGCCTCGTCAACATAGGGAAGCTGTGCAATTCTGGAACATATTAATTAAAATATGGCTTAACATACAGTGAATTTCTAATTCTAATATTCAGTGCAGCAGAAGACATTTCTTTTGACAGGAATATCAGCTAAGTCAGTAGATATTTGATTCTTCAGTGTTTGATTTTTTTCATTAGTTGAAGTGAGTTTTACTTTTGTTAAAATTATAACCAAACTATTTTCACATTATCTCGTAAGTTAAGTGATATCAAACATAAAAGGCATGTTCTCATGTTTCTTTCTCTGACTAAATGTTGATGCATATCAGTTTTCTATAAGCAATCGGTTGCTTTTAAAATCAGAAGGCTATATTATTCTAATGAACGTACTGGATCTAAATGAGTATGAGATTCCATATCAACAAGATATGCTATGTGTTATTTGAGAGAAACTGAAAACAAATTCAGTAAAACTGTTAGTATCAAAAAGAATAGGAATACATTTTTATTGTCCACATTATGATCAAATAAAAATAATGTGAGATTGTAAAAAAGGAAAAGAATTTAAAAAATTAGGCATTGTGCTGCATGCCTATAGCCCCAGCTACTTCTGAAACTGAGGTAGGAGGATCGCTTGAGCCTACGAGGTCAAGGCTACAGTGAGCTGTGGTCACTTCACTGCACTTCATCCTGGACGACAAAGTGAGACGTTGTCTCAAAAAAAAAAATTCAGTTACTATGCATTGACCTGCAGGTAAATATATCATTGTATTTGATAAAATTGTTAAGTGAGAAAATGTAAGTTTTATTCTTTGTATTTGATAAAATGGCTAAATGGAAAAACCAGTATTTATCCTTTTAATAAACATGTAGATAATTTATTCAATCATATTTCAAAATAATATAGAGTCCTGTATTTGCACAAATAAAAAACATAGTTTTATATGTGAGTGAGTGTGCATGTGTGTAATTTGTATGAACACAGAGGGAAGTGTAGATGTAAAGCACTGAACTGTTAAAATGGATTTTTTCAGAAGGGTGTAATTTGAGACGCAGTAGGTAGAGAATGGGAGCGGTTGATGGTAAACTGTGGTATGCAGGAAGAATTGTGGGCATATCACCTGTCTACAGTTGTGTACACACACAAGAAATTCTTTAAAATAGCTCATATTTTACATTATTTTCTATGGATTACCCACATAAACTGATATTACCTTTAATGTCATCTTCTACTTTTGGATTTTATTGCCTGGGGAAAAAATCCACTTTATTTACGTGTTCTTTCCTTAGGAAGGGTTCACGGATACAGTAGATTTAAAGTCTTAATAACATATAAAAGCCAAGGCTTGAGGGGAAAGCTTTAGCCAATTTCAAAGACTTGCAGGCAAAACTCCCACACCCTTAATCTCTACTTAAATGAGGTCAGGGTACTTTTCACTACCTTTTAGGTCAAAACGGAAAAGTCGGGACATAGCACTGACTCTGGTGGTCTTTTTCATTTATTCCCTGATGATAAAATTGGTCCAGCAAATCTCTTAAACCATCATTTGGAAATGGCAAAATATATATATATATTAAACTTACCCCATTTTCAGACCACTCTGGAAAACTAAGTTGGTATAGTCCTTCCACAGATAATTCTCTTTTTTTTTTTTTGAGACGGAGTCTGGCTAGGCCGCCCAGGCTGGAGTGCAATGGCGCCATCTCAGCTCACTGCAAGCTCTGCCTTTTGGGTTCTCCTGCCTCAGCCTCCCAAGTAGCTGGGACTACAGGTGCCCGCCACCATGCCCGGCTAATTTTTTGTATTTTTAGTAGAGACGGGGTTTCACCATGTTAGCCAGGATGGTCTTGATCTCCTGACTTCGTGATCCGCTCACCTCGGCCTCCCAAAGTGCTGGGATTACAGGCGTAAGCCACCACGCCTGACCCACAGGTAATTCTTATTTTGCTACTTTAGTATTTTGCCAGTTGACCTGTGGTCTCCTTTTTTCCCTTTTCTTCTAAAAAATTATGTTAGTAATTCTTTCTTTACTATATACAGTGCACTGAATTTGTACTTGTGGATTTATGTAAAATGAAAAGTGGAAGACTCCACCCATCCATATTGTTCAGAACCACATTGGTGCAGACTTAAGGTCATCAAAAGAACTTAAACTCTCCAAAACAATATTTGTGTGGCTTGCATAGTTCTCCTACACAATGATGCAGCCCTAGATTCTGTGCCTATGGAATAAACTGCTGACTCAATTTGCCTAATTCTTCTAATCCTTATTTTTGACATCCATCCCTAATTTTGCAATACCTTCTGCTAAAACCCTGGGTTTCGCATTACCATTCTCCCTTTCCAGTCTACCTCCCTGCCTAACCAAAGTGGCCAGTGAATCCAAAGATGCAGCATGTCTGATATGTGAGGTATAGGTCTACTTGATTTAAATGGAGACACTAGCATTTATATAATCTTCATTCCTGAATTTAAATTCTAAGCCATGTTTTTCAAGCAAATATCATACTGCTTTCTTAATATTAATAACATTTATAATTTATGCTATTGATAACAACAAAGTGAAATGTGTCATCATAACATACAATAAATACAATTTGATAATAGCCACCATTTTAAACTCCTAATGAGAGAAGTAATAATAGCTACCTTTGTCATGCAGGCATCATATGGGGGACTATATTACTGTGTTTTTCTTACATCATGGTGTTGAATCTGTGTAACTTTAACATTCCCATTTCTCCAGGAGGCTCAAAAATGTTAACCAACTCATCAGGGACAAAATCGTGAGAAATAGCAAAGCCAAGATTTGAGCAGCCTCACCTTCATTCTCTTAAATGCTACACTCCTGCTTTTTCCAATGTGGCAAGCACTTGCTATATCTTATCCCTGATCCTCAAAGAAGCTTTAAAAATAAGATGTTGGCCGGGCGCCGTGGCTCACACTTGTAATCCCAGCACTTTGGGAGGCCGAGGCGGGCGGATCAAGAGGTCAGGAGATCGAGACCACGGTGAAACCCTGTCTCTACTAAAAATACAAAAAATTAGCCGGGCGTGGTGGCGGGCGCCTGTAGTCCCAGCTACTCGGAGAGGCTGAGGCAGGAGAATGGCGTGAACCCGGGAGGCGGAGCTTGCAGTGAGCCGAGATTGCGCCACTGCACTCCGGCCTGGGCGACAGAGTGAGACTCCGTCTCAAAAAAAAAAAAAAAAAAAAAGCAGATGTTATCCTATTTTACAGTGTTTATCTCAGTCATCAACTTACATATTTGAGGTCTTTTCTGAAAATGCCAAGGAACATTTGTATTTAGAGATGAATTCAACAGATATCAACTGTCTTTTATATTTGGCTTTTATTTTCTGTTAGTTATTAATTAACTGAGGTAGAGTTGATTCCAATTAAAAACCAGTACTTTTCATTTTAAATATGTAGAAAAAGACTTCGATTATACAGGCAATAATTTAATCTCATTTTTTATCTTCTCCTCTTTTGTTAAAAAAAAGTGTGCATAAGTCAGAGAACTCATTTTCTTCCTCTGTATAAACAAGACAGGGAATTCTTACATAAAATTTATTTAAATCGTGAGCAGCAATCTACCACTGACAGTTTGATGTAATTTAAAGCTATATTAATGTGGGTTTGATTACAACCTTCTAGCCTCTCAATTGGTGACAACAATCATGTGCAATTGGAGTACGAATCAAGAAGTGCACAGCAAACAAGCAGCTCCTCAGTGTGCAGATGGATTCATCACTAAATGCTTTCCTGAGTGGATTAAGACAACTGGTATTTGGCCTCACAAGCACAGAAAAAAAGAGAAAAGGGTCAGGAATGCTTCTTATGGATTTGAATTCAGATTTTATTTTTTATTAGCTTTGTTACCTTGGGCAAGTTAAATTCACTAGGCTTCATTTTTCTCATCTATAAGATAGGGCTAATAATAGTTCCTACTTCAAAGTGTTGCTATCATGATTAAATGATTTATCCAAGTAAGGTGCCTTGCTTAGTACCTACACTGTGATAAGCGCTCAATAAATGATTATGAAGGTGATGATGATAACGATGCCAGCGGTTATGACGGTGATGAAAAGGGAGAAAGTAGAAATTCATCAAATTCATCAAAGGAAATTACAGATAACTTTTTGCAAGTTAAAGTCTTGGCAAAACTCTGAGGTAGAAATTTGTATTCAGACTCACTCATACCTCTTTTTAGCCCCTATATCTCTATATTCCACTGTGGAGGGCCCTCATACTGGCAAGTCTAATTTTACCATAGCATGAATGACTCTTCAGGCGCTTGCTCCTTGGAATATTCACATTTCAAAGAAAATTCCAGCAAGGCCAGTATTGAACCTAAAGGAGAACGTCTAATGGAAGAATTGCAAGCACTTGGCCTTCAGGGGTTTGTCGTTGAGGTGTGGAGAGATACTTTTCCTGGTCTTTCTCAAATAACAATCCATAGACAATTTCCTACACTTGAAAGAGAGACAGTGGCCCCAGCTGAATTCTTCAGGATGTAGCTGAGGGTCCTTATAGGGTCAGATACAGGCACTTACTAACCACATTGTAATGCCCAGGTGCTCCAGGCCCTTGGGAGTTCCCCCATAGAAACTGGGGAAAACCCTAGAGTTATGCTGAAGTAGAAACACCATCCTTAGTTGTTTGTTCCCCAGAGGACCCACATCTCTCACTGACTGAGGTATGGGGACGGAAGAAAAACAGTCATGTGCTAGTAGAAGAAAAGTAGAAAATCTCTAAGGAGTATGTGCACAGAACCATGGTCTTCCTTTGAGTCTTCATCTTCTGTGGGGATGTACTTGACTTTTGTTGTATTTGTTATTATTCCTGTTCAATGTATTAGCTTAGACTCCTTTAAAGGCCTCAGTTTCCTAACCTGAAAACTGGGGGCAAGATCTCCTGCCTATAGTGTTGAAAATTTTAAGTGAGATCAAGCATGAAAAAGTGTTTAGCAAACTGTTAACTATCCTTCTAAAGTAAATGATAATTGTGACCATGATGATGGTGATGATAAAGAAAGACCTTTTTCCAACCTAAATGACTCTGGGCAGCATACTATAGTTACTGGATAGAGCACAGGGTGAGGTGTGAAGTGTAAGAACTTGATCTCTGTTCCCTGAGGGACTAAGTCCTTCCAACCACTTAGCCCCCTCTGCCTTCCATGCCAGTCTCTTTGGTCTCTTTGAAGCCTACAGGAAAGAATGATGCTGCCAGTTGAATGTAATGAATTATCCAAACTTTACTGGGGAAAGTTCCTTAGGAGAGGGGAATGTGGTCCATCCTCACCCTTTTAACTCTCATACCAAGAGACAATTTCTTGCTCTGTGTACGTTTCACATTTCTTGATGTTTTAGGGGCCTGGTGTTGGTTTCTTGCTGTTCTCATGAACTTTTGTATATGCCACTTCCACTGCCCAGAATGCTCCCTTTCCCTTTTGCTCAATCTTTTTTAGTTGATGAATTCTTCTTCTCCCTTCAGTGTCAATGTAGATATCACTGTCTAGGGAGGTCTTACTAGATAAGGTCAGCCTTCTGATGGCTCCCAGACCACACTTTTTAATGACTTTTCATTCTAGCTAATCAACCAGAGTAAATGCAGTGTGAGAGCAGGGATCTTGTTTGTCCTGCTCATCAGCACATTTTCTGTTTCTAACACAGTGCTTAACACACAGTAAGGCCAACTTCAGGGACATTTGCAAACTCCACCAAAACACCCAGGCAGTAGGTGCTGAGAAAGTATTGGTTAAGAAAATGAGAGAAGAAGGAGGGAAGGAAGGGAATAAAAAATATGTAAATGAATTATTGGTAACACATTGGATGAGATGTAAATTCCCCTTAATGGTCTTCATTGTGAAGTGGAATTGTGAAGCTTTCCCTGGAAACAATTGTTTAGCTTGGTTATGGAGGAGAGTAAGTCACATAGGCACCACTGTCAAGGAAACAGGGCTATTATAGGGATACCCACTGCATGATAATGGTGGAGAACTTTTACAGAAATAAAAGTTCAAGGACTGAAACAGGCTCAGGTCTCATATCTTGGGTTCAAGTCAACGAGCAGCAGGAATGCCTTAGCAAGAGTGCCACTATTATTATGTCTTTGTCACAGTCCTACCTGCTCTCTCTCTGCGTTCTTTTTCTGTTTCCCATTTATTCTTGTCATTATTCTTATCTAATGTCCTAACAGAAAGAATATGATTGGTTCAACTAACAAAAAAATTATTTTAGTTTGGACACAACTATCAACTCCAGGCAATATCATAAGTCAATAGCCAGTCTACAAATTGCTTGCCATAGATCAAATGCCCACTGCTATCCTGTCACTTGTGGCCTGAATAAAAAGGGTCATGATATTCGAAACATTCCCCTTTTGTCTGCTCTTTCAGCTGGAGCAGTGATCGTGACGATCCTTTAAGTCATTAACAGGACAGATCCAGTGAGAAGGGTACATGTCTGGTTTAAAAGTAAATGATTTTTAAACCAGTACATCTTTTATTGAAGTAGCACTGGTAATTTTCTCAAGATGTTACACCTTCGAGATTTTGGCATCAGTATTCTTGGAATGCTCTCTGATTAGGGGATCGCTGAGTGGATTCACACTGATAATATTATCCAAAGAGGTACACCTTTGGCTCTTCAGCACATGGGCCTCCACTAGCTTGTACAATCTTGTCCACTTGTTGAAAACCTCTTTTTAAGAGAAATGATTAGGTTTTGCCTAATGATAAGACAATTTGTGAATAAAAATGTATTCCCTCAAACCCACATGTTCTTCATTTTTATTCACATATTTGTTGGTGAATCCAGCTCTGGCCCTTGGTGTTAGAAGACTACATTAATTATTATATTCATTTCTTGTGTGTTTGTGTTTACTAATGTAGTAGAAAACTAATTACTCATGGAAGAGCCATTGGATTGCCTTGTGTGATAGGTGCTATTTCTTTGAGGAGGGGAAAAGGAGGAATTTGTCGATGAGCAAATACCACTGGAAAAATGTAGAAGGCAGTGTGGAACTTGAAGAAGCATCAGTTTTGGGGTCCATTTTATGCCAAAAATTTTGCTCTTCTTTTCAGCCATGGAACACGGAGCAGATTGCATAATTATGCTTATTCTCAGGGTCCATAACTATCAAATGAGGACCATAAGAGTCACGTCTTTTGGTGTTGTGATGGTTAAGATAATATTAGTAAAACCTTCAGCAGTGTCTGGTCTATACCAGTATTCTCTAACTGTAACTGAGGAAGAGGTTGTTGAAGTTGATGACGTATCTACAAACACAATCAAGCATTGCTAAACTTTCTAGCACTGGAATAAACATAAAGGGTTTCAATATAGCATTGTTACATTGTTTTTTGTTCCCATTATTTCTCCATTGGAAGGATGTTGATTGTGAGATGTCTTAGTCTGCTTTGTGTTGCTGTAGAGGAATACATGAGGCTGAGTAATTTACAAAGAAAATGGGTTTATTTGGTTCATGGCTCTGCAGGCTGTACAAGAAACCTGGTGTTACTATCAACTTCTGGTGAAGGCCTCAGGCTGCTTCCACTCATGGCAAAAGGCAGAGAGGAGCTGGTGTGTGCAGAGATCACACGGTGAGAAAGGAAGCAAAAGGTGAGGAGAAGGTGCCAGTTTCTTTTTAATAGCCAGCTCTCACAGGAACTAACAGAGAGAGAATTCACTCACACACCCCTCCCCTAGGGAGGGCATTAATCTATTCTAGAGGGATCTGCCCCCATGACTCAAATACCTCCTGTTGGGCCCCACCTCCAAAATTGGGGATCAAATTTCAACTTGAGATTTGGAGGAGACAAACATCCAAACTATAGCATAAGACGATCATAAAGTAAACACAATAATGTTTAAAATAGTATATAGAGACAAGCGCTTTATTAAGTGCTACGCACATGTTTTTCATATAATTTCATGTTACTTTCAAAAGACTAATAAAAAAACTCCTTTTCACATATGAGAAAATTAAGGCCTCGAGAGATCCCACTACTTGCCTAAAGTCATACAGCTAGTATGTAAGAGAGCCAGGATTTGAACCCAGGCAATTGGATGCCAGACTCCATGCTCTTAACCATTTTTCTGCATTGTCTTCCATTAATAGCAATCACTCATTACTCCTAGGTCTTGGAGCTAAATGATTTCCCACTCAAAACAGCAGGGACAATATACATAATTTCTTCTTAAAGTCGTGTCTTCTAATTCCTAATTCAGTTCCCTTTATGCTATCTCATGCTACCAATAGACAAAGCAAAGCTTAAATGCCCTCATGACTAAGGATGTTCATACTTTCTCAGTGACCTTTTTATTTCTCAAAAACACTCCCACTGCTTGAGAAAATTTTACTGACCTTGTGTATCTTTTTTTTTTTTAACAAAATCTTTATTCACTGATCCGTTGTATAAAAAATTCAAATTCAGAAATATGTTGTTGAAACATGCAGATACAAACAAAAATATCTGTAGAATTCAGGAAGGATATGGATATTTAGTAAGATTATGAACACTTAAATTCCTAAGTCAGGCAGCTTCCATCATGGATGATGGAGAAGTAAATGAACTTCGTCCATTGTGTGTGTGTGAGTCGTCATTCTTTGGATCTGTTATTTGGAAGCATTTGTGTGCTTTAACAGGAAGTTCTCACACATCCATCTGGTCTACTCTGAGATTTTCTGGCTGGCCTTTTATGCACTGGCTTCACCTTACACCTGATGGACAGTTGGCACACTTTTCAGGATCCTTCCAGTTGAGACTTGAGAAGATAGAAGAGTTAGATTGGCAGGGAGATATTAGAAAATTACTGAGCTCAAACCCATGATCTCAGTGAAGCGTGGAGATCCCGAGAGGTATTTCAGTGGGAAAAGGGGGTAGCTGGATGAATAGAGATGATTATTGTGATTTAGAATGTACTGGATTTGAAGCCATGCAAGCTAAGTCTCAACCACAGACTTTGGGTATGTTCATGGGCAGATCAACATCGTTGAACCTCAAGTTTCTCAGGGATTTTACCTACATCAAAGGCGTTTTTTAATGATAAAAATGAATTAAACCAAGGTGAGAAACCTTGGGTAAATGTCTTTATCTTTGTGCCTCTCAATTTCTTGAACTATAAAATGGGAATAAACAACTGTTAACACAGAGTTGTGAAATAAAATGAGCTTACGTGTATGAAAGTTCCCCTCCACTTTATCGGAGAGGGCTCGATAAAGGTTGATTGTCCTCAAACCCAGAAAATTAAAGCTCAGATATCTGGGAAACCTTTCCCATATGAGAAATATGTGATGGGCTACCTTTAATGTCCGTCTACAGCTGGAGGTTTGTGAGGATAGGGGAGAGGTATGTTTTCTGCGTCATAATCATCAACTAGAGTTTAGGTAAGAACTTTTGTTGTCAGATTCATGGATTCCATTTATGAAGCAGTTGAAAGCAAAGCATGATTATTACGTGATCACCATTCACCCAGGAGATGAATTTGAAATTTATTTTTAAAGACAAATGCTTCATTGGTGAAAAAAAAGAGAATGTGTGTGAAATTGATAGTGGCTTAAGCCCCAGCTATTCTGGGGGAAAAGGCTGTGTTTACCAGCAACAGTAGGTAAGTTTGAAGTATAAATATTGTAGTTTCTCTCTCTCTCTCTCATGTGCATATATAAATACATGTTGCTTAATGACAGGAATAGGTTCGGAGAAAAATGTAACATTAGGTGATTTCATCATCGTGTATACATCATAGAGTGTACTTACACAGACCTAAATGGGATAGCCTACTACACACTTAGGCTACATGTACAGCCTATTGCTCCTAGGCTAAAAACCTGTACAACATGTGACTGTACTGAATACTCTAAGCAGCTGTAACACAATGGTATTTGTGTACCTAAACATTTAAACACACGAAGAGTATGGTAAAAATTTAGTATTATAATCTTATGGGACCATCATTCTATATGTGGTTGGTCATTGACCAAAACATCATTATGCAGTGCATGATTTTAACTTGCTAGTGCTTTAAAAAATTTTTTAATTGACACGTAATAATTGTACATATTTTGGGGATATAATGTGATATTTCAATACATATATATAGCATGTAATGCTCAGATGATGGTAATTAGCATATCCATCACCTCAAACATTTGTCACTTGTTTGTGTTGGGAACATTCAAAATCTGCTCTAGCTATTTGAAAATACGGAATAAATTGTCATTTATTATAGTCATCCTGTAGTGCTAGCTTTAAAAAATGCCTGGTTTTATTCACTATATTCTCATTTAGTCATAGAAAAAATACTTGGATTTGACTGTCAGCTCCATTAGTTACAAGCTATGTGACCTTGAACACATTACTTAACCTCTTTGGGCCTTTCATATTTATAAGAGTAGAAATAATGATAACTAGCAGGCATAATTATTGTGTTCATTAAATAACATTTGCAAAGATTAGTGGCACATAGGAAACATTTAAAACAAGGTATTTTCCTTCTTTTCCTCCAAATATACTTTTACTGCAAAAGTTTGCAAAGAAAGCACTGGAAAATTCACAAGAGTCTTCTGCTTGTCTTGTTATCTCTTAAACATGCACATGCACACACACATGCACATGCACACATGTGTTCTTTGTACTGAAGGTTTTTTTAGTTCTTTGTACTAAAGGCACTGTTTTGTCACCTGCTTTATTCTCCTTAATATATTGTGAATTGTTTTTCTATGCCATTAGATAAACTATTTTTTCCCATAATTTTAACATCTATATATGATTACGCCATATGCCTCTCTTGGAGATTTTTTAACTAGTTCCTAACTTAGGTAGTTTTCAAATGTATATTATATTATTTTCAAAACCTGCAAGGAATTACTCTTTAAAGATAAATAAAGAGCAGTTCTACATAACAGGAATGAATTTGAGTGGGACAGTAAAATCAGACAGGTGTGATTGGCAAGGAAAGAATGATTAGACCAGAGGGTCAAGTTCCAGATCAGCATCCCAGACACACTGCAGCCTCAGGCTGTCTGTAGGCTTTGGCAAGGGGATCATGAATTTGTGAAGCTGTTTTCTGAAGGGAATAACATAATTGTTTATTTTAGAGAAGAAAAAAAGAAAGCCCCCAATAGTAGAAATTCACTACAATGGCTATACATTAATGAGTTCTTGCTACATGCCAGGCTGTACCATGTTTGTGCTATCTACATTACGTACTTTCATTCAGATCTTGTAATGACCTTATAAGGTCACTTGCCTCAAGTCACACAGGTGGTAAGTGACCAAGGCAGGGTTTCAAATCGTATCTGTCTGACTTCTTGCCTTTCCCATGTTGCCAAATATAATAAGAATATTTATATTCTTATTGCTCTCAAATATAATAAGAATATTTGTCTTTCGGGTGGAGGGATTTTTTGGGCATGCGATGTAGAGCCATTTTATGCCTATGTGAAATATTTATTAACAATCACAAAATACAATCATGTCATCTGCAAACAGGGACAATTTGACTTCCTCTTTTCCTAGTTGAATACCCTTTATTTCCTTCTCCTGCCTGATTGCCCTGGAAAGAACTTCCAGCACTATGTTGAATAGGAGTGGTGAGAGAGGGCATCCCTGTCTTGTGCCAGTTTTCAAAGGGAATGCTTCCAGTTTTTGCCCATTCAGTATGATATTGGCTGTGGGTTTGTCATAGATAGCTCTTATTATTTTGAGATACGTCCCATCAATACCTAATTTATTGAGAGTTTTTAGCATGAAGTGTTGTTGAATTTTGTCAAAGGCCTTTTCTGCATCTATTGAGATAATCATGTGGTTTTTGTCTTTGGTTCTGTTTATATGCTGGATTATATTTATTGATTTGCATATGTTGAACCAGCCTTGCATCCCAGGGATGAAGCCCACTTGATCATGGTGGATAAGCTTTTTGATATGCTGCTGGATTCAGTTTGCCAGTATTTTATTGAGGATTTTTGCATCAATGTTCATCAAGGATATTGGCCTGAAATTCTCTTTTTTGGTTGTGTCTCTGCCAGGCTTTGGTATCAGGATGATGCTGGCCTCATAAAATGTGTTAGGGAGGATTCTCTCTTTTTCTATCGATTGGAATAGTTTCAGAAGGAATGGTACCAGCTCCTCCTTGTACCTCTGGTAGAATTCGGCTGTAAATCCATCAGGTCCTGGACTCTTTTTGGTTGGTAAGCTATTGATTATTGCCACAATTTCAGAGCCTGTTATTGGTCTATTCAGAGATTCAACTTCTTCTTGGTTTAGTCTTGGGAGGGTGTATTTGTCGAGGAATTTATGACTTCAAACTATGCTACAAGGCTACAGTAACCAAAACAGCATGGTACTGGTACCAAAACAGAGACATAGATCAATGGAACAGAACAGAGCCCTCAGAAATAATGCTGCATATCTACAACTATCTGATCTTTTACAAACCTGACAAAAACAAGCAATGGGAAAAGTATTCCCTATTTAATAAATGGTGCTGGGAAAACTGGCTAGCCATATGTAGAAAGCTGAAACTGGATCCCTTCCTTACACCTTATACAAAAATTAATTCAAAATGGATGAAAGACTTACATGTTAGACCTAAAACCGTAAAAACCCTAGAAGAAAACCTAGGCAATACCATTGAGGACATAGGCATGGGCAAGGACTTCATGTCTAAAACACCAAAAGCAATGGCAACAAAAGCCAAAATTGACAAATGGATCTAATTAAACTAAAGAGCTTCTGCACAGCAAAAGAAACTACCATCACGTGAACAGGCAACCTACAGAATGGGAGAAAATTTTTGCAACCTACTCATCTGACAAAGGGCTAATATCCAGAATCTACAATGAACTCAAACAAATTTACAAGAAAAAACCAAACAACCCCATCAAAAAGTGGGCAAAGGACATGAACAGACACTTCTCAAAAGAAGACATTTATGCAGCCAAAAAACACAGGAAAAATGCTCATCATCACTGGCCATCAGAGAAATGCAAATCAAAACCACAATGAGATACCATCTCACACCAGTTAGAATGGCCATCATTAAAAAGTCAGGAAACTACAGGTGCTGGAGAGGATGTGGACAAATAGGAACACTTTTACACTGTTGGTGGGACTGTAAACTAGTTCAACCATTGTGGAAGTCAGTGTGGCAATTCCTCAGGGATCTAGAACTAGAAATACCATTTGACCCAGCCATCCCATTACTGGGTATATACCCAAAGGACTATAAATCATACTGATATAAAGACACATGCACACGTATGTTTGTTGCGGCACTATTCACAATAGCAAAGACTTGGAACCAACCCAAATGTCCAACAACGATAGACTGGATTAAGAAAATGTGGCACATATACACCATGGAATACTATGCAGCCATAAAAAGTGATGAGTTCATGTCCTTTGTAGGGACATGGATGAAGCTGGAAACCATCATTCTCAGTAAACTATCGCAAGGACAAAAAACCAAACACCGCATGTTCTCACTCATAGGTGGGAATTGAACCATGAGAACTGATGGACACAGGAAGAGGAACATCACACCCAGGGGACTGTTGTGGGGTGGGGGGAGGGGGGAGGGACAGCATTAGGAGATATACCTAATGCTAAATGAAGAGTTAATGGGTGCAGCACACCAACATGGCACATGGATACATATGTAACAAACCTGCACATTGTGCACATGTACCCTAAAACTTAGAGTATAATAATAAAAAAAAATCACAAAATAAGCAAAAATTAGTAAATGAAAATTACCCAGTGTTTTTCCACTGAGAGATAACGTTAATATTTTGAAATATTCTTTTAGATATCTTTTCTGTTCATGAACGTTTTATCTACAAAAATGATGTATTAGTTTGCTAGGGCAAACCACATAATGTATTAATTTGCTACACTTACAAACTAAGTAGCTTAAACAACAGAAATGTATTATCTCACAGTTCTGGAGACTAGGAGTCTGAGAGTAAAGTGCCAGCAAGGTTGGTTCCTTTTGAGAGTCCTGAGGGAGAATTTGTTTCATGCCTCTCTGTAGCTTCTGGAAGTTTGCTGGCAGTATTTGGTGTTCCTTGGCTTATAGAAGTATTGTCCTGATCTCTGCTTTCCTCTTCACATGGTTATACTGTGTGTGTGTGTGTGTGTGTGCCTAAAGTTTCTCTTTTTCTGTGACACCAGTCATATTGAATTAGGGGCCCACTCCACTCTAATACGACCTCATCTTAACTAATCATATCTGCAATGGCCCTCTTTTACAGTAAGGCCACAAAGGAGGACTTCAACATAGGAATCTTTGGAGTACCCAATTCAGCCCATAACAAATGGGTTCCTAGAAGAGGCACTGTTTTGTCACCTGCTTTATTCTCCTTAATATATTGTGAGTTGTTTTTCTATGCCATTAGATATATTTTTTCCCATAATTTTAATGTCTATATATGATTATGCTGTATGCCTCTCTTGGAGATTATTTAATTCCTAACTTAGATAGTTTTCAAATGTATATTATATTACTTTCAAAACCTGCAAGGAATTCCTCTTTAAAGATAAATAATTACTATGCCTCTATTGTTATTAACTTAGTTGTTAGAATTGCTGGCTCAGAAGATTATACATTTTTAAGGTATTTAGAATTACCAAATTACCCTCCAATGAGGTGTTATCAGTTGGGTATTACCAGTTAAATGTTTTTACAATTTGATAGTGGAAATGAAATCCTGATTGGCTTTGTACTCTAATTTTGCAATGAGATCGTACATTTTTGGGTAAAATTATTTATATTCTTATTTTCTTTTGGAAATATTTTAATGAACAGAACGGATTCATAAAGCAATAGCCAATGCTGCTAAACTTGTGATGCTGTTCATGTGGACTTTTACGTAAGCTGTTGCCTTAATCTTTCTAGGTCATTGTACGACTCCACCACTTGGAAATTATTTAGATTGTTGTTCTCTGACTTGGGCAGAGAGGCAAATACTGAGGCTTTCTTTTTCTGAATTCATTATATAAAAATAGATGTAATTTTTAGAATGTCAAAGGTAATTACTGTTGTTATGAATCTTTTATAAGCTAAACGATGTTATAAGTTTGCCATTTTTGTGTCTTATTTATAGTATTAATGTATCCTAAGAAACATTATTATTTTACTTTAAATGATACTCATAAATGTTAGTGCATATTCAGTACTTTTCTGAAATTGCACTTCCTGTATATATGTGGCTGAGACACATATATGCAAATTTATACCATGCCTACTTTGGAAATGGATTTGAGGCACTTGAAATTTTAATAGTTCTTTTGATAGAAAGGCAGAATAGAGTGTTATTGCACCATCTGCGGAATCTGAGGCATATCTGACTTTTAGACTATTAATAAAATAAAATAAATCCAGAAGCTGCCTGATGTCAAGGGTATTTCCTCTCTTTCTCAGATCATATTCCCGACCACACTTGCAATTAACTGAGATAGCATTATGGATTCACTTAGCCTTTGCCTCACATACTGCTATTTTGGGCTATGCTGGCCTCCCTGTGAATGATAAAGCAGTTGTTAACATTCATTGTATATTTAATGAGCTCCAGGCCCTGTGCTAAGTATTTTCTACGTGTTATGCCATTTAGTTCTAACAACTCTATTAAAGTGTATGCATCATTATTTTCCCTCTTTTCAAGCAAGAAATCTGAGGCTTAGAAAAACAAGTAATGGTTAGGTGTGTATGGTTTATAATAGCAGAGCTGAGATTTAATCCTGGGTCTGCTGAGCTTCAAAAAAAGACCCTCCGTGGTTAACCTAGCAGTAACACAGGAAGAAAAATTCTGAACCGCTCCCAGAGATTCAATTCCTGTATCAAGAGCCAGTACTTGGCAGGGCAAAATCAACAAAAGTGGTGGTTTCACAGAAACTGCTTATTACCTGTCTCAATCAGGTGGTGAATTCTGTCATGAGCAGGCAGAGAGAAATTTCTCTGAAGTTCAAAGCAAGTACTTTTAAAACTTCTTTTCTTATAAATATACTTGATAAAACAACAAATGAAAAGATTATCTTGATTTGATCTGAATTGATCTTATTTTATTTGTATAAATCGAAACCACAGTTGCCTAGGCAAATGATGGGGAATACTTGGAGCCATGAGATTAGATGTTTCCCACAGTTTTTCTCCATCAGTAATTTCCCTGCCTTCCTTAACCCTGCCCCCATCTACTTATGAAACTGCAAAGCCCCTTGAGCTTGTATATCTTTTGTTTTTTTTAATTTGTTTTGGGAGAGATTCAGTTTCCTCTCCCAGGTTGGTTAGCCTGCCTTTGAAGAACCTGGGTAGCATGCACAAGGCCATCTGGCCAGTAAATGTTGGGGCCAGAATGCAAACCAGGCCTGTTGGGAGCCAGGCAGGTAATACAGGAGGAAATCTGCATGGGGCCATCATATGAGGCAACACAAGTGAAAAGACATGTGGCGTACAGCATTGGGGTTTTTGCCTATAGGAGTAGCTGCTTCCACCCTGGCCAGCTGTTGGTCAGTGGTAATACAAGCCCAGTGCTTCCAGATATTTCCACTTTACTTGAGAAAAAAGAAACAAGGATTTTAGTGCTACTAGTGTGAAGTTTTAATGTTAGAAATGTTTTCTATTTTTCAAACATTGTGAGGTCCATCCTTTCCAGAATAAACAAAATGTGGCTGAATTCTGGACATGGCCCACAATCTCCAGCTTGTTCCTTCCGCACCACAGCATCTTGCCTTCCCCAGGGACTGTGTTTGTATCTTCAAGGACCTGGCCCCGTTCTTACACAGGAGGTTCTCAGGAGCCTCGTCTGGTGGATGAATGAGAAATTTGGTGTCCGGAAATTAACTTTAGCTTGGTTTTTGAGATGATGGAATTAGTGACTCCAAAGGTCTCCCTTGCCTGACTTCAGATAAACATCTAGGAAGCATAAAAACATTGGGAGTACATCTTGGCCCCAAACCTTAATGGAAATGGGGGCAGTGGCCCATATTAGCAATAAAAGGTGAGTTAGTAATACAGCTTCAGGTACCATGTAATGTACTGAGAAGAATTGAGTTTCTCAGTCAACCAGTGGACTCTCAAATAATTAATTCTACTCTTTAAAAGTACAGTTGTTTATAATTTAAATAATAAGTAAATGAATCCCAGTGAGGAATGACCCTAAATATTTATATATAAAGAGGGCTGTCTAATAGAACATTGTGCAATCATAGAAATATTCTATATCCTCACTGTTCAAAACCATAGTCACTCACTACATATGGCTATACTTTACTTAAAATGAGGCTAGTGTGACTAAGCAAGCTAGGGAACAAGCAAGGTAGGGAATGAGTTTTTTAATTTTATTTATTTTTAATAATAAAATTAAATAGCTAGTGGTTACCATATTGGACAGCAAAAGTGTAGAGAATTGCCCCATCCATCTGGTTTTCAATGAGAATGTGCGAAACTTAAGCAAATAATTTAGATTAGGGACTAGCTATTATGCGCTAGAAAATGTTCACTGTTAAGTGGCTCTGTTATTTAAAACACTCATTTTTACATTTATTGTTGAACACATCACACAACATTGGTGGCAGTGGGTTTTTCAAGGCAACTTCTAGAAATTTATAACACCCTGTATTTTCCAGACTTTACCAGTTCTTTATGTTTTACATGCATTCTATGCATTTCTATATGTTTATGAATTTTATGCATTTATAGATCAATTTTAAACATCAAAATAAAAATATAAAACAAATGAATGACCGTTTTTGTCTCTGATAAGAAGCAAAATGACAATTGTCAAAATTGGTGCTAATTTGTTAGCAGAAGCATATCCCATAACAATAGTTATGTTTTAATAATGATATGCTTTTATTTGGGAAGCAGACTAAAAGTCTCAAAGATTGTGCAATGTTATGTGATACAAAGAAATTAAACGGTTTCATAAGGTTTAGCTATCAGAAAAGCACATTGAGACATTTATTTATTCTATAATTATCAAGATAGTCTGGTAATACTTTAACAGTGATCTTTAAGCAGTACCTCCTCAAGCACTCAAAGGCTAGGGTTTTTATGAATAATTTGGTGGGCAGGGGGCTAGAGAATGGGTGCTGCTGACTGGCTGGAGATGCAATCATAGGGGTGAATGGTCCTCATGTGCTGAATCTGTGTCTGGCTGAGGGCCACAGGACTGGCTGAGTCATGAGTCATGGGTCCAGTTGGAGTCAGTTGGTTGCCAGAATGCAAAAGTCTGAAAACATCTCAAAAAGACCAATCTTAGGTTATGTTATCTATAGGAGTAATTTGGTAATGTTAGGAAAGTGACAGACCTTGCAACCTCTGGCTGTATGACTCCCAAGCAGCAAGGAATTATAGGAAAGCAGGCTAGGGAACTATGGCTGGTTATCATTTAATGACACCTACATTTTAGCAGAATTCAGGCCCCTCCCATAATTCTAATCTTGTGGCCTATCATTAGTTTCAGGAAGGAGTTTGTTCTTTGTTTTAAAGTTAAACTATAAACTAAATTCCTCCAGTTGTTGCTTTGGCCTACACTCAGGAATGAGCAAGGGTAACTTGGAGGTTAGAAGCAAGATGGGGTCAGTTAGGTTAGATTTATCTCACTGTTATAATTCTTGCAAAGGTGGTTTCATCTTCATCTCTCCTTCAAATGAAATTTTCGAGATTGCCAAGTAATCTAGTTATACATCACCTTACTTTGAATTTCCCTGAGAGCAAAACCTAAGTTAAAAGCACCTATGAGGGTAATTTGTTAGGAAATGATCCCAGGGAATAGGAATGAAGAACCAGAGCAATGTAATAGGGAATGAGACAGAACCAATGTAAGAGCCTATGATGGGGTAGGTTGTTCCCTGTGTGCTGAAACTCACAGGGCCTCCTGAGCAGCCTTGGGCAATGCATCTCAGAATTCTCTGCTTTAAGGACAAAAGGGTACACAGTAAGCTTTCCACTTCCGTTCCCTATCGCTCAAGAGTGATCTGGCGGAAGTTAACTCCTGTTTTAGTTTGGATTCCCCAAAAGCAGACTCTGAGATAAGGACTCAAGTACCTTATTTGGGAGGTAATCCCAGGAAACACTGGTAAGGGAGTAGAGAAATGAGACAGGGAATGGAAGTAAACCAATAGTGAGTACTTGATCTAAAATGTTGGCAACTGGCTCTTAATCCCATTGGGAACTCTGGGACCAGTGTAGAACATACCTTGGCTACAACTGTATTACCTAGCTGCCCCTGTTTGCAAAAGAAACAGGGAAATGTAATTTTCAGTTGGCATATTGAGACCTCCAACAAAACTTGTTAAGAAAGAGGTAGAGAATAAATCTTTGGGAAGGAACTCCCTCCGTATCTATGACACACATAGACAACAGATATTCCTCAAATAGTTGCTGCATTCTCCACCTTGCTTTGTCTGAGCTTATATTAAAAAAATAGTATAAATCTATTCTGACCCTTCAATATGTCGGGGATTGCAAGAAGCAATAATCAGCTCAAAATAGCTTAGGAAAAGAAAGGATATATTGGAAAGAATTGTAGTTATCAAAAGGCAAGGAGTTAAGTTAGGTTTCATGAGGGACAGGGAGAGGGAGAGAAGATCTGGGAGCTGGAAAATTAGTGAAGAGTTTTTTTAGCATCATTATTCCAGGCCCTTTTTATATCTGTTCTTTGCTATTCTTTTTGTCTCTGCTTAATCTCTCTGACTCTTACTGTGAAGGTCTTACACAATTTTTGTTTTTTTGTTTTGTTTCGTTTTTTGTTTTCTGTTTTTGTTTTGTTTTCTGTATGCAAGGAAGACAGTATCTGTCTCTAGCCTGATTCTAAGCTCACAGTTCGAGTGTCCAATGCCGTTTCTCTTGACTCAGATTCTCAAGAGAGGGAAAATGGCTGCCTCAGCCTCAACTATGACGCGGTTCAGCTAGGATCCTACAGCCAGATACAGGGAGAGAGGCAGAAAAACATAGCTCACAGAAGTTAGCCAATGTTGTAGGGAAGGCAGATTCTTCAAGAAGGGACAATGGGTAGAAAGAAAATGGTAGCTGTCTCATTGATATTAACCAAATATCACTGATACTTTTTTCAAGTGTGAGAAAATGCAAATTTTGTAAGGAAATGTGGTCCTAGGCAGTTTGTAATCAATGCTGACTCACAAACTCACAGGAGAGTGATGATAGGAGTTTCACAATAATTGAAAACCTAGCACAAATGGGGTATCTCTATGGGTGGTGACAGTCATTTGTATGTTGGGGATACCAATCTTTAGACTATCTCCTGTGCAGCAGGATGAAGCATTTCCATGTTTTTAACTTAGCATTGTTGAATTCATTAATCATTAGAGGTACTTGGTATTAAAATTAGCAGCAAATGATGAGCATCCTTGATTACAGAATTGGGATGTGTTTTTCACTATGGTACTCAAGAGTGATTTGGATATGTTTTTGATAATGGTTCCAAGCTTCCCTGTCAGTTTCAAAAGAGCTCTTCACGGAGAAGCTGGCGAGGGTGCAAAGATAGGGAAGGAGGGAAGGAGGCAGTATGACCTGCCTCCAGATCTACCTTGCAAGTTATACTTTGGCAATTGACTTTTTATAAAATTTATTCTTCAGGGTCCCCTTTTCAAATACTGCTTTATTCTGAGTTCTGAGTGTGAATTCTAGAACATACTTTGCTTCCATCTATCTATCTATCTATCTATCTATCTATCATCACCTTCATCCTAGGGTAGTGCCTCATACTTTGTTTAAAAGAATGTAGCATAGTGTTGATATTCACCAACCTGGTGCCAACATTCAGATATGCTTTAAGGATAAAATAATTGTGAGGGACTATGTTCGTCCCCTGCTCAGATCCTTTTACTAGGCTACTGCATAGTCTTTTCTCCCTCCCACAGCTGTTGTGAATGTTGACTACCAAAAGGCAGTCGCTGCTTTACAGAATTGCCTTTGGCTGAATGAAGCCACCTCACCCCAAGCTTATATCCTGCCCCAGGGGTAGCCCATAGCCAGTAACAGTCTAATACTGGGATACAAAAGCCTAGCTTCCCTGCCTCAGGGTGGGACCAACTCTGGTATAATTTACAGTCTAGAATAACTGGTGAAATCAGGATGAAGCTAGCCTGTATCTGAAACCATATCCTCGCTTAGCTCCTTCCCCTGCTCTATCCTTCTTCCCTCTCCATTATTTCCTGGAAAGCACTCCCCCAATAAATTAAGAGCACTAGAATCTGTCTCAGGATTTGCTTCTAGAGAATCTGATCAAAGATAGGATAAATGTTACTGTATTTTTAAAAAATTAACCCTATTTTCTAAAAAAAACCATATTGGCAAAGGAAGATGTAGAGTGTTGGAAATAGTTCCATTAAGTGCAATGAAATATGACTTGGAAAAGAGAACTGGATTTGAAAATTCACGCTTGAATCTTTCTTCCCCTACTTTTGAGTCATGTCATCTTACATCACTTTCTGAGCTTCAGCTCCCTCATTGGAAAAATGAGAATACTAATCTTTCCTTCATCATCTTTTACTTATCTGATATTTTGTTTCAGTGGTATTACCATTATAAGTTGGAAAAATGACTTTGGATATTTAGATAATATTTTGGGTGACCATTAGGTATAAAATGCATTCAGCACAGTACCTAATATAGGATGGGCCCTCAGTAAGTGTTGTGAATTTTGAGAAGCTATTTTAAAAATATTTATACCTAAAAAGACAGATGTTTACAACTATTGGCTAACTTAAAAGACAGTCCAAACTACAGAACAAAATTTATAAAAGACTCCATTATAAGGCTTTAGCTATTTTTGTAAGTTGGATTGGTATGGAAGAAATGGGTAGAAGGCATTGTTTACAATCTCATATTGAGTTGATGTCTATGTCAACATTCACTATTTTGAAAAATCCATTTTAGACTGAAATTTATGAACAATTAAAATTTCCTATACTATTCCTCCACCAAAGTAAAAGTATGAATCTTCTGAAAATGACATATTGTAATTTATACAGTTCTTCCAAATCTATTGTAGCAAGCTCGTGCTTAAATACATATGATTTAATGAGCAGAGTTGAACTGTTTTAGGGAATTTTCTGTAGAAGCTTAGCAGTAACTAGCAGCTGGATGCTTATGACACTAATTTGTGTCACTTCTTCACACTTCTGGGTTTTGTAAAGTTCCCATCTTGTCTTCTCCAGCCAAAAAGATTCCGGAGTTCACCTGTTGTATAAATGAATTAATTTCACTCTTACTATTGAATCTTACTACAAGCCTCACTGAATATATGACAATGAGGACTTGGTCTGTTAACTTCACCTCTGCAATTCCATTACCTAAAACTATGCCTACCTCATGGTAGGCACCCAAATATTTCCTAAATAAATGGATGTATGAATAAATGAATGAATTGTTTTCTCACTTTGAATACCATTCCTCATCAGCATCTCTTGTTTCATCATTTTCTACCCAGTTGAAATTTTACCCCATCTTTTAGGATTATTTCAAATTCTCCAATTATTTCTCTGTTTATTTGAACTTTTAATTTAAAAAAATGTTTCCCCAGCTTTAGGAGAGTCGCAGTTGCCCTCCTTGTGTGAGTTGTGCCATTGTTTCCCGATATAAACTAGGCTTTACAGCAAGGGTCCATTCCCATTATCCTTCAGACAGAGAAGTAGGAAGAAAACTAAACACTTTAGAGTTTTCCTTATGCCAGGTAATATGTGAAGGTCTCTATGTCTCCTACTCACCCTGGTGAGGTTACTATTATTTTATAGCTTAGGAACCTGAGTTTGGAAATACCATTAAGTCTAAAGCTGCATGGATTATAAGTTGCAGAAACAGGATTTAAATCTTAGTAGGCCTGACTCCAAGTTCAGTATGCCTTCTTCTATCTCACTTTAATTCAAAGGTCTTCAGATTATCCAGCCATATGATATATCACAGTCCTCTGTAAAATTTTTACATATTTATTTTCATTAATGAAATAAGGCACCAATAATATTTAATGGCCACATTTAATAAATATGTGTAATTTAACATGTCTTTAAATGTTTGTTTCTCTAAAAATAATCTTTGTTTTCTTCTAAATACAAACCTAATGGATAATAATAAACTTAGAAAAATTAATTATACAAATATATGGTTTGATAGAAGAAATAAGACCTAGTGTTCAATAAATCAGTAGGGTGACTATAGTTTACAATAACCTAGTGTACATTTAAAAATAGCTAGAATAGAATAATTTGAATGTTTCTAGCATAAAGAAAAGACAAATATTTAAGGTGATGGATATCCCAAATATACTGATTCAATCTTTACAAATCATGTGAATGTATTAAATTATCAAGTGTACTCCAAAAAAAATTAAATAAAAAAATTAACAGCAAGTACAGTGAAGAATTCATTTTCATAAGCATATGTTTTAAGAGGTGAAGATTGTTGGTTACAAAAATTTGCAAAGCATTTGTATTGAAATACTGGCTTTGGAAATATTCTACCCGGTAATTCTGAACTCAGGGTAAAAAAAAAAAAATGAGAATAAAATGCTCTTATGTGACCTTATCACTTCTAAATATCACTGCTATTTTCATAGTGCCTTATTTGTTAGTGTTTCTTTCAAGCAGGGTGGTGTGGAGGGTGGTGTTTGTCAGAAGACCCTGACCTAGGTCCTGACTCTGCCATTTACTAACTGTTGAGATACTGGGCAAACCACTACCACGTCTGAGCTTCAGGGTATTTATCTCTAAAATGAGCACGTCAGTACCTGCTCAGCCTGCTTCCCCGGTTTTGAAAATCAAATAGTATGTGAACCATGTGTATAAATATGTCTACAAAACAATAACTCATTATATGCACAAAGAGTACTTTATCCTATGGGGTCAGACAGACTCACATTCAAGTTTGAGCTCAACCTGTGATCAAGTTACTGAATCTGAAAATATTTATACCTAAAAGACAGATGTTTGTAACTATTGTAATCTGTAAAGCTGTGATAGAAATGCTTATCTCATAGGTTTATTGTGACTATGAAATTTAAACATGCGTGTAAAATACTAGAAGAAGGCTGTTTCTTCTATTCCCCCTTTTTAAAAAAAATTTATTATCACTTCATAAACATGATCTTTTAGACTCTGCCAGCAATTTTTGGTGAGATTTCCTTAAAAGCTACATTATTGATATTGCCAGTTCTTCTCCCATAGAGCAGAATGGTACTTTTGAGTTCTACCAAGATAATGTAGTTAATGAAACCCTCCAAGTGGATAATTCTGGGCAGTTGAGGGCTAAAATCATACTGTTGCCAAGGGCTGTAGAACGGATATGTTATAAAAACCTGCTCCAAATTTACCTTGAGACATCACATGAATTCTCCTATGAGTGCTTTTGGCTTGTCTTTGCTCCTTTTCTTATTCTAGGACTGTTTTAAAAAGCTGTTTATTCTGCAGCAGTGATACATTCAAAATGGCAATTTTTTTTGAAAAAAGCAACAGCTGGGTTAATTTTACATTGTGTTGTAAATGACTGCTAGAAGATCCTTTTCTGCAAGTGGATTCTCTTATAGGGAAAGCATTTGGAAACTAAGGGGAGAAAGAAAGACATAACTGATTCTAGTCCAGCTCCCCAAACAGTAAGACCTTCAATCATCTTGAGAGCTAAGTAAGCAAGAAAAAGAAAGTATGTGTGTGTGTGTGTGTGTAAGAAATTTTAAATCACTGGTCACTTTTATGTATTTTTCCTCTTTTAACAATGTCTGAATTGCTATGAGCAGAAGAAAGACCAGGCCAAAGAAATGGCATAACCTACAAGGGAATTTATCCTCTAAATTGCAGGGCATGCTACAACCTTTCATTTCTTGTGAAAAGATTTTTGTCTTTCTCCTGGATCCTCCCAGTAAGAATTCTGTGATTTAAAAATATCACAAGTGAGAATCATATGAATGACTCATGCAGAATACTCAAATTTTCTTTCTTTTGGGACTATAAGTACCATAATATTTTTTTAAGTAAAAACATCAGTCTCACTGGAAGAAAAGTAAAGAAAAATGGTGCTGGGAAAACTGGCTAGCCATATGTAGGAAGCTGAAACTGGATCCCTTCCTTACACCTTATACAAAAATTAATTCAAGATGGATTAAAGACTTAAATGTCAGACCTAAGACCATTAAAATCCTACAAGAAAACCTAGGCAATACCATTCAGGACATAGGCATGGGCAAGGACTTCATGTCTAAAACACCAAAAGCAATGGCAACAAAAGCCAAAATTGACAAATGGGATCTAATTAAACTAAAGAGCTTCTGCACAGCAAAAGAAACTACCATCACAGTGAACAGGCAACCAACAGAATGGGAGAAAAATTTTGCAACCTACTCATCTGACAAAGGGCTAATATCTAGAATCTACAATGAACTCAAACAAATTTACAAGAATAAACCAAACAACCCCATCAAAAAGTGGGCGAAGGACATGAACAGACACTTCTCAAAAGAAGACATTTATGCAGCCAAAAAACACATGCAAAAATGCTCATCATCACTGGCCATCAGAGAAATGCAAATCAAAACCACAGTGAGATACCATCTCACACCAGTTAGAATGGCCATCATTAAAAAGTCACTAAACAACAGATGCTGGAGAGGATGTGGAGAAATAGGAACACTTTTACACTGTTGGTGGGACTGTAAACTAGTTCAACCATTGTGGAAGTCAGTGTGGCGATTCCTCAGGGATCTAGAACTAGAAATACCATTTGACCCAGCCATCCCATTACTGGGTATATACCCAAAGGACTATAAATCATGCTGCTATAAAGACACATGCACACGTATGTTTATTGCGGCACTATTCACAATAGCAAAGACTTGGAACCAACCCAAATGTCCAACGACGACAGACTGGATTAAGAAAATGTGGCACATATACACCATGGAATACTATGCAGCCATAAAAAATGATGAGTTCATGTCCTTTGTAGGGACATGGATGAAACTGGAAAACATCATTCTCAGTAAACTATCGCAAGGACAAAAAACCAAACACCGCGTGTTCTCACTTACAGGTGGGACTTGAACAATGAGAACTCATGGACACAGGAAGGGGAACATCACACTCCAGGGACTGTTGTGGGGTGAGGGGAGGGGGGAGGGACAGCATTAGGAGATATACCTAATGCTAAATGATGAGTTAATGGGTGCAGCAAAACAACATGGCACATGGATACATATGTAACAAACCTGCACATTGTGCACATGTACACTAAAACTTAAAGTATAATAATAAAAAATAAAAAATAAAAAAAATAAAAAAATTTAAAAAATAGGAAAAAAAAGAATTTGTCATGAACAGTTGGCCTTTTTAGAAGCTAAATTTCTGTTTATTTGATTAATTTTATTTAATATTAATCTTAAACTTAATGTTAAATCTATAATTACATTACACGACAATGAGACAAACCAGTATCCCTGCAAACCTAAAAGATTTTGTACAAGTTGAGGTTCAAACAGATCTTGATTTCAGTCCTGGCTTGCCGTATTTCTTATAGAACAGTGGAGAAAGTTATATTCTGTCGGAGCCTCAGTTTCCAGAGCTATATAATGTGTGCAGTTTGGGAATGACATCTAGTAGCTACCCTCCAAGATGAACCCAGCACCCTTCTGACATTCAAACCTTTATGCAGTCCCCTCCCACATTGTACTGATTTGGTGGTCTGCCTGATGGAGAGGCTCATGAGGCAAAGACTAAAGCCTCCAGGCAATAGCCAGGGAGGGAATGAGCCTGTGTACGATCGCATGAGTGACCTTGAAAGTATATTCTCCAGCTTCATCTGAGCCTGGGGATGACTGTAGCCCAAGCTGACAGCTTGACTGCAATGTCATGAGATACCTTGAGCTAGAACCATCCAGCTAAACTAGTACTTGATCCCTGACCTTCAGAAATTTTGTGAATAGTAATGTTTGCTGTTTTAAGCAGCTAATTTTTGGACAAATTCATTACAGAGCAGTTGACAACCAATAAGCATTATGACAGGAAAAAGAGTTTATTCCTTGTACTCCAAACAATTGAAAGCTTGTTGAATATTTAAGCAGTGCATATACGAGATTTTTGTTTTAGACTCTTTCCCTTACAAAAATTTTATGTTTTCTACCAGTTTTCAAACTACATTGTGATAAATAACAACCTGGAGAAATTGCTTAATACATATATACTTCGGTCTCACCGCCAGAAAGTCTGATTTAGTACATTAGGGGTGGGGCCCAGGCATTTTTATTTGTAACAAGCATCCCAGGTATTTGATGCAGGTGTCCTACCGACATACTACCTCTCAGAAAATCCGCTCTTGTCAAATCGAGTTGTTAGATACTCTCAGAACCCCTTCCAGCCCTTCTTGCATATCCTAGGATGATAACTCATCATGGATTGCCATGGACTTTCTTGGTTCTAAAATGGAAAGTACTGAGTCTCAAGAAATCCCTCAGTCCTGGCAAAATGGCTAAAGATGTTAAAACCATATTTGGTCATTCAGTGTCCTCCCATGCCAGTCTCTGCAACAGAAATGCCCCATCCACCACAATCTCTGCATTTTCACCTGCCAGTGTTTTTTTTTTGTTTGTTTTGTTTTGTTTTGAGACAGAGTCTCGCTCTGTCGCCCAGGCTGGAGCGCAGTGGTGCAATCTTGGCTCACTGCAAGCTCTGCCTCCCGGGTTCACACCATTCTCCTGCCTCAGCCTCTCCGAGTAGCTGGGACTACAGGCGCCCGCCACCACGCCCGGCTAATTTTTTGTATTTTTAGTAGAGACGGGGTTTCACCATGGGCTCGATCTCCTGACCTCGTGATCCACCCGCCTCGGCCTCCCAAAGTGCTGGGATTACAAGCATGAGCCACCGCGCCCGGCCTTCACCTGCCAGTGTCTAACCCATCCTTCAAGGCCCAGTTTAGATGCCACTTCTCCATCTCCAACAAATTTTCAGCTTCTCCTCCATTAACCCGAGAGCCTTTGGATTCTCAAAGCACCTTTTCTTTTACAGCATCTTATAAGAGTAACATTTGTACCTTCTTCTTCTTTTGTAAGTCCCTGGAGGCAAGGACTGCTGTCTTATGCATCTCATGAATGTATGTCAGCCTCCTTGATTCGAGGTGTCACTTCAGGTTCAGGTACCAGCTGACTGCAGCCCACAGGAACAAGCCTTTGAGGAAAGGAAGCAAGCATCACTCTTTGGAGAGGGCTCTCCATATGCTCCCTTTCAATATGTTTGAATTTAAAGCAATCCTGTGGTCCTCACTCTCGAAAGATTAAAGAGGTTGTCATTATAAATAGGATGGCTGTACTAAGGCAGGTGACTTCTTTTCTGACAGCTCTTTCACCAGCAGAGGCTACTGATAGATCCCTAGGAATTTTCACTGATATATACCCTGCCTCTTTCTATCAGATTTACCAGTGATTAAAAAAAAAAACAATATAAAATTAGTTTGTAGATGGTCCATTAAAATTTACCAAGGAGTTCATTATAATGATAAAGAACAAAGTTAGCAGAGAGCTCAATATGCTTAATTATTACTTCAAACTGCAAAGAAATCAATCAAAGCTCTCTCTCCCTTATCCTTGAAAAGGATTAAGTTTCTTTGCCCAATTTTAGATGGAGTTCATAAAATGAAAGGTTTTGCACTTGGGAGGCAGGTGATGTTAATCATCAGTTTGACATCAACCTGGCTTAGACTTCAGGAAGGCACATCCATTAGTCTAGGGAAGGGATAGAGGTGTTTGGGCTTTGCCTTTTTTTCCAACTATCATTTTGTATTGTGCTTGTTTTCTCAAATTATAAAATTTACATTCTCCTTGGTAAAGAGAATAACTGGAAGAAGTTTCTGAGACAATAATAATTGTCATATACTGAATACTTGGTCTGTGCTAGGCACTGTGCTGAGTTAAAGCATCTCGTTAGTGAGTTTTCTCAATATACTCATGTAACTGTGTTTGAAAGTAAAGCAATCTTGCACTTTATTCAGTGTTGGTATTACAGTGTCCAAATTAGTTTTCACAATAATCCAGAAGAGGAGATAGAATTATTGTCTGCATTTTACATGAGGAAATAGAGACCCAGAGGGTAAGTTATTCACCTGGAGTCACACACAAGTTACAAGAATGAGCCAGGACTCAAACTCAGGCAGTCTGACTTCCCATCCCCAGTTCTTATATTATGGGGTTCCTATATTATGTTCCCCATCACCCTTACCACCTTTTTAAATGAGAAGTTTCTATTCAAACCAAGTGTCTTCCTGAAAAATCACTTTTAAAATGGTCAGTACTATTATTAATGAAGTGCTGAGTTTACTTTAATTCCTTCATTCCTTAATGTTTCCCCAGAAGCTGTGTAATAATAATACATCATATTTTAGCATTGACTGACATTGTAATTTCAGCAATGTTTCCTTCTCCTCTTGGCTTGCTCTTTAATTAGCAGCTTTGTCAGCCTGTAGCAGGCAGTTTCACCATCCCTCCTTTCTCTGCCATCCCCTCACCTCAGCCTTTCTGTCAAATAATCTATTTTTTCATTAAAGTTGAAGGAAATTTTCATAAGAGTATTTTCTAATTCAGATAATCATCCTTCAATTTACAAGTTCTGTAAATTTTGATTTTCATATATTAAGTTTTCATAAAAGAGGTCACACATTGAGATGAAGTGAGAATTTCTGTGTTGATAAGATTCCTAGGGGGAAGCCTATTTAGAAAGCTGCTTTAGAGAAAAAAACATGGACTCTCGTCTAATTGCATTTGGTACTGAGGGACTAATAGAGCTCTGGTATCAGACTTGAGAAGAACATAGTTCATGGCTTTTAATCTTGCTCACATTAGAGGAAAATAATGAATAAGGATTTTTATCCAAGTAAAGGACTTTGAAGGACAAAGAGAAAAGGAAGATAATCTTCAGTAACATTAGAAAAAAAGGAATAGGAAGAAGAGGGTCTGGGTATGAATTAAATACAAGAAATACTTGAATAAATCCCTAATTTTGCTTTGGGATTTAAGTTGAGGGATGAAAAGAAACTTAACTATTTTTTGTTTGTTTGCTTTGTAATTGTTGGAACTTTTTATTGTGGGCTCATTTATTATGGGTGATCTATAAGATATTCTAGGACAAGAAATATATGTAATTAATGGTGATGTCATCAACACAAAATATCAAACATGTAGCAGATATTCAATGGATGCTCTCTTAAGCAAATTTTATTGACTTAGACCTATTTTATTTTTTAACGACTCGATTGACATATAATTGACATAATAAATTACTTAATTACCATTTCCAGTCTTCTCCATTTCTACGTACAGATCCACATTTCATCTGAAATAATTTGCCTTCTGTTTGAGACTTTCTATAACATCTTTTGTAGTGTATGTCTGTTGGTGGTGTATGTTTTCAGCCTTATTATGTCTGAAAAAGTCTATGCCATCTTTGTTTTCTAAAGAAATTTTTGTTGGATATCAAGTTCTAGATTGCAAGGGGTTTTGCTTTAAGTATTTTAAAGATTGCTCCACTGTCTTGTTACTTGCACTGCTTCTAACAAGAAATTTTCTGTAATTCTTATCTTTGTTCCTCTGTACATAATGTGTCTTTTCTCCCTGGGTGCATTTAAGATTTTTTTCTTTCTCATATGCTTTGAACAATTTAAATATGATGTACTTTGGTATGGTTTTCTTCATGTTTATTGCGCCTAGAAATTCATTAGACTTCCTTGATTCATAGAATTATAGTTTTATAATTTTCATTGAATTATAAATTTTCATTAAGTTATACATTTTATAGTTTTCAAGTTTCAATCATTATTTTCCAAATTTCCTTTTTGCCCTTCCCTTCTATAGACTTCAGTTTCTCATAACTAGGCTTCCTGAATTGGTCCCACAGATCACTGATGTGCTGTTCATTTTTTAAATTCTTTATCTGTGTTTCATTTTGGATAGTTTCCTTTGCTATGTTTTCAAACTCACCAGTCTTTTCTTCTGCACTTCTAATCTGTAATTAATCCTACCAAATGTATTTTCAACTTCAGAAATTACAGTTTTTAGCCCTAGAAGTTCAATTTGGGTTTTTGGTTGGTTGTTTGTTTTTATCTTCAAATGTCTCTACTCACATTCTTGAACATCTGTAGTGCAGTTACAGCTGTTTTCATGTCCTTGTCTGCTAATGTTAACATCTATTTTGCTTCTGGATCAATTTCAATTGATTTTTCTCCTCATTGTGGGTTGCATTTTCCTGTGTGTTTGCATGTTTGCTCACCCTTGATTGGATGACAGATATTTTGAATTTTACCTTGCTTGATTCTGGATTTTAAAAAATTCTATGAATATTATTAAGCTTTATTCTGAGAATTAGTTAAATTATTTGGAAATTGTTCCATTTGTTCAGGTCTTACTTTTAATATTTGTTAAGTAGGACCAGAGAGGTGTTTAGTCTAGTGCTAATTACTCCCTGCTTCTGAGGCAAGACCCCTCTGGATCTTCTACATAATGCCTGTGAGTGACAGGTTTTCCATTCTGGCTGGTGACCCCAGCCCTGTGTGAGCATCAGATATTCCCCCATCTAATCTGTTGGGTGGTCCTCTCCTAGACATGGGCAACTTCCTCACATGCATGTGCTGACCACTCCTCTGCTGAATACTCAAGAAGAACCCTCTACACTGCTTACTCCAGAGTTCTCTCTGTGCTACACACTTCATCCTAGTTTTTGTTCTATCCTACAAACTACAGGGGTTCTAGTTTCCCAGACATGCATATGCATTGCGTGTATAACACAAATAAGTAAAGTGGCCATCTTCTGCCTGCTTTGTGGCTGTCTGAGATGGTATTTGCATGACAACAGACTGTATTTAAAGCCCTCTTCTGTGTACCCACTCTTCAGCCCTCAGGCCCACTCTGCTGAGTAAATATTTTCTCAAGTAGAGACCCCATACCCAACTCAGTTTAGGGAAGAGCTACCCTCTACCAAGCCCTGCCAGCTTCCTGCCTCCAACTCCCCACCCCAGAATCCCTCCCAACTGCCTCGTATACTCTTCTTTTTTCCATTGGTATAGTTGAGACAAAGTCTTTCTCATCTCTCTCACCTTTGGTCTCCTTATTTGTTTTGTTTTCCTTCTCAGAAAACAGCTTTGAGGGGGAAAGTAGACTCTCTTATTGTTTTCATGCAATTAAAAAAGTGAAAGATGCAAACCTCCCTACATATAAGGGAATTTATTGGCTTACATGATTGAGAAGTACAAGGATATAACCGGCTTTAGGTTGAAGTTCAAATCATAGTCATTAGAATTCGCTGAGTTGAACCATACGTATTTAAAATTATTTGGCAATTTTGATCTTTAAAAATTGGAAATCTCATACTTTTAACCTCATCATTTTTTTTCTCAGTCTTTCAGGTCTGCTTTCACCTGTGTAGCTTCCTATTTCACATAGATTCTTGCTGATGTTGTCAAGATGACTATGGCAGCCTCAGCCTATGTCCTCTCAGATCCAAGGCCAGTGGGAAAAATATCTTTCCTTGCTCCAAGGCCTCAGAAAAATATTCATGCTGTCCCAATGGCTCTGATGGCCTCTCATGTCCAACACGGAGCCAATCCTGAGGTTACTGTGGGGGCACTAGCTGGCTGAGACCTGGGTCTGAATTCCAGCCCTACAACAAGGTGTGGAGCCCTGTATGAACCACATGGCTTGAAAGTCAGGAGGGCTGTCTTCCCAGAAAGAAATCAGAAAGGAGACTCCTGGTGCATGCTGAGACCCCAAGAGTATCTTGCTTTGGATGCTTGGCTTAAAAACACTTATACCAATGTGTTAGAGGGGATATTAATAAGCTGTTCCCTGTACTCTCAATGTGTCCTGTTAACTTAAAACCACTCAGGAAACACATAGATGTCATTTAATACAGGTGTCCTTCCTACATTTTTCAAAAAATCAGTTATGTCAAGTTGAATGTGTACTAGTGAATGAATAGATGCCAAGAGAAGGTGGTGGCTTTTTTGTTGCAGTTGTTTTGGTTAATAATCTATTTGTTTTCTTGGTGTTTTTAATTAGCTATGATTTTCCCTTTAATATTTCAATATAAAAACAAATGAGATGTAATATATTTTGTGAATCTCAATTGTCAGTTTGGGAAATTTTATCTGTTCCCCTGACAACCACTGGCTGATAATGGGGGTAATGGTGGTAAGGGAATAACCAGATCAACTTCTCCGTGGAAATTCTAGATGTGGAATCTAGAGAAAGTTTTAGCCAGCTTTTATCTATAAAAGTAGATAATGTAGAGCAGGGGTCCCCAACCCCCAGGCCACAGACCACTATTAGCATTACCACCTGAGCTCTGCCTCCTGTCAGATCAGCAGCAGCATTCACCCTACCGTGAACGGTGAAAGTGAGGGATCTATGTTGCACGCTTTTTATGAGACTCTAAGGCCTGATGATCTGAGGTGGAACAGTCTCATCTCAAAACCATCCATCTCCCTGCCACCACCCCATCCATGGAAAAATTGTCTTCCATGAAACCAGTCCCTGGTGCCAAAAAGGTTGGGGACCACTGCTGCAGAGAATGCAATCTGGACTTAAAGTTGTGTATGTATATACCTGTATATATGTGTATATATAATAAATACATATATGAATACTTTGAAGGATTGTCATCAAACAGGTTATGTCATTATGTAAAAAGTGCTTTTAATATCCATGTTAAACACAGTCTTCTATGTATTATTTTAAATTTAATACACTGTTGAACTCAGCAAAACACAGAGGAGAGAAACTCGAGTAGGAATTAGGAGACCTAAGACATACCCACCTTTGTAGTTAATTCACCTAAAACTTTAAAAAAGGAAATTCTGCCTTCTGAGCCTCACTTTCTTCATCTTTAAAGGAGAGGGTAATACAAGATAGTCCCTTTTAGAACCTAGAAATCTGTGATGCTCTAAATCCCCCTCCATTAGCAATATGACAAATTCTAATGTTGTGCAAAAATGAAATAAATCTGGCAATGAAATGATTCATAATAAATAATTCTAACAACAAAGAATAATGTATACATTTAAAAATCACTCAACTCTTAAGTAGCTACTGTTTGACATGTTGGTGAATTTTCTTCTAGACATCCCTCTTTGCCTATGTGCTCCAAGATATATGCATATGATTTTACATAAATAAGACAGACCATACTTGCAGTTCTATAACCTGCTGGCCAAAGACTTAAATTTCTATTATTAAAACTATAAATTCACAGCCTTCTAACAGTTGGGACCTAGGTGCTGCTCAGCAATCTCTATTTCCTTAGTCAGCTTTCTCTCTTGCTTATGTTCCCTCTCTCTCTCTTTCCCTAGTTCTTCAGTGGGGCTATTTCAAACACTGCCACATCTCTTTAAACTTCAGCTACATCCATCTTTCCCTTCCCTGTCAGCAGATGCACTCATTTTCTACTTTCAGAAAAAAAAGAGAAAGTCATTTATTTCAACTTCCTGCAGCCAGACCCACTTACATGACTTACTGTGTTTACCCACATGCTTTCCTCTTTCCTTCCTGACGTAATGGAAGAAGCTCCTTATCCTGCTTATGATGACCTGTCCGTTGTGTTCTGGGACCCCTGCCTCTTCCATGGTGGCACAGCCCCACCCAACTCTTTTGCACTAAGCTCCCTAAAACTTGCTCCACACCAGGACCACCGGCCTCATCTCAGTTTTTTAAACAGCCCAACCTCTCTCCTGCCTTAGGACTCTTGCTCTTGCTCTGGAATATTCTTTCCTCTCCTCTCCCCAGGGCAGGATGAGTCTCCTTTTCCAAATCTGCATTCAGATGTCCTCCCTTTATGACTGCTTCTGTGACCATCTCAGTGGAATCTCTGCAACATGCTTGCAGCACTGACCACAACAGAAACTGTTGGATTCTGGTTTGTTCCTTTGTTTTTGCCTGGTTCCTTCACAAACAGCAACTTCATAAGCGCAGAAACTCTATTTCAATCACTCATCTAATAATACATTTAAGGTCTCGCAGAGTCCCAGATACTGATACCATTTACTGAAAGAATGGATAAAAGAATGAGTATCTTCCTAACTTAAGTGGCCACTTCAGTTGAAGAAAGGTTGATCTGATTTTTTTTATTATTGTGTTATTTTTTATTGGGGTACAGGTGGTATTTGGTTACATGAGTAAGTTCTCTAGTGATGATTTTTGAGACTTTGGTGCACCCTTCACTCGAGCAGTATACACTGCACTGTTGTAGTCTTTTATCCCTCACCTCGCTCCCACTCTTTCCTCCAAGTCCCCAAAGTCCATTGTATTATTCTTTCACCTTTGCATCCTCATAGCTTAGCTCCCACATATAAGTGAGAACATACGATGTGTGGTTTTCCATTCCTGAGTTACTTCACTTAGAATAAGTCTCCAATCTCATCCAGGGCACTGCAAATGCTGTTAATTCATTCCTTTTTATGGCTGTGTAGTACTCCATTTTGTGTTTATGTGTGTGTGGAATACTACACAGCCATAAAAAGGAATGAATTAACAGAAATTAATATGCATATATATATCCATATATATCTATCTATATACATATCCATATATATCTATCCACATATATATCCATATATATCTATCCATATATATATATATATATATATATATATATATATCCATATATATATAATCACAGTTTCTTTATCCACTCATTGATTGATGGGCATTTGGGTTGGTCCCATGATTTTGCTATTGTGAATTGTGCTACTATAAACATGCTTGTGCAAGTACCTTTTTCAAATAATGACTGATTTTCCTCTGGGTAGATACCCACTAGTGGGATTGCTGGAGCAAATGGTAGTTCAGTTCTTTAGGGAATCTCCACACTGTTTTCCATACTGGCTTTACTAGTTTACATTCCCAACAGCAGTGTAGAAGTGTTCCCTGTTCACTGCATCCATGCCAACATCTACTGTTTTTTGATTCTTTTGATTATGGCCATTCTTGCATGAGTAAGGTGGTATTACATTGTAGTTTTGATTTGCATTTCCTTGATCATTAGTGATATTTAGCATTTTTTCATATGTGTGTTGGTTTGTTGGCCATTTGCATATCTTCTATTGAGAATTGCCTATTCATGTCCTTTGCCCACTTTTTGATGAGATTGTTTATTTTTTTTCTTACTGATTTGTTTGAGTTCATTGTAGATTCTGGATATTAGTCTTTTGTCAGATGAATAGATTGTGAAGATTTTCTCCCACTCTGTGGGTTGTCTGTTTACTCTGCTGCCTGCTCCTTTTGCTGTGCAAACGCTCTTTAGTTTAATTAGGTCTCAGCTATTTATCTTTGTTTTTATTGCATTTGCTTTTGGGTTCTTGGTCATGAAATCCTTGCCTAAGCCAATGTGTAGAAGGGTTTTTCCAATCTTATCTTCTAGAATTTTTATAGTTTCAGGTCTTAGGTTTAAGTCCTAAATCATCTAAATCCATCTTGAGTTGATTTTTTTATATGGTGAGAGATGAAGGTCCAGTTTCATTCTCCTACATGTGCCTAGCCAATTATCCCAGCACCATTTGTTGAAAAAGGTGTCCTTTCCCCCACTTTATGTTTTTGTTTGCTTTGTCAAAGTCCAGTTGGCTGTAAGTATTTGGGTTTATTTCCAGGTTCTCTATACTGTGTCATTAGTCTATGTGCCTATTTTTATCCCAGTACCATGCTGTTTTGGTGACTGTGGCCTTATAGTATAGTTTGAAATCAAGTAGTGTGATGCTTCCAGATTTGTTCTTTTTGCTTAGCCTTGCTTTGGCTATGTGAGCTCTTTTTTGGTTCCATATGAATTTTAGAATTGTTTTTTCTAATTCTGTGAAGAACGATGGTGGTATTTTGACGAGGACTGCTTGAATTTGTAGATTGCTTTTGGCAGTATGGTAATTTTCACAATATTGATTCTACCCATCCACGAGCATGGGATGTGTTTCCATTTGTTTGTGTCATCTATCATTTCTTTCAGCAGTGTTTTGTAGTTTTCCTTGTAGAGGAGTTTCAACTCCTTGGTTATGTATATTCCTAAGTATTTTATTTTATTTTTCGCCGCTATTGTAAAAGGGGTTGAGTTCTTGATTTGATTTTCTGCTTGATCGCTGTTGATGTATAAAAGAGCTACTGATTTGTGTACTTTAATCTTGTATCTGGAAACTTTGCTGAATTCTTTTATCAGTTTTAGGAGCTTTCTGGAGGAGTCCTTAGGGTTTTCAAGGTAAACAATCATATGGTCAGCAAATAGTGACAGTTTGACTTCCTCTTTACAGCTTTGAATGTCCTTTATTTCTTTCTCTTGTCTGATTGCTCTGGCTAGGAC